>NC_089143.1:17329762-17975205 GCF_009819655.1 Sylvia atricapilla | reverse complement strand
GAATTCCTGTGGAATAAAGTCTTTTCAGCTTAAGGTCATTGCTTTGGGAAAAATATGTTTAGGGAAGAAGTGAAATCCAGCTAACTCCGCAGACCTATAGGGAATACAAGGCCCTTGCTGTATCTTTTCACCTCTCTTCAGCCCTCCTCATTTCACTTATAGTCTGTTCTTCCCTGCCATCTCATTCAGCGAACATTGTTTCAATCTTTCCTTTACGTGAGTAATTTTATTATTCTATCATGACTCTTGTGGAAATGCTCCAGGGCCAGAAAGTTTGCACAAGTGATTTCATGCTTGCATTCATGCTGGGAAAGAATCTCCCACCTCTGAAATACTGGGGGGTACAAGCTTTCACTGTTTTTAGCGCTGCCTGCTCAACTAGCTTGTCCTATTTATTCACCCTGGCTAGGCGGCCAGGGCTTGCTGAAAAGAGGCTTGACATTTACTTGTCTTTGACACTCCTTGTGTATTACAAAATCAGCAGCAAGGACACCTTCCAGAGCCTCTAAGTCTGCACTCACATTATTTACCTATTCATTCTTGGTGAATCATTGTCATATTAGAAGAGAATAAAAAGTTTACCACAATATAGCTACTGAAAACATAGCATTTTTAAAGTTTCAAACCTTTAAATTAACTATTCCATTGTTCCACTCTGGAAGTGACTCTTACACTCACTGAAGCTATGTATCTTCAATACCCAGAGCAAGCAGAGATTGCAGTGTTACTGCATAACTGCTTAGAGATAACTAGCTGCTTTTCCTGACATGATATTTTCTTAGTTAATGAAACTAAATCTACCAAAGTAGAAAACAGCAGGCAAAACAAAACAAACAAAACAATGAAATTCAAGAACTTTTCTTGCATGTGTATATAATAAAATAGTTCACAGTTCAGCTGTGAATACCTTGCATTCACATTTCAAGATGGTGAAATAAAGAACAATCAATGGAACCTATCAAGGAAAACCCACATACTTACTGAAAGGAATATGGGAAGAATTTACTTTATGAGTTAATTCTCACTGAACTGTCTCCTACAGATCTTCCTGCACTTGTGCACTATCTGCAATGGGGCCACAAACAGGGCATAGAAAGAACACCATTGTCTCTCTTAGGAAGAGATGATATTGTTTATAACTGCCTGACCACGTCAGGTCTGGCAGCCTGGATATGTCACTTAAAACTGAGGTTTCAGTTCTGCGAGGTTCCCATGATTTCTGGGGAAAGTGGAATTGGAAAAAATCATATTATGTGCTTGGCATATCACTTTTAGCATACCACTTTGACCAAAGCTTGCACTTGGGCAGAGCACATAATTTCTCAGGTCTTTCAGAACTGCTCAGGCCTGGCTGAGATGTGTCACAAGTGCCCTTCATCACATTCAATCTGTTAAAGGACAGGTGCTTGGTAAGCAATTATTAAATATCTATGAAAATTTATAGTCAACATTCTGGAATTGTATAGCTTCTTTTGTTCAGATTTTGAGGTTTGAGTCTTATTCAGTGTTGACTTTTTGACTAAGGATGTAGAATTGTCCTCTTTGGAGAGTACAGTAAGGAACTAACATCCCTCTTGCAGCATCCTTAATGCTTCCTTAGATGATTTCACGCAGCCGCACACACCTGTAATACTCACACTTGTCTTAGAAATCCCTGTGACACCTCATCCAAGCCTACGGGCAAGGGAGAGACAGTAAAATAACCCATTGTGTGTTGATAAACTATGTTTTTATGACTACTGTGAAGTTGATTCTGCGAAGTTGCCTTCCTGCCTTAGGTTAAGTCAGATTCAACACCTGTCTTGTACAAAACAATTAATTTAGAGCAAATAGACTGAGGTGGTTTGAATTCCATCTTTTACTGACACATAACATGGAGCGTGTCACTGCAATTATTTGAACGACTCCAGGAGCTTTGAGTTATTTCCTGGGGTTCAGTTGTTTGTGTTACCGCCAATAAACTTCCCGAAATTTAACTCGGGGAGGTCATGGCAAAGTAGCGCACAGAGGGCAAACAGCATCCAGGCTCTCACTTCCCCGCCCCGAGCCCCGAAAATCCCTCGTTTGGCTCCAAACCCGGCGGAACGGACGGAGCGGGGCGGGAGCGCTGGGAAGCGGCCCCGCGGTCCGGACCCTGCCCTCCGGAGCCCCGCTGGCCGCCGCCGGGACCGTGCTCCTGGGTCAGCCCGGGATACCGGGGACAGCTCAGAGCTCCCGGGACAGCCCAGGGATCCTGGGACAGCCCAGAGCTCCCGGGACAGCCCAGAGCTCTCCGGACAGCCCAGGGATCCCGGGACAGCCCAGAGCTCCCGGGACAGCCCAGAGATCCCGGGACAGCCCAGGGATCCCGGGACAGCCCAGAGTTCTCCGGACAGCCCAGGGATCCCGGGACAGCCCAGAGCTCTCCGGACAGCCCGGGGATCCTGGGACAGCCCAGAGCTCCCGGGACAGCCCAGTTCTCTCCGGACAGCCCCAGAGCTCCCCGGACAGCCCAGAGCTCCCGGGACAGCCCAGAGAGCTCCCCGGACAGCCCAGAGCTCCCCGGACAGCCAGAGATCCCGGGACAGCCCAGGGATCCCGGGACAGCCCAGAGCTCCCCGGACAGCCCAGAGATCCCGGGACAGCCCAGAGCTCCCCGGACAGCCCAGAGCTCCCCGGACAGCCCAGAGCTCCCCGGACAGCCCAGTTCTCCCCGGACAGCCCAGTTCTCCCCGGACAGCCCAGAGCTCCCCGGACAGCCCAGTTCTCCCCGGACAGCCCCCGCTCTGCCGTCGGCCGCTGACCCGGCCCGGGAGGGGTCAGCCCGGCCTCCCGGGCCCCGCGGTGGTGGCGCGGTGGTGACCGCAGTGGCCGCAGTGTCCCGCGGCGGAGCAGCTGCGGCCGCCGCTCGGCGCGATGCCGCTGCAGCAGGGCTCTGCCCGCATGCGGCAGCGCACGGTCCTGCTGGTGGGGATCGCGGTCCTGCTGGCCGCCTCGTCCTCGCCGTCGTGCTGGGCCTCTCTCCTGACCACGGGAGGCACGAGGCGGTCCCAAAATGCTGAAGTGGAAGGACAGGGGGACCACTAAGAACTTGCAAGAAGTCATCCTGGGAAGATGCTACAACTACATCACGGCGCAGCACCCGGAGCTGGGGTGAGTAGAGGTCTGGGTCATGACTCAGGTGAACAGAACTGTCTCTCGCCTCCCCCTGGCCGTGACCGCTGCGTTTGCAGTGGCATGGAGAAAGCGGGCGGGTAAGAACCCTTGTTTTGTACAAAAATGTACAGACAGAAACTGGGTGCCCCACTGGCGGCTTTTTAAGGAAACTACCTGCAGAGGCAATAGAAGTAACACTAATCCTGAGTCAAAGCAGAATCATAAATGGATTTTGCAACTTCCCTAACGCCAACTGAAACAAAAGCTGAATTCTAACAGGTTTGAGTACATGGAAGTGAAGCAATTTGCGGTAAATCTGATCGGACATAATCCTGTAATGTGACACTGCAGTCCTGTAACCGGAATTACACAGGAGGGAGGGAAAGGAGAAGGTTCAACATAGATTTATAGGACAGGCAAAAATGTTAGGTAAACATTGAGAGGTGTCTTGGGGCTATCCAAAGCTGGTTTTAACACTTGGACAAGATTTTTTTTAATGAGCTCAGAGAGCTTGCATAGAGAAATAGAGGTGGATCACAATACCAGCTCAGCACACCCTGGAAACACCTTCCCCCGGAGGTGGTCCTTGCTCAGCTCATCACAGCAGGTAGTGTGACACCCCAGGCATCCCATCCCTCCTCTCCTGCAGAAGACATTCCATGAGCCCAGGTCTACAACAGTGCATTCGAGCTGAGAACTGATTTTCTGATCCCCTTCGTTGCAGAGAGAGGCAAAGTATGAAATAAGGAGTGCCCCAAGGCCCCAGCAGCTACTGGGAACACCCAAACCCTCAGGACAAGATCCAGAGCAGCCAGGGGCTCTCAGCAGGGAACCATCCACCCCTTCTGTGGCACCAGCCACTCTGCTTTATGTCTGCAGTGAGCCTCTGGCAGAATTTTCCATCACCCTGGGCTGAGTGCAGTGGGGCTGCCCCACACCTTGGCAGGTGACAGAACCATCCTGGTCTTTGTCCCAAAAAGGCAATTGCCACCTCTTGTTTTCGTGACATTGAGCCGATGGGAACAAAGCTCTAGTTTGAACAAAGTATTTAGTTTGCTTGCATTTGAGTTTCTTTTGGCTTTGGATATCCTGCACTGTATGAAAACGCTGATCTGCAGTATTTGAAGGGTCATGTGGAAAACCATGGCCTGAGCACACAGAGACTTGTTCATGCGTTCTTTACATTAAATATTTGTGTGGCTTTAAATTAAATATTTGTGAGAGAAAGGAGAATTCTTCTGCAAATAAAATTTAAAAGCACCTGAAACTTGCAAAATCATATACATGTTTCTAAAAGCATAAATTAGTTTATTAAAGAATTAGACACTCAATATTTAAATCTAAAGTTGTTTTCAAGCCTAATAGCCTTTATTACATGCACTCATTTCATTCAAATTGGGGTGCTAAAGATGTTAAAAACCCCTTTGTGTTAATATGCTTTCACCCACAGCCATGTGTGTTTCCACTGAAAACACAGTCTGAATCTGGACCACAAATATCTCTAGGAATGATTTGTTTAGGCAATTAATTCAAGAACAGTTTTAAATATATCACAAATCCATGATCACAAGTTTTCTAAAAGGTTTGTTAGTACAAAGTGCAATATTTTGGACTATACATAATCCAACAGTGCTTAATACCTTTGTGGCTGTAAGCTCTCTTTCAGATTAAATGACTTCTGTATAGTAAGACCCTTTTTTGTTCTGTTTTATAATTTAAAAGATTTTTTTTTTCTGAAGCATAGAGCACAGAAGAAGGAAAAATATGCATATGCTTGTTTTTGTACATCTGAAATGTTCAGAGGTTTCCTGAATGGAAAATTAAATGCAGGTGCTTTTCTGGGAATCAAACCCAAGATTGCTCATTTCTGATTGCACTGAGCTCTGTGCAGTTTGTGATGTAACCAACCACTTCTGTCACTGGCACTTTCTGATAATGAGCTGGGTGCCTTTAGGACACATCAGAGAGTGGGATCTTTCATCCCTCTCTCTTTCATCATTAATGTAGGCCTTGGATCCTCTGTTGTATGGGATCTGTGGTGCACTTGATCAAAGAGAAGAGTAGGAACAGGGAACTGAGCTGATGGACAGTCTTATGAGCCGGGCAAGCTGTGCCCTGTACTCTGCTAGGATTGCTCCTGCCACTACTTCCCACCATGGGAACTTCATTATCTTGGTTAGATATCTCCTCATTTTCTCATAAGTTTGTCCATATTCTGTTCCTGCCCTTCTAATCTTACACTGATCCGTGTATTTTTTAAAAAAGATCTACTTTTAGTAAACTCATGGACATTTCCTTGAGTTTCTATGGTTTTTTATATCAGTCACTAAGTTCCACCTTTGATGATATTTTCTGAACATGAAAATCTATTCACTGTGGTAGTTAGTGACATTTTCTACCTTTTGGATTGCCATATTTCAAACTGGAATAGCTGGCAGGTTTTGAAAAGAAGAGGGATGGTTGACACATGACTAGGGATATTATACTGTTTCCGGCTATCACAGATGGATTTAACAGAGTTCTATAGCCTCCATTTGGCTCTGCTTTTGCATCTGTGTGCTGTAAATAATTTAAGAAAGCCTCTGACACGTTAGTGTACACCTTCACTATCACAACTCTTTAATCCTTGAGCACACCCCCTTGCACTCTCCCTTATCTTTCTGGAGCCCTTACACCATGCCCAGCCAGCTTGTTCTGCTCACACTCTTCTCTTTTCCAATACAATGTTTGGGCTGAACCCAAGCCCAGAGAGGACACTGAAAGGCTCTTGCTGTCTGCAGGCGACTTTTGTAAACACCTCATGCAATCAGATTTCATCCTGTTGATTTGCTTATTCTTCAAATTCATCAAAACTCTGCACTGAACTTGCTCACAAAAGGACATTTCTCAGGTACTGCATTACAGCATCTGCCGGTAATGATTTTGTTCAACTGCTTGTGTGCAATGCAATCCTCGGGTTTATTTCTGCTGCTGGCTGCCTGACTCTTAATGTTTGTACACAAGCAATTTCCTCAGTCTTCCTGCATAAACTTTGTCATGACGAAGTTCATGAGGGAAGAGGAAGAGAATACCAAATATTTGAATAAAGCATTTTCAGTATTAGCCCTGTTTATTAGGAAGAAATGTGGATGGTGTAGCAGCGGGCCTTAAGGGGGTTTGTTCCTTGTGCACAGGCTCACACATCTACATACTGACAGTAAAGAATAATATTTCTCTTTCCACTTCCCTGGAAAATACTCCAAAGAAATACTGTGTCACAGCTTGGTAGTCTTAGGGTTTTTTCAACATTAACAGAAGCTAGAAGTTCTGATTTGACTACTCTTGTAAAAATCCCCCGTGGCCATCAGTAATTCTGGCTGAATTAAAGCAGCAGCGGTGTGGCCTGAAGAAACTATTTGACCTCCAATTACTTCGTCCTCTCCTTCCCAGTAATACGGACTCCCTCTTGTGGCTGACAGACCGCTCGCAAGTCTCCCCTCCAGTCCCGTGCCACGCCAAGTTTCTAAGAGTTTATCCCTGGTCAGTCGGAGCGGGGAGCGCTGCAGGCTCACCCGCACAGGTCAGGGAATTCAGCAGATCCCTGCTGACAAAGGCCACTTGTGGTGATATACGGGAACTCACCCATCACTCGCAGGATGCTGCTTAGGATGGTTTGGCACCTCTGTACCTGTGGGGACAGAGAAAGTGGCAACAGCTGCAGCCTAAGTTAACTGGCTTAGGTTTCCTCCTCACCACATTAGAATTGGCAGGCTGAGGTCAGGAACCAGCAGCACTCTGTGACCTGGGGAAGGAGTGGAGACACATTATCTTAAAGGTCGTAGTCACTAAGGCCCAGAGCATAAACAGTGCTCTTTTTTGCATCTAGAAATAACTGATTCTACATTTTCATTCTTAGCTAATGACAGCTCCTCCCTCACATCTGCAGTCACTTCTCGGTCTTTAATTCACAGAATCACAGAATGGGTCAGATTTGAAGGGACTACAGAAGGTTAGCTGGTCCAGCCTCCATGCCCAAGCAGGATCATCCCAGAGCACATTACACAGGGTTTTGCCCAGAGAAGCTGGCAAGGACCTACTATTTAAAAATTATTTGAAGTCAAACCAGCTTATTTTTTTGTCTAACTTCTGACAGGAAGAGAGCACCAAGGACACAGACAGGGAGCAGTTTCCGTAAGACATGTAGCTGCCAGGCCAGACAATGCCACTGTGCCTGACTGAGCAGTGCAAAAACCTGACAATGAAGCTGAAAGTGCAAAACTTCAATACATTTTTCATGCAATCTTGTGTGGACACAGAATATGTTTCCCCTTTAAATATAATTAGATCAACCAATGTTGTTTTTATTGTTAGTGGCAAGTTCTGTTGTAAGAAATCTTAACAGTCTGTGATTCCATTAAATTTAGTAAGAGTTGGTGAGTGTCTGGGGGAGCTCTGTCTCCTGACTGCACAATCATGAATGCATTTTGCCTGCCCATTCCTTTGCAGCCCGTGGAGATGGAGATACATTTTGTCAAAAAGAACGTATGGACCATGATTTTGTGTGAGATACTATTGCATTCACAGCATAATTTCTTCCCAAAAGAAATCTGGGGCTTGTTGTATGCTTACTTTTGCATTTTGCCTTCATGCTTTACTAGGCATTTTAAATGTAATTTCTTTGTGTTTGGTCACTGGGTGTTAATGCTTTCACATCAAGCATGGTACTAAATAACCACAATTTGATTCAGTGTCACAAAAAACCCAGCTTTGTTTTTTATAGTCACAATATTATACTGAAACTTACCTGAGATTTGCTTTTTCATTGAGAAAATATGCTTTTTCATTGAGAAATTACATGAGAGAAGCCATTACTGAACCAGTCTTCTGAAGAGTACAAGTTACTACCCGATTGTAACGCATCACACCCCCTTAGAGTGCTCTGCAGATTTCTAAAGCTTCCTAATTTGATATCCATCAAACTGCAAAGGACTTAGTGCTTCTTTGTTTGTGAGAATACGCTTTCTAAAAAAATTCTGTTACCATTGCTGTGTCATCTTTTTTGGTCCCAGAGCAAACAAAAGGCTTTATTTGCCCTGTCTGTGGAAAAGGACACCGGGGCCTGGTGACAGTGTGCCCTTGTGACAGAAGCCAGTGGGCTGCATGAGAAGGAGCGTTGGCAGCAGGGGGACAGAGGGCACCTTTCCCCTCGGCTCAGCCCTGGTGAGATGCATCTGGAGTGCTGGGTCCAGTTCTGGTCCTGTCACTACAAGGGAGTCAGGGACACACGTGGAACACTTCTAGTGAAGGACCATGAAGATGATTGAAGTGTCTGAGATACAGAGAGGTGTTGAGAGTGCTGAGACTGTCCAGCCTGGAGAAGGGAAGGTTCAAGGTGATAAATACTAAATGAGGGGGGTAAAAAAGAGAGAGTCAAGTTTTTCTCAATGACATTCAGTTGCAGGACAAGAGGCAATGGGCATTAATTAATGTACAGAAAATTCTATTTAACCATAGGGAAGAAAGCAAGTTTTTTTACAGAGGGTGATCAAAACTGGAACAGGTTGACTGGAGACTTTGTGGAGGCTCCATCCTTGGAGACATTCAAAACTAGACAGATCCTGGTCCTAAGCAACCTTCTCTGAGACAGAGGTTGGACTAGACGATCACCAGAAATGCCTTCCTTGTCTTTCATTTCTTAGGAAATTCTTTTAGATTTTAAGAAGTCCCCTGGGAAACTAGGACAAACAGCAATGAAGAAATGTTTTGGCTCATCTCTAGTGAAGATGGTGTTGATATTTTGTTCCTACATCTGGTTTGTCTCTAAGCATTAAGATGAGCGCTGTATCATCATAATTACACACTGCTGATTAAAATACCCAAGTCCTAATATTTGTGTATGCCATTAATGTTCCTCTCCCTATTTCATGTGTTTGTGTGCTGACTTTAAAATCTTTTCTGTGTTAGCCTTTGTTATATGAAACCTGAATTGCTCTGCTTTTCATTTCTTCTATCCTTCAATGTTTATAACAAGGTTTTCCTTTACAATTATTTTCCCTAAATTGTATACAAGTGACTTTGATTATTCTTGTAATTTCTTGGTAGCAAAGATAATATAAAATTAACAATTGTTTGAGTCTTACTGAAAAGCACACTTCTATTGATATATGCTGTACTGAGCTTTAATGGAGGACTGGAATGTAATGTTTAGTAGATAGTAATTATCTACTTATCTATCTCTGTTTTCACAAATAGATAGTGATTAGTACTTGAGAATGTAGAGGTGGGGCTACTGGCTCTGGAGTTTGTCCCCAAAAGGGTCCTCATGCTGCTTAAAGCTAGTTTCCATAATTACTCTGGACTGTAAGGTAGAAATCTATTTCGGTTTTGTTGTCATCTCTTTCTAAAGGAAGTTCATTAGAAAGACTTAATTTTCTTTTAGCAAGAGACAAGTTCACAGGGAAGTGAGCAGCTATCATTTCTTTGTTCTTGAGATAATTAATCACCAGCATATTTATTTCTGCCCTTCTGGAATACAAACGCCACTCCAAGGCTGTGAAAAGCCATCCAGTTCTGTGCAAAGTTCAGGCTCAGTTCTGTGCTGAAAATCTGCCCTCCCATGCTGTAACTCCAGAAGCAGCCCAAGGTCTCAGAGTCCAGCAAGTGTAATGGGGACATGTCAAAGGACAATGTGTCTTTTGTCCACGACCAACATCAATGTACTGCTGAGGTACAGAAATGCTGTTTGGATCTGAATTTATCTCTCACTTGACAGCCATATGTCAACTCACCCACCAGTTTTCTATATTGACTTTTTATTATATAAAAATAATTATTAAATTTATCTATATTTCTCACATGCACATACAATTTACATTATTTTTACAGTGTATAGATATTTAATAGTTCTTACTGTAAGATTCCATAGGATTTCAAATATTTTTTCACGTTTGGGCTAGTTTACACATATTGCATCACTATATTAAAATACCCTTGAAGTCAAAATTTCCTTTGGTTTTAATCCCAGATACTAGAGAGAATATTATTCTGTCTGTGTTGACCTTCTACATGTTAATTAGAAGTATTTGTTGATTAAATACTTTTCAACTTAGTTTTCCACTGTAACTCTTTGCAGCTATTTAGTTGTGTGCAGTCAGTTAGCTGCCTGTACTTTACCTTCCTTCTCGTTTATTGATTTTATAGAATTTGCTCTACAGGGCAATGTCTGATGGCTGTCTAAATTATAGCATCACCCTATGATTGAAATTATTAAATGTTTTTATGAGCTTTTTGCTGAAAAGGGGAATACTGTTCTCTCCCACTTTTCCCAGCTTCTGTTCTCCTCTAACATCTGTAGAGATGTCAGTGAAAACCCCCACACTCAGAGATGATGTCACTCAGCTGTCATTGCCAAGGTGTGGTTAAAATTCAAGAGGTGTTTAACACCTCAGAACACCATGAGGAAATATAACTCTAGTTATCCATAGGGATAGGAGGAATAAATCTTTTTCCCTCTAGGGTCAAATGAAAGTCTGTCTCAAGTGTCCAAGGAAAAAAAAAAAAACAAAACAACATGCTAAAGATGCATTCTGTCTTCCCATGAGATGACCACAAAGTAAGAAATTTATCAAGGACCTCACTCACAGACATACTAAATCTCTGATCTGTTCCTTTGTCTGTGTCCTGCCGACAGAGGCCACCCTTGAAGCAGGGACTTCTCCCAAATGACTACATTTACACCACATCCCAGCAGCTTTAGTTCTATTAAAAGCAAGCAAACAAGCAAAAGCAAACAAAACAATGTAGTGCAAGTTCATGTTACGGCTGGTAAAAAGTGCAAGTGCATTAAGCCATCGAATATTTCCCTGTATGTACTTTAATTTAGATGACTGTTATAGAACTGTTCTTGGAAGTTTATTTTAACATTAAAACTCTACTACAAATACCCTTTCTGATCAAAGGGTAAAGTGCTAGCTAAAATTTATTCCCTCTATATCTGTTGATAACGTGGCCCTCACTTGGAAGCTTAAACTATAGAGCAACTATGACCCTCAGTCAAAATGCAGTCCAGGTGAGACTGCTGCCCTTCTGGAGGCTCTGTTCCACTTACAGAGCATCTCTGAAAACACCACCTGCTTTAGCAGCTTGGTTTTTCACCCGGGGAGGCGAAAACCCAGTCAGCAAAACAATCTGCTTGTGTAGATGAACCCTTCAGTGGTTACAGCTGTCACCTCTTGGCTCAGCCTTCCCGGAAGGGTGATAAGGCTTAATGTTGTCCTGCAGCAGCGATTCCCGACTCACATAAAACACTCCAGGAGCTGTAAACCAAAGGCACAAATATTCCTGCCCTTAAAACCTTCTTAGTGCCGCCAAAGGTGAAGGACTAATGTGATGAGGAGCTGTCACTTGCTGCAGGAAATTTGCTGTACAGGAGCATACAAAGCCCTGAGGTGCATCCAGCAGCGATCTCACTTAGTGCTTCTTTTCCCAGACCTCCAGGCTGCCCCTCTTTGCTGTGCAGAATTTAATTGGCAACATTTCCAGAAGTCATCCGCCTGTGAAGCGGGGTTCTGGACCTCCTTCTCGACTCCCAGTCAGTTCCTCCAATGCTTTGTTTACTGACTTTTGAAGTATCTAATCAGCAGAAAGCACTACTGACCAAATCAAACTGCCCAAAAATATCAAACATGTAATTTTCATGTTGACAAAAAGTCTGATCTGTGATATGGTGGCAGACACTTTGCAATAATTAAACTAAATGGGAAACGAGAGGCTTGTGCTTATTGAGGATGCTGAGATTGACGGGTCTGATTTTTTTCCTTCATCTTTTTCATTTCTAATTTCCCCCCTTTTCCATTATCCCCGTGCTAAATCCAGCAGGCAGTAGTGTCCTCAAATCCTCAGCGAAGACGCTGTTTTGGCTAACCTCTCTTAATTCATACCTGTCTGATTTTTAGGACAAAGACACCTGATGGGAGGCTTTAGGTGCTACAATAATAAGAAGGAAGCCGATCCCCATTTTCCAGCTCCGTGCCCTGGAGAAGGGTCCCGCCGTCTCCCGGCAGGAAAAACCCACTCCTTTGGGGCTGACCTCAGCTGCTGCTCCCGAGGAGCTCCTTCTCCCACCTGATGGCACTGTTCTCCTTGCTTTGAGCTCCAGAGACCACAGCTGCCTGGGCTGTCCTTGGCAGCAGCTCCAAAACAGCTGCTCCAAAGCAGCAGTGAGCCACGGCAAAGGGAAGGCTGAGGAAATAAAATCCCAGAAATAGTTAGGGCAGAGAAGGTAGCAAAAGGAGTTACAAAGGGCTTCCTCTCAACACAGGCATAAACATTACTGGTCCTTTCTGGTATAATTTCTGATGTAAAGACATAGCTACGCATAAGCTCACATGGAAAAAACAGATTGACCATGGATATATAAATTTCACTGCTGTCTACAGCCATTGCAGTTTACCAAAATGCAGCAGATAAATTGACACAGGCAAAGATGGGTCTGTTAGAGGCAGAAATGTTGCTACACCATTTAGTTCCTTTGGATACACATTGTCCTGAGAAATCTGGGCTTTTACAGGTGAAGCCCACATCCCCATAAGAGTGAAAACTGGCTATAGGTCTTCAAGGAGCTATGTTATAACCACAACCATCTCGCTGACTTTTTCAAGAGTCAGATTTCTGAGTGCTTTGGTTCCTCACACTTTTGGCTAGTGATGGTAGCAAATGAGGATTTTCTTACACAAATTGCAGAGGTTTGATCACTTCACAGGTTGGGCTCAAGGGACTGTGTCCAGCTGTAACTTCAGAGCTTCACCATAGGGTCACAATTAAAACTCAGCGTGGCCTGAAGACATTGCAGTGTTTTAGAAATAAAATTCTGGACCCTGGAAAATCTGATCTTGATTGCAGGGGAGAATAGGTCTCACCAGAAAAGTGTCTCTGCCTTCAAGGGTGATTTAAAAACATAGGCAGAGTTGATTGACTTCTCCAGAACAAAGTCTGGAAGTATTTCTTTAGTAGTAAATTTGAAATGGGCCCCATAGTTTAAGCATCTTTCTCAAATTCTTAAGTGGAAAACTAGAGGCAGCACAGCCCAAGGGAACACTGCCCTTCTTAAGATGTTTTCAGCATTCAGTGTCAGTCCAGTGCTGAACTGAAAGGAAGACATTGTTCATGATGTTACTGAAATCTGTGGGGATGAAACTTATGCTTGATATTAATACCAATTAAATCAGTTTCAATTGGGGATGAATTTGCTCTGTCATGTCCAGTTAAAGAAAAAAAAATCTAAAGCAAAGGAAAAAATCTATAGTAACAATGATTTACCAGATAGTTCAGTGCTGTCCTGTTCCTTTCAGTGTAAGGATATTCTTTCAAGGTTAGCCAGACCAATGTGTAGATATGAAAGAAATAATGATGCAGAAGCTGTCCATTTTTCTAATATGCACATTAAAATTTGGCTGCTGGAACAGATGCTAATGGAAATGTTTTTGGCCCTAGATTTTGCTTGATAGATTAATGCAATATTCATATACAAGGCAAATGGACACAAATACTCAAATTTATTGGCAAATGCAATTTCTACCCCAATGTAAGGACAAATGGAGGATATGCTTTGCAGTATGTATAACATTAGGTTTTAATAAGGAAAAGTTTATTTGATAAAGTATGTATATTGTTTGCAGTATGTATAATATTTGGATTTATTAAGGAAAAGTTTATTTGTATCCCAACCCTTATTGTATGCTATACTGAGTTCACGCTAAAGTCTCTGGCTCAAAAAGATCTTAAGGCAAGTTCTTCAGTCCCTGTTTTTCAGAGAAATGTTGCAGGTTTTACGTTTACAGAAGATTACTTGTGTTCTTTCTGTTAGTTATTATTTCAGGTTTACTGGCATTGCCCAAACTCTATTAATTAAAAAAAACTTGGAAAAATTAAACATAAATTTAGAATACATTTATGCTACATATCTCTGAGTTTGGATGCAATATTTCTAAGTCTTTAGTAGAATGAAATGCCTTAGATATTTCTGCATAAACAAAGCTAGCCTCAAAGGAAGAAGTCCATTATGCCTGAAGAGATTATATGGTATTTGCAGATAAGATGCAGAAATAGTTTATATACAACCCAAAATGCACAAACAAAAGCCAGAGAAAGAGAGTACCCAAGGCCCACAGCAGTGTGGACATAAGAGTATCCCCCATGGACTCCAGAATTATCTGAATTAGATAAATTCAATTAACTGGTAGAGAGAGAATCTCTTTTGCAGTCTCCCTTTCTTCTGTAAATCCAGAAGGAACAGTAAAACAACATATTCTATGACTTGGGAGCAGCTTTAAGAGAAAGGTTTGCTTCTCAGGCATTTCTTTTTGGCAAGGCACATGTTCTTGTTTCAACCTGAAGCTGTTCTTTTGGAGTTTTTAGCATACCATGTGCCAGCAAACCTCTCATATTGTTTCAGAAGGCCCAGAGCTACGGAAAGTCTCTGCCCTCACCTCTGCTGGGTGTGAGTTCAATGCTGCATAGCAGACAAATATTTTCTTTCTGTGTTGGAAAAAGGTCAGGTGAAAATTTATTAACACAATCTACCTCAACAGTGAGACTGGAAAGAATGGCATGTCTTCCTGGAGCTGGGATTTGGAGGTCCTCAAGTCTTCTCACTGCTTATCATAAGTAAACCAAAATCACAGCTCTATGTGCCTGGTAATCTCTTTAGGAAGTGGAACAAAATTTGTGCCTCATATCAGAGAAATAGCTTTCCAGTGGCAAATCAGCAATTTCTTATTATTCATTAGTAAAAGAAACCCCCATGTTGATAGGTGAGGACAGCAAAAAGAAAAGGTTATTTAAATTTTATGCTTTTTGTTTTACATTGATGATCTGTATTTTTATTTCTTAAACAATGCTGAATTTGCCTAGTTTCTGTAAAAGCCCATCTTTATGACTTACCATTCTTCCCTGTGATGCAACCAGCAGTACCACACCAATTAGCAGCTGTAGAAGAGTCTTAGCCCCACTTGCAGGCTAAGACCTACCAGCTTTTATGGCATTAAAAATACAGTTTGGCTCAGCTCTGCCAGGACTGTGCAGACTCTGTAAAGACTCTTCTCTCAGATATTGGTGACGTTGCCACACATCATCCAGTGCTGAGCTTGGTGTCTTGAAAGGATAGAACACTAATGCTTTGGATTACTGACTCAGCAATCCATCTTGGCATGATCATGAATCACCTGGATGGTTTTCTTTGTGCCTCTCATGGCCATGGCTTGAGTCTAGTAGCAGAAATGCTTTATATTGTGTCTATCTCCTACCTCTCTGCTTCGGAAATTTAAAAAAAAAAAAAAAAAAAAAAAAGAGAGAGAGAGAGAGAGAAAAAAAAGGGGGTTATAATGGTTTCTTGAAAAATATTTTGTCTTCTGAGAGCAGGCATGAAAACTTTGCCATATGAAGGGATAGATCACTGGGTACCCAGCTGTCACCCATGGCTGTTAACGCTCTTACATAAAGCAGATTTCAGGAGTAGCTTAAAAAAAAAAAGAAAAAAAAAGGCTGCCTGGAGGACAAATCATTTGACAAATTAGAAAGGGTGAGCTATATAAATGTTTGTGAGATGTGCCTGTGCTTACAGCCAAGCTCTACAAATTGTCTTTATGATACCATTGACTGTGCAGAGCAAAGGGGACAGTGCCTATTCTCTAATGTCACCCCTCATTCTGCAGGAGCGCTCTCTCTTGGATGATTCAGTGTGTCCATGTTGTAACCCTTAGTGGCAGAGAGAGGTATTTACAACTTCCTAACCCCTAAATAAAATACCAAGGTTTGGAGTGTGGTCTCTGTGGGTTATTTACGCTATGCAGCCAGAGAAATGTTCCTCCAGAATATAATTTAATACACTCAAGTTCTGCTACATAAAATGTGAATTCTTGCTGACAAGAGTGCAACAGCAAAACAATGACCATGCACCCTGCAGCATCCACAGTCTGGCTTCTGATTTCTACAGTGATATAAATGAAAGTGCATTTAGGCTCTTGAATGAAAGATATTAGTCCTGTTAAGAAATCATCATTGTTACTCACCTTTATCCACCAAGAGATAAATCTGGTTCATATAAACAAGAGGTTTGGTCCCTAATGCAGTGGGGCTGGTCCTGTGACAGATGACATGACATGACCTAACATGACATGACATGACACGAAATTTGGGATGTGCCAGGGCTGCCTCAGTTGGCCACTTAGCCATAGACCCTCCAGGCTGCCGTGCCCTGTCCCTGCTCCCAGGCTCACTTTCAGACAGCATTGTACAGTGGCACCTGACCTGGATCTTGGTTACACGTGTGCAGATCAACTGTGCCTCTAGTAAAGTCAATAGCTCTGAATTAGTGCATAAATGAAAATAATCTCAGGCCTCAAACAGCTAAATTGCTGCTTTTGTTTTAGAAAAAATTACAGACATTTTTTTGTCTAGGATCAAGCTCTCTGCAGGGAGATACATGACCATATTTTTGGCTGTATGTGAGGGGACAGTACCCTTTGACCATATTTTTAAAATGTACAACCTATAGTCTGAGAAACTGTTTGCTTCTTGTGATTTGGTGAATAAGGAACAATCAAGAAATTCAATCTTTTGGTTATGTAAAATCAGCACTGATCATTTTAAGGGGTAAAAACCTAGATGACATTCAGATATTGCAATAAACTAATTTGAAATGCAGGAAAGAAAGATGATTTTGAACTGTTTATTCCTCAGTATATTCTTCATCTGCTGAAGATACTCTGCTTTTGTAATGGATCATGTATTTGGTGCCTGAGCACAGTTGGAATTCTTCTAACATCCAATCCAGAGTGTTTGACCACAACAGAGAGAAAACCTTTCACAAGCACAAAGACTCAGAGATATTTAATAACTATGTTTTAATCTCTCGGCAGGGATAAGGATTGTTTAAAAATTTGGGAATCCTTAAAAGATGCCTTCATTTACAAGAATCCCTGTAATATCACACCAGAAGATTATCAGCCTTTAATGGAGCTAGCGAGTCATCCCATACCCTGTAACAAGGTAACAGGGCAGGGTGGGCTGTGCTGGGATGCCAGGTCTGGGCAGTCCAAAGGGCAGTGGGATCTCACCCATAACAGCTCTGAGGGGCTGTAGGTCGATGAGGATGGCACTTTACTTCTGCACTTACTGCAGCAGTCCTGCAGTTACACCTTTGGACCCCAGGAACCCTGTCCATACTCTAGCACTGGGAATCATCCCTGTGTAAGGCTTGCCTTAAGCCAGGATCACCCCAGTGAAGTGACAGGGATGTCCCTACTCCCTGGGCATATGGCTCTCTGTAAGGAGCATGCCATCATGCTGTTAGAGGGACACTGCTTCCAGAAAGCTGTTCTTCCATGTGCAGCTCAAAAGCAAACAACGAATTTGGTACATATCTTATGTAAATTAGTCAAACCTATCTTTCAAAATCCTTTAAAAGTTAAACATGTCTCTTTCCACAAAAAAAAAAAAAATAACCACCCAAAATATTCTCCAAATGAGAGTGTTCAAATAAGAGCTGACCCACTAGGGTGAACTCGCTGCATTTCAATAAAACTAAAACTCCTTCATTATCATGAACTTTCTGGGTTTCTCCAGAAAAATTTCCTGACCATCTGTAGTAAAGCTGTCATTTACCAGACATTGTGTCTTATTTCACAGTCACTGTTTTGGAGCAAGACAGGTGACCTCGTTCATCGTTATACAAAATCCAATCAAAATTTCCTTACCTTGGAGGACACCTTGTTGGGTTACATGGCTGACAGAATTTCATGGTGTGGAGACCCTTCTGCCCCAGGTAATCTACATCTAAACACAATTCTTTCCCCATTATTTTCTAGTGAATCAGTTTAAAGCTTTAAATGTCCAATATTTTGAAAGTCTGAAAATAATACCTATTTCTCAGGTTAAATTAAAAAACATAACTTTGGATGTCATTTTAACACCAAGTTGTTGCTTAAACTAATGGCCACATCTAGCTCCCTTTACTTTGCTTGCTTCCACCCTGTGGCTCCTATGGGACAGATTGCCAAGCAGGAATGTCATTCAAAAAGGCCCTGGCCATGGGCCAGTCAAAGTGCTGGGGCAATGTGCAGGTACCTTGGGGGTATTGCTGCCCACAGGACTCCTGGGCTGGTGCTTAAGCTGAGGAACCTTTAAACTGGGCTGGAATTATTGAAAATGTTGGGCAAAGTTTAATTTTTCAGTGTATTCAGACTGTACTTGTCAGGAACCAACCTGTTTCTCACATTTGGGACTGTGGGTTTTCCCTCTTCACTTTTCTGAGAATTGTTTGTGATACGGGATCTGCAGCTGCCTCCCTGAAAAGACTGTGAGCAAACATGAAGACCTTTGAACAGATGCAAATTCCTTTTCCTTTTAGAGCCCTCTCCCCATTTAGCCTTCTTGCTTGGGTGCAGGGCAAATCTTTTTGCTCACAAAGCTACACAAGCCTTGCAAAAATATTCATTCTAACCTTAGCTATCCTATAAATGTATCTTTTCTCAGGAATCAACTATGAATCTTGTCCAAAACGAAATGAATGTGAGAGCAACCCCGGCTCTGTGTTCTGGAAAATGGCATCCAAGATGGTAAGATCTAGACTAAATCCCCCAGAATCCAAAAGCGAGGAAAGGCACTCAGTTCCTGACATTGCCAAAAAATGTGATTTTGCAGATAGAACTTAAAAGATGGAACAGTAGAAGTTGACAGAAACTTTAGCTTCAGGTGTTAAAAATCCTGGTGTTGGGATCCAAGGTCCCATACTTTATGTACAACATTTGATGTCCTTGTAGTTTGGGCATTTTTTTGTGGTCAGAGGCTGAGTGTCAGTGTCTAGAACAACCTTTGGCAGAGAGCTGGAGCTCTGTAAGTATTACTGACAATTATAACAATCACCTTAATTAAATGAAAGAACATAAATTGCTACAGTAAAATCTATTTTAGCGTGGTAATGTGGAAAACAGCACCCAGATTGGCACAGATGTTTTCCAAGAGGCAGAGAATCCCCTTGCACTTCCCGGCACAAACCTGAAGAGCACATCCTCCCACATCAGCACCTGGCAAGGTTCCTGTGATGTCCCCACCCTTAGACACATGCCAACTCCCATCACAGGAATGAGATCCTGCTAGTCCCAGTGAAGCAATTAGCCTGGCTTTGTTGAATCAGCACTTTACAGGAACAAAGTGCCAGAGAAAAACCTGATGTCCTGTATTACTTCTACACGTCTCTCAAGATTTCACCCTTGGTATGACTATTAGTAGATGACTGCCCAGGTGGAAAACAAACATTCCTGTATGGTCCAGCTCTCATGTATGTAAGAAGAAGTCTACTCACCATTAAAAAAAAAATTGGTTTGTGTGTAAACTAGGAGTGAAAATGGCTCAGTTGCAGAGTCTGTGAGAGATAAAACCACATACAGACTCAGGTTTGCTCAGCTGCAGACTTCCTTGCCATATAAATTCAAGATCCACTATAACTCATGTTTTATTACGTGAGTTACGCATAATGGAACTTCCCAAAACTTTGCAGCTCTCGAGATCTGAGTTTGAGCCACGTTGTTTAAGAGGACATGAAAGATTTAATAAGTACAGTCACCTGCATTAAGATTTTTAAAAATTCTTTGTCTTACCAATCAATGGATTATAGATCTAGAGTAGGTACTTTATAGCCCTTACTAGTCTCTAAATATTTGGACATGAGTTTTAAAGAATAAAAAAGCAGCTATTACATGATCCAGTATATTAAAAATCAAATCAAAAAAACTCAGTGATAGTTTTACTAAAACATCGAGACAAAAAAATCCGAAGCCACAAAAGAACACAGAGCATGAGTCACAAGGAAGCAAAGGTGTGATAGTCTGTGTGTCCTTAAACTTAGTGATACCTCTGTTCTGGCTTGTGTTTACTCTCTGAACTAAAGCAGTTTGAGGATTACTGTGAGTTACTAGAGACAACTGCAGCTGTAGGGGCTCTGGAAATCCCTATAAAAACTGAAACTGCTGTACCAATCCCATGCAACCTTAGACTGCCAATTCATAGCTGTCTAATGAGGCTTTTATCACAGTTTTGCCATAGCCTTCAGAGGCTTTTTTTTTTTTTTTTTTTTTTTTTTGCAATGAAATCTTCTGTAAAAATATTGGCCATATACTCTGCTTGTATTAGGCAGTTCTGAGGACATCAATGAATTCTACCAGGCCCAACTCTGCCATGGCACTGCGTGTAGTGTCAGAGTGTAATGTGCATTGGTTTGGTTCAGTTTGCAGAAGCAGCATGTGGTGTGGTTCAAGTGATGCTCAATGGATCAGTAGAAGCTGGAGCTTTCAGAAGCAGCAGGTATTCACTAAACACACAACCATTCATGTTTCTGTGGGGCTGCATGTGGCTGTCTGCCTGTGAGTCCCAGTGCAGAAGGGATTTTGTTAAACTCACCCCTGGCTGTTGTGACTCTTTTCACTCCTTCTATACACAGACTGTCACTGAAATCCTTCAGAGGGTAAGCGTGTCCATTGTGCTCTTACTGCTCAAAGTAACTTCATTATTGCACTTTCTTTGATTTTACTATACTAGACTTGGCTACCTGGCTGCAAGTGCAGTCATGAATAATATCAAAAGATGAAGAATATATTTTCTGGAGGAACAGCCATGGTCATTTCCCTGGCACCAAACCAAATCAATAGCCAGGAAATTGAACAGGAGAAGAGCCACTAAAGATGGCAAAACTTCAGCTTGTTTCTGTCTGCAGGCAGTTTCTAAAGTTCTCCTGAAAGTGAAATAAGAATAGGGAGATAACGTATGACCATAAGGCAATTAAATACTTTGAAAATCCATTGGCAAGATAATGTTCTCTCTCTGAGTATTATGGGAGCACTAATAAGCACTAGTATTTGGGGAGCATACTCTCTACCTCTTTCTGAGATAACAAGGAGTGTTTCATGTTCCATTCTTACAGCATTTTTGGAAGTATTGAGGTCTTTAACCTGGATCCAGATAAAGTCTCTGAAGTGCACATTTGGCTTATGCAAGACATTGGTGGACCTCAAAGGTAAGTCACACTGGTGCACAGTGATGAGCAGTGTGTGGAGGGCACAGGGCATAGCTCAGGTCTGCCAGCAACACTGTCTTAAACTAATGAAATCTTCTTTACTCTCACCTTCTAGGTGCTTACTTTGCAGGAAAAAATAACATTTGTACTGTTGCTTCCTCTAGTATTTTTTGTAGGTACTGCTGAACAGTTACAGGTAAAACACAATGACATTTCCCTTGCTTCCAAGGGCTCCCATGACCTTTAGGTTCCTTTCAACTCCACTGAGGTCTAGAGACCTTTGCTATGTGTGCAGCACTGAAGTCAGAGACCAGGCTATGTCTGCAAGGATAAACATGTCCATGTATCCATTCAGACATGGATATGTTTGTATAGGAATTGTATAATTATTGTATTATAATTGGAATTGTATAATAATGCTGAGCACAGCCACTTTTGAATGACAGAACTGGTGGTGGAGTCTCCATCTGTGGACATGCTCAAAACCTAACTGGAACCTGGGCAACCTTTTCCAGCTCATGTTGCTCTGACTAGGTGGTCTCAAGCAGTCCCTTCTTGCCTAAATGATTCTCTGATTTTAATGACAGTAGTTCATTCAGCTGCAGTTGAAATGCTTACCATGGAATTACTGATGCTAGAACAGCAACCTCAAATCACACCTGAGCCTTTCTGGGTGATGTTTTTATCAGATTCATTTGCAGATATACCGCATTTGAAACACTAAGCATGAGGCTCTGTGCCTTTGACCCCTACTTTGAGAGCCAGTTCTATGGCTCACACGGTCATAATGCACTGCCACAGTTTTTCCCATTCTTAACCATCTCCACGACAGGAACAGCAGCTTTGGTGTCATGGATCAGGAAGCAGGCTGTGATGATGAAGTCCAACTCAGGAGGGAGCATGGGCCTTGCTCAGACAACCTCACTCCCTGACACAGTTCCAGCTCCTGTGTTGCAGCTCCTCCCTTAGCCCAGACACCCAGAAGTGTCCCCTTTCCACATGACTTGACACACCTGCCGTGGTTCACAGGTGTGCATCTATGCTGGGCTCAGCATACCAGACTTAGTCCTTGCATAAAGGTTTGCTGAAGAAAAGTACACTGAATAATCTTTACAAGTTTCCCCAGACATGACACTGGATCCTTTGTCCCATGATTTCCTGGCATCAGAAAAGCCCCTCAACAGCTTCAACAAGTGCCCTTCCAGCCCTCTTGCTGGACGTGTCTTCCTCCTGTGACAAGCTCATAGCAATTTCCTTTTTATGTTTCTGCTTTCTTCTAAGGAGAGAGTGGGGGAGTAGCCCAAATAGTATGTATTCCTTATATCTTCTGATTTATATTCCATGGTCAATCACTGATAACTTTTCAAGACTTGTGAATGAAAAAGAGCTGGCAGTGCTTTCCACTAATGTCATATGTTAGGCACTGGATTTGTCCCTAGTAGTAGAAGTGAGTGCTATACTCTTGATGAGGAGATGATTTTTACCTTGAGGTAACAAGTTTTTTCTGTGTCTCTGTCTGTGCCTATGACATTTGTCAAACCTCTCACTATAGCTTTGGAGCCTTTGGGCTATTAAATTAAACATAGAGATAAAGATCTTGAAGGTATGAGAGTGCTATATGCTGCTTGAAACCTTTAATTGGATGGGAAAGAAATACACAAGTTAGGGCTCCTAGGCTGAAACAAAAAATGATTGAAAGAGCCTCTTGCCAAAATAGAGCAGCAGCAGCAGCAACCATAAACTGTCAAACATACAGGAGGTGCTCATAGCCTACTTCCTCTCCTGCTTTCTATCAGTTTCCTCCTATCTTATCTTAGCTACTGGCTTTCATGACTGCCCTTTTCTCATCACACAGAGGACTTGACTCTTTTGCTCTTTGACAGATTTCAGTCAACCCTGTATTGTTCTGTTGTGGGTGGGAGCCACCAGCAGCACTGGAGCAGTTCTAGAGTAGCCTGAACTGTGAATGACACTGAGTCCTGTCCCACAGACATCCCCCTGCACAAAGCTGTCATGCAAGATGCAGAGCTGATAACATGATTTCTACCAGCAAGGGCCCAATGCTAGCCAAAGCTCGACAAACCCAACAGACTTCACAGCACATTAGCAAACAAGCTTTCAAAGAATCTTACCTACAATAAAGCAATGACATAGTGTGGAATGTAGGTGAGCATTTTGTAGACACAAGGAACACAAGCAACTGAAGTCTTTTCTCCACAGTGAATCCTGCTCAGGTCATTCCATTCAGAGGTTAATAAGCATTTTGAAGGAGCGAGACTTTAAGATCATCTGTGAAGACAATTACAGGTAATTATCCACTCTTATTGGTGATGACTTTGCTAACATAAAACTAATACTGCAGGTTTACAGTGATCTAGAGCAGACTTCCTCCTTGCTGCCATGACATTGCTCCAGCCTGCCTGGGTCTTTCTCAGGGGCTCCCAGCCAGGCTGCAGCCCTGGGGCTGGCTGGGTTTGAGGCTTGCTCTCTGCCCTACATTTCCCATTGAGCATATTCAGTTGTTTTCAGGGAGGGAGCAATCCAGCCACCAGATTTTCTTCTGACTGGGCTTTTACTTAAAATAATCTGAACCAAAGAGACAGCTTTCCTCCCTGCTGCAGATAACGCAGGGTGCCAAGGGCGGTACTTACTTCCTTCACCATAGTTTGAGCGTGCTTTCTGTCCTGCTGCTTTGTCAGAGAGTGAGGCATGCGACATGATAAGTATTACTAATTATCATAATTTACCATTGTCAGGAGCAAAAATTAGGAGTCTGGGAAACAGCATCCCAAGTCCTGACTTGCCTGAAATCTCCATCTTCCTGCTGAGGAAATACAAACCCCAGAGACCCTTTATCCCTATATGTGGGCTCAGAGACCTTCACACAGAGCAAAATTGTTCTTTAGAGACATTAGAAAAGCAGCAAGCATTCCATATTGCTTGTATCTTATCTGTCAGGAACAGCTTTTCAGTGTCAAGGACTCATACTTGGATAAGAACATTTCCAAAGTAAACATAGATTTCTATGAACTTCTGAGTTTGTGACAATAGTTTAAGTAAGGAAAAATTGGTCTGCAAAGGAGAAAAATGATAGGTCTTTAAATCTGAAGGCAGAGCAATATATTTCTGTCCGAGTATTGCTGAACCTGATTAATGGGTGCTCTGCACTTTGTGAAAGTTAGCCCTGGTGTGGTGCATAAATCTACCAGATCATGTGCTTACTTTGTCTTTGGATAAATGGAACCTTTAACCAGCACTCCCAGGACCTGTAAGTAGGCACAGATTATTTCAGCCTATGACGAAATAAACTATGGGGTAAGGCAGGAAGAGGAAATATCTGGTAGCTTAGACCCCTTGTGGCTCAGGGGGGAAGCTGACACACTCATTGCTGTGTCTCACATCCCGCTTCTGAAAGTAAAGTAACAAGTAGGGCTTTTTGTCAAAGCTCAGCTAACACATATATAAACAACTGGGTTGAGCAACACGGACAATTAATTTTACTATTTTATATGCAGAATAATAATAAGATAAGAAATCCAAAGGTAAAGCTGGACTTCAGGATAGACTGTGTAAGTTGGCTTCACTCCCCGGCAGTCATTGCAAACAGAACCATGTAGGTCTGTATCAGCTGAGCATCTGCGTTTGCTTGCCATGTAGCAACTAGTGCTGCTCATTTTCTCTTGCTTTTGTCCATGTCATCAGTATCTTCCAGAAGTAACTTTAAGACTGGATTCACTGGTTGCATTAGAAAAAAATCTCATATCTGACATTCACAGCAACAGCTTTCTGTTATAGCAACAGGGTTTGTCAATGAGTAAGACAGATGAACTTCCAGCATGGCAGGAATTCCACAGTCTGTGCAAGAGATCTTTCTTCTTTTTTGTAATTATTTTTTATATTGCAGCATAGCTGACATGCTGTGAGGTCAGATCCTATTTTGTTTTGTACTGATGTGCCCTTGTCCCTAAAACCACAAAGTTCTGCAGCACGATCAAAAAGAATTACCCTAAGAAAATCCATCTGCTTGATAAGCACGGATGTAACACACATTTTGACTTTCACATTGCATTCAGTAACTGTGAAGAAATTCTGTTGTACTCGCAAAGCAATTATTAAGTATTTGTTTGGTTTTGTGTCTTATTTCAGGCCTGTTCAGCTCCTTCAGTGTGTGGACAACCCTGACCATGCAGACTGCAGGCTTTGCACCAACAGCACAGCAATTCCCTGAAACAGAGCTCTCCACGCTGCTGAAGAATTTCATTACATGTGTGTAAAGCTGGAGAAGATGTGGCTACATAGCTCAGAGTGATAACAGTAGCATGGCGTGTCCTGAGGCCATAACCAGACATCCTTGCTGTGATACTAACAGCCAAATAGCAGGAGATGATACCTGAGGTGTGGTGCTATACACACACACACACACACACACACAAACACTGTTTCAGGTGGTCCGGGGCTGTGGTCGGTGATTCAAGGCAGGTGCTTTGCCCTGGTTTACTCCCTCCTATACAGCTCCCCACTGGCACAGAGCAGGGATTCCCTGGGGCATGCACAGAGAAGAAAGAGACTTTCCAGGAGAGGCAGAACTTGCCCACGTCAGTGCTCACCTTCCTTCCCGCTGAAAGGTTAAGCAGGAAATAACCAGGACGTGTTACATTTTCCCTGCATTCCAGTGCAACCTTCCCCAGAGGGGAACGTTGCCCAGTGGCACATAGTGTATGTAAATAATGGCTTTCCCAGGTACTGTGACACTTATGACCAGGTAAAGCAAGCAGTAGAATAGGCAGAGCAATTCTTGCCTTTTTAAGGGTATCACAATAAGCAGCTGGTGGGAAGACAGCTGAGCTGAGCCAAGAAAAACCCAGAAACTGCTCAGAGGGTTGCCTGCACCTGTAAGAACTGCTGAGTGTGCAGCTGGGAGAGAAAATAGTGCGACTGACTCAGCTCTATTAAAATCCTACTGGATGCACCGTTGCTGGTCAGATTACATTTTGTTCTTAATATAGCACAAACACTAGCCTTCCAACTTTCATAAAAGGTCCCTCAGGCCACAACTTGGCCATCCACTGGAATAGAAACAAACATCAAACGGTTGCCACAATAAGGAGTCTCTCTTGACCTCAGTTTCTACAGTGAAAGGTGATGCCTTGAGGTGTATAAATCACAAGCACCGATGCACCGTAGTGCACTGAAATAGCAGGTTTCACTGATTTCCTTTGATTTCTGTTTTACCAGTCCCAAGTGCAGTGTTTATAGCAAAACAAATATCTGAGGCCAGCTCGTGGCCACGGCTGTAGTGCCTCTGTGCAGTGCCACTGACACTAAGAGAACAGAGCAGGCTTTGCCACAGATATACTCCTAGGTGCTGAGGTGACAATGTGACCAGCAGTTGCCAAACCTTTAGGCAGACTGGGGTTTCCATGATCCCACAGGGAGGAGGTTGTCCTGCCACATGTTTTAGTGACTACCCAGAGTGCAAAATATGGTTATGGAACTACACAGGCTGGTGTAATTTTGAGCACCTCTAGATAAACCTTGTCTCTTTAGTAGCAATAGAAAGCCTTCACTGAGCCTGGCTGGACCAACCCAAGACCTCACCCATAATGTTTACATTAAGTTGAAATGTATTTTTATTTGCAAGCTGTTATGTAACTACTTAGATGAATCAACATAGACACATACCAATACTTTCACATAGGTTATTTCTGACTATCAGTTAAAAGTTTGTCTTCATGCTCACTTTTGTACCTCTTCTGTGGCAATATAAAAAATTGACTATAAAATCAAGATCTATAATAAAATTGCTGATGACAAATGTTCTTAATTCAGTTTCACATTGTACGTAACACCAGAAAGTTAAGAAAGAAGGATTCTCAGAAGACCAAAATAGGCCATTTCCTAAAGACAACTCTGAAATCTCTTCAATGTATGAAAAATGCAACGACCCAGGAGAGCAGAGAAACAGAGCACATCCTCCCCAGGCTGTGTTCTTCATCTGATACAGAGAAGTCACTGTCATTGTAGGTGGCTGGAAATGAAGCATCCTGAGTCTTTATCCTGAGATAGATTGTTCTTGGCCATAAGAGTTAAGAAAGATGATTGTTCTTGTCAGTGGTTATGTAGCAAGATGCTAAGAAGCAAACTGCTTTTGGAAGCTGAGGAGCACAATTAATATGGGCAAATGTGCTGGAGGAGTAAATGATGGCTTTGTAATGCAGGTGGCTGGCAAGTCTGGGCTGCTGGGATCACATGCATGGCAGAACGTGAGCAAGCTCATTTCCAATAAACATCTTTACTATGCATGATGACACTTCTGAAATGCCGTGCAGACATGCCCTACCAGAAAAGTATTCTTGAGAAGCTTGTTGCTTTGCTAAAGATTTACCAAGTAAAAAACCCTCCCAAACCAATACAAAATATTTCAAATTCACAGAAAATAAATAAAAGGGAAAAAAACCCCTATGCGTTTTCTGCACTATTTGGAATAAATGTTTCTTAATATGTTTTGGAAAATGTTGGGATTTGAAAATATGCTTTTAGGCTGAAAAAGCTAACTCTCATAATTTGTTCAAGGTAAATAGGCTGGCTTGTGCCTCAGGCCCACATCAAGCACTGCTAAGGAGTGCTGCCCAGAAACACGAGAGGAATCTGAGTTACTGTGTGATAAGGTGATACCAATCTCAGTCCCAGAACCACACAGAGCTGGAAAAGCTACTTCTAGGACCCTATCACAGCAGCATTGCTGCTCCCTGGGTCTTTGATGCACTTCACCTGACCAAGGCCTGCAATCATTAACCTTGTTAGGAAACAAAGGAAATATAGAAAGGTTTGTTCTCCTTGGCAGCCCAGCACTTGGCCTTATGTTTGGTTTCATATAAGAGAGGATGGTTTGGGTTGGGAGGGACCTTAAAGACCACGTAGTTCAGACCCCACTGCCATGGGCAGGAACACCTTCCACTAAACCAGCTTGCTCAAAGCCCCACTCAGCCTGGCCTTGAGCTCTGTAATATGGGGGAAATCTTTGAGAGGGGTTTTGGTTTTGTTCATATGTATATGGGCAGCATGTTGTGCAGTGGGTCTGGGTCCCCCGGACTCTGGCAGGAGGGGAATGGTTTTGGATGGAACCTGAGGTAGTGGCAGCACTGTAGTGTCTATCAGTATGAGGCAGAAATTTCCCCTTACTTTTTTGGGGCAACCCTTCATGCAGGTAGCCAGAAAGACTCCCTCATAGTCAAAACAGTGACCTTCAGACGCTGTCTTGTGTAAAAGAGCTCAGTAGAAAGAATAAAAAGATGAGATCAGCAAGTGTTCAGGAAGGAAACCCTGTGAAGAGGCTGAATTTCAGAAACTTTCTCTTAACAGCAATAGCATTTTCAGGCTTAAAATGACAATTAAATGGACTAAGAGGCTGATCCTTCCTATGAGATAGCTTGAAAGGAGCAATGGTCAATCTAAAGAAAATTCTTTGCATGTAAAATATGAAGGCTGGTGAAAAGATTAAAAACAAATTGTATGTCTGAGTGGTTATCCCTCTGCTTTGCCAACAGAAATTTCATTAAATTCCTGATGAACCAAGAAAGGCAAATAGTCTGGGATAATACTTTTTCCTTGCTTACAAAAAAAAAAAAAAATCTTATATCTAGTGGAAAAAAAGCTTTCTAGTTTGAAGAGCATGTTTATTTTCAGCACTGCACTGTGGAGCAGGAGAAGACAGCTGCCTTCTCGCTGTTCCTCCTCTCTCATGAGGCAGTGATTGCCCAAATCTGAAGACCCAAGAAGCACACAGGGCAGCATGTGCTCCACACCAGCGTATTTCACAGCAATACAGCTACTTTATCCCCCAATTCACTTAATTACTGGGATTTGGGTGTGCATGGAGGGAGAGTAGAGCAGAGAGGGGGAAAATCCATGCTAAATACTTTAGATAGGATTCCTGCTATTTAAGGTTAGTCAGCTGGTTGTACAGACTTTCTCTATAAACAAAAGGACAAACCAGGCACCTCCTGAAAGCACTTACCCTGCTCTGCAGCAGTGAGGGCAGCACAATAGGGATGATGTGCACTCCAACACAAGATCCTTATCTCTCACCACTCCCTATGAAAATTTCCTAGATTATCAGCTCAGATTCATAAAATTAGCTTCCGGATGGATAAAGTTGCATAAAATTAACCTCAAACGTATTTCCCTGTGAGAAATATTGCAAAGCAGCAAAGGAAATCTGAGCATCCTCTCAAATGCAGCAAATAAAAGGTTTTCACAGAATATTTAAAAATTATCATTTCACAACCCATTTCTGAGTATCTAAAGCCACAGCCCTAAAATTTGCTGATGATTTCTGGAACTGACTGTGTTATAATGAAGCCTTTCGAGCTTATCAAATGCAGTGAATTAGAAAATCTGCATTCTGCTAGAGAAAAATAAATTGTTATTAATCTGCTTACTCTTTTTCATATATTTTTTTTCTGTTGATTGCCTGAATTTCCAAGACTGAGATCACATTTGCTTGCTTTAGGGTTTTCTTTTTTCTGCACATGCCACACTTGCTTAGATTTTTGGCCTTTTTTTTTCCCAGTTTAGTTATAGGAGCACAGCCAAAACTGTGTATGGAACTGCCATGGAAAAAAAAAAATTACCATTTCTTTCCTATGGCCTAGTGGAGGAAAAATGCAATGGCTGTAAATTATATTTACGCCTTAAATAGCTTAAAGGGTAGCTTAAAAATGGGGAGTGGATGAGTGGTTTCTCAATGAATCTAGAAATTAATTAGTCAATGCAAGAAAATGACAATATTGGTTTGCTGAGGATCGGGAAAACTCTGGGGGAAAACAGTTTTCCATTCCTACTTTTCTTGGAATACTAATCAAATCGATAGCTCTCTATTACAATTAGACCTGGCACCTCTGCAGCTGAGTTCTGAACCTTCAGGGAATGAACAAAAGGCCTCTGGCCTGAAAACAGCAGCAAAGTTATGATCTCTGTGGGTCAGACACAGAGGGCTGTGTCACTCACTGAACAGTCATTTGCAGCCACACTGGGATGGATGATAAACTTCTTGATGATGAGGCCCTACAAAGAGCATAACTTTGTGCTATAATAGGCTACATCCAATGTTAGGTGACCAGAAGGAGCCAGATTTGCTTCCCTAAGTCAGACTTTCAACAACACCAGTTTGTGGTTATGTACTTGGTTTACACTAGGGAACATTAAGAAGTCTAGACAGAGATAAAGTATAGAAATAAACACAATTGTAATTCAGATTACTCATTCCCTGTGCTAAAAATTCTACTAAAAATGGGAAGCTGGAAGACAGTTACAGTCTCAAAATTTCTTTATGTTCCAAATTTTCTTGAGTAATATCAGACCCTGCTGATACATGGTATGTGGGGCTGCTTTATGTGAAGAAGTAAAATAATAATACATGGTGTGATAAGTTTAAGCAGGTCCTAGTATGCTCAAGTCTTTTTTTCATTAATCAACTACATTTTTGTTTGAGTTGTAGCTGTATTGAATGCTTTGCGTAGGCAGGGATTAATTTCTATGTCTACTAGGGACTTGCTACGGGACATTGGGCAAACAATTTAATCTTCAGATTTGAGATTTCCTGCCTGAATAGGTGGCATGATAAGCTGATATTTTATAATTTTAAGATCAGAAGGGTTATCATAATGCCTAAACTGATCTTATGAATAATACAGCTTTTTAGTTGCATTCTATGACAAACCTCTATTTTATCCTCAAATTGTGCTTTGGTTAACTCAACTTTTGCAGAGCAGCGCTGGTCTCATGCTCTCTGATAACACGAAGCAGTGAAGCACTTTGATCACCAGCTGTTCCAGTAATTGCCTGCCACCATTACTGAAAATTAATTTATAATTTCCCTATATTGGCCTAGTTGGGCAGAGCTCTGAGCTCTGGCCTAGTGAAAGGTGTCCCTGTTCATGGCATGGAAGTTGGAATTAGATGATCATTAAGGTCACTTCCAATTCAGGTCATCCCATGACTCATTCTATGATTATTCTAGATGCTAACAACTTCCTCTTGTATCCTGTGTTAAAGATAATTTCTTCTGTGGGGGAGGGCAACTTCTCTTCCTGATAGGGATTCTTAATCCAGCCAATTCTCATGCTCTTTTCCTGGTGAATTAGAGAGATCAACCTTTGTAAACATTTCAGGATGATACATTTGTTAAAACCTGTATCTCTTTTCTGCACCCTCACCATTCATTACTATTATTCTGTAATGCAGAGATTCATCTTGTATTCCCTGTGGCCCCTTAACTGGCTCAGGTAGACTGAAACGCAGTCTCAACTTTTACTGTGTTTATCAGTAACGTGTTACAATAACACGATTACAGAAAGTATTCACAGGTTTGCTGGGGCAAAGTTGAGAGGCCAATTCTCTACTATGTAAAACCAACCCAGTTGTTATAATAACCAGCAGAAGTGGGTGGACATTGTAGTTAAAATACTTGGCTGCAGGGATGTTTCAAGGAACCCCTCTTTCAAGTATCTTTCATTCGATCTATTTCCCACAATATTTTTCATGATGTAATATCATGGCATCACATTATAGTAGGCAAGATTTTTTTCAAATTTACAGCAGAATACTCTCTTATCATTGGACCATGGTTACTTGATTACAAAATATCTTTCCCCTTTAATTATTAGCCCAAATATTTTAGTTTAATAGAACTATAAGAAGCTGACCTTTTTCCAATTCATACCTTTTGTCACTCCATCCTCCTTGAGGAAAAGAATTCTACACAGTAATACACCTTCAAGTAAAAATTATATATATCAAGCTTTACTTATTAACCTTCCTTAAAGCCTAAAAGATTTCACCAGCATCAACATTTCTCTGTCTCAACTTACCAGGAAAAAAAGAGTAATCCTGAGAAATTAAAGACCTCTTTACTAATGCCTGAGTTATTTCCTGATTTGAATACTCAGTTGAAGCACAGAAAATCATGAAAACATAGCTGTAGATGTGATGATGCTCTACAGTCACCTGTAACTTCACAACCCTGCTCAAGTGCCACAGTTGTGTTCTGCAAATGTTCCTCAAGTGTTCCACTTGGCCATAAATCTACACATTTTTCCTGTTTATGTTGGTTTTGTTCAGTTCTTTAGTAAAACAGAGATGTCCATAAGTAAGGTAAATGGAAGGCACAGCACATGGACTGTGGGATATAATCGAACATTGAAGCCAAAAAGAGATGATCTACATTTCAAAGAAAAGGAAAAAAAATCACTTAATATTTGATGTCCTTTTGGTTTGGACTGTTTGTGTTCACAGTTTCACAATATTGTCTCACAGGAGCAGAGATAATTTATTGGGAGATCACTGATTTTGATCTCGGCATGACAAATCATGCCAGTTTAAAGGTAATTGCTTTTTAATAACAATATCAAAAATCATACAGTCCCACGGTAGAAACATTCCAGTCTGCTTCTCTAAAATTGCCTTTCACTCTTTTCACTAACATACTCTTCAATTAGTTCAGGAAAGGTCACTGTGATCACGACTTGACGTGATAAAGCTTGATGTAGTAAATTTAAAATGAATAGGAAATTATTCCTGTATCACTCCCTGTATTATTTTCAGCAGCAGGTGATTTGTACAGAATATTAACCCCTGGGCTGTCCCGTGATTTGACAGGCACCTGCGGGTCAATGAACCCATGGCAGAGTCTGCAAAATATCCCTACCCAGAGATAAGGATGTTGTTGTTACCTGAATTCAGTTAAAACCCCGGTCACTATTGACAGGGATATTCCAGTTAATCATTACTGAGGCAGAGCCCAGCCTTTTGTGCTGCTTTGTCCCCAGTTCCTAGTCCAACTAGGAAAGAGCCCAGCCCCACACACGCAGATGGAGCAGAGCCTTTCATGTCCTCAATCTCTGGCATGCCAGGATTCCTGATGAGCACCACTGCCAAGAGCAGTGCTGACAGTGGGAGACTACCCAGAGAAGGAGAGCATCAGCCATTCCCTGGGCCTGCTCAAGCAGCTCAAACCTGAGGAAGAGGAAGCAAGAACCACAGCAGGAAAAAAGGCCCCCAGTGGCTGGATAGGAGCCCTGTCACTAGAGACCCAGCACTTCCCAGAAAAAAGAGCTGTAGGACGAGTGAAGAAATATGATGCATCATTGGCAGTGGTGAATTTTATTCCCTGTGTGATTGCCAGGATTTTTGATTGCCCTAGAAAAGTCAGTGCTTGGTAGAAGTGTTGAAATCTCCGAGAGGTTTCACCATGCACCCTGTAGCTGAAAGTACAGCTGGAGGAGAGGAGGATTTACCCAGCTTCTCTGACCACTTTCACACTTAGCAGCCAGCAAAGCTCTCCAAACACCCACATTTTTTTGATGGTCAGAAAATGCAGTGAGTTTAACTGAAAAAATGATTGCTTGAATGAAATAGTACATATTTATTGGTAATATATACTCATTACTAATTATGATGATGGACTAGTGTAATAAAGAACTTTTAATTTTGTAATTATGTATTTCCCTGTCACGGATATAGTATGTTAACACAGGTCTCAACAAAACCACAGCTCTTGTTACCAACTGAAACAGAACAAACGGTTCCCTATAGAAATATTGCTCCATGGGATGTTGCTGCCTGCAAAATTTGCAAGATAGCCTCGGGTAACAGCTCTTTTCCTGCCTATAGAACTAAGCAGACAAAAGCTGATTAATGTTGGATTTTGACTTGTCAGCTTCAGTTATAATTTTTTTAATTTTCTGCAATCAGCAGATTCTGTGGAGAGTAAGCTTCTTGCAAGCCATAGGGTTATTTTGGGTAAGTCTTTCAATGAAGTAACACAGCAGTAACAGAAACCCAACCTGTAACCTATAGGACCTTGGACAATGGCACACATCAAAGGCACGTGTCCAAACTGCAAGAAGCACAGATAAGATTAGCATTGATGTCACACACTCCTAGAGCTGCTGTGAGTTTGTCTCTGCTCTCTGTTTCCTCTAAGAAAAGTAACATACTTAATTGTGGTTGAAGAAGGCACGTGAAGAGACACAAGTCTGTCCAAAATACATTAATATACTATGCATTGTGGTTTCCCTCAGCTATGTTTAAACTATGAGGTGTCCAGAATCCTGGGTCAATGCTGCAGTTCTTGGAGAAATCCAGGATTACATTTCTTGATGAAAAATAGGTGAAGTTCAGGTAAGACCATGCACGTTGGTCTTATGGTTTATTTCTGCAAAGGAAAATCATGCTGCAGTACATTTCTCTTTCCCCCCATTTTTATTGTAGCAGGTCTTTTATTGTAGCAGGTTTCTCCTATTACTAGCAAACAAGGTATTCAACATCCTCAGATAGGATAGGAGTGCCTGTGCAGGGCTGCTGGTGAGTTTGAGCCCATGCAACCTGTCCCCCTGCCTTCTGCAACCCTGCTCAGCATGACCATTACTGTTGCTCTGCTGCTGCTCATTATTTCCCATCTTATTCCTCTCCGAGGTCTTGCTGCTGCTGATCCAAAGCACCAACACCTTGCCCCATTAGGGCACTCTGTACTGCTGCTTGTAACTAAGCACAACAAATATTTGGTTACATGCAATCAAACACGTTCCTCAGGTCCCGAGGCACTTCATCTTTCTTCATTGACAGATGATAGAGAATGAAAGAGTAGTGAATAACTGTAGGCTTTTGACTAAACTGAAGACTTGGGAGTGACTGAATATTTCATTACATATCTGATCCACCTATTCATAGGAATAGCCATTAAATGAAATCTCTAGCACCAGATACCACTAGACTCTATTGTTATATTACTGCTCTTTGATTTTTCCAAAAATTTGGGTGAGTGCCAATATTTTATATGTACAGCTTTGTAATAACTGAGGTGTATTCCAAAGGTATTTGACTTGAATTCATGTCTTCCTTGCAGTGGAAGCACAAGCAAAGTTCACGTATGAAAGGGACTAACCTCCATCTCTGGGATTTCCTTGGAATGTGATGTTCCCCCTCCAAGGCAGGATGAATATGGCAGAGCTATCAATGTAGTCTAGAAATCCAAAGAAACGGTGAGGCCATGGGAGTTCTTTCTTGCAAGATACAGATTTCAGTAATTTAAATGTGGATATAAAAGATATGAAACTTTTTAAATTGTGTAGAAAATTGTGGGGTTTGCACAAGCATTTTAAAAGTCTGCACACAGTGGTGACTGGGGTTGTTGGCTTATATCATTTGTTGCACCCATTGGTCATGGATTTTGAGATGCTGCCCTCAGAAGAGGCACATGAATTTCCCACTGGGTGAAAAAGGGCATTTTCTCACTCCTTTTCCAAACTGAACTTTACCTAGCAGCTCACCAGTAATGATATTTTCATCCAACAGACTTCATTTCCTATTAGCCTGACAGTGAGACATCTCCTTAAATCTCAGTAAAGCAAACTGGATTCTGGAAAGAATAAAGAAGGCATTGCTCATATTTCCTACTTGTTGCTAGACAGATGCATATCCAATATGAAATAAATCAACTGGGTACAATAGGAGCATTGGTAATTGTTTTTCTACAATGATTTTCAAAAGAGATTTCTTTTATAACTCCAGTCTGGAGCCCCTGAAGCCCCTGAATGGTCTGCACTGTGATGCACTGCCCAGATTGTGCCTCTTCATTTGTTGTTTTCTGTGCACCACCAGTATGTCTGTGGGGTGATTTAGTGCCATATGACTAAATGGAACAAAGGAGAAAGAGAACTAAACAGCTTCCATCAGAGCTCTGAGGCTTAATACAGGTCCCTCCAACTCATCATCTGATGGATCAACCCAGAGACTCCCAGACTCCATGAAAATATATTTTGTTATGGCATTAGGAGTTCAGAGGTCATGTTTTAGAGCGTGTTGATTGACTTCTGAGAACCAGAGGCATTTGGAAACAGCACCACCCCAAATGAAGGAGAGAAAATAGGACCATGAAATTGCCTAGTCTCAAAGATGTTTCTTATGAACACCAGATGTGTTGTAGTCTCTTGCATACCTGCAGTTGGTGGATGAAATCTGAGGTGACTATGATGAGCAGTAACTCATCATAGCCAGTTGCAGTAACAAGAACACTTAAACTAGTGAGAACATGCCTAAAGAAAGCCAACATTCCAAGCGCTGCTGAAAACAGTGAAGTTTGTTCCCTTCTGTATTTAAGTTAGGAGGAATACTGTGACAGCAGCCACTGGATTGCACTACTGCTCACTACCAATGATCAGTTGAACTTTGGGCTGCAGGAGAGTGACACCCTTAAGAAAGTCCCATCATCAGCAAAAATCAGGAGCCCCCAGCGTAAGAGTGGGAATAACACTCCATGATAACTGCATGGGTGTCCCAGTCACAAAACCAGCCAGAATGAACACATTTGGATCTTTTTAGGCAGACAATGGTTCCCTATCCCTCAGGTCAAGTACATTACCTCTAGGTACCTGTGGTGTCACATTGACTGGAGTGTGTGCTGAACTCCTGCAGCAGTTGTGTCTTGCATTCATGAAGAAGCCTAAAAGACATGGTCTAAAATACATGACATATGAGAGTGTGGAAGGAGAGAGCTGTTGGGAGATGGACATTGATTGGGCCTCTGCTACCTTCTCCTTTGATCCTGTTTTCAATTTTTCAATTAATTCTATTTGCAAGCACCTAATTATTTGGCCTCTTCTGACTTACTCATCAATAGTAAATTGCAGTAGCTATTTCAAATTATAAAATTAATCCTAATGATAGCCAAAGCTACTTCTGAGCTGTGCTCATGCAAGTCCAGGGGAGCTTCATTAGCTCTGAATAGACATATGTCCTTGAAAACAGTGCTCTTGTAAATGGGTGGAGCTCAGCAGGAAAACACAAGGCCACTCAAGGAACACAAACGCAAAGAGAAGTCAAACTCAGCATTGAAGAGATAGGAAGGGTGACATGTAGACCAGTGGTATAAGGAAAGTAAGACAGCTTTAATCTCCAAATACCTTTCTATGCTTCCAGAAAGTGAAGCCAGCACACTAATGGAAATGTCAGCTCTTGCCAGACCTGTCTACAGGAGCAACTAAGGGTCAAAATCAGATGAGCCATGCAGGTAGGATCACAAGCTCCTACATTACTAGTGTCTGTTTTCTGTAAATTACACTATTCACCTTTAATCATCACTTCCACAGAATCTCATGTGATCATTTCTTAACATTTCTTTCGCAGGTACATTTTTGATCCTTTCTTTGGAAAAAGTCAGCTTTACAAATGTAACTTCTACTAATACTGCTCACATTTGATTGCCTGTTATCCCTCTCCTCACAGTGTAAAGTACTCAAAAGTTGTGGATCACCCTTATGAGATTAGGTTTGAAAGAAATTTTTACAGTAATAATAAATTGGGGGCTCTTTGTGTTTGCAATTTGGCTTTTGAACTGCTGATGCAGGTTTAATTTTTGTTTTTAAGCCTTACTCGCACGGTGAGAGCAAAGATACTCACATTTTCATAGGCTTCTGTGGATTGTAGTATCAATGAAACATAAAGAACAAAGATGTTCAAGATAAAACCACCGGATAAGAAAACTATGTTTCTAATTGTTAATATTAAATCTGCCTCTCTGAAAACAATAATTTTTCTGCATTTATTTTTAAACCATCACTTTTAATTTATTTTTTTAAATATCTTCTCTCTAAATAACAGTTGAAAATTGCCTTAATTACTGATCCTGCTTCAGACCTAGGGGACTTCAGTAAATATTATTCCAGTCCCCTGCCTACATGAGATCAGGCACACCAGAGTATTAACAGTCAGAGCACAAAGCAGTTTAAGACAGCAAAGAAAGCTGTGTCTGACTGAAATTCCAAGAAGAGCTTGGGCAGCACAGTGTAATTGCCTCTCTGGACATTGGCCAGGGTATCACCAGCTGATGTCCTCACTTGCAGTGAGAGTGCCTGGGAGCTCTAGAGAACCCATGCAAGCAGCAAACTGATCACTAACCCAGATGGGGAACTGTGAACCCCAACACCCCATCTGCACCAGCATATGCAGCCCACGTGCCTCGGTTTCTTTGGAGACAATATCTCCTCTGGAATTGCACAAAATCCAGTATCCCTAGTGTTCCAAATGCTGTCTGTCTCTGAGCTTACTCTTTAGCTCTCTCCTCTGGCATTTGCACATGTGAGTGAGGAATAGAGCATTTCTGAGTTTAACACTTACCTGGAGGCCTCCCTGCTGAGCACTGAGGACTGCAGGCTTTGAACAAGCAGTAGGAACAAAGCTGCCATGGCACATACATCTGTTGAGGTCTGATGTGGAGTGGCCCAAAAGCAGTGCAACCACACCACCTCTAGAGTGACTCTGGAGATCACAGCACCTTCAGGCAAAAGATGTAAAGGTAGCTCATATTATTTAAATTATATTCTATTATTTAAGCACACTTATTACGTATAATTAGTGCACATATTATGGATGTATAGAGTACATTCCTGCTACAGATAATATTGTAATTCCTTCATTTTAAGAATAATTTAAACATCAAACGTTCTGGCTGGCTGAAACAACTTTCTTCCTTGGCATACACAAAACACCACAGAGCACTTATATGTGCACACTGGTGGATGGTTTTGAACATATCACAGGCTCTCATTATATAACAAAGTCCCTTTGATGTGTGTGTTTGTTGCCTGGAAATCAGTGTGAGACTGGGAGCTTTGGGTTAATTAAGTTTATAATTTCCACATGGGGCCTGGTATGACCCGTGGGCAAGGCAAGCAGGGAACATTGGCTTGATGGGAACATTTCACTGTTCTTCCACTTACTCATTATTACTTCTTTAAAAACCAGGGGGGGTTGATAAACAAGTTTGGAAAAAAATCTGGTGGCTAAATAAAACACAGACTTTACATGGATAGCAGTATGTTTCCAAAGAAATCCCTTATGTATCAATCCTTGTTTAAGAGCTAAACTGGGCCCTCATGCATCATTTCCTGCTACAAAGCTCTGCAAACAGGTAGAAAGCTTTATGACACGGCCAGTCCACTCTCTTTATCTCTGAACATGTATTGTCTCACTGTAGTAATAGCAATGGAAGGAGCAGGAGAGACACAGATATTCCTCTGAGCCCTCCAGGTGTTCAGAGTCTGATAACCCTAACCTTACTAGGAGCCTTGCATTCTGCCTTCTCTGTGGCTCTTTGAAGAGAGGTGATAACTGCAGCTAGGGTTCTGAGTTCCCCTGCTTGGTCAAGGAGGGAGCAGGATGAAGTTCCAGGATGTTAGAACACAGAAATGCCCTAGGATTTGCAGCATTTATGGTGATAACAGGCAGAGGACATGCATGTTCTCGTTAGGAGCATCGTCCAAGTGACAAGATTGCAAGGAACCCCTGCAGGCTGGAACTTGCTGAATTTCCCATTCTTGAAGCTGGATTTTCCCTTTTGAGCAATTCCTGTTACGGTATCACTCTTGAAATAGCCTGGAGGAACTAACTATATAATACATTAAATTGGAACGCCAACCCAGCAAAGGTACGAGTGAGGTGCAGCAGCAACCAACAAGTGTTGAGCTGCCTTGCTCAGGGCAACGTCAGAAAAAAAAAAACAAGGCAAAAGTGGAAAAGGGAGGGGAATTTATTATCTAGGTTCAGCTCTGTCTACACAGAAGGAGCATGGCAGTGTGAAATGTGTCTTGTCTGAACACAGTCTCCGCTATGGTTGGTCAATTCCAGGTAAGGTGATATCAGGTGGCAAATACCCATTGGCCCCCTCGGGGGAAGAGGAGGGTGGGGAGCTCCTGGAAGCAGGAAGGTTGAGTCACTGGGTTCCATTCTCCTTCGAGTAGTACAGCAACATACGAGATTAGATATGTAATCTGTCCTGTTGCCAAAGTGGTAAATGAATAAGGGAGGTTGCAAAAGGAACGGAAACTCATTCAAATGAAATTGTGTATGAAAGTGGGCATGAAATACACTGCAGTAAATAGTAATGAATGAAACTTTCAAGGAGATGAAATTTTACAAATTCTTAAGAAGTGCTCCACTGCCAGAGCTATTTGCTGGGTATTAAAAATGTCTTGCCATTTCCTAGTCGATAAAAAGAAATATGTAACTTTTTCTATATAAAACCATCATGCATTAGGAGATAACTGTTGGAAAAATTCCAAATTTGCCTCTTGTCTTTTAAAAAATATATATATTTTTTGATTCTCCTAAGTTTGAGGAGAGTTTAAGAATTTATGGCAGTATGTGGGAGTTGGGTTCCTCTAAAATTATTATCAATCATCTAAAGCATTTACCAATATGTATTCCATATTGCAGAAGAAGAGAAATTCCCTGAAGCTTTATCTCTGAAGCGAAAATGAATTTCCTCTCTTCAAAACCCCTATTTTTTTCCCCAAAAATATTCAAATTATAACACCCAGGGCTGTCTGGAAAACAAACTATATTGCCTAGAAAGTAATCAATTTTTCACCAAGATACTCCTAATAATTTTAAAATAACTAAAAGTCAGCTTGATATCTTCAAGAACAAATCCATGCTGTTCCTGTGCAGAATGGTCTAATCATGAGGCATGGGAGAAGGGAACCACTGGAACTCTGCACCTCTGTTGCTGATCCAGCCTCTGATATTCTTCCCATGCTTGTCAAGGTCATCCAACCTTCCTGTACTTTGTTTCCCCAGGTGTAAAATAGGGCTGATTTTTCCATAACCCACGTTAACACTGAGGAGGCTGACACTGGTAGGTTTTCAATCTGGGCAGGACAGAGGACATGGACCACACACTGAGAATTTAAACCCATTCATTGTTTTCCTTCACTGCAGTCCTGCCTGCCCTGCTGGAAAAGGTGTTAGAAAAGTCACTGCCATCAAGTTCTTCAAACATGAAATTCTGACACAACAACAACTGGTGCACCTGGGACAAGGAGTCAGACACTAGAGCTCAGCTGTGAACTTTTCCATAATGAGCAGGGGTCCTAAGGTGAACAATATCAGGAAATGTTTTATTGATGTTGTTATCACCCAAGTTATACTGACTTCAGTGACTCTGTAAATGCCCCAAAGAAAGAATCTTATGTGATTGCTGTCAAGCAATTGCTTTGTGGATGTTGGCTGAAAAAGCACAAGGCTTGACAAGTGCAATGAGACCTTAGACCCTCTTAGCCACAGAGTTGTGGTCAGTACAATTATAGAACACTGTAATGAAGTTAGACTCCAGATACACCTGTCTCAGACCCTGCTGTTCTGAAATGCACCCTTCTGAAGAACATTCAAAACACTCCTGGAGGTCAAAAATTTCATACTTTGGCTGAGACAGTTTTGAGACCTTCACTCTCACATCAGCCCACCGTCTGAGGAAAAAGGCTACACAGAGATCTCCTTTTTCTCCTGATGCTCCACACTGTCCTTGCACAACTGCTTGCATTGAAGGTGAAATGCACCCATGAGCTGCTGAGAATGAGCAGGTTTTCCTCCTGCAAAGAGCCACATGTGAAGATAAAAGTCAGCCCTGAATGGAAACAAGAAGATGAGGCAGAAGAAATACAATGCATCCCTGGAGAGGAGCGTGCAACTCCAGCACGTGGGTCCAGGTGCTGACAGTCCTGCACCTGGAGATGTAACTCATAGCTCTGGAATCCCAGGCTGGAATTTGCTCTGGGATATGTCAGTGGCCTGGTGTGCCTGGCTGGCTGGCAGCCACAGGGACAGCAGTGTCTTCTGGCAACCCAGAGCAGAGTGATCATGCTTCAGGCAACAAAGCCCTCACCATAGTGCTCCCGAGAGTAACAGCAGATAAGGGTAGGTAGGATTGGACATTTTCCAAAATATCTGGAGCAAGTAAGCCTCTTAAGTCAGGCCTGCCCTGTGCTCTGGTTATAATCTGGAACTAATAAAAAGTTGTCTGTATATCAGTGTAGACATTAATAATTAATTACTGCAGTGTTTGACTGTTTGGGCTTAATAAAGCTCCTATTTCCTCTGCATTTTTGACTTATCTCAATCATCTCCTAATGTGAAGGGGTGTAGGCCAATACACAAAGTGTCTAGCAGTTGCAACTTACCTGCCCTGTCAGTATTTATGTAATAATAAGGAGCTGGTAACTGTTTTCCCACCCTTCTTGGCAGCAAAATGGCTGTGTCTTCCAGCCTCACAGATGTTAGTGTGGATGCCCCTTTTTATTGGAATTTTTCTTTGTTGTGGGCACCTGCCCAATCAAATTTATCCTGCATGGCTTGCTAACAACCAGTGTTTCCACAGGGCATGTAGAGACTACAACTTCAGTGAGAAGAATCTGCTTCATTTCTTGTGATTTTTACTTGGTAAAATACATCTGAATCCTTCTCAAACACAGTTTGACTGACTAATTGCAGCATCCCATATTCAACTCATAATTACCCATCTTAAAGATATTCTAGCAATGACAAATTAACAGAAGGAAATAGGCTACATTTTCTCAAGAGAATGGAAATGCAGGTTTAATTTGCTAGAAATTATCAGGAAAATTGTTTTTAATGAAATTTCAAATTTCCTCAAGTGGACCACTAGCAGAAGACCATACTTCTGTGCTCAGATCTACAAGAAAAGCGTAAGTTGTAGTTTACAGTTCTAGATGAATTTTCAAAAATTAGCAAAGACCAGCTGTCATTATTTAGCTTTACATTTTTCTAAAATCTTTGTTCTTGGAGTTCTGGGTGGGGTTTTTATATTGTGGGATTTTGTTTGTTTGTTTGGATTTTTAAACACAGACTAAGTTTAACAAACCGAAAAATATTAGTGTCCTCCATTCAAAAAGATAAAAGAATATGGAATTTCAAAAAACCCATGCAGGCAGTGTTGAACATGAGCTCTTTATTTGTTGAATGAGGGATCTAGACCTGGGCCTACGTACCAACTTGTATAACTCATTCTCTCCCCATGTCTCTGTTTCCCTACCAGAAAGTTTGTACACTGTGCTTCAGATTGTAGGAGAAAAGAGGAAATTGATATTTTTAAAGTGTTCTGACATCCTTTGGTAGGAATAAAAACTGAAGATTTGCACGCTTACTGACAAATCAGAAAATCTTGCTGTCCTTCATTACTACAATAATTAAAATCTAACAGTAATGTAGCATGCTATCAAAAGCTGAAGTCAGCAAAGCTGCAGAAGTATTTTTAAAACTACTTTATAAACACTTCACCTGGACATTGTGAAAGATCATTCTTTGACAAAAGTTTAGGTTTTACAGAGAAATCTAGTAAAACACACACACACAGGGAATACTTTTAATGTATTTTGAAGTTTATTTTTCTTAATAATTTTTAGGTCAAAAGCATTGTACATAACCAAGAAGTGCATGGCACTGAATTCATCACTTTGGCTAGCACAGCTCAGGAGAGGGCCAAGGAGATTACTGATACACTTCTGCACTGAGTACATAACATCCACTGGTAACACATCCATTGGGTAGCAATCTGTGGATACATAACACCTAGAACATCTTCAGCTATGTTAGAGTAGTCTGTTGTGTATATACAAAATCAGAAAAATATATTCCTTCTTCTTGCTTATATACACTATATAACATGAGAATAAAATCTGGAATGGTTTGTAGTAACTTAAAAGAGACCAGACTTTCATGATTCAGAGCTTTAGATACAGCTCCTCAGCATCGTTTGTCTTGGACCATTGTGATAAAAAAGTTGCAGAAAGAAAGCAAACCTTCTGGACAGTATTCCTCAGCCACCTTTTTCTGGTCAATGTAATCTACATCTTCAACACAATCTTGAGGACTATGTTCTAGCGTTTTTTCAGTCACAGAGGCGTCTGTTGGAGTCTGAACAACTTCTTTTTCCTGATGCATTGTGTTCTCTTTGGCAGGACCTACTGCTGTTAGCAGGCTTGAGTGAGTCAATCTGAGGTGAGCACTTTGAGGGCCTTTTCTGCATAATTTTGATTTTAGTACACTTTTGGGGTCTTGACAAATCTGCTTCTGCTTCTTTAGGGATCGAGAGACTTGTTTCCAGTAGGATTTCTGGTTTGCTGCATACTGTGCACAGCTAGAAGGGTCTCCAGAGAATTCACACCAGAACTCACTGTCACCATTCTTGCACTGTACATGCACAGTAACAGCATCTGTGTCCATCACTGACCAGGTGCACTCAGCGTTTTCTTTGGTTTCAAACTTGCCTTTAGGAGATGATTTTCCTCCTTTTGACTTCTGCCCTTTTTCATTTCCTTGGTTAGATTCCTTTTGTCGTTTTCCACCATGTTCTATGCCTTGTCTTCCCTTTTTTCTTTCCTTCTGTCTTTCACAGTTGACTAGTAGCGTCTGGGAAACCAGCATCAACACACAAAGGAGTCCAAAGATTTTGATCCTCATGGTCTCTGTTCTGCTTGTTATCTGCTTTCAAAGCAAACAAGCAAACAAACAAAAAAAAAAGATAAAAACATTTTCACTTAATGCTGTATTTTATTTGAGAGTTGAAGTTTTTCAGACAGGGCATTGCACTGTTCTTTGGTACCAATTAAAGTGATGTTATCAGCAAAATGATCTGTCCTTTGTCTAAATAATACCTGGTTTAAATGCCATTATGAGTTATCCTTGTAAGAGGTTATGGAGTAACTTTGAATTACATTGTTATCTATTCAATGGAGAACAGAAGAATCACTCCCAGGACATGCAACTGCCCAGTGACTGAGGTACTTTAATTAAAATCCCTTCTGCAGCCAGAGAAGGAATTTGAACCTGGGATTTGTCAATCTCAGATGGATATCTTAAATTATAACAGCAAAGCAGTTGTTCCCACAATCCCCCATTTTTTAAACTTACTCATAAGCATTTTTGACTCCAACCTCTGGCTATTCTTCAAAAATATGCCAGACAGAAAAGAAACTGTTTGGTTCAAGTTGAGTAAAACTATTTTGTAGGCATCCTGAAAATCCTTGTAATTCACTGGTTATGCCAGTATTTCAAATCTTCTCTGAGAAAAAGTTATGATTGTCTTTCCAGACAGCAAAAAGTAACTATTGATGCATTCTTTTCCATCTTGACTGCTAAACAAACAGAACTACCTTGTTGCTGTTGAAGATAACCTGCAGTGTACTGGGCTGTGTTTAAAGCTACCAAATTCCAGAGAAAATGTGCAACTTTAGTTTTGAAATATAGCTAGCTAGCAAATTATTATCAAGGTGATCCCTGCATCTGCACAGAGCATGCTTATTTCTGTAGGTGTTTGCCCTTATAAAGCAGCTTTCAGGATCAGAGAGGGGTTTAAACCTACCATTTTAATGATTAAATCCCCAAATGTATTTTTTAGACGTTTCCATCGTAGTTATCTCTGTAGCCAGATTTTTGTGTTAGAAAGCAGAAATTCATGTGCAGCCATGCTAATAAAGAATCTGTTTCAACATTTAATCTGCAAATATCTTTAGTTATGTGAATTTAGAATGTGGAATACGCAGGTAGCAGCTTATGTGAGCAGGCTTCACTTAGTTCTCTCTCAACTTGCTTCACGCCTTATATTATACACAGATTTTCACTCCATAAACCCTCTTTAGGGAACCTTATTCACAGTTCTGTTGCAAACACAGCAAACAATAACAGTAAAATGTAAAACGATTTGACAGTAACCTTCTGCTGCAAGTGGAAGAGTGCAAAAGTAAGATAACTGAAGCACATACCTGGCAGAGGGCTCGGAGACACCCGAGCACAACTCCTGATGCAATTCCCCTCTTTCAAAGGAGCCAGAGCTGGTTGGAAGAGCAGCGCGGTGTTTATAAAGGCAGGGACACACCTTCGGCTCTCCAGAAAGACTGTTACAACACAATAGGATACTTCAGTGCCATGTTCACTTACCTCTGACACACCTCCCTGGAAAAGTGCCAGTTCTCATTCTTAGTACAGAAAAAGCACCCAGCTGTGGGGGTGACAAGGTGAGCTTGTGTAATTTAGGTGTTCCTTTAGCCAATCCTTCCCTCCTCTTGAACAATGATAAGAACTTTTTCAGATCATGAGCTTCTCTAAAATGTTTTTTACTAGCTATTGAGGGATGTATCTTGCAGTGCCCTCAACAGGTTGCACTATCATTGTGTTTAGAAGAATTTGATGATGATAATGAAAACAATTCCACAAAGCATTTCAAAGTTACCTTTCAAACTTTTTGTTACCTTGTGTCACAAAAAATGGTATTGAAGAGCTTTAAACACCCAGAGTAAGTAACTATTTGAGTAGTAAGGAACACCAGTCCAGAGGGGGACCACTAAGCTAATCAGAGGGCACCTCTCCTGTGAATACAGACTGAGGCAAGTGAGTCAGCCTGGAGAAGAGAAGGCTCCAGTGAGATTTTCCAGCAGCCTTTCAGCACCTAGAGGGGGTCTACAAGAGAGCCAGAGACGGACTTTTTACAAGGTATGTAATGATAGGACAAGGGGTGACGGCTTTAAACTGAAAGAGATTAGGATAAAATGGAAAGTTAGGATAAAGAAGAAATTTTTTTTTATGATGAGGGTGGCAAGACACTGGATAGGTTACCCTGAGAGGCTGTGGACTTCCCATCTCTGGAAATGTTCAAGGTCAGGCTGGATGGAGCTCTGAGCAAACTGGTCTAGTGGAAGTTTCCCTGTCCATGGCAAGGGGTGGTATTTAAAGGTCCCTTCAAATCCAAACCATTCTAGGATTCTCTGATTATATGACTGCATTTAGGCATTTAGGACAGTGTTCATAAGCACAAAATTCAGAAACAAATTCAAGCCCCTGCAGAATTAGTGACAGAGAAGTCTAAGGTTCAGCTGTACAGGAATGATCTGTGTTTCCCCCTCTCTGCCAACTTTTGCGTGTATAAAGATTTGGGTTACATCATGAGTGCTCATTACAGGACTAGATTGAAAGAAAAAGCATTAGATAAATCTAAAAACAAATTCAGAGCTGGGCATAGACATCCCTCTTTGTAGCTTGGTTGCTTCAGGTGGTTTTACTGAAGAAATGCGAGGCATTTGTTGTATATGCTTGGGGAAAATCAGAATAAACTAGGGATGTAAGAAGAGAGAAAAGCAGAAACTGGTGTAAGATACACACAGGTATTCCTCTTTGGCTCTTTCCCATCCAACATGAATGGAATGATACAAAGGGACAGAGCTATAGGCAAGGAAGGCATTGCCTGGACTGGTTTGGCAATGACGAGACTGTTAACTTTCTTTTAAAAAAATCACAAACCAAAATTAGGAAGAAAAAGTGCAATTCTGCAGCACATGCAGGACAGAAATGTAGAGAATGGGATGCATTTACTAGAAATCCAAAGGGTTTGGTCTGTATATCAGGACTGTCTCTTAAGTTATGTCTGTTTTTGAACAAGCCCAGCCATCAGATGTGCCTTGTGCACTTCTGGTTGCCATGAGTATGTATGGAACTATTTGCAACAGTCCACTAAATGTGAAAGATTTGTAGTTAACACTGGCAAGGGATGATTCATTCGGGGCAGGGATACCTCAGAGATCAGAAAATATATAATAATGTGTGGTGGAAGGGAATCAGAGAATAGGACAATGTAAGAGTAAATAAGGGAGTCACTGTCATGCTCAGGAATCCCAAATAATAGCACATCATGGCCACAGTACCATCTGTGTTTAGTATTTAGCTGGGATCCTCAGAACTGTGCAGCTGCATTAGTGTGACTGTTTGCTGTAGCTAATGAGCCTCTCATCAGGGCTAATTACTCTGGGGATGACATAAAGCCAAAGGGCCATGTTAACCTTGTGTTCTGGTACTAATTTAGGTAGAGTTTTAACATGCCCCATTGCTTGGGTAAACATACTATAAATTGAAATATTTTGACAGATAAGGGTATAGGTTCAGCTATAAGAGCTTTGAGCAAGGGACTGCCAAAGCCAAAAACCTCTCCAAACCACCAAGACATGCCTTCCTACTGTGGCTGAATTGTGTCTCCAGATAGGTGAAAAAGGAAGGTTACAAGTATGTAAAGAACTATGGAACATATGACTAAGCACATGATTTACAGAAAGGAGCTATGTGTTCCTATTCCAGCTCTGTCACAAACTATCTCAGAGATATTCACTAGGAAATGCCAAATACTCTTCACCTGGAAAGAGAGAAGAATATCTGGCATCTCCTAGTGAATATCTTACAGATAATGTTGCAATATTTTTTTTAATCAATGTTTACAAAATGCCATTTATTGGTGAAACCAGCCAAAAGGTACTGAAAATATTTAGGCACTTCACCATTCATCACTTCCAAAATTCCCTCTTTTGATGGCTTTGACAAGCAAAATAAGTTTCAATGTCCATCTCAGTTCAGCTGCCCCACTGTCGGTAGGACATATCAGCCTAGTCCTACTACCTCATAAAAATGAGGGAGGACAGGCAAAGAAAAGGCTGCAAAAGTGAAAATCTTCTTTCTGCAGCTTTGGTTCTCCCTCCCCGAGGTTGTGGCAAGCTGGACATGTCAACTCTTCCTGTCTTTGGTGTGCAGAAGCTTCTGTAGAGAATTTTGCACTCAAGAGTTTGTTGGCATGGGCCCTATCATCTTTGTGACAGTCTGTCTCGAGCCAGCTGCAGCTCTTGCCTGACCTACTTAGATTATTTCACAATCTCAGTAAACCAAGATTTACATATTTAGGTGCATAAAAAACAGCCTCAGTCTGTGGAGGTTGGTCTGGACATTAGGCAGTTTTATTGCTATGCCCTCAGAATATCTTTTTGGCTTGTTTTGTTATCATTAGATATGAACTGATATTCTGTGGATGTCTTCTGCCTACCTGGGCATATAGTACTTATTCATCCTGTACCTCAGAAATCCTTCTGGGAGCTGTCCTATCAGGTGATCAGAAGAGTCACTTTCTTCTATATTCATCTTGAAAAGAAAGTACACAAAATAAAATATAAGCTCAATTTCTTAGATCCCTAATTAGCACCTAATTGCCAACAAAAAGTTGCTGCAAAGACCTGTTTATTATATGATTTTCAAAAAGGCATGTTTTCCTTTCTGTCACACACATTTTAAAATCCACCTTAGCTGTGCCCTTTGCTGAGCTGAAATGTTGTTTGCTTGTAAACTGCACGCACAGTTTTGCCACAGAAAAAACAAGGCAGACAATCCATTAAAAGACAATTTGATCCATGCAACAAACAACAAACCTGAACAGCAAATTTAGCAAGGTAAAACTTATGGAGAGCTGTTTAGTTAGGAAAATAAAAAGGCATAGGAAAAAAGTTTGCAACACTAGTAAATAAAGGTAGCAATTGAGAATTACAAACATGAATACCCAAATCCCAGTGTAAATTCTGTATGGAAAATCGCAGCCCAGAAATACTCCTGTGCCTTTTGACTGAAACTTCAGACAGCTAATTAGCATCTTCAGTTTCTTATCAGAACTGTTATAATTAAATCAATAATTAAATTCTGCTGTTTAAGCAAAGAGAAGAGGTTTTATCCTTATTCCTAGCCACGATTCATTGGTGTGGAAGAAGCATAGTATTTGCTCAGTTAGTTCTTATTGCTGCTTAAATATTATTCACATATATGTATTTTTTTATGTAGGAAACTTTATACTATTTATACTATTAGTTGCAGTGGTGCATTATTTTCAAACTGCAGTTTCTTGTGGTGTCGTCTCTGTGACACCAAGAGGCTCCTGTTCATTCATAGCTTTTTCCTCACAGAATAAACCCTAAATTTTATATACAAACAATAAAATTCTAATTTAATTTATGAATAGTAAATGGTTTCTTGAACTCCCTTGACCACCTGAAAATAGGGCTCCATAGAATGTCAGCTATTTGTTGGTCATACGTGTGAGCAACAGGATGTTTTTCTCTGTGCAGATGCTCAGGTAGAGCAAATTAAAGCAAATCCAGCATCAGTGGTGGGAACAGCTACCTACATTTCAAATTAGGGTCTGTCAGTACTGTCCTGCAGCATTCAAGCAATTTTTGGTGTATAGGTACACACATCATCAGTATGGAATTCTTGCTGTAATTAAAAGAAAGTAGCCTGTTCTTGTGCTGTTCACTAACAAAATACGGTCAGACACAGGCTGAAGGTGTACATCGTTTCTCTAGGAATACCTGCTGAAAGACGAAGTGTGTTAACTAACAGATGTGGCAGTCACACCTCCACCTCCCAGGGCAATAACCTTGTTACAGTCGCTGTGGGTTGTTCTCTGGCGCGGCATTCCCATCCCTCGGTAAACAAGCTTCAGGCAGGGAACTCACGACTTGATTTCCTTCTTGATTGTGTGAGTTGAGCATTTACCAAAGACAGCAAGCTAACAGCCCTAAGTGCTGCAGCCCTTTTACACAGTAACAAAATACTTGTCACACAGGCAGTGACGCCATCACCAGCTCTTCTGCATCTCACCAACTGTGCCCAACACTTCAGGAGAACATTACATGGCCTATTGACCTTTCTCTGTTGGCTGTTTAATTTAAAATGTGGTGATGGTTTCAGTGCACTGAAATCTGCTATTTAATTATTCTACATGGAGGCACAATTTTTTGGAAAGAAGCAGAAGCAAACTCATCAATTAACAATTTTCAGTTATTTCTGACCTGAGGTTCAACTCATATTAGTTGAATAAATATGAAAGAAAAGGCATGAGATTCTCTCCACTGAGTCTTTAACACTGTGCAATTATTTCACAACTGGCCAAAATTGATTATTGAATTTGACAGAATAGCATCCAAATGAAAACTAATATCATGAAACCCAAATAAAAAGAAACAAACACTAGTTAATTCAAACAAGCATTAACTGTAAGTTAATCACAGAGCTACGGAAATCAAATTACTGCTTTACACTTTAAGCTAACAAAAAAGAGCACTTTACAAGATTAAATAGTAAGATTATTTTATAACAAACTCCAGTTCATAGAGAGGTTCACATTTGTTTTTAAGAACTATTTCCTGAAAATTAGTCAATTGAGTGAGCACTGCTGTTTCACACAGTGGTTATCTCGAAGTGAAACTAACAGCTAAATCATTTTATCCATCATTTGTAAGTCTAGTATTACTGTTTACCTTCTTCATCTATGACGTCAGTAGATTTTACTTGTAGTGTTTCTTTATTTACATGATGCATTGTGTTGGCAACATTCCGATGAAAACATCCTGACGTTCATCCCCACCACGGCTCTGTTCAGCAGAGGTTCAGCCCTCCTGGCTCCCAGCTCATGTGTGGCAGTCAGCAGTTGTTAATCCGTCACTGACCTGCTCACTGAACAGCCTGTCACGGGCTGCTGCAAAAAGCAGAGTTTTGCCCTCAGACGTGCAGTGCATCGCTTTATCTCTATAGGCAAGGACAGCAGTGTTTTCACAAAAATACAAGTGTTTTTGACTAACTGAAGCAGATCCAAGCCCATGATGGAGGAATGTTTTCGAAATAATGAGGAAATTCCTCTTGTTTAATCAGATAATACAGAAAAAAAAAAAAAAAAAAAAAAAAAACACACACACATAATATACAGAGGACCCAAAATTTTGATGCTAAATGGAGTTTGCAAAGTGTTTTGCCTTGGCAGGAGGAGGTCTTCTGAATTCAAATGAGGTAAATTTGAGATGTCTCCTCTACCTTAATTTTACTGTGAAAGTATGTCAGACTAACCTTAAAGAAAGCTTTGCTTGACTTTGAAGCAATTCAAAGAAGTATAAATATTTGCCATTAAATTAAAATGATTGCCCTCTTTTATACAGGATGTTAAATGCTGCTGCCATGATAAAACTGATTGTTAGTGTACAAGACACAATGGTTGGCAGCAAACATAATCAAATCTAAGAAGACCTTAAGATTTTATTTGCTTCTGATAATGCTTCAGGATCACCAAATAAGAGATTGTATTTGATAGATAAAAACCCCACAACTGTTTTTTCTTCTTCTGTAGGATTTATCTTCCACAGAATACAGGGGATACATTTTTTTATATATATATATATATGTATATATATAAAATCTCAGAATAAAAATAACATGAAATAAAGGGATAGTAGACTGAAATATGTTTCATAGTGATTTTTCCACTATCAGGAAGAACTTATTGTCAAAACCTGGATTTGTATATTTTCATTTACTTTTGGCTCTAGTACAAGTTAATCACTTCTCTACCTTAAGCAGAGCTAAAGATTGTCCAAGAACAGTCATTTGAAAGTCCTGTGGTTTAATTTGAGCAGGCTGGGTGCTAGATTTATTAGCACAGATTCAGGATATTCAGGACATGCTCAAGTTGGTTTGGTAGCCAGGGGAAAAAAACCTATTGACTAATTGCTGTCTTAGTCAGCTGAGACTTTCATAGCTTAGAGCAAGGCAAGAGCCTCTCTGTCTGACCAGAAAAGCTTCAGAAATACAATCAGACAAAGGATGGGTCTCTCATAGAGAGATAAAGTGAGTAAAATAACAAAAGGATGCCATTGTAAATTACTGACTGCCTTCAGTCCACTCAGGGTAATGGCAAGTCATGAATAACTGTGAGAAGGCAGAAATGGACACATCACATGAGATCATCAGACTGTGTCACTAGGACACGAGGGACTGTCCTGCTTGCCATAAGCACAGAGCCAGATGCTCCAACCTCTTTCAGGTCTCATGAGTGCCTGAGTTCTCTTTAAAACACTGCAGCAAAAAAGTACCCATATGCTTCCAGCTGAAGGGCAGAAAAACATTTTTGCATTAAGACAATATTCGTAGAGTTACTACAGGGGGGTGAAGGTAAGAATTGAGATTCAATCCTCTTCTAGTTATAATTTGCCTTCTCATAAAGGTAAGATTTGTTTTTCTTAGTGGGAATTTTAAATTACTTAGTTTTTTTTTAGGTTTTTTGTGATGTATGCACTGGTCAGTACTGAATTATTTTGTGTAGAAACACTAATTTCTATTACTTTTTAATACAGCAGAAATAGTATTTGGTCCTGCCTTGGTGAAGGGAACCAAGATCAGCAAAGGGTTATAGTATGGAACATTTCAAATACCAATTTGATCAGTGGTGAAATTCTTCCACACCATGATGTTGTTGCAAAGAGACACAGGATCAACATAAGATGAGTTGAAGACAGAGTATGTACAGGCCAAGATGTGATATATTAGAGTGACATTCTTCCCCAGCTGCTGACAACTTCTTTGGAGGTTGTGTCTGGGCTTCTGTAAACCACACGTGATCTGAACCTTTTACTTTCAGAAATCAAACCACTTGGGTTTCCTTTCTAGTTTTTCTCTAATGAAGTCCTGGTCAGAATACATGGACTTTCAAAAGTCTGGTAATTATATCAGTGATAACGCTGGTCTTCACCTACTCTCATGACCTTTTTCATAAAGCTTAAGTCTGTACATAAATTAAGCTGTACCAATAAATATACATGTGCATATATATATATATATATATATATATATATACACAGCGTATAATATATCATATCATATAATGTCATGTAATAAGCATTTAGTAATTTCTTTCTGTTATGGTCATTAATATTACTGGTTTTATTTGCATATTAGTTGAAAAGACTGGTGCATATTCTGTGTGGAAAGAGAAGAACGGAAGGTTTCACCTTGAGTAAGAAACTATACTGCAAAAACTCTCATGAGTTTCTCACTGCCTTATAATCTTGTGAAGTTTAGCACTGGTTCAAAGCACAGCAAGATGTTTCTAGCACTAGATATGGAATAGACAGTCACTTCAGGCACACCTTTTAAGTACAGTGGGAAAATGGAAACAGGAACCAAGAAACTGTTCCAGGAAAAGGAAACCAGGAAAGAGGACTGGAAATCCAGGGACTTTACGGTGTAGAAGACTGTGCTGGATCTGGCTGGGATGGATTTAGTTTTTATAGCAGCCCATATGGCGCTGTGTTTAAATTTGTGACTAGAAGAGTGTTAATAACACATGCCCATGCTTTAGCTGTCACTGAGCAGCACAAAGGCCTTCTCTGTTTCTCACTGTGCCCCTCTCCAGCAACGGGGCTGGGGGTGTGCCAGAGGCAGGGAAGGAGCATGGCCAGGAGAGCTGACCCCAGCTGACCACAGGGATGCTCTATGCTGTATGACACTGCACTGAAACTGGGGTTTGTCCTTCTAGAGTAAGCCCAGCTTGGAGATATAGTGGGCACCAACCTGCTTGGGGGAGGTGTAAAGTAAATGTCTTTGCACCACTTGCTGTTTCTCCCCTTTTCCCTTCACTTATTATAATGTATTTATCTCTACCCACATTCTTTCCTCTCTATTTCTCTCCCAATTCTCTCCTCCATCCCACTGGAGAGAGTGAGTGAGTGGCTGTGGAAAGGTTCTCTGATGCCTGGGGTCACCCGTCACACCTAAATGCTGAAAATAACAGGAATTTTTATTACAGTACATTCCAGATGAAAAGGAACCAACACATGGTTCACCCCCAGAACTTTGCTGTCACTAAAAATACTGATGCCCAAGCTACACTGACACTGCCTTGACTCCTAAACCACAGCAAAGACAATAAGAAGGTGCAGTCACAGTTGTGACAACTATTTGACTGAGTTAGATTATTACTTCTTTTGAAGAAGTTGTTTCAGCTACACAGAAGAAGTGGTCTTGGGCTAACGCAAGCTTGGGCTCCACAAGGCATGTCAGCCCCAAAGTGTGACCTGTCCACTGACAGGATTAGCCATGAAGTTTATCCTCCATGATCTCTGGTTATCCTTGAAACAGTATAAGCTGTAAGGCTCCAGAGCTCACATCTGGAAGGGGCTCTGAAAACTCCTGCTGAAAGCTCAGCAAGCCAGAAGAATGACCACAGAGGTCTGCACTTCACAGCTGCAGTGTGGGATGGCAGCTCTCACCATTTCCACATCTGGCACAACCTCTGAAGGCACAGAGAAAAGACAGAGGAAAAGGACAATTCTTATTTTCCATTTTCATTTTAGTGATCTCAGCAGGTTCAGGTATGTCATGAATAGAAGCCAAAGTAGAAAATAAAGAAGTTTCCTGATCCATCTTTCCAAGTTCTAGTGCAACTTGTAATGGTTAGCATAAGCTAAAAGGATGAATATACCTCAATATTTACGACAGATTTGGGGTTAACCAAAATCTTCTCAGTTAACCTAGAGAAGCTATGACATCTCTTAAATGTTTTTTCTTGGATCATTTCTAACTCTACAGCTCCTCCATGTGGAGACCATCAACAGACCAGAAATTTATAATCCTAAACATTAGGTAATTTTTAATGGTTTTGCAGAGAACCTAAATATTCTAAATATTTAGGACATTTTTTTAGAATAATTCAGTCCTGTTCAACCAGAGCTTCTGAAAATGGGTGAAAATCAGTGCATCAGAATGTCACTGCTGAAGGTGCAGCACTACAATTCCAGTTCTAGTTTAAATTACCACTTTTCCCTCTGATATCACATGAACTGCACCAACTAAGCTTTTATTCATTTTTAATTTTATTTTTTCTTCTGTGCCTGTAGAGGAATCTCACAAATTATGTCCTACTTCACGCCATCAGAGAATTCAGAGATTTTTCTCCTGTATGTGGGTTAAAAGGACCAAAGTCCTTGTTAACTAACCTACTGTTGGGAACAGAGCTGACAGCTGTATCTATTAAAGAACAGCCTTCCCATAACCACTTTCCACTTTGCCTGTCCACAGCCTTCAGAAGTGGAGTCCTGGACTATTTAACACAATTTTTAATTGCTAGATAGTGAGTATTATATGTGTATTACGGATGACACAGTCCAAATAACTTCAGGTTCTGCAGAGGGATCTGGACAGGCTGGATCAGGGGGCCGAGCCCAATTTTATGAGGTTCAACAAGGCCAAGTGCCAGGTCCTGCACTTGGTTCACAACAGCCCCAGGCAGTGCCACAGGCTGGGGCAGAGTGGCTGGAAAGTGCCCAGTGGAAAAAGATGGGGGGGTGCTATTTGACACTGTCTGAACATGAGCCAGGCTGTGCCCAGGTGGCCAAGAACACAAATGGTACCTAGCCTGTACCAGTGTGCCCAGCAGGACCAGGGCAGGGATTGTCCCCCTGTACTGGGCACTGGTGAGGCCACACCTCAAATCCTGTGCTCAGTTTTTGGCCCCTCACTGCAAAGAAGACACTGAGGTGCTGGAGTGTGCCCAGAGAAGGGCAACAGAGCTGGGGAAGGGTCTGGAGCAGTTCCATGGGGAGCAGCTGAGGAAGGTGTGGGTGTTTAGTCTGGAGGAAAGGAGGCTGGGAGGAAACCTTATCACTCTTTAGAATTACCTGAAAGGAGGTGGTAGCCAGGTGTAGGGTGGCCTCTGCTTCCAGGTAACAAGTGATTGAACATAAGGTCATAGCCACAAAGGTCTGCCAGAGGTTTAGACTGGATATTAATAAACATTTCTTTACTGAAAGGTTGGTCAGGTATTGGTACAGACTGCCCAGGAGATTGGTGGAATCACCCTCCTTGGAAGCGTTCAAAAGCCATGCGGATGTGGCACTTGGGGATATAGTTCAGTGGTGAACATCGTGGTGCTAGGTCAGGATTTGACCTCAGATCTGAAAACGAATGGAGCTACCCAATTCCTTTTGACAATGGTATTTTACAGTTCAGCTCAGCAAAGCACCCTTAGACCTGCCTCATTTCAGCACCACTAAAGCCTAAAACTGCTCTGAACTAGGACAAGCTGCTGACTGAAGTGTTCTGTATAACTATGGTCTACAATAGAAAAGGGCTCGATGGCTGACCCACTGCTGTGGTAGGGCCTGAGGTGCACCAGACAGGATCAAGAATAAAAATTGCAACCTTTGGACAGCTTCTGAAAGGACAAAAAGAGATTTTTGAAGGTCAACAGAATTCATGAAAGTATCTCACAAAATAATTTCAAATCATAATTTATTTAAGCATTACATAAAAATAGAATAATTACAGAGGGCAAAAGCCACTTTATTAATTGCTGTCTTCTTGCCATATAGTCCCTTATAAATTTTAGTATTGGAATAATCAATGAAACCTTGGCATTATCAAAGGCCATTTCCTGTTAACCCATCAATATGTTCTCTGTTGATCCAGCTACTCCACACTAGCTGCTTAGTATTTGAAAAAAGCTCTTCTAAAATATAAAACCACAAGATTAGGTTTTAAAATATTATTTTTGTTCCTCTCCTTATCAGCTTTTTCTCCCTTCTCCAAATCATTGTATTTAAGGTGATGAACAGAAAGAAGTGAATAGTAATGGTTTTAATTAAGTATAAGCTTTAATAACTAAAGCAGAGAAACACTGCTGCATTCAGATGGGAGAGTTATATTAAACCCTGTGCTGGCAGGACTGTATTCACTGGGCACAACATATATATTAATGGCACACTATATATATTAATCTGCGCTTTGTAACATGACAGACTTATGTTTGGAAGAAAAGGTATGCAGGCAGATACTATCACAAGCAGCAAGACCTGAGAAAGGGATGCCTTGCAGGGCAGTGTTGTATCCATGTGCATCATCACCCCTGATGAGAGACAGTCAAACTGTGAGACAGGCTGGCTCTGCCTGGCAGCCCTCACTGCATGTTCAAAGCCCAAAGCTGCAGCTTGTGAGGGACAGGCTTTACTCCCATGTGTGTACTCATCCAGCAGAATCACAAAACTGTGTGCTAATTTTTTGCTTCTGCTAAATACACCTGTAGAACTATTTAACATCTTCTTTTCTGTCGACTCATCCTGCTTGTCAGAGGCTCCCTTACACATCTCTCTTTCCTAACCATTTAAGGACAGATATATGTCTGTCACACAGATGCAAGAAGTTATGTTTGTATTTCTTTTAATCTTTAAATAGCCTGAAATGTACAAATAGAAGGGAATGTGGAAATGAAATGTATTATCATTGTAAACAATATCTACCACTGAGAAATTTGTAGCTGAGAACAGTATTCTGTAGCATTCAGTTTTCTTTTCTGGGTCTATGTGCTGACAAGTGATGCACTCACACAAGGCTGTGGCAGAAAGCACTAGAAATTAAAATATATATCTATATGGCAAGAATTATTTCATTAATAATTTTTTATATATGGCACATGCAAGAAACACAGACATGGAAAACCTGAGGATGTCCTTTTCAGGTGAATTTCTTCCCATCTCTCAGATATTTACAATATGCCTTTCTTCTCACAAATGCTAAAGTCAGTCAGTTTTCTACACTGCTCTCTAGCCCAAGACAGTTGACTTTTCTTTGCTCATGTAAATGACACTGTAGCAAGTTAGTCATATACTACTCTTTGGTATTTGAATTAAACTAAAATGTAGATGCTTAAAAAGAATCTTCCACCAAAAAAATAGTAAGGAATAGTATAGTATAATTATATATATATATATATATAATATATATATATTATTTATATATAATATAATATATATATATTATATATATAATATAGAAATATAATATATTTCTATAAGAAATAGAATAGTAAGGAAGAAAAAATATTGTTTGTTCCTTCAAATAATTATGATTGTTTCTATTGTACTTCAAATGAAGTATGTTCCTGCCAGAGAACACTGCTACTGTGGAAGTGAAATATGTAGAGTTCTATAAAAGTTTTATTGTTCCCTAAAGTGAAGAGAAATGGTGGCTTTGATTTCTTTCACCTGCTGACTTACTGTGAGCCAAGATGCCCAGATGCCATGTGATCAGTGTGAAGCAGAACCAAAAGCTACTGAACTGATTCCAACTATGCAAAAGATTTCAGTCCCAAGAAGGCAGGGGAAAGTGATGTTCTGTCATTTAATGGCCCTTACTTCTCCTAGTCTGGTATATTGTGAAAAATACCTCCTGCCATCCTGGAATAGCTTCCCTTTGTGACAGACACCGTGTGGATTTGTGCAGAGTGGCTTTAACAAGTCTTGGAGCATTTCCCTGATGAAAGGAAGCGGCATGGGATGGGTCATGGGGGACAGGTCATTTGGGGAAGGTCTTGGGGAAAGACAGACATCTTGTTCTGAAAACACACATCTCCACCTGCTCTGGCACCCACCTTTGGGGCAAATCTACCTGCTCACGGCCCAAATTTGCCAACGTGCCTTGAAAGACGTTGTTGTCTCTCCTGTTGTGGCCTCCACCCTCCTGCAGGGTCCTGCAGCCACCCCTCTCCTGAGCACAGCTGCTCCAGGCAGAACCTGCAGCACAGCCAGAACCCAACGCCTGGTGAGTTTTCTGCACATGGTGTGGAAACCCTTCTCCATGGCCCTTACTCCTGTCACCTTCCCACACCAAAATTATTCTGAGGGCATCTCATAACCCTCCCCAGCTGCAAACACACATTTGTGGATTCCCATGGTAAATTTCTGGAGTATAAAAAACAGTGGGTCATCTCAGTACCTCAGTGAGAGCACTCATGTTGTCTGCACATGCTCTGGAGCGGGGTGAGAGGGGAGATGGGGGCAGCACTCCTGCCCTCCTGCTGGGCTGTTTGGCAGAGGAAATGGAGAGGTCAGAGCCTGAATTTTGCTCACCATTTCCTTCCTTGAGAAGCTTCTAACCTAGGCACATTCTTCACTTTATTACAGCTGCATTGGTTGGAGTGCCCTCATGTTACACCAGTAAGACAAATAAAGGGGCAACCAATGTCACCAGCAGCACAATAATTTTTATGGGCCACAGCAGCAGTGAGAGAGCAATGCAGAGTTTTTTATATCTGCAGCCAGCAGAATCTAAAAGGACATCTCTGTTTGCCTTCCTGACTACAGTCATTGTGAGGCCAAGGCAGCAGGAGCCACCATGGGAGCGATGCCTGTGGAAGCAGCAGGTTACACAAACTGTTTTATAACCTGCTGAGGAGGGCAGCGGGAACACAAACTTCTGCTCCAAATCAGACATCTGCTCCATTTTATTCTTGCTCTGTACACACAGTAGCACAGCTACTCTGGAAATCTAGACCTGGCCTCCTATCATTCAAGCAGTTTAATTTGTATTCAAGATGGGAGTGAACAACTCCATAAGACAACCCAGTGCCCTGTCATCTACTGACTGCACCTCCTCCATTTCGAGTTCTTACTCCTGTTCTTGTATATACCACTTCTATGTATGTACCACATAGTTTTTGTCACTGTAAAATGATCCATGAAGTCTGATTAGAATAATTCTCATTTGTAAGGGGAAAAGCAGAAAACTCAAAAAAAAAAAAAATTTAAAAAAATTTCCTGTGCTGTGCCTGACTCCTCTTCCAAGAATAAAGCAGAGACTGGGAAAAGCAACACGAAGAGAAACAGAAAAACCAAAAGTGACACCATAAAGCTTGTACAGAAGTAGGAGTAGCAATGGGAAACGTTGAGGAAATTTTAGTTTTTCCTTTGTCCTTTTGTGAGAGGTATATATCCCTAAAATGCATGCCATGTTAACTATGACATCTACTGAAAGATCAAGAATGCAAAATGTAATGCTGCATATAACGCAAGAATGACCAGAGAACACACCCAAACAATTCCCTCAGAAAACACCAGAGTGCACTACTGCATAGCTGTCATCAGTTCAGAACACCTTGCTTTAAACTTTGTCCAGTTGGTCTTGAAAAGCTCCTCAGATGGAGATTACAGAACTGCTCTGAGGAATCCGTTCCTGTGTTTGTCTCCCCTAATGTTTTCCCTTTCACTTAGAACCTCACCTCTATCAATTTTGACCAGGATGTCTTCTCCTATCACACACACCAGTGAAGAGCCTGGCTCTGTATTCTCTGTAGCTTTCTCATACAGATTGAGGATCAGCTATTAGGTTCCCTCCCCAAGTCTTCAGGCTGAACAAAACCCATTCCCTTTTCTCACAGGACGGTGCTCCAGTCCTGACCATCTTGATAGCTTTCCATTTGACTCACTCCAGTCTTTTTTGATCTTAATTACGTGTGTCAAAGACACATCCTTGCACACACAGGTTCTCCAAAATGCTTGATTTTGTTGGTAGTTGGGGGTTTATTGTTGTTGTTTTTGAGGCTTCTGCTATCAAAGTAGCAAGTACTTGTGATGCTTCTATGGAAACCTAAACATGAGGATTCTGAAGCAGGTGGATACCTCACATAGCACTGAATTATCAGCAGAAGTAGCAGGCCTGGGTATCAACGGTCCTTCTGTATGCAGGAATCCAGACAAACCTTTTTGCCTGCTGTTCCCGTCAGGAAAATAAAGACAAATTCCACCTCCACTTGGATGGATTTCCTGAGCTACTTACATATACAGGAATAACTAGTTCACCTAAAAGGAATAAAACAGCAGGTTTCATTCATTCATGAGGTACCCAAAGACTGCACTAAACTCACCTCAAACACTTCTCAATTCATCCTTTCATTAATTAATAGCACTTTCATACTCTGAAGGAAACTGAAATGTCACATTTCTGGTGCTAAACACAACTAAATTGTAAGGTAGCCAATACAGTGCTGTTACATTGAAGAGGAGTATTTCAATTAACATCTGATTTTTAAACGTTTTGAAAGCAAGATCCTTTTATTTAACTAACATGCTGAGGGTGCATAGCGTTGCCTAATGAAATGCTATCCGTGGCATGCATCACCTTCACCTCTTTCTAAAATGCGATACTGTGGTCCTGAGTATGTTACTCAAAACCCCATTTTGTTAAAGGGGGGCCTTTAGTGCAAGTCTTGGATTTCTGCTTTCAACAGTGAAACTTCAGGTGATCATTCCAGGCAGCACAGTACAGGGAGCCCTTTGCAGCAGAGTCCTGCCCTACCGAAATGAGACACAAGCTCCCTGGGAAACAGTGTGCTGGCATGTGTGACATTCATCCTCTGCTGAGCAGTGTTACTGATTGCCACAAATTTTAGATTATATCAAGAGTTCTAGAAAGCGACAGACAACTCTTGCCTCTTGAGCTTACTGTGTACACAAAGAGAAGGGGAAAACATTCTTCTGGGGAACTGATGAAACTGCCTCTTTTCTCCTGCTAACAGTATGGTGGGCGACCGATTGTCCCAGACTTCTCCCGATGCAAGTCACTGTCTCATTTTTGAGGTCATTACTGTTGTGGATACTATTGTAAAGTACTCACTCTGCAGAGTGAATTTTGCATCATATGTAACAGGAGTTCTAAAATATTTAAAAGCACACCTCAAGAAAACCCTCAACCTCCCCTTAACATTGCAAACAGTTCCCCAATATCACTTTGATGCATTGTGCATGTTTGCAAATCAGGCAATTATATTAATTTCTACAACAGAATCAGGTGAGTAGGTGTACTACTACATTTTTTATTCACAGCACAAGAGCCTGGCAATGGTAATTGAGATCAGAAGTGAAAATTAACCACATTGTATTATTGGCAGAGAAAAATACAGTTTACACATTATCTTCATTCAAATTATATTTCTGCTTTGTACATACAACCTTCTGCTCTGATCCTGTGTTCATGACTTGCTATTCTTTTCCATATATATCAAGCGGTAAGGAGAGAGAAAATTATTTAAAGTTTTTTGGTACAAGGCATAAAGTTTAATGACTGGACAATCATGATCTGGAATCATGTAGTGAGAATTACAAATCTGTGAGTAAAGCTGGAGAAGTACTTCTGTAAGCAACACTTTGCAAGGCAAACACAGAGCACTATTAAATTCTACAATATGAAGTATTTCCAGTTACATCTCTGCTGTGAAATTCTTGGGAGCAAAAGGGATCATTGTTAAATAATCTGAACATGATTGAATTGTACAATGACAAGAGATCTTGTTTCGTGTTTTGAGGAGATTTAGGCAAGTGCTCAAGTTGCCAAGTAAGTTACTTTTCAGAGTATCTACCAAAACCAAACATTAACAGTACCCTTAACAGGTCCTGGTAATACTGAACGCTGCAGATCCATCACTGGTGAATACTTTTCATCTGCTATGTTCAAAAATATATTACTACATTACTCTCTTACTTCTACATTTTTTTTTCCTGTTGGCTGAAACTCATTATTGTAATATAAACCTTGTAAAACTGAAAATAATAATTTTCATGCAACCTGTTCACAGTGGGAAAGCGATGACTCAGACCTGTAACTTCTCTTACATGTTCTACTATCTATCTCAAGAAAAAATGTCAAATACTGTGACTTTATATAAACAGCACCAGTTAAAATTTCAAGAAAGCACACCAAGTACCTTTTCAAAAATCTTATTTTTATTGTTTGCACTAACTGTATCACCATTAACAGCTTTCAACTCTAACAAACTGAAGCAAGTCAGTACACACAAAAACCTATGCAAGGCCAAGGAAATCCTTGGTTACATAAATGCAGTACACCTTGGTGTGTAACAAGCCTAGGGGCAGTGAGTTCATCCTAACACTTTAAGCACAGTTACTGCAATTTTGTGAATTATTTCAGAGCTGTTAAAAAGTTTCATTTTTCTCTTTAAAAAGGAAACAGCTAAGAGATTTATAGAAATTACAGATTTTAAAACAAAATTCGTATGTCTAAATCATTACAATGCAGCAAAGACCCTTCTTCAGCTGTAATATCATTGCGCTGGAAAAAAAAAAAAAAAAAAAAAAAAGAGAGAGATAAAATAATTAGTCACTTCACTGTATTAGGCATAAATTATCATTAGCAGCCTAAACACTTGCCAGCTCACACTTGCATATATTCCCATTTCTTTCAAGTTTGCCAGGTCCACTCACCAGCTCCTGGCTTTCTCTCTGAGCTGGAACAGAAGTGGGTATAAAACCAATCACTTCTGCAATAAAGGGCTTTGTCTTTTTAAATGCTGCCTGAAAACCTGAGACTTACCAACAAACGCCTGCGTTTCATCCTCTATTGCCTCTACAATGAGACTCACAAACCAAGACAGTCCACTTGGGTTTGCTCATTTCTGCAAGGTATTTATAAACTAATTTTTTAAATTAAAATATTTTGCTGTTAACCAGCAGTTTTGATTAATAACCTTTATTCCTTCAGTCTCTGAATGGAGTTTGTTCTAACTGATGCATTTGGCTGGAACTGATGCATTTGTTATTTATCTTACTTCCCTGGCATAAATCCAGAAGTCAGCACAAGAAGGAAGGAGTGACAGAAGGCAAAAATTAGCCCAATTCAAACAGTCAGAACTGAAATACCATAGGATTAACAACAGACAGGGAAAACATCTCAGCACATACTGAAGACCTCACAGGAGGCTGCATGGGAGTCCTGAACAAATATGGCTCAATGGAAATTTAAGCTGCCCAGCCCCTCAAAAGCCAAAAGCCACAAAACAGGCCTTGTAATGTTAGATTTCAGCAAGAGAGCTTAGGCCCTCTCTGTCTACATTCCTGAGACCCCCAAATCAAAATAACAGTACAACAGAATTTCTCTTAGGTATATTCTACTGTGCTTCCAGATTAGTTTTACCTGAAGCCAATCTTTAACCCCTAAAGATGCCAATGATGTAGGAGCAGACACCATGCAGAGATTCCCAGCAATGTTCCCGTGCCAGTTTCATTGCTTCTGTTTCATTGTCAGACCCTTGACCACGTCGGGTTGGGTCAGAGTTTTGCCCCGCTTCTCTCATAGGAATAGAAGCTCTCTGGACCAATTTTTCCTGGTTTGCTAGATCTTCTGGCTCCATACCAGCAGCTATTTGCCTCATGAGAGCTTCTGGGGGAGCCCTTTGGCACATACTGATCTTCAACACTTCCACGGATTCGCAAGCATGCGGGATCTTCCTGAGTTCCGCGGCGATCTGATTCCAGTAAATCTTTGGATTATTTCTGAAAGCACGGCAGACTGATGGCTTGCCAGTAAATTCACACCAGTAGGACATGCCTTGGCTTTTGCATTCAATTCTAAGCTTCATCTCCTCATCATCACCACTCCTGGTCATTGTGCAAACATCTTTGGTTTTAGTCCGGAATTTGATTTCTTCACCATTGCTTCTTTTCTTTGGCTTCAACTTGTGTCCCAATCCTCCCATGCCACAGATCACAACTAGGAAAAGGAGAGCAAAACTCTTCATGGTGAGAGGAGTGAACTGAGATCCTTGAACAACACGATTCAAAGAAGTGAAAGCAGTAGGTAAATTGCTGCTCACAATTTAAAGTCTTGGTGCACAAAGAAGCCTCTTAAAAACAAAACACGGGATATAAAGGTTGGGCATTTTTATAAAAAAAAATAAATCACACTTCAGTGGGCAAGAGCCCATAATTTATAGCCTGAGGGAGTGTCAAATAACCTTGGGAGTGTGAACTTCCAAGAAGGTAACAAGACAAGTCTTGTAAAGGCAGTTTAATACAGAATGATAGTTGTATAACTGAGAAGCACATTCCTATCCAGGATGAACATGTCATATTTGATTCTTAACAGATATTTTCCATTCTCCACCTGCTTTATAGCTATCTTCATGCTAGAGCCTGCAAGTCCATATCAAATTAAAAAAAGATAGAAGTGCAAAGCAAGCTCTGCATCTGAATGATTATAACTGGTAGTGTTAAGTGTCCTGGTAAAAAAGCTGATTTGTGGAATGGGCCATCTGTGGATTTTCACAGTAAGGATGCAACTTTAGCTCTTCTTTTCGTCCACACAACACGTAATGGGGATGCATGGAAGGATCATCTTTGAGCCACAGAAACAATATGTATGCAAGAAAAGAAATAAAGCTTGTGCAAAATAAGGTATTACAGGTCTAAAAACCCAACATTTTTAAGTTTTATCATCATTTTCATATCACGAGTCACTTTCAGCCAACAGAGCAAGAAGAACTAACTTATCACAGTTCTCAGCAGCAGGGAACAGACCACAGAGGATGTCAGATTGATATTTGTGCCTAATCACTTTTTTTTAATACGTATTTTCCTGTTTATAACAAGCGAACTGTAAAAATGCTGTAAAACAAAGGCAGTAGAACAGAAATCTTGTAGTGCAGAATCCTGTCCTAGCTGTTGCTGCTGCAGAACTAAAAACAGAGCTAAGGAAAAATCACTGTAACTCCCTTAGTATTCAGAAGGTCATGAGGAAAAATCCTTCCCCTGCTGTGGCAATCCACAGTACTTTTCTAGCTAGTAAGCCCCCCACCAGGCACTTCTTCCAAAGACACACATGCTCCATACAGCCAGCCTGACCTGGAAAGGGCTATTCGATTGTTCAGGTATGCTTCAATAACTGTGGGGTGCTGAAAAACCTGGGTTTAAGACTGGCCATACATAATGGAACAGAACAACATTTTGTGTATTTAGTCACTCACTAGGTAATGCTAAACAAAATGCCAAGGCAAAACCATTCCTTTTAACACAGATGCCAAAGCAGAACAACATCAACAACAAAAGCTTTATTAACTGATGAGGGACAACAGGCCCTTGCTGCTGTGGCAGCCCAGATAACCTGGAAGCTGCCTGCTTGAAGATGTAGCCACCTGAACAGCCATTCTGGGTATCCTAACCTTGTTCTTCGAGTCAATGTGCCATCAAGTTCCCATGACTAAATACCATTTGACAGAGAGAACCACCTTGTTTTCTTTTCCTTCCTTCTCCATGTCTATTTTAATAACATTTTTAGCAGAGACCTCATCTCTAGCTTCTTTCCATTAGTTCCTTCTTTCTCTTTCAAGGCACAGTGGTGTGGCTCCAGCCAAGTCTTAGGACAGCAATGGCATAAGCCTACTTAAGACTTACCACTCACTCTTCCATTGTTTTCTGGGGAGTCTTCTCATCCTTCAGCCAGCCAGACAGAAGAATCTTGGTCACTCACGTCACATTCAATTTCAAGGATTTCAAATCCCTACTGCAAGCACTCAAATACCTCCTAATATTTGACAAATGTATTGTTTACACTTTGTTACGCACAACAGCACTCAGAATTTTTAGATTTGCCGAAGAGTCCAAAACAATTCAAAAGGTAATCTACACCAGTTTCAGATCTCTTGTTCTCAAAGGTTTTCAAGTCTAATCATGAGAACAAATAAACTACAAGGATAAGGAGAAATATCAAAGCTTGGACTCAAATATATTTATGTGTTACAGCTACTATGTTCCCATCAAGTGTGTGTCTCATTCTAATCTGACATTTCAGTCCTGTCTGCCTGTGCTTCAGGTTAAACAGTTTGTGGTCTCTCATATCAGTAGAAAACAACTGTCCTTTTACTGCTGTAAGTCAGCAGTGAACCATGGGAGCTGCAAAACTAGCAAATATTTAATTCTGCTGTCAGTGCTACACAGAAACAGGTCGTATGCGTATCCTGCACAGCTCATTAGCTTGAATCCTACCATCTTTGCATAATTCACATGCTTGGGGAAGTTGGAAGCTCCCTCATCCAGAGTCAAAGTTTTTCCAATCCTTTCTGCTGCAAAAGTGAAGGTCAAATATAACAAAAAAATTTAATCAGGGTAAAGAAATTCACTCTCACTAACTTTGTGCAACTCTTCTGAGAGATGTCTGCACAACAAAACAAGGGGAGCCAAACATAAGGTAGTTAAGCAAGATCTTTTTTATTTAAATGAACTGGGAACATTTTCTCAAATTAAAAATAGAAACTTTTAAAAATCTGCAGTTCTGAACATTACATATACACATATGCTACATACTGTCAATTAGAAATGTTTCCATTTATGACATAAAAATGAAAAATTTAAGGTTATTCTGGATTAAAGACTGGTATCACTTTTCAGCATTTCATTAAAATTGTAATAATGATGTACAGGATTATCGCTAATTCAAGACAATGAACCCTGTTTGAAACAAAGTTAACAATACTGATTGATGAAGAGATACTATTTTAGATCAATATAGTGACTATTTCATCTGCCAGAAGGTTTTACACTGGTAACATAATTTTGGCCTTGTTGATAAAGTCTGCTGTTAACTAATTCAGCAATTCAACCATATGCCTAAATTCAAGTAAATAACTCTAACAGTACAAATGCTAACTCCAATTGCTAAACAGATTTGAATTTCCATATTGTAAATCACAGTTTAATATTATTTAGCAAAAATACTATCACTGCCTCCAAAGGAGCCACAGTGATACTATTAAGGACATTACAGAAGTAGGTGTGAAAGAAGAAGAGGAAGATAGAGAATGTAAAGCATTCTAAAAATTACCAACATAGGACATCCCTCATGCTCCTTTTGAGTACTACTGACCTCTAGAAAGCTTAGCTTTTTCACTGTATTATGCATCTTGCACGCTCCCAACCCTCCCAACCCAAGTTTAAATACAAACTTCTCCAAAAAGTCCCTTTCAGCTCTATACAGCAAAACCCACTAAATATTAAATAGTTAAGAAAGAAAGAAAGAAAAAAAAAAAAAAAAAAAAGGAGGGAGAAAACAAAACTGCAACTGAACTTCTCAAACACACAAAGAGACACTGTGGACCCCATTACAATCCAAATTTAGTCCAATGTAGTCATTCAAGAGCACCAAATAGCAACACTGATCATGCTGGTAAATTCATTTGTGAAGAGTATTATACAATATTAAAATCTTAACTAAACACTCAGAAGTTTTAAGAAAAATGTATATACAAAAGTCTCTGTGTACAAAATGTATTTTTATGTAAACGTGTATGTACTGTATTTAACACAAATCAACAATTTAAGATAAGAACTTGAACAATTTTAAGATAATTGCTAGGCAAAGGCTGTTAATCTAATTAATTTACATACTGTGATGTAAGGTAGAAAGCCCAGTGTAAAAAAGTAAAAAACCAAAAAAACATTTTAATTCAAGCCTTGAACAGTGGTATTTGAGAGGCAGTGCCCTGATCACAAAATATTCTGTACAGTAGTTTATGGCATAACATTCAATAGTACATTTGGGATTTACAGTACAGCTGACATAAAACGAGTGGCTCAGATCTGTCAGATGAATGGAAATGCCAATACACTTGGAAGAATAAAGATGTACTCCCATAGAAGAGTCTTGAGCCTCACTTATATAGCCTGGAAATAACAACAAAAAGTAATTCAGGAAAAAATTTAAAGACTGAATTTTAATGCATTTTAAACAGACCAAAGTGATAGATTTTAATATGAACATTATTTTGACTGAATAACTTTTTCTGGTTTTAGACCTTACAGCCCACTCATGTTGCAGCAATCAGAGCTGCCTTCCTAAAACAATACAGTAGTAACAGATCTAGAATTTATTTAAGCTTATTACTTACCCCTTAAATTTTCCAGTATGTGTTACCACTGTTCCACAGAGCTACATGAGAGGAAAAAAAAAAAAAAAAAAAAAGACAACATAAAACAAACCCATCATTTTCTTTTGCCCACAAATGGAACAGAAATACTGTGTCTAACTTAGGAGAGACAGGTTCAGTTGGCCTAAGATATTCTCCATGTTTTACTCATTTAATCAAGCATTTTTCAAACAAGAGGAAACAGATTCAATATTTTCTCCACCAACCTTTCAGGTTATCTCTGTTTCATGATAGAAATAAATACTTGGATTGCCTATTCAACACCCCTCTTTTGTGAATTTAATCCAGCCTCACATTTTGCTCTCACAAAAATGGTGGCTGCATTAGAGATTATCTGTGTCTTTAATATGTGTATAAAAATACTTGTGTGACATACACCTCATGTAGCTCTTACTTGTACTTACATATCATAGTGCTACAAAAATATTTGCATCTCTTTTCAGCAAAACTATCCAGCTGATTTTGAAGGATAAAAAACCCCAAGCCCAACCCTATAGGATTCTTTAAACCTGCGAAAGTATAGGTGTACAGAGATCTATTAAAAGACATATCTCTCAAAAATAATCTGTAGGAAATGAGAAAAATCAAGGATAGCATAAAAGCAAAGAGTATGCTGAAATGAAAATTAAATTCAATATTTTATTCATACGGGAATACCATACTGAGGAATTCAAAGCATGTATGCCATTAGCAGTTTTTCAAATTACATCCGTTAGCACATCAGAAGACAGCACTGCATCAAACTGAATCTTTAAATGTTATCATTTTATCAAAGTAAGTCAGGACTGAACTGGTGAATCTTTGTGTAAAAGATTATTTTATGCTACTGATTTTTAGGTTGTTCAGCAATGCTGAATTAAACTATTTATCAATGACTGAAATATCATAAGAAAACATGCTATGAACCTCAAGACTATTAACAGCTATATTAAAGATTCAAAGATCAGAAAAGGAATTCTAAGGCCTGGGAACTTATTAGTTTTGTCTTATGTAAAATATTGACAGTCCTTAAAACTCAGAGTCCTAAGATACGCCAGTGGAGAGTTTTTTGGACTTCAGCTCCTTGTCAGTTAATCTGGGGAGTAAGCACCCTTAAGCAGCAGAACAGACCACAACAATTGTGATCATAACTATCACTAAAAATACTGTTATATAAAGACTTCCTTCAGAGGGAGATATGGAATGAAGATTTGGTCAGTAAATAATTATTGTAAAATACAGTTCTAAAGTAATAATAATCACCATCCTCATCCCAATAATCATCATTATGAGATGCAACCATGAAGTCTGGCAAGACCCAAACTTGGAGCTCTCTCTATTCACTTGTTATTTAAAGCATAGTGGTATCTTCTCTATAAATACTCAACCTATACATTGATGAAGTTGCAAAATAAGGCACAGTGAGCTACAGATTTCAATCATAAATTTAAACCTTTCTTAAGCAACTTGCAAATTTTGCAAAACCAAATAATGAAGTTGTGAGATATGGAATATTATTGCCCTGGAAACCAGCTAATGTTTTATAGCACAGAAGCAGTAGAGGCAGAAAATAACCCAAATGTTCTCCTTTTTTTAAACATAACTTGAGCTTCTTGCCTTGTGATGCTACATTCTAGTCCTACTCATGCACAAACAGCCATTTTCTATGTTCATGCTTTCTGCATACCTGGAAAACTTGCTTTTTACACAGGAGATCTCTTCTCACCATTTAAAAAATGGAACTACTCAGAAGTACAAATGCATTTCCATCCTATCACTTTCATCTGCTATCAGAGTATTTTAATAGGTTTGTCAATTTACGACCACCCGCTGTGCTGATTACATACCTGATTATATGGATTTTAAAATCAAATTTACCAATTACTTTGTTAAGTTTAGGAATTACTTCTATATCTGCTGTTACATAAAGAATATTTGAGAAATACACATCATACATCATTTGCTATAGTGAATAAGCATGCAAAAAAACACCCAAGAGAATGAAGAGTCACTTTAAAGCATGAAGAAAATTCAAAATGTGATTAAAAGAGAAGCTGAAGTAAGGACACATGAAGGCATGCAGTTTCAGACTTGGTTTACCTTGTAAAAACAGGATTGTGTATACCATATAAATGCTCTTTATGATAACCATTATTACCATTTTCCGTACTGTAATAAAATAAATACACCAAGAAACACCATGTTAAGTATAAGATGCACTATGTACAATATGGCTTCTAAGACATGTACGTGGATGATGGTATTAAATGCAAAGATAAACTGTGTCTGTACAATAGAATATAACTTTTCCTTTGTAACATTCAAGAGTTATGGCATAATTATAATTTTACATTTTATAGTTTTTTTTATATTCTCCAAAAAACAATTAATTATTTTTCTATTCTTATTGAGTTGGAGACTCTAATATAATCTATCAAGTCTGAAGAAACAGAACATGTTACCTCTTCTGAAGTAACAAGTTCCATTAAAAATACAAACCTTCCCACATTATTAAAATGATTTTAATAAAAATCAGCAAAAATGTCTTACGTTTTCACGGGTATATTTTCGAAACTAAAAAACACAGAAAAGGAGGAATAATTAACTAGACACTAATAAGTGAGTAATTTCAGCTGTACATGCCTGTTTCTGCTCTACTGACTTGTGAATGTGCAATGAAAAACAATCACTGTGAAATGGGAGGAATGCAGTGCACAGGCTGACTGAACAATGAGCAAAACAAGGAGCAGGAAAGAAAATAGTGGGAAAAAAACTGATAGGAAAATATGTAAGAATAGTTATCATAAAGTAAAATGCCAAGTCCCTGAGACAGAGGAACTGCAATTGAAAAAGGAAAGACTGGTTAGGAATAACTAAGACAGCAAGAAAGCAATAAATCCAAAGAGACTAGAAATCAGGCAAAATTCACTTTAACAGGTTACTTAGCAAAGCTAATAACTTGCACATTTGGTATTTATTTATATAAATGCTGCTCACAAAGCTCTGAAGACCTCATTCTGACATAAGATTTTAAAAGTCAGAGCCAGCACTATCATCATTCAGGGCAAGTCAAGGCTACCAAAGGCCAGCTGCATGAAGCACTTTGCAGGCACTGACCCAAACCTGCAGCATTACACATGACCATGCAGCTCTAACCTGGCAGCACAGGTTTAAGAACTACAGAGCCTTCATATGAATATTTTAATCCATCTGCCATTTAGCTTATTTTGGAATATATACTTACTCGTCATAAACATCCTCTGTATCCATCCTACGATAGTATTTAGAGAGTTTTACAGCAAAAATTATGGCAGGAATTAGAAACATTGAAGAGCCTCCCAAACCAAACCAGAAGGTATTCTGAAACAAAAGCAATAGAAAAACCAAGGCAAAAAGGTCATGGAGAAAACCAATCAGTACTGAATCCTTGCTTGATATTCTAACCATTGTCACCAAAAGAACACAGTAGAAATTAGTTCTTGCATTTCTTGCCAAAATATGAGTTTCCAGCACTTTTTCAAAGCACTTTATAACATGCAAACTGCAGGCCTGTTTGTGTAACTAATTTCATTATTACACAGTTGAACTGAGTTATCACCTGGTGTTAAAATGATGATTTTTCAAATTTGATTTGTATTGGCTGGAGGCATTTTGACTTCCAAGTGACTCAGCTAAGTTCTATCATCAGGAAAATCATGGTCCATCTCTCACCAGATGGGTAATGGCCCCACAAAGAACAGAAGCTCTGTAATGTATGAGCTAATCAATGAGTATAACATGGAATAGGAGGTTTTCATGGTTAAGCATTACCAAGATTAAACATTTCATGGTTAAGCATTATCAAGGCCAGAGTGTTTTGGCTTTGACTGATTACAGGTCTTACTGGTAGTGTGATTAGGATCTGTCTAAAAGTGCCATAAAGCTAAGTAATAGTTAGGAAGCATTTTAAGTATTTCCTAGGCACATGGTGTCTTACTTTACTTTTAATACATACTGTCCTCTTTCCAAGTTCTTTTGGCAAGATGAAAAGGCTAATGTTGCCCTTCTATCCTGCTACAAGTCATGCTCAGTGTCTCAAATGCACAGAAATTAATCAAGATCTGTCTGCTACAAGTCCAATGATAAAAACTTATTCAGGTCTTCTAGATTTCAGGAAAGATGCCTGATAAAGTTTTTCCTTGGTATTTTCCACTCGCCTCCTGCCCACACCTCACCCCTAAGTTAGCAACAGTTACAGATGAAGCTTCAGATCTTCATGCTTTTCCATTTTCTGTTTCAAGGTGGTTCAGAATCAGTTAATTTTACAAAATTCTTGCTAATAGAAGCTTAAGTTTACCGAAAATATAGAAAGTTCAGCACTAGTTTGTCTTTGGACTTGATCCAGATCAGAAGATTCTCCTTGCATAACTCTGCATGTGATACTTTATTATCTTACTTCAGAATTGTCTAGCCAGAATAATTAAACACAGATGTATGTTGAAAGAATTTTCCCCCTGATGTCCCAATTCTGAGTAACAAAACACTTCTTACCACAGAATCAGCTATATAGCTGCATAAAAAAATATCTACTGCTGTATCTATTACATTGGCAATAGGTTTGCATGCTGCTACTTCCATGGAAATCTGAAAAAAAATTTTAAAAATTACAGTTTTAAGTATCTAAAAGAATAAAAGAAGAATCTCTAAACTTGCTTACAGTTATGGTTCACTGAATTGTCACATCTTACCCTATCCAGATTCAAAATAAATAACAGTAGGATATAGTATCAACTCAAAGTCTTAATCAGCTTACTTTCTCAAAGGCTGCAGCTAAAGAGACAAAAACCAAACAAGATGCTAACAACATCAATTTGAACTACATAGGGTCAGGTTCAGTGCAGTGCTAGCACAAATGGTAGATTTCAGGCTAGCCCTGAAAAGGATGCTGTTAAATTTGCACTGCATTCCAACAACACATCTCATCATTTCCATTCTGCAAATGCAACAAAACTACAGGAGACTGATTTTCCCACTCACAGTAAGTATAAATGTATTAAAACCTGAACCTATAAAACACATTATCAAAGTAATAAAATCAATAATAATAATAATGTTACTAATACTGTTTAGCTTTCTTATTTTTAAACACAGCTTCTCTCAATAAAGTAGGTGCACCTTACCGACTCCTTGACCCACTCAGTGTACTGCTCAAAGTAGCCAATTATGGTATCCATGTACTTTTTTGTCTCCTAGGACCAGATCAAAGAGAACAAAATAGCAAGTTAACCTCTATCTCCATGACATGATAAATTAATGTACTTAAATCAAATAGAGCTTACCTGGACAATAACTTGAGAAGCGTTGTTATTTATGAGATTCTGGGCAGCATTAACAGCGCTAATGACATTTTTCACCTTAACCTGGACAGGGAGAGATGGTGTTTAACATAAACAAATCCCCTTTGGGCTGTTGCAATAGCTCTATGGCCACTGCCAGGAACCTATTCTCATGATAAACCAGTGTCATTGTCTTGTCAAAACCCGACAAAAAATGCAACTCCAGACAGAATATGAGCCTGCCTAAGGATTCATGATCACCTCAATATTGTCTCATTCTGAAGAAGGATGTGTCAGTGTTTATGACGTGGTACGTTTTCCTGGAACCTACATAATTAATTTATACACTATGATAGGTTTTATCTTCCACTCTCTTTCCTTAAATCAATGTCAGTATATACACTACAGACACACAAAGTGCACAGGAAAAAAACAGTAGGCCATACACCACCACAACTCTTCATGACTGAAGTAGGATTCTGTACAGCCAGAATATGCCCCTAATCAATTACCTGAAGGACTGAGATGTTTTTTCAATATATGCACGACCCCATAAATTCTCTCACATAAAGGATAGTGCATGTACAGCCTGAAAATGCAGAGATGTTTCTTAATATACTTTAGTCAAACATCCCTTTCTTACCAATACCTTACGGCATGGCTTCTTCCCTCCTCACCCAGGTTCAAATCACAGGTTCTAACGGGTACCCAGCTGCTCTGCTACTGGGGGTGGGTGAAAACTGTAATGAGAAGCACTAAGGTAGGTATGGCCCATAATGCTGTTGAGACTAGAACGATGCCACTAGTGTGGCTGCATTCTTGCTACTAGGGCCAAAGCAGGCTGGTGGCTGAAAGCTTTACTTCCAGAAAAGCAATCATCCTTGTTGCTCACTCTGTGGCAGAGTGAAGCCAGCTGGTCTCCCTGTGGTGCAGCCACTACTTAGAGGGGAAACGTGAGCTGCCCTGGAAAAGCCTCTGTACAGATCCAGGATCTCAGAGCAAGGCTGATGGCAGAAGCAGGAATGTAATGAGTACAGTCTAAAGAAACGGATCCTAGTGGGAGCTGGGCATGGAACAGAAGGTGGTTAAGGATGTAAATCACAAAGCTGTCTTTTGTCAGTTTTACTTTCGAATTGTTTCGTGGCTGTTCCCCCCAAGTTTTGCTTTCAAGGATTCTAGAAAAGAAATCCTTATATTCTGAGGAAAATGAATAACACACTATATAGACTGGTACTGAAGCCTATTTTATCACCTGACAGTTAGTTTACAATTCATACCCCCAAACCCATCCCAAATGTACTTCTTTTTTTATTTTTCCTTTTATGCAGAAGAGAGATCTAAATCTTTATTACTTCCTCAATGCATTACAATCTCTTGCAATAATGGAACAGCTAGAAAGAGAAAAACCTAAGCTTACTTTCAGTAAACTGTACTGAAAATATATGCCCTGCATATGTGGTAGAAGGCTTTAAAACACAAAAAGATTCCTGCTGCCAGAAAGAAAAGCTTACCATAAGTTCAGATGATGTCCTCTTCAGTAACCTAATACTCTGATTTAAAGTGCTCTATTGGGAAGGAGGGGAGAAAAAAAGCTTCAAGTCATTACTGCAGGTAAGGGCCCACCCATTTTAAGCTTATGTTTTGATCTTCTATAGATTATTTTGCTTTTAATACTACATAGCACATTGTATAAAACAGTAACAACAACTGCATTAAAATTAATACATTGTGGGTTTAATCATTGAACTAGTATTTCACCAACAGCACTGATTTAACTAAAGTTAGAGGCAATAAACTAAGATTGGAGGAAAGATGGAACAGTTAAACTCAAATGTTCAGAGAATTGTATATTGTGCAGTTTCTGAAGGGAAAAAGCACTTACCCTAGCTTTAACATATTTCTTGACAGTCAGTTTTGTAAAAGAAAAAAGAGATGAGAATAATTAGGAGTTAATTTGGAAAGAACAGCATAGAATCAGAGCGGACCAGAAGACCTAGTATTTTTCTTTAAGTGGTACAGACACACTGTATCAGATGCTAGGGTAAACTAAAAGTCTTCATGTTATGTAGAGGAAAAAGCAACACCTAACATGCAAGAGATTCACAGCTTGACACTATACAAGTCTGTCAAAATCAGGCAGAAGCAGCTCTTTTGCATCTTTCACAGCACCAATAAAAAAAGACTTTGGCTCTACAAACTACTCCCAGGAATTTTCAATTCCAATACTGTTAGGTGACTGCTAACTCCAAGAAACAAAGTGTTGAAGTGATAATGGCCTTTATTAGTGAAGACCACTGACAAGCAAAAAAAGAAAAGAAGTGATTTGGGGGGTTTTATGGTTAAAAGCTTTGTAAAGTTCTCCCTTGCTTCTTCTTCTAGTCATATATAATCACAAATAGCTATAGAAAAAATGGGGAAGAAAAAGGCTATTATTTTAGACATTTTTAGTAGCATCTTAAGTAAAAAACCTATTTATTAAACACATACTTCAGCCAGGTTACTCTTCATTGACAAAATCTGTGCTTATACAAGTCCAGCTTTCCAACCTCTTTAGGAGATTTAGAGATTTGTATTTTCTACAAGTATATTTCAGTACTGCTTTAATGTTTTACCATAGCTTGCTCCAGAGGAACGACTTGCTGGTTATGAATCATTCGAATGTTGTTTGCATGTCCTTTTAAGGCATTTTCCAGTGCTCCTTTGGGCTGCAAAAAATGCAATTATGCAATATTGTTCAGTAACCTCAACAAAGCATAAAACAATCAAAGTTACACATCCACTCCAGAAGAGCTTGTGCTAAAACTGGGGTATTGCAAACTGAATTCCTCAACACACGGAGGGGGAGAGAAAAAAAATCACTGTATTAATAATTAAACCTCAGCAATCAGATATACTACCTTGCTTTTCTGGCTGTAACATTATCAGCACAGATTTAACTGAAGAGAATTTTCACATGATGCACTAAGTCACTTTAAATACAGAAGAGTGAGCACATCTCCCTTGCACTTGCCACAAGCCAAACTTGACTGCAAGAACCCTGCAGCATTGCACCCCAGCTGGAACAAGCATCTCCCACTCATGGGTACTTGCTTTTGCATTGGAAATGTGGACATCACCCTGAGGCACCCTCTGCTTTCTGAGTGGCACAGAATTTTAAGTATTTTCAGCCAGTAATTTGAAAAGGGACCTGTGAAAGGTATTTCCTGTTTTTGTGGGTCCCACCTTTCAGTCAGAAGATGAGAGATTCTGCTCTTACTTTCAAGTCCAAATGTCTGTCTGGAGCTCATGCCCATTGCCAAACACTATAAAATTTGGTTTTACTTTCAGATATAAATTTATTTTCCATTTTCTTTTGGTGGCATAACCATTTAGTTCCCTGCATACACACTGAAAACTCAATTTTGGACGTGTAATAATGGCAGACCTCAGAGCTCAAGTGTGTTTGCTTCCTGTGAAGTGTTCACGTGAGCACTCAGCTAGGTCACTCAGCAGTTTCAGGATGCTTCATCTCCTGTACTGATAAAGTGAATTCATTAACCTAACACCACATGTTGGTGGTACTGCTCCCTCCTCCATACCCCCACCCCTTGGTTTGATCCAGGTTTTATTCCATTCGCTCCTTCCAGTCTAAAAAGCTATTTTCAATTTTGTGTAAGGTGCCAAAAGATGCAAATTTGACATGCAAAATTAATTAATTCCGTAAGTTTTTAGTTTATTTTGAATCGGTTCTATCACTAGTAACAAAGTGAGATTATAAAATATCCTTGGAAACCAGTGCCATTTTTTTAACAATCTAACTTTTAAAATATATTATATTTTTGGGAGTTTGGCCTCTTTTTAGAAGACATTTCATAGATTACACTAAATAGCATCCAAAGGAAGAAATAAAAACATACACTGTAACAGTAAACACATTTATTTATTTATTAACACAATTACTTCTTTTATATGAAAAATTACTCTGATCTATTCTCAATTCTGATCCTTCCTTAAGAGTCTTCTACAAAAATAGTGAAAGCAACCTACCAGACCAGCACAATGCACTTTCCTTTATGGAACTATGTTTGAAGAACCCCAGCTCTCACTTAAACCCAGAGCTATCTAACCTTGACATGAGTGTATGTGTAGCAGGAAAAACCCTCGAACAAAAAAAACCAGCAACAAGCATGACTGAATGATGCAAGAGGGAGAGCAAACACAAGAGGAGCTTCCCCTTGTGCCTTCCTCCACTTGAGGAGGGAGGGATATCTGACACACTCCAAACAAGGTGGTCTCACTCTGTTGTGTGCCTCAGCGATCCAAGAAATTGCAGCACACGTACAACATAACTCTTCCTCCTGCATAGCAGTGCAGGAATCTGTCTTGGGCCAGCATCCAAACCATGACCCTCATTCTGAAAAGTGAGTATGACCTGACCTGGACATGCATAACAAAGAGATCAACTGAACAGTCACTGTCTCTTAACACAGATCTGTGCCACTTGCAGATTCCTTTCTGGCCAATGTTGTAACAACACTCTCTGACCACTGTCCTGCATTCAAAAAGCCCTTCAGAGAAGAGTTTCTTTTGTGCATTCTCCTTCCACAATGGAGCTCCAGTTTTCATTACAGTCCTTACAAGCTGCCACAGTATTAATTTTGTTGCTAATTAAAAAATCTCCTGCTTGCTAACCGAAAAAAAATGATTCAAATAATTTTTTCCAGCATGATCTAATCAATTTTTTTTTTCCAACTGGGACCCTAAAATGTAAAGGCCATAATAGGAAATAATGAAATGGAGCATTCCCCTCACTGTCCAAGCAAAGAGTATAATTTAAAAAAATACACTTTCAAAGCACAAAATGTACAAGAGTATACAAAAATCAGTAATTAGCAACAATTACAGCTCATATGCAACACAGTTCTTCAAAGTTTTTCCTTACATGACATTGCACCATGCATGTAAATGTCTGAAGTCTTTGCTATGTATTTATACTTACATGCTATATAAATGATATATTTTATGCATTACTATATTGCTGAATTGAACTTACCAGCTGGTCTGCTCTTGCTTCTAAATCATTAGCAAATGAGAGAAGATCAACCTTGGTAACACTTTTATTAATCTGAAACAAGATGTGAGCAGTAAGAAAAGGAGTATGTTGTTATTTTATTTACGGACAGTTTGCACTTAACTATATCACCTAGTCTGTCTACTCTTTATTTTTTTATTTACTAACTTTAACTTCTTAGTGCTTCTTTCCCAGCTTGTATGAACCTCCAAAACATGGTTTCACACAAAAGCGGATTTTGCTGTTTTGCCTGTTGGTAAACATTCTATTTTATGTTTTGTCCCAGTCATGTCTGTAGTTGACTACAGTCTCACCTCAGTCAAATATGCTGAAAAGTCTATCCCATCTATTCCTGAAGAGCTGAAATTCAGAAGATTGTCCTTCCCAATTTCATCCAGCAGAATGATTTTGCTGAGGTTTATCTGAATGTGTTCAATTTTAAGTGCTACATCTTCTGTATACTGAGACAGAAACAAAAGAAAGTACAAAAGTAGTTTGCAACCAGCACATATTCTGCTATAGCCCCAGCCCAAAGCATCTTGCTTTTACTGATTCTTCATTTCCATGAAGCATTGATTTTTTTGCTCACATCAGTTTAATTCAATTAAGTTGAACAGAATCTACCAGGCCATGATCTAACCTGCCTTTGTGTCTTGCGTTGCAATATGTAACCAAAAATGTGTACTCTACTTTCCATCTGTTGAAACCAGTTGGGGAGATGGTTTTTGTTCTTTATCTCTTGTATACCCATTCCTCCTAACTTCAGGGGGGCAGGTGCCTTCTGCTAATGGGCCAGCTGTTAAAACCAGGTGGAGCAATGTTCCTTATCTCTTCCAAGACTCCTCTTCCCTCCAGGGGAATATCTGCTGTTAATGGGCCATTAAGGCTCACTGCATGACTGATACAATTACATCATCCCACTGTGAGATGCTCCACCCAGTGGGGGGAGCCAAGCATTCCTACCTGGATAAAAACTGGGACTCAGAAACACCAGGCAGCCTGTGTTTCCACTGGATTTCCCAGAGGAAGACCAAACCCATCTGGCCACCACTGGGCCGTCCTATAGGATCACCCCTACTCCAACAGAACCACACCTACTACTCCAGGAAGATTTATTTGGACTGCTTCCAGCACCCTAACCAACAGGGTGTCAGGTCGTATTCTGACTCTGTCAGGGTGTCTAGCATTTTTGTTTGTTTGTGTGTTTGCTTGGTTTTTTGTACTACTACATTTGCTTTTTTAATATTCCTAGAAAGGAACAGTTTTTCCTATTCCCATATCTTTGCCTGAAAGCCCCTAATTGCAAAATTATAATCATTTGGAGGGAGGGGGTTTATATTCACCATTCCAAGGGAAGCTCCAGCTTTCCCTGGCAGACACCTGCCTTTCTAAATGAAGACACTTTGTCTCTTTCCTACCAATGGATTACTTGCCTTCCATTCTGTTTTAACTAACATCCCTTCAGGAAATGTTGTCCTTTAAGAATGTATCTACCCCTGGCCATGAGTAAGGAAATCTAGAGAAGTAAGTCAGTATCTCAGTTGTGACAGACACTCTCTGTCTCAGACAGACACTCTTTGCCACAGGACTGGATGAGACTCCTCAAAATATCTTTAGTGGTGACTAAAGGTGATTGGTTATTGTTACCTGAACCTTTCTGCACTGCAACAAAACTAGGTTACCTGCAGTGGCTGCAGAGCTATAGCTGAGATATCTGAAAATCTACATTCATTTGCAGCCTCTTCCATTAGTCCATTGTAGAAACTCAAACTAACTTTCACTCTTAGTGAATCTGTTTTGTTCATTTTCATTGTCATTATCTGGGGCAGGGACTGTAACTGTTACATGGGTAGAGTGCCTGGCAGAATGGAACATGTATCCCCAAGGGGTTGCTGTAATGAAGACAGGTATTACAGGCAATCCCAAAATTAGTAGAGTCCTGTAATGACAGTGCAGTCATGTATCATTACAGCTCAACTAAAAAGACTGTTTTACCCCAACTACTTCCAACCAAAACCAGAATAATTCTTAAAACCAAAGCTGTATCATATCCTGGATCAACATAAATCTGACTGGAATCAGAGGAGAACACACTCAGACAGATGTCTATATGATAAGGAAATTGTTACTGAACACCATAAGCAGTCTCTGGAAGACAGACTTCAACCTTCCACACAAGTTTCAAAGTTAAAACAAACATTATTATCAGCACATAAATAAAAGTGCATCAGAAAATCTTCCCTGTCCCACTGAGACTGGTAAAAAATATCTTTTTCGTAAATCAAATTATTTCTTTCAGATTAGCTTGGACAGCTCTTGCCTCCCTGTAGGATGCTTTGTGTATAAAAACTGAAATCCCATAAACCCCAGACACACTGTATGGTGTTTCAAGAGCCAACATCCTTTAGAATCATGCATCACTCATACTTTCTTTACTTACCATGCTAATATTTAAAAGCTCATTGATATTAAACAGATATTCTAGGTGAAGGGAAGTATAAATTCCTTTGTTTTCCTTGCAGTCACTGGAAGAATACAAATACACAGATCAGTCTAAAAACCATCTTGAGGACCAGGCATTAACAGAATGATTATCAATGTTTTCTTATTCTAAGAAAATCAGTCCTTTAGAAAACAAAATACTGATTATATTTCTTGAAGCTCAGTCAATAAGAAAAGTGATTAACAGTTTCTTGAAAGATGCTAAGTATTTTATCAATTAGCTTGACTAGTATTGTCATACAGTAGTATGCTGACTATCTCTAATAACTCATATACAGGAACAAATTGGTATTGCTTATGAATCACTAGAATCAGAATGTCTTCTGTAACATGTGCAATTTTTGGATGTGCCCGAAATACGAAGCACAGAAGATACCATAAGAACCAGTATGTATAAATTGAATGAAGTAAGAAAGAGTTAAATATGAACTGAATTAAATCTCAATCATAACTCTAATACCTGTACACTTTTTCAAAAGTCAAGTTAACATTTGGATTTTTAAAGATGATGCCAGCAAGATAGTTTTTCCAGTGCTTGTTTAGTAAGTAAGGTGTATCCAAAACCTAGAAGACAAAATTTAGTAATGTTAAAATAATTCCAAGTTTCTTTATGTATTTTTTTCCTGTGCTGTCCTTTAACACATAATCACATCTAAGCTTATCACCCACTAATGAAAATACAAGCAAAACAGCAAATGCAAACTCTCTGGTGCAGAAAGTGACTATTAAAGATCCCCATTACCAAGGAACAACTGAATCAGGAAAATCTGTCTCCAAAGGAAGACAGGCATGCAGTATTAACACTGCAAAGCAAATTAAACCAAGAAAGGATGAACGTCTCTATTTGGTTTGTAAGAAGAAGTAAAACCAGATCCAAATTCACTTGAAGTTTGATAAAATGATATGCCATACAGAATGGACAAGGCCATTGGGACTCATGGGGATCCTATTAATTGTTTAATAACATGAATACCCTCACCTTGAATAAGTTTTTATCTTCAAAGGGCTCACAGACCAATTTTTCTACATTTCCACCTGTGACAAAAGTGAGCACCACTACAATCATCAGCAGCCAGGAGAAAAGAAAACTGAATCCAACACCACTGAAAAAGAAATTGAGTAAGTTTTTGCTTTATCAGAATACATTTTGTATACATATATATATATACATACTCAGGGCAACAGTGAAGCCAGCGGTTAGCAGTCATAACAGAAAACTGACTGATGGTTGAAACAGTTCGTTTTCCAAATATGTTCTTGCCCTCTGAAACATCTTAAATGTTTCAGCCCTGTAAAGTCTTTAGCTAAAATGCATTTGAAACCCCACATTAGCACTGGGCATGTAAAGTGTTTTAAGAATTACATTTAAGGGACACACAACCATACATTTTTCTTTTTTAAGTTCAACTCTCTAGCCTTGTGCTCTTAAAAAAGTTTTAGACTTCCAGATGCCATCTTCTCCTGCACCCAGCAAAAATGACATTAATCCCCTAGGCACTTTTCAAACCCAAGCATCCAGAAATGCTCTCAGAAGGTCAAGCTTTTCCTGTCTCCTTGGATGGCTTTTATTGCAACTTTGAACAAATGTTCCAAGTCTACTAGAAAGTTATCAATTTCTCCTAATATATTCTATTGTCTGTCCCCAGTTTTTGCAGTTTCCAAAGGGACTTGCAAAGAAATTCATCAGCCACAGCACTTGCCTTATAATGGCAAATTCAGAAGTTTTATCCTTCAGCTGTGATCCTCAATGAAAGAACAACCTCAAATCCCCACGCCCCTCAAGGTAAATGTGTGAAATCAATATTTATTTCTGTTTTTTCTCAGCAGATATACCTAGGTAACAAACCAAATTCTTTTCATCTATATGTCCTTCAAAAACCCAACAAAAACAACCTTCTACCTTCATTTTCTTTTTTGCCTAGTAAGTGAAACTTACGCCATAAGAAAGTTTCCTCCAGTGTTGGAGATACAGCCCCTGGTTGTTGGAGAAGCATGTTTATCATACCCACAGGTGCCACACAGCAATCCAAGGTAGTAGAAGACCAGAATCAGGACCAACATGCAGCACAGAATGAGACAACCCAGCCACCTAAGGGATAAAGGATAATGTTCTTGGTTATTTTCACACGAAGAACACACTGGAGACCTTCAAGAGACATCATGCAATACTATATTCCCAAATGCCCCACTCATAGTTCTGTTTGAGCAACCAGCGTCAGCAAAGACAAACATATTTGCTACAGTAGCATGTATTTTGGGCCAGCACACAGTCACTGCTGGATTGCAGTCAGCTGCTACTGAAGGACTGGAGAACAAACACCACAGAACAAGGTGTCCCCCAGTTAATGCAGATGAACTGTGCTGAAGCATCAAAGTGCTCCAAGTGGAACAAACAATTACTCAAAGGAAGCAGATGTTCAAACAGCAATTTATTCAAGAATAAATGGACAAAATTATGAATGTGGACTGGCCATTGGTAATGAAGCACATAGTTGCTCTTACTGTGAGGCTTACTAACATTTTGCACAGTGTGTTAGGCTTGTAATTGTAAATAACTATATGTAAGGCTGTAAAAACCACAGCTTTATGTGTCTGTGCTGGACTGCTTTCAATGTATGGAACAGTTAATGGAACTTGATCAGGAGAAAAATCTTGGATAGGAAATGAACTTTCATTTTCATTAATTACATCATGTAACAGTTTTATCTGTCCAGGTATTTGGAGCATATCCATTTATTACACATCTATCCTTTCATCCTCTCCCAGTGCCCTCTGCACTTCTTTTCCCTTCTGCTGTCACTTCTTCAGCTTTTATTTTTTAAGTTCCCTTTTCTCCTCCCTCTACTTTTGTAGAGAAAAATCTGTAAAAGAAATATTGTAATGAACATGCACGGCCAATAAAGAGAAAAACACGAACGCTGACAGGCATATTTATAAAAGGATACCACTTAAGTACAAATAGTGGGCCTGTAATTAAGAACAGAATAGATAGAAAGTAATTTGGACAACTACAGGCTTATTGGTTTCACTTGTACTTGAAGTACTGTTAGATTACGTTTGACAAAACCAGGTATTTAAATGCTGTGTAGATGAGATATATTCTCCTGTAGCAGAATGAAACAATATATTTATTTGATTAAATGCAATACAAGCTTCAATGAAAATATCAATCCATTTGTCAAATATGGCTCACCACAAAACTGTCACATAAGAAATGGGCTAAAGGTAAAGATTCTAAGCAAGGTTCTAAAAGTTCAGTTTTCTGTTCACTTTTATTTATCATTACATTAAAGCCAGCAACGCGCACTCTATAGCGGTGAAAGTGATTATGGCACAAACACAGAAACAAATACTGATTATAAAGTCAACTATAGTATCAAACAAAATGTAGGGAGAATTTGCTGAGCTTGTGGACACAAATTACTAAATCTGGAGAAAGATAAATGGTATGAAATGAAAAGCTTTACTTGTCAAAATATGAGGTTACTCAACTGTAGGAGACACAAAAGTCCCAAAAAGTCTATTTTTCTCAAGGTACAATCAACCACAAAGACCAGTACTACACCAGTAGGGGTAAGCATGAAGACTTACAAGGTGTGAAGCAGAATCCCTGCTACTCCTGCTCTGCAGTACCAAAGGTGCAGTAACAATGGATTGGCTTCAAGGCCTCTCTGGTCCTCCACCCTCACAGTTTACCAGCAACTCAAAGAAAACAAGACCTAGATAAAAGGTCACCCTGGCATTATGAAATCATCAGCTCCTTTGGTTGTTATGTCTTTGACATCTACCTGTATCTATCCTTCCTGAAAACGACCTGAGAGTAGAAACTACCTCTTGCTCTGTGGAGAAACAGCACCCAGTTTTTAACTGTAACCCAGTTTTAACCCAGTAAAGTTATTGATTAGCTGTGTTTTTCAGTTTTTACCAAAATGCCAGTACCAAACAACTGCTTTTTACAGCTTTCTTTCACTGTGTTCATCATTACCACTTTACTTGCCTTTACAGAACATTAAAATATTACAATGTATAAACACAGGAAGGGCTTCAGTCCTGCCCTATCTCTTGTCCATACCTGTAGAAATCATACTGCTCCACTAATGGAAAATAATCCTGAACATATGCCTCACTCTGTGTAAGATACACCATCAAATCTGCCAAAATCTTCTGAACAGGGAGCGCTCTCGTGAAGGTAGTAATATTTGAACCAATGGATTCCAGCACATTTTTGATATCTAAAAGAACAAACGTATTTCATTTTTACAGATCCATAGAGGAAATTTACATTCCATGTATGCATTAGAAAATGCTATTAAGCCATTTGCCACATGTAACAAGCAAGCCATGAGGACAAGTGTGAGGAAGACACAAGCAGGCAACAAAAGCATCAAGCTTCAAAGCAGCACAAAGGCATTTCAAAATGTACACTTGGTTTTTAGCGTTCAGTTTAATGATTCAAGATGCACAGTTGAGACAGGGTTCTTCCTCTTTCATTATAATGAATGTGACACTTTTTATCTAGCCAATCTAAATCTTACTTTTCATGCAATATTGCAAATGGCAACACTGAGCAAGACAATTAGCCACCAAGTTTACAAAGAAGAACAAAATCTATTTAAACTCCATGCCTTGGGAATACAACACTGTGAAAGAAATTGGGCTGCCTATATTGAGAATCTATACTAGTTATTTTCATTCTTATTAAAAGAGATTACTTAAATGAACTCATTCCAATTAGTTAGCAACACTCCTGAGGTAACACTCCATTAAGCCATTTTCCCCTCAGATTATGACCAAACATGCTACCCTCTACTTACAGATTAGATAGTTTAGTTATACAATGACATGATTAATTCACTTATTATACATATTGTCTATGTGTAAAATGCAGTTTTCTCTATACTCTTGCCTTCCTTCAACTGAAAACATACTTGAAAAAGCAGGATGTGTAACTACAGTTTGTAATTTCACAATAGGCAGTACTTCCTTCTTTCTCAAAACACAACTGGAAGAGCCTTTGTCAGTTTTGATGACTACTCCTCAAATCCAACAGGTAAACAAACCACAGTTGTTTTAGAAGTTTACAGATAAATGCAATTTTTTCTAGTAAACCTATTTATTCTATTTGCTTTTGTAACTAAACCTCAGTTTTTAAACACACAAAACCTCAGCAATTTATAAATAGATAAATTAACATGTTTTGTCTGTGTTTACACATCTCAGATATGGAAAATGAGTAAATCTGCTCTAGATTTTCTAATGAAAAGTGTAATATCAGTTTTTGAAAACTGGCTCACTACAGACAAGTTCACACAGTACACTATGCTTGTATCAATACTGTGCTTTATTTTGCCCGGGAGGGGAAGGGAAAAAACCAAACCAGAAAAACTTACAAGGAACAGCTGCTTATATATAATGCAGAACAGGTCCACAATGCAAGAACAAAAATTAAAACAGATTAGTATACATATGCTATACTACCATACAGGCACAGTCAAAGAGCGAGAAGTGTAAAGCCCAAGTCACAAAGCAACTGAGACAGCCATTTAAGTTATCCTTAAGGCATATTTTGACTTTCACTTTGCCATCCACCACATTTTAATCCAGCAGCTGAGTGGGTGGGGGAATCAGTTTTTCTAACATCACACTCCTAAATACATCACAAACACATCGGTCAAGGAAAATTAGTTTTTCAAACAAATAAAGCATCAGTGTGAAGTGAGGATCATGAGATCTCTCATTACTTGAGCAGCAAAAAGCCTAACAGATAAAACTGCTCCATAAAATACCACATGGTGTATTTTTACATTTATTTTAGAGTCCTCATCAAGACACAGCTGCTTTCCATTTTTTTTTCCTCTGGCACCAAATTTTAAAAATAGTAAAGTTTCACATTTCCCTTTTTAATGATATTTAGCCAAGAAAACATATTACTAATAAAAGAAAACAAAAATATTAAACAAAGCGAAAAGATAGTCTGTCCTCACCTGATAAAATGTTCCTGGTTTGATTCACCACCAAGTCTGGAGTATCATTAAATGCTGCATAACCCTAAGAAAAAAAGGAGAAAAAATTATTGCATGTTTCTCATCTAATTATTTGCAGTTTTTTTCCTTTTATTCAAGGATCAAAAGTACACATGTACTAAAATGTGTATGGTAATACTAAGAAAAATATGGTTTTATCACTGTATATTAGAAAAAGTGAAAGCAAAATAGGAACTCTAAGTACATTTCAGATTCAATTTGGTCTCCAAAATATCCTGAGGGAAAAAAAAAAAAATCTATATTTAAATACACATGAATCAGTCACAGACACCTCAAACTTTGCTGCCTGTCAGATTTAGCTCATGTAAAAGCTAAGAACACATATATGAAGATTCACTAAGTGAAAGGAGTTACTCTGTACCAGTCTAATACCTCCTGTTTCCAAGTCTATGCCTTCCAAACACAAAACACATTTTACAAACAATGAAATCCAATTGCCTCTAAAGCGACTTCAATGCCTTCTTCAGTGAGAAGGGGAAAGAAGGGGCCCACACTATGGGGACCAAGCTCAGTAGCTCATTTGGACAGAAAGGAGAAAGCTTTGCAGTGGATACTTGAAGCCTTACTCCCTGCCAGCCTGGTCACTGCAGAAGCAGGAGAGGGTCTCAACCCCTACACACAGCACACAGCCTTTAGTTTCAGAAAGTGCCCTCTATTCCTAGCACACATTTTCGCATTCCTAGATTTTTCAACTGCTCAAACTAAGCCATTCTTTTCCTTGGTGAAAATCATAGGGGTTTTTTTGGAAAGTCTTGCAAAAATACTAATAGCCATTACACTTGGTCTGTTGCACAAGATTTATTGTTAAATATGCACATAAAGAATTTGAAATAAATATTTCAAGATAGCTGGAATACAATAAAACTAATTAGGAGACCACGGATTTTTTTTATTTCTTTAGTTTGAACCAAAAAGTAGAGAGCATGCTACTGGATCCATGTTTCTGTCTTTTAATTTTTTATGGACTGTTCTTTCAAGACAACTTGCAAAACATTTTAGATTTGTTTTATCCTGGAGATACAAAGCACTACATTCATACTTTCAAGTATTAAATCTTGGCCAAACAATGAGAGAGATCCAAACATGAAGAAGGTTGAGGTGGCAACAAAAGAATTCTGCTTGAGAAACCAAGTGGAAACAAGTGATACACATATCCCAGTTTATTCATTAACAGTTTAATAATCTGTTAAGAAACATACCTTCTGAACCAGACTAGAAAGGTCTATTTTAAGGACATCATTGATCTTTGCAAGCTGCGAGCTCACACCTGGCAACTGGGAAGGAAAAAACATGCCTGAGTCACATCAAAATAGCAATTTTGCTAATTCAGTAACTATTTCAAAGTTAGAAGAGAGGGTAAAGAAACAGAAGTGATCTTTAGGAGAATATTCGTAAACACTCATGAAACCTCTGCTGTACAAAAGCAAAGCTTAACTCAGCATTTTTGGGAGTGCAGATTATTTCACTGCCCAGACCACCACTTTTAACATAGCTTGACACATATTTTATCCTTTTCTACACAGAAGATGAAAACAGTGACTGGAATTACCCAGAAACACAGAAAGGGGGAAGGTCACTTGTCTTACAAGTGACAACAAAAACCAAGCCACTGAGTTGCAGAAATGCAACTGGGCTTATTCAAGGCAATCACAGTTCGAGAATCTGAAAAATATTATTAAAAGATCTTACCCCACTAAAATTGGCATTGATGTCCAGCTGACCTAATGAATTCCTGATGATATTGCAAGTTGAGGCAGCCTGAGCAGCATTGCATGCAGAGTCATTGAGGGTGTTGCTTAGGTGCATTTTAACATCTGTCAAGTTTGCATGAAGTCTCTCTGTTCCCTCCTGCAAAACCTCTACAGAGACACTCACATTTTCCAGAGCTTCCTTCGTTTCTCTGATGGCTGCCAAGATGTGAAATTTTTAAAAAACATGTTTGTTAGAAAGCAGTCTATAGGTACAGACATGAAGAGAAAGTGTACATGCATAAATCATATCATCTTCTTAACAATACTGATTTAATTACTGCCTCTCTCCCAGAAAAACCCTCTAGCAAAGAATACATACTCATTGCATATAAAAATATACCTCTTATAATTTCCTACGAAGAAATTAATGTGCTCAGGTTACTTTTATTGATATGTCATCCATTTCCCACTTTTCTACTGTTTCTCCACCTCTCCTTCCTGAGTGGTTTCAGTAAAGAACTTTAACGCTTGGTCATTAGAAACTAAAAGCCTATATCCATCAAACTGCATTTTCACTATTTTCCTTATAATCCAACTCACAAATCATATAGCTGCAAGATGAAAGGTAAGGACATCATGTTGCATCAGCCAAGCATTTATTAGTGTTCCACACTGTCTGGCCTTAGATTCCATCCCAATTACACCAAACAAAAAGAAAGAAAAGAACCCCAAACACTGAACAGGTGTTTAGTACACAAGGAACCACACATACACAACAAGAATACACAAAGTGACAAAAATAAAGTGCACTTCACACCACAAAAGGTTTTATTATGATTTTTACCTTTGATAGCCCTTTCCACTTTGACTTCAAGACAAATAAGAGAAATAAAGAAAAGAAAAGAAAAAGAAAAAAAAAAAAAAAAAAAAAAAAAAGGAAAACGATGACAAGTAAATGAGAAAGCATTCATGGGTAAAAAAAGACCCCAAAACCAAAGTGACTCAAGCTCATGGATGCCTTCCCTTTGCTCTGTAAGCTGTATCTGATTCCTGAAAAAGGAAGCCTTAAATGGAAAAATAATAAGGGAATATTTTCATTAAAGGGAGAGAGAACTAAGAATGAACAGTGCCAAACTCAAAGATATAATGAAGAAATGCTGGTTAACACTCTCATAACAATCTTGGCAGTGTACAGGAAAAGATCCCTGACCTGTTACAGACTAATCTGCAAATAGTTATGGCTGTAATAGTGCAACTCTAAAAGGACAGTTTTCCTAGTCTCCCTTAGATTCAACAGAAAGGGACAGCAACCTCAAGCAGGAAATTCAGATTTCATCTCCATCCAATGACTGCCAAAACTAAGTATCAACAATAGCATGTAAATTTTGATTTAGCTTTTAAATGTATTTATAAATCTCAAAATGTCTGAAATCCTCAGTTTAAAAGAAATATCCAGGCATGTAGAAAAATGGTAAGTTGACTTATGTTATTGCACAAAGCTGTTCCATGCTGTGCCTGTTTGACCATGGCAGCAGAACATTATACAACAATATGTACATCTTTACCTCCTGCCATTGTCAGAGCTGCATCAAGTGCAGGACGTACTTCTTTTCCCAGCTGTTCTTGAACTCTGGTTCCAAGCACAGGTCCAACATCTGTAGTACGGAGAGATAAAAAGCCCCAACACATTACACACTAGCTTAATTTAAACTGTCTCTTAAACCACCTGCCATCAGACTCTTTCCTTAACAAATACATGTATTATGTATATACATATATGTATGCTTTTATATATATATATATATACACATATACATATGAATATATACAGGTATATTATTGAAATTTTTCCAAGGCCTGACAGTGAGAACTTAAGTGACAGAAGGTAATGCAAGGACACAGCTCTGCTTTAACTAGCTATAGGCCTATAATGAAAGAAGTAAATCAAAATATGGTGGAAAATATTTATTAACACTTGACCACTTGGGTAAAGACATGCAAGAATTTCAACAAACCGCACAATACACATCTGCTGCATTTTTGGGAACGGGATTTTTTCCATAATTTATCTTAAAGAGGTCCAGCATCTGGACAGGAATTTTGTGGCATAATTTCACTACACACGATGCTTTCATAGTGCAAGAGTAACTAAAAAGTGAATTATTTTCCCTTCTCCTGCTCCTCATGTACCCAGCAACACCAAGGTGACCCACGAGGCAGGGCTGGCAGTCAGCTCTGCTGAAATCCCTTAAGCGCGTTAAGCCCCTGTACCCTCGTGCAGTGCATCCCGCACGGACACCCACAGCCCCAGCTACCCCCACCTCCAAACCCTCCAGTCTCACTGCCCACAAACAGAAATGAACCTTGCTTCAGCAAAGCAACTGAGAAACGCCGAGCAGAGTTGGGCGAAGCATTTTCATGTGACACATCCTTTAGGTAATTATCTGGTCCTCTCCATTTTCAGATCACAGTAAACTGATTTTTCAGTTGTTTTCTTTTCGATGAAATGGAATACTGCATGGCACAGAGGCATCCCTTCCTGTCAGCACTATCATGTCTAGCTTGGGATGAGAATTTCTACCAAGCAGAAAACACTTTTCAGCATTTCCTTACGGTGGGCAAACTGAACTCATCTACAGTTCTCTAGAGATTTCTGCTGCTGTTGATTCTCTTAAGATGTAACACACCTAATTTTGGTATTTCAAGAAAATAAAAGCTATCTCTATTTGATGATTGCTCTCATCACAGACCCTGTGGTTTCTGTTAACTAACATTATAAATCTGCCTCGAGAACAGATAAACATTTATTGGAAATTTCAGTTTGGAGTGGCTAGGAAGCTTCAAGCTAATACACGAAATAAAAACATCAATTTTTTTGTTATGACTGTTATTATAATGGACTTAAAAATCACATCTATTTTTTAGACCAGAGCGTTCCTGCTGAGAATGAAGTAGGAAGACTACTTAACTACTGCTACTACTACTTTCACAGGCATATTCAATGTACAGTAAAGCCTCAAAGAGACAAGACGCATTAAGCTCAGGGTATGCCAAACTGGCCAAATTGAAAACTAGTTTTAATATACACTTTAAACCTACACAGAAGCAGAGATTCTGTGCATGAGAATCAATTTATTGTAAGTGGCACAGCAATGCCACAGCTGCACAGTTTGATCCCAGCAACAATCCCTCAACCAAACAATACAAACCTGTATGCATTTATTAATACCTGATAACAATACACCTTGAATCATTATGTGTACTGATTACAGTCAGCCCTTTCCATTGAGAATTTTGGAAAGTGCATCTTAAAATACAAAAAAGGAAGAGTCAGTTGTCTGGTCGTTTTTGCTTACTGAGAGCTTTAAAAGTGATGTCTCGTGCTGTAACTGTACTGAAGGGAAAAGAGCAGGAGTTTTATCTCCTGCTCTTCAACTGCTTGTTCTGAAATGGCAAATACATTAAGCAGCTTTAGAAAGAAGATAAGCTTATACCTCAACTGCCAGCGGAATAGAGGACAAAGGTAGAACAAGAAAAATAAACAGAGATCTCTCTCATTGGAACTATCACAACTGCTAGTAGCTCTGTTACTTGATATTTGGCTCCAATTTAAAAACTGAGGAAAAATATTACAAAATATTCCAAAAATTCCAAAACTGAAAAGGAAAATAAAATACCAGCCTGACTTACTGGATAAAAAATTAATAAAATACTTTTATTCCAGGAAATACTATGTATTAGACCAGCTCTGAGACATTTTACGTGAAAAGGATTTTAGTCTCATTTACCACTGAAAGCAGCACTTCTATTTGAAAAGCATACCCTCATAAATGAAATTTCACTTTGCACTATGAGCTAAGATAATGTATTATCTTACTGAAGTTTCTAAATACACATTGATAACCCCCTTTAAATAAAAGTACTTACTATTTAGGTCAGAGAGTGCTTTATCCTTAGTTGTGTTGTACTGGCTCACCAAGTAGTCAATTTGCTGAGAAGACAATGATTAAAAAAACTATTAAAAGAACTGAAAAAAGTAATACTTTTGAATGTGTCAAATACTCACTTTGAAACAATCAAAATGTTTGTGCAAGGCCTCCAAACACTGGCCTTTTACTGTTTTCAACTATTTTATTTGCTTAACAGAACTGCACATAAAGAAAGTATTTAATTGGGACATCTACTTAATCGCAACATCTCTGTGATCAATGATTCAGCTCAAAAATATTAAGTAGCAGGAATGATAGCCTTATGGAGGCTTCAACTCTGTTACTTGATTTTCTCTTGGCACTAGTTCCACCTTCATGGAAAGGCATGGCATTGATGTGGTGGCAATTTTGAAACAATTCACCAACTCAATGGAGTGTATTTGGGCAGCTTCTCAGAGCTTCTCTTGTGAAAAGGAGTCGACCACTCTGTCTTCATATAAATAGTTTTCCTTACCAAAAGTGGATTTGTCCCAATCTCAACTTGAGCTCTACCAAGACATCGTAACAATAAAAACCAGCAATTCAGTTACCACCAAATCCTGAATTTGGAGAAAAGGCCTATGAAGAACCATCCCATCTAGAAAACTTACACTAATTTTGGAAAGACATTATTGATTTCTGCATATTTAAAATAATGCACTGTGACTACTACCCCAACCAAGCTAAAGTGGTGTAGAGGTTAACACACTTGACAAATGGATTTCCAATTTTAAGCATGATTCAAATGTGTACCAAAGTGTATCTGGCTTACAGTCTCAAACTTTCTGCGAAATAAAGAATAAAAGACAAAAAATCCACCCTCAACCTATTGATCAGTGACTCTAATTAATGACAAAGTAGGAGAGTGAACCTTTTCTAAAACAGGAGCAAAAGTAATTCAGAGTTTCTTACTAAGAAGGCTGTAGGTATATTTTTGCTAATTTATTGTTTTGGTCTACCTAGGTTAACCAAAGGACTAAAATTTTGCAGGACTACACATTTTGCATTGTCTCCAGCAATAGCCCATACAAAAGGAGATTCTGTATAACTAACAGGGTTATTGCTTAATACTCGCAGTCTGCAAATCTCCTGTGACACAAACTCTTAACACAGGACTTCTTTTTCAAATCCTCTTACATGCTGTACACACCTCATATTGATGACTCAAGGACATCAGTTCGAATTTCAGAGCTTTATAGACAATTAGCTGGATACTAGAACTTTTTTCAAAAAACTGCAGGTCTTCTCCTTCCCTCAAGAAATTCTGAAAATGTGTATACGTGATACTCATGCACCTTGTCTGACAAAAGGACTCGGAAGATACAGCTGATGACTGCATCAACACCAAGTCTAAAAAAGAAAAGGTAATAATCCCACACTGAAACTAAAAATCTACAAAGTGAGAGTTTGACTAACCTCTGACAAAAGTGTTCAAGTCTTGACACTTTTAAATTTTATAGTTAAGTGTTTTTATCAGCATTTTAGCTAGTGTCTTTTTTTTTTTTTTTTTTCCCTCAAGGTAGTTACTTCTACATAACAGATTTTCTCCTCTGAGGTACCCAGCTGTCAGGACCCAGTACACTCTCAAGGAGACTCTGGTGGTTTCTGATGTGACTGGACTGACATCTGTGCCCAGCATCAGCTCCAGACTGACCAGAAGCACTCTGTTTCAAGAGGAATTGCATGAGCTCCAGTTCTTGCCATATACCTCCACCACCTGTCTGTCACAACATCACACACAAACTTAGTTTGGGGAACAACTTCAGACAGGAAAACGTTTGAGGCATCCCCCAAGATGTTTCCTGCTCTCACACAGCCCTTGTCAGCAGAAAAGCACCCCAGAATTACTGTGACTGGGATGCTACCATACTTGTGGATTCCACATAAATACATGTATTCCACCTATTTCTAATTTTTCAGTCATGCGGAAGTAAAACAAATTGATAAAACTAATTCAAATCATTAAAACTAATGAATAAGTAATAGAACTGTCAGACTTCTTTTCCCCCCGAAAAAATTGACCAAGAATTGAAATTGCACAGTCTATAAGTCTTCTTAACTAGTATTCTTTTTTCTCAACACAAAACAAGATATGCAGAGGACTGCTTATGGAAGTCTAAGGAAAATTTGAAAGAAAATTATCATTCCTGTTCAGTGTGGTGCAGTGTGACTCTAGTTTACAGAAGAAACAGTCCAAAATATTCCTGAAAAATAAGTTATTGTGGCTCTGTCCCAGAGCTTATAGAGGTATGCCAAAAATACAAGGAAAAAGGAGAGAGCAATAAGGAATCCAAGTTTTTATATCATACTTTTTTTGATGTTTTCCTTTTAAAACCCTTTTTTTTCCAAATTATTTTTCTTCTGCTTGTGATCTACACTAGTTCAATAGGGCGAAAAGGGCCTACAAGCATCACAGCAGCATACTCCCAAAGCACAGCTCAGAGGTTGTTCAAGGAATGCTGATCCACCAGGATAACTCCCAAGCACTTACTGCTGTGTGAAATCATCTTACCTTGTACTGTTTATTCTACTTTGTGAGACTCACACACAAAGAATAAACAAAATACTGCAGGTGTACAAAAAGAAAGAATTCTTTCTTTTATTTCTGCAATATTTCTTATTTATACCTCTTCCCTCCCACCCTCATTCCCCATAAAGAAAAAATTCTTTACCGCTGGAGTGTCGTTAAGGAAAATTTTCAGATCTTTAAAATTACTGTTAACCAGTTTCTTTGCTCCTCGGACTTGGTTAGTTAAATGCTGGTTGGCAGCATATGCACACAGCACTCCAACACTACAAAAAATATAGATAACAGATATTTGTTAATGTAAGTGCACATTCTAACATAAGACACAATCCAAAAAGTATAGCCCAAAAAAGGTTGGTATTATCGAAAGAAAGAAAGGTCTCCATAAATTACTACAAGTTCTCACATACACCATGAGGCAAACTATAAGACTGAACCAAAAGGGCCAATATTGTACTACTAATTAAAAACAAGAAAGGTTACCCCTAAGTCTTCCAAAGTTATTATGTACAACTACTAATCCATTTGCACGGGTGCTGTCAGAAAATGTGTATAGCTTAAGTAAATTATATAAGACTTAGAAACATTAGGCTCTTTTACAAGTATCATTAACCTTGACACAGCTACAAGCAAATGCTTGCCAGTTAACTGTGAAAAGCAGTATTTTTCATTTGATAACTTCAGCAAGATTTATTAACAATAGTACAATTTATTTACATAATTGCAAGGATCATTCAAAAGCACACCAATAATCCCTAGTAATGCTAAAATAATATGCATTTCCTGATATTGAAACAAAAGGTGGAAATTGAACTAGACTTCTTGTCAGCACTGCTGATGATTATTTTCTATTCGATTGCTCCTCACTGTAAGGTTCTTATTATGGCATGGCAGATCTGCACAAACAGTAAGTTAAAAGGCAGTTAAAGGTCCCATGAGAGACTCCAAAGATCTCATCATACATGTTTATTTGTTTTCTTTAGCTTAGGTGTAAAACAGACTTGAAGAGAAGGATGACTTTTAAATATCTCACATTCACAACAGCAAACCTTGCAGACAAGTACCAGAAAAGTCAAGAGTAACCACCAGAGTGGTAACAGCCTCAAAACCAGGCAGACTACAAACCCATCTGATGAGTTAAGCACTGTCTATGAGATTTAACCAGCAGAAAGCTGAGATGCACTCACCAAAGGCGGGATTTATTCCTAAAGGGGAGACACTGCCTTGAGGCTGCAGTCAGGCACATTACAGGCAATTCCTAGTTGGCACATTTGTTAAGTCTCTTACTTTGTATTGCAATTCAACAACTCAATACTAGAGAGGCACAGCCCTGAAAGGCCATTATGGACACCCCAACACAGGAGAAGGGAATCACTAACACAAATGGAATCACTAACACAGTCCTGCCCGACTGTCAAACTTCCTAAGCTGGGGTGTCAAGAAGACTTGGATACTAGTATTTTCAAACAGGACTTAGAGAAAACCTAATCTAGGCTCTCTATGGGTTAAAAGATACATGGCAAGTGTAACTCTTGCCCCAAAGAACATGCACTCCAAGGAGGCCATAATACAGCCACACAAATTAAACTGCAGAGAGCTAACAGGAACCTAAAATAACACGACCTGTGTATCCTGGCAAGACAGGAGTAAACACCCTGATTTATGATGCTCATCTCCTCCTTCAGTGAATCAATCCCAAACCATTATCTTTATTTTGCTTTTCCTGCTTTAGCTTTTCCAAACAATGCAAAGGCTTGTTTTCCTCATAAAACTGCTCACATGTGCAAGAATTTGTTGCCCTGAAAAATGCTCTCAGAGGAAAAATTCTAATTTCAAAGCAGGTCACAGAGAGAAATGCCAGGACTATATGCTACAGGTCAGATCTATTAGGATTCCTTTACTAACATTTTTCTTAACATCCAAAAATATTCATGACAGGATGACAGAAATTGACATAAAAAGACTGCTTCTCTACCCAAAATTTCACAGCTATGTCTTCAAAACTGGCTGTTAATTAACCTCCCAGAAGTCACTAAGGAACAAAGGGACACACACATTTATCCTCCTACTTAACTTACAGCAAATGGCATAGTTTTATTGCCACTATGACCAACACTCAAGCAGACATTATTACCAGCTACCATCCAAGGAATGAGAACTCAGAATGCCTAAATACCAAGGAACTGAGTAACTTTCAATTCAAACCATTCCATAAATCTATAACAAGCACAGTAAACAGTTTAATTTTGGATATATAAAAAAATATTATTTCTTTTCACCCTACTGTGATAGGCAATGGCTATCAAAATATTTTCAGCTTTTCTTTGTTACTCAGAAGACAAACTATCTCAAGCTATCAACAAAAGCAAACGTGTATTGCTCTGAGGCTCAGAGTTCATAACCACATCCTCATTCTTTAGACAGACAGCATTTTTTTGTCCTTTCAGTTTTATGCTCAGAGATTGGAAAGGTCAATTGAAAGCTAACAAAGCAGTACTTCGTAAATCTCAATACAATCATCTTTCTCTTCAGCTTCCCAAACGGAAGGAGTGGGAGGAAACAAGATAGTGGAAATACTTCAAGCAGCCAGAACAAGTGTGACTATACTCCGAATGTAACTAAACAAACACACAGGAGATAAAGACTCTACTTATTATGTAACAAAGCCTTGAGTCAACATTCAATAAGCAGCTATGAGGAGAAAGTCATAAAGCAGGAATAAAAAGGATATGTCACTTCTATAACAGATTAAGAAAATTGTTTTAACAGTTCTTCAGGAGTCCAAAATTCCACACTCAAGTTTCTTGTCAGGTTTCACAAATGCATATAAATGTTACTAAACCAGCTGCAGGGGGAATCCCAAACTTTACTTTAGCTGAGCTTGCAAAAAATTTCAAGTCACAAAATAGAGACCCTGAGCTTATTTACATATTGGAAGAATACCCCTGTCTCGCTACCAGATAATAAATTTAAGAAAATAATGGTATAGAGATTTCTGTATCAACTTTTCCACCAATTCTTTCAGATAGTATTTATTTCCAGGTTCTGAACATTATGTATTAACAATCCTACAAAGCCAAGACAACACATGTGAAGCCTGATCAGGTACTTGCCAAAATGCCAAACACCATTTCCTTCCTCCAGACTTGGCTTTCCCTAACATCCATTATTCAAAAAGGAGGTTATAACACAAGCTCTCTTGGAGGCACAGAACACTGACTATATGTTTTTCTATGCAATAACCTGGACATTTTCTATCATCAGCAAATCTGGTGTTGCAATATATGTTTTCTGAAAACTCAAACGTTCCTCCCTTGCCTTTATAATGTACAAGAACTAATGAAATTACATTTCTTTCCCAGAGAAAACATCTTCTTGTCCCTCGTTAAAGAAGACCCAGGAAGGGCAGGAGACTCTCTTTGTACAGAGGTGCACTGGAGATTTGAGCCCTCGGTCAGTCTGGGATCAGTAGATATTAGCCTTGTAAAGCTCTATTTTGCCTTGCACATCACTCACAGCATTAGAGACTTAGCCAGGGAGTCCTCATAGGAGATTATCTCCACTCAACCTGCAGACTGATTTCAGGCAACACCCCCTGCTTAGGGTAAGCATCTGATACATCGTGACGTCTCATAAAAAAAGCAGGGGGGAAAGGAGAAATTAAAGAGGCAATTTCCTTAGTTCTGGAAAGCATAAAACTAAGGATCGCTGATCTGCCAGTCAAGACCTGAGAAGAAGCATTTGCCTGTGCCAGGTATGCTGAATCACACATGGATAGCTGGCAGCAAACACACAAGTTAAAGAGACCAACAAGGGGGACAATCTTAATTTCTCTTCAAACAGGGACATTTCCCAGCCATTATAGACAGAAAGCAGCATCCTGTAATTTGGTGGAAAGACAGTTGGCAACAAGCTCTGTGACCTACCTCCAGTTTCAACATGCTGAGAGGTAATTTAATAACTTACTGTCTTCAAGGCCCACTTAAGCCATAAAGAACTTTTGTCCTCGTGGCAGGGATGCACCTATCACCTACACCATTTTGGTTTTCAAGTCTTGAAATTCTTGAGGGTCATGTTTGTTAGTGATGTCTGGGAGAAAAAAGCATGTTCCCATATCTGGTATCAGCCTGTCCTCTATTTGAGCATAAGCAAGGTCACCAATTGTCATGACACACAGTAACAGAAAAAAAAATTTAGATTACAGTGAAGTGACAAAGTACATGCCAGATGACTGAACAGTCACACTGTATAGATCAAAACACTTTTTTCTTCAAGAGAATCACAGAATAAAGATAGTAGGCAGGTGAAAACATGAAGAAGTTAAAGGAAAACAGGAAGCCTGAAAGCAAACAGTGTATTTTGAAAGCAAGAAGTCTTGGTTGCAGTTCCTCATCACCCATTACACACCTAGCACAGAGTATTTTCCTAACACCAACAGTGCAAATAAGTCTCCAAACTCCAGGATTTCCAGGGAGTGCATGCACGGTTTAAACAACACAGGACCATGAAGAAAACCTATTGTTTTGAACTAGTATGAATTGCTGTAGTACAGCAAATACTGAAGGAAGTCGCTTGCTTTTTTCACCACAACAACACTACCAAGAACAAAGCAGTATGTGATATCTCAGGTTCTCTGGCAACTGATATGGGATGGGGCCTGAACACAGGACATGGTCTCTTGTGTTCACAAGTATAACGTTGCTGCTTTGAGACTGGCAAAAATGTAATTTGCCTAATACTAACATAATTTTTTTCTGTTTCACATCTACATTCTGCTTAAATAAGTACATAATTACCGGTGAACAGCAATGGTGGCAGCATTTTTTATAATGCAGTTACATTTTCTTTAATAAGCAATAATATTACTTAATCTAATAAAATAATTTCTACACCTTTAGGCTAATACAGTAATATTATCTGTCATTTGACACTGCAAAATAAGTGCTATACCAAGGTTCATATTGTTCTCTTTATCACACTTGCCTTATTATTAAAGAAGCAACAAAAAGAAATGTTGCAAAACAGCTCCTCTGACAGTCAGCATTTTTCTTCTGTCTTTGATGCATTTCCCCACCACAGTTGTCACAGCAACGACACATACAGAAGCAAAGTCCCACAAGAGGCAGTAACAAAATAAATAGCAATCCCAAGGCTGCGGAGACTATAAAACCGATTTCATAGTAGATGGCCTGTAATTCAGACAAAAATAGTGGTAATAGCAGATATCACACAGTAACTGCAATCAATATAGAGCAAATAATTAAAATTCAAACTACAGACTACACCATCTGCTAAATTACTGAGGTGATGGACTTGGTATATTTTGTCAATAATTGACAACTTTTCTAATAAAAAGATACATAATATTGCAGCTACAGATAGCTAATACTAATTTTACTAGAGTATTAGCTAGGCAAACTACAAGAATGAGTGCTAAGAGAGAAGTAGGGTCACAAGAAATAAATGTGAATCAATGCAATGGAAACAGGTTAAAAATGAACACATCTGAATTCCCAGACCACGAATTTACTGTTTCTCACATCTGTTTCCAAAAAGGCTCCACAAATGTCAGCAAGGCTAACTAGAGCAACACCACATCAGGGAGAAAAGGAGGCTTCACTTTTTCTCCTTTTTATTCAGTTAAGAGTAGAAAAATTCATCTGAACCCCAAAGGGAAGTATTTCACTGGATGATCGATTACAGTGGCAGAGGTTACTCCTAAGTGCTGAATTTAAAACTGCTTAGGGACTGGAAAACATGAAGCAGCAGACAGATTTCAAGATCTCTCAGGTAAAGACATTTATTCTGCTGCCAAACAGCAAAGCAGCAGCAACTAAAAGGACCCTTTCAAAAGCTGGCAGGAGTGAAAGGGAACGATGCAATGCAATCCCCTGACTCGCTTTCACACTGCAAGAGCCCTGGGACCAAGAACCTGAGCCAGGTAGCCCTGGCAGGGCGCTACACGAGGCAGTGGCTCCCAGGGGACATGCTGTGAGCTGGACATGCTGCTTCCCTCTGCTGAAAACACAACCCAGCCAAAACTGGACCAGGGAGGTGCCTGCACACAGGATAGCACAGTGTGAGCATGCCCCAGGAGTCCCTCTTCCCTGACAAATCTCTCTTCTCCTTTCCTTTCCCAACCTTAGGAGAACTAATTCTCACACTAGTACTCTGAGTCCTCTTCTGTTTTACAGATTCACCAGCAGAAGGACAGCTTGGCAGCAAAAGATGAAATTGAGGCTGCATAACTGTCCTGTAAAATAAGTTACAATTTCTCACAAAATATCGATCATGCTCTAGTTCCAGCTTTGCTGATGCCCTTCCTCACAATTCCTAATTACCAACTGAGCCAAATACAGCAGCTACCACCACTAGCAGAGTGGCAAATCTCTGCCCTAATTACCAATTCTAGTATGAAAACTATTTTTTAATTATTATTAACTGCTTGTTAAACCTTTGCCTCCTTCTGAAGAATATGAACTACATGCTTGAAAGAAGAATTTGGCTGGATTTTGCAAAAGATTCACTGTTTTCTTTTCTATATAGCCGAACACTTCAAAAATTATGACAGCTTATATTATTTTAAAATAGATTAGATGGAAAAACAGTATTTAAAAAGTAACATTAAAAATGGTTGTGACTGTTTTAACAGGAGCAATGAAGACAAGGTTAGTTTCTTTTCAAAGCTGTACATCTACCATAAGACGTTACCTGAAGAGTCAGGACAACATTTTCTGGCTGTGGAAGTCAAAACAAATGGAGAATGTGTATAATACACAGGCAGCATGCACAAAAAAACAAATCCCATGAATAATGAATAATTAACCACAACTAGACTGTAACAATTAACAACACAGAAACAATAACAAACAAGCCACTAAAGTAAAATAATGCACAGATGCACCATTAAATAATTATGGAAAATATTTACAATAAAAAACATAGCAGTTATTTTCTGGTTTCCTTGCTGAATGAAAGGAATCTAGGATTTGTCCAAGAAATACTTTCATCTTTAAACAATGACAGACCAGTTACTTCCACATTGAGCATTCGTTTCATATAATTCCCAATGTATCTCACAGAAGGCCAGAAATTGCTTTATTCCGTGGTTTGGCGATTTCATCATGAATTCCACCCGTCATAACTGATATGATATTCTTGACTAACTTTTTCTTCTCAGTGCTTATTTTATTTTAGTAGCTCCAGTAGCAGTTTTGGGATCTTAAAACATTACACACAAAATTCACTCTCACTTTTAATTAACCATGTAGAGATTCAATTTAAATGATTCAAAAGAAAAAAAGGCATTCAAGAAAGACCAAAGAAATCTATTTAACAGTGCTTAACTATTTTTTCATCTGTAAACCAGAAAAACACTGAAAACTAAATATTCAATGACAGAATTTCAGAAGAACCCTATTTCCCCTTTGTTTCCACAATGGAAGATAATTTCTTGTATTTTCCCCTTCATCTCTGCCTGCCAAATTCACAGATGACAGTGCTTTCCCCTTTCTCATTACTGGAAGAAAAGCAGACAAGTTAAAGATGGTAAGACTCCTCACCTCAAAGTCTGATGTGTAATAATCAGAAACGTTCAAGTTTTAGCCATGTATTTATCCGCATCACATGCATCCTTTTGAAACCTCTACTGTACAGTACTAGTTAAAATGTTCAAAGTCGTATTTTGAACATATTTTCTCCCGTATCAATGGAAAGATAACTAATGCTTCCCCTCCCTTCTCAATCTTAAGTACAATTTTGAAAGTTTGAAGCAGCAGCCTCCCAGCAGAAGCAAAGCAATGGCAGCAGCAGCGAGCTGGCTCCCCTGAGCAGGCATGGCTCAGCTGCTGGGCTGACCTGGCAGGCTGCTGCCCCTGGCAGGGCACAGGGAGATGTCCATGGTTAGAATCCAGCTGGGAACACTAGCACACGCAGCACAGAAGTGGGAAGGGCCTCCTGGGTCACTAACACATTCTATAAATAGGTTAAACAAAAGGATACAGAGGAATGACAGCAGAAATTTAACAGGATAAATAAGAGAAGGAGATTTCCTGTTCCTGCTGCTGAAGGGCTGTTCTCAGTTCTTGGTGAGCAAGTCTTCTCACAGGTCCATTTCAGCCCCCATGCTTCTGTGCTAGCACAGTATTTTACCCAAGAAGCAGAACCTTCTTCCTAGAGCTTCCTCTCCACATATATATTAAAAGAGTAACCATACCCCTTATCAACTCTTTTCCTAAACTAAGCAAACTCCCAGTTGTCTGAAGATCCACAGGTTTCCCAGATCACCCTAATGGGCATTTTCTGAACTCATCCTAGTCTGATTTCATTATCCCTGAATTTGAGTGATCAAAACCACAGGTAAACATTTCAAACTACTTATTCACAACCTTCAGCAACGTTCACACTACCCTATCTCCATTGGAAATTCTTCCAGGGGCACATCTACAGCCATGCTGGCTGCTTCACAGCTGACTCTCACTGGTGCCTCTTGTCTTCTGAAGGACACTCAACTTGTCCTGATATATTTTCGTTTTCCAAATTTGTTTTAAGGTGTTGCACTGTATTCAGGCCTGAATTTGGACTGATGAATGCCCTGTATCTGTTTTGCTTCTTAAGCACTCCTAATATTTTAAATGCCACCCTATAATTACATCCCCTACACAGGACTAGTCTCAGATTTCTCATGACTTACATACAAGTTACAAAATACTCGGCTTGTGGTCAGGGATACTACCTACAGTCTAACAGTTTTGTCCTGACAGTCTCTCATCCAAGACCTATCCTTAGGTGCAGGAACAATCTGTGATGCACCACTCTCTAAAGTTCCACCAAGCAAGCACGTGGGATCAACAAGAGTCACTTGATGCTGCAGAACAACAAAACCCACACACCAGGATGTCACGCAGAGCTTATCAAGCTACTGGAGAAACAGGCTTGCTGTTGGGAAGACATGGAAGCACCTGTAAGGCCATCCTGGTCACAGCAATAGCTCAGTGTCTGTGTGCAAGCAGCACACAGCCTCCTGAACAGGACACCATACTCTGGGGACTAGAAGCAAGTAGCTCATATTAAGTAACTTGTCCATTGCCTGGGCACAGCTCAATTCCTGCTGCAGAAACTCAGCTCCTGATTTAAAAGTGAAACACAGCTCCAGAACAGCCTAAAACTCATGCACATTCCATTCCATCTTCTTACTAATATATGAATAGTATATTTTTAATATAAATTCAGCTTTTTGAAAACAACAGCTAAAGCTTACACGACAGCTAAGCAGTAATAGTTCTCCCTATGTTTTTTGAAATAAAAACAATATTTTTCAACACCAACAGCCATCAATCTTTGCAACAATCCCATTACATCTGGAATTTGTAAGTCATCCTTAACTATGAGTAGTTTCTTTACAAAGACTTGTGGAATTCTCTTTATAATTGGTCTCACATTTTTCATTAAAACATCATACTTATTACTAAAAAATAATATTTTTATTCTGTTCATATAATTTAAAAATGTTTAGAAAAACACCTGAATTTCAAAGTCATCATTTTCATTATTGTATGCAGATACACATAGACAATTTACCTTTTGATAATCTCCCTGTGTATTTCCAAACTGCTGCTGTGCTAGTTTTCTGATGAGATCTGAAAATAAGCAAGAATATTCCACAGTTTTAAACAACATAGTTTATAAAGGCAGAGGAAAGAGGATAGTATGAATTCTGCTGTTAGGCTGGCAAGATGAAACTAAGAACAGCAATCAACAGTATAGGCAAGCATATAAGTGCCCCCATAAATCTGTCTAGTAACAGCATTTCTAATCAACTGTGTGAAGAAACACACAGATGAGTTCACAGGAATATAGCCAGGTTGTCTATCAATTAATCAGTTGCTACTGAAATACAGTGAAGGTCTTCCAGAGGCCTTCCCCTGTACCATAAAATCATTTCAATTTCATCACAAATGTATCAATTACTTGGGCAATATTTTGGCTGTCAGCTTCGCTTCATGTTTATGCAAACTACATACATGCATAAATATACTTACGTACACACAGCATTAGATACACAATGTGCAAAACAAGCATTCTCATGATGACTTTTTGACTGAAAGGTACAAAGAAGACCCAAAACAAATCAGAAGGCCTAACATGTTACTATTTACTGTGCATTGATCCAACACTCACTGCTACTGATGCACAACATCAAAAAATACAGCAATCACAAAAAAAGGTAGGAATTTAACACAACTAGTGCCACCTTCAGTGAACCCTGGCAGCTGCAACAAATGGATCCCCTTTTTGGGACATCACCCAGCTACCATTCTTGAGTTTTTGACACCCCTATGGAAACTAAGTTGGGAACTGTGGCTCCTGGTCACTTCTGTGACACCCTGCACTTGAAGGAGAGGGACACCACCAGCTCTTCAGATCCTCTGCCTCAGAGTAGCACTAGTGGCCTTGGGCACGCTCCATGCCAGGCAGTGTAAAAGCAACAGTTTGGATGTTTGGGAGAACTAATTGATCAAACTTCTGGTCTCCTCTGATGAGGAGGAAGCATGTTAGGAGAAAGCACACTACACCTCAAACAGCACAAGGAAGAACTCTACTCCTATGCTCATACAGAGCTGGATTTCATCCTATTATTGCCTGATTTTTATTCTCCCCGTATGCAAATTAACATAGTTAATAAACAACCTCCAGTTGGAGGATAAAAACCTCTATTAAGTTACCTAGCCTGGGGATCCATAAAGGACCTGAAAGTGTAAAACTGACTGTTCACCTCCCATACAAGGCCTCTCAGAATTTATTGTAGCATTTGTGAAGTATGTTCAGGGAGTCCACAGGGCCTGTGATCTCAGTCCTCTCTCACTCCACACATGGCTCAGGAATACAAATTCTTAAGCAAGCAGTGGCCATAGCTCTCCCTCCTCAACACCCTGCAGTGGGAACACAGACTGGAGTGACTGAAGAGATCTTCAAGGCTTCCTCACAGAAAACTGTCCAAGGAAAGAAAACACACAAGAGCAAAGCACCAGCTGCTGGTTTAAGGCATGTAGTCCCTGCAAGGGAGCTGCAGCCAGCAAGAGTACCAATGAAAAAATAAAAATTTGTTAATGCATCAGTAAAGTGCCAACCACAGATCATTCCTTGCACAGGGAGTACATTCCAAAACACTCAGGCATGCTGGTAAGCAAGTTCTCTATTCTGAAGCAACCTCATATTGGAAAGACCATACATAAAGTACAAGATAAGGCTGAATGCCACAAATAAGAGAAATAAAACCAAAACATACACAGAAAAAGCACCTGGAAAGCACAGAAGTGTTACAATCTCTGCAATTCCTTTCACACTCTGCATCTTTGCAGTCATGAGACTGCTGAAAGAAAGGGCACAGGCCACTGTATGAGCAACACACAACTGATCCACTGCTGCAACTCTGAAACATTTCACACATTGGGACCAGCAGAGTCCTCCCTCCACTGGGAGCATCCCTGGCAGCATCTGTGTTTCTCCAAAAATTTCACTATCAAGGAGATACAAATCTAAGTGAGGCAAAGCTGCACAAACCCCAAAAATGTAATTCAGACTGGCTGTTAGACATTTTTTTCTTCTTCAGCAGAGGTAGCAGTTCTTTCTTCCAGCTGATTTCTATGCCATGTAAATAAATTTTAGAAATATGGCTGCATGAAATAATAAAGGCAATATTGGGGTTTTTTTTTACAGCTGGATAGCTTTCAGGAAAAGAGGTAAAATAGCTCTCTTGTTTACATATTGATTCAACTATTTAGCATTGTGCGACAGCCACTGATAAGAAACTGACCACTTTCAATTAGAATGTGACAGGAAGGAATAAAATGGAAAAGCTTTAGTGATCCTCAGTGCATGAAGCAGCAGAGACTGTGTGCGGGTGATCAGATGCAGGAGCCAACTGTCCAAGCTTCTGCAGCACCACTCTCCTCGATGCTGCTCTGAAGGCAACCAGAGCCCCAGCAACCCACTCTCATTTCCAGGCTGCTCCTAACTTCAAGGTCCATGTCGCTTTGGAAAATAATTGGACTTGATGATGTCCAAAGGTCCCTTCCAATGTGAATTATTGCAAAGTTATCCTGCAATCATAATGACTTTCTATTATAAATCATTTAGTGCAGTAGTGAAAATACTGCAGGAAGCATGAAAGCAAGCAAGATTTTATTATTGACAAAAATGTACTTTGATACACTTCCTAGTATGGACAATTGGTACAAAAAAATCCTAAAAGCATTCGCCTTTCCTGTTAAATAAAAATTGAAGGCATTTACCCATTTACCTAGTTAAGTATCTGTCCCCATAGTATGTTAAACATTAGGAAAAAACCCTCAAACATGTTACATTAAGTTTTACATACTTGTATAAACACACAACCACACTCACACCCACTTATGGATTGAGTGTGATCACAGATTTATGGACCTCTGTAGGCACATATTATGCATATGAAAGTAACTACTCAAAAGAAACAGAGTAATTGAGATCAAAAGGGATCCCTCAAGATCATCCAGTCCAACCTCCCAGCTCAGGCCAGAGTGACCCCCTACAGGTTACCTAGGGCCATGTCTGGTCAGGTTTCAAATATCTCCAAATAAGAGAGACAATACTTAAAAAAAAAATCAAACTAAAACATTCCAAAACTTGCTCTGATTTCTTGTGATATGCCTAAATTTCTCAGTGTTCCTGATTCACTGTTTTATTTATACTGTTTCTGTATTTCATAGTCTGAGTAAAAAACATGACAGAAGTCAACCTGAATACACTATGACAAACTTATGAAGAAAATAGCACTTCGTACCTTTTTTTGAACTTTAGAGAGTCTAAATCTTGTTCATCAGAAAGTAAAACATCTTTAGGTTTAATAATAAACAAGAAAGCCTCAAAATTGGTACAAAAGGTTCCCACATGGATTGAGTAAATTTAGTAGTAAGAACAACACAAGTTTCATGCACAACACAAAGGCTGCTACATTTTTTCCCCTTAATTTTACAGAATGTGAGACTGCCCTGCTGAATAAAGATTCACTACTTAGATTGCTTTGCAATGATTTTTTTCAGAAGTAACATGATGTTTCAGGGTGTTTTTTTAACCAGGCAGCGCACAGTGATTGACCAGTCTTTACCATGAATTTATAATTTCAATAGCTTTCAATATCAACACAGTTAGATATATCCTCAGTTGATTAATTTCGAATGAATTGTGGAAGTTGTATATATTCCATAGAAAATATTTTTGGCTAGAACTGAATGTGAGACTACCTGCAGTTACTCACCTATCTGCACACACAAACAGGCCTTGGTGAATTTGCAGCACCAAAATCTTCCCTGCTCAGATGATCTTTAAAGGTCCCTTGCAACCCAAACCATTGTGATTCTACAGGTTTTATTGCCCACAGATGATAATCATAGTTCCTACTGCAGAGCTTAAGGGTAAAATGGGGGAACATCCTGTGCCAGGTACTGTGTAAACAGGAGCTACATATGGCTACACTGCTCACTGTAGCACAATGAAAAGACAGCTCAGATCACATTTTATTCAGCTTGGGATTTTGGTCAGCTTTTATAAAGCATCTTTCCTCCCTAGCTAGAACATCCCACCTCTAGCATTCAAAGAAACTTTTATTTACAACTGAATTCAAGTAACTCCACAAAACCTTCTCTTGTATTATTGCAAAGTAACCTCCTGAGGCCACTTTCTGTTTCAAACATAAAAGTGTTAGGAAGGTGTGATAAAAAGTGGTGTCCTCTATTTTCAAATTAACTGGATTACTTCTGAAATCTTGGCTTGACCAGCTGTACACATTGTTTCACAGGACCAGTAATCCATGGCTTTAGCACAAAACACATTTTATCATTGGGGTTAAAGAGATTTACCTTGTGAGGCTCATTTACACAGCTAATTACATTATTGCTTTGCTGAATCCTTTCTCATCACACATGCGAAATGCCATCTGCCCTAGTAAATCTAACTAGCCAGATGAACTCTTAATTTACCAATGCAATTTGTGAAGAAATATTAAGTACCTCTGAGGATCTCCAGTTAAGAAAACATAATCAACATAATCACTAACTCCTGCATTGCAAGAATACTGTGTATATAGACTCAATATCTCATTACTCTGGCAGGAAAATGAGGTTATCACTAAGTGTGCTTCTTACAACTGCCCTAAAGAAAGAGACAGCAAAAAAATTAAGAGATTTAAACATAAGCCGTCTGGCTATTAAGTACCAATATAAATTACTTACAAATTCTTCTGCCAAGGAAGCTTTTCAAATCTAGGTGACAGGAAAATAGCTAAAGTAAAACCTTTGGGAATGCTACGCTTCCACTTCACTCAAAAAATTCAATTGAGCTAGTTCAGCTGTAGTGTAACTCTAGCATTAATCAAATTATGCCAGAAATTAATGACCTTTTTATGCATAAATATAATATATTAGGGTATTATGCATAATACAGTATATTAGGCTTTTATTCTGAAAGGTGTTCAAACAAGCCAATAAGAACTGAAGCATTCATATTACACTAAAAGATGATTTTTTTTGAATTAAAAGAAGATGTTCTACAAATTCTGGGGAGAAATACATAGATAATACAAATGATCAATCAGTAACTACTTTATTGCTATATCATTTTCATGCATAAAACACTATTTCAGTTCATTCCTGTTCATCTCTAATAGATATAGAGTCAATGGACTACATATACATTGAACAGTTCAAAGCCTCTCTGAATGTAGGTCAATTAGTCTGACATTATTGAATTAAAATTACTTCAAACTTGGGGTTTTTTTTTTCCTAATTATGAGTCACACTAATGAATATCTCCTGCAAAGCCCAGATAACCAGGAAAGCCTTTCAGACTTATCAGAGACAAAAACTTTCCAGGTATCTTAAAGTAAGTTTTACCGCAAATTCAGTTTATTGGCATTTTAAAATACTTGCATTGACTTGAGTGGAACTTGGGTTGTTTCCCCAAAGCCTCAAGCCAGTAGCCTCTACCACGGTCAGATTCAGCTCCCACTGAAGAGGTCTCCTTCTTAGGGTAACCAAGGTAACTTTTGGTCCTCTTTACTGTCCCTGCCTCCATGAGGGCTCTGCTCACTCTTGGTGTCCCTAATCCCACAGCATTACTTCCCTCTGGTTCCACTGCAGAGCAAGGTGAGAGTTCAGGAATGCTGATGGCTGTGGAGAATCCACCAGGCACGACTGGTGACTGCAGAGAGGGAGGGCCCTGATACACTCACACTGCTCACCCCATGCACCCTGCCCTCTCTGTGCAGAGCAGGAAGAAAACTCACTCTGTAGGACAAGTGGGAAGTCTCACAGACGAGGACATCTTCCCAGTTCCCACACAGTAAGAGATCACTTTGGTGCACACATAAGGAATCTAATCCAGGCATTCCCTCATATAGTCTAGACTTTCCAGATTCAGATTGAAAAGCTTCACTCCACTCCTCACAATATTTTCCTCAGACAGGCCTGGGACATGTCCTTAGCTAAAAAAGCCCCAGTCTCCTTGGATAATTTCTCCCTCCACCTCCTCTTTTTAGGCAAAGTCTCTCTCTATACAGTTCACTTGTTTTCTTTCCATTGAGTAACTGGGAATACCAGGTTGATTCATCTTCCACCCTCTTGTTCCTTGCAAGAGGCGATTCTGACCCTCTCCCCTTTGAGCACAACTCCTGAACAACGCATAGATCTTCCCTTGCTTCAGTAGCCCATACACAAGATCACCCATTTCCATTACAGAGGTGGTGAAAGGAAATTCTCTGTTCAACCACCTATTCATGTGCATTAAAAAATAACAAGCAAAAAATCACTATGTCTTCTGGACAAGTGAAAAAGGCAAGTAAGAAAAACTTTGCTGCTGTACTTCACCACTAATGTGCAAAATAAAGCCCTAGAACCTGTTATTACACAATACCCAGAACAACTTGTGTGAATGGAGGTTAAAATCCAACAAATGCATACTCAAGTATTTTAACCTCTAATCTGCTATGGCAATCTGTCTTGCCACTCTCTTCTGTCTTCAGCATGCAGTTTCCTCTCATTATCCTCTGATCATCAACATGATCACTGTCCATTCCCATTCTTTGACTCTGCATTCTTTAATTACAAGTTGTTATCCTACAGCACTCTGGCTGTCAAAAAATTCAACAATACACAATATGACACAAGCAAAACCACAATAAATACATTTTTAAGGTCTCAGCAGATTTGTAGAGCATATGCTGCTTTATTCATAACTGAAAGGACAAGCTAGACCACCTAGAAGTGCACCTTAGCTTATACCTAAGCTTATACTTAGACGTTGCAGGGGCAACGTGAGAGACAGGAGGGAGCAGCAATATGAAGAAGTAATGAGGAGATGAACAGCTATGAGCAGGGTTGAAACCTGGACTGGCCTGACAGTAAGAGCTTTAGCCAGGGCACAGGTAGGACGGGGAAACTGCTGAAGACAAGGAAATGCATGGCAGCAACCTTCCAAGGTAACTGGAATGTGAAATTAAGGAGACTCCCTTTACACCCTTCCTAACAGAAAGTGACGTTGGTCTACTGAAGAAATAAATTATCCAGCAGTGGATCAGATAAAAGTAACAGTCAATTAACTTCTTTTACACACACAAAAAAAGTTCCCCATTTCCCCAAAATGGAAGTGATTAGTCAGGAAGACCAAACAGGTAATTTAAGTCTTCCACAGGAAATCCTCACACCATAGAGCTGCCCCTGTAAAACCTGAGGTCACTCTTTAGTGCAGTCACATTTTCTCTTTAGGCACATTCTGCTTTCCACTGACATGCACAGACAATGTTAAAGAGCCTGGCCAAGGAAAAGGTTTGAAGAAAAAAGAAATAGCCACAATATCAACTGCTACAGGACACACAGAATGAAAGACTTCTCCTTTGAAAATAACCTTTGCGGGGGCTTTCTAGTTGTTCCTTGCTACAAAGAAAGTTCCGTTCTTGCTGAAGTTTTGGAAGAAGAAAAAAGAGAGAGAAGCCTTTAGAAAAATCCTTCCTTAGGAGGCTGCAATGAATTTGCATGCATCACACAGACACAAAATGAAGTTGAAAGCTTTGAAGAAGTATTCCACACAGAAACTACATTCTCTCTTTTTCTGAAGGCAACAAAACTTCTGTAGCACACTGTGCCATGCCAGCTATTTTTTGCCACTTGCTTTGTTTGCAGTAGCTACCTCAAGTTCTCCCTAGGCCACCATCTGGTAAGGATTTGCAGCAGATTACAGGCAAAGATTTAACTTGGTGCACTGTATGTTTGTCTGGTTTAGCACGCTGCACAGGCTGAGCAACTTCTTGATAGGTTGAGCTGTGCAGACATACTGGACTAGTAACACTGATCAAAGTAGTAAATATTTGGACTGTATGAACAACATTTTTTCCTTTATCTCCTCAGGAGCTGCTGTAAACTGAAGAAAGCACAGAAAATCCTCTCTTGCATAACTTGGATTATTGGAAATATGAGCCCAGATAATTAATTGGGAATGACATGCTGGAGCCCTGCTGACCAGATTACCTCAGTGACTAGCATTCTGGCAGCCTCCCTGAGACTCTTCAGAACTCCCTTTCTCTGCTTCCCTATTTTTGCAAGAGCCACAACTTTCCAGGCATGTTTGATAACTGGGGTATACATTCTGGTTCACTACAGAGACCACTACTTCACTCCAAAATCAAAGCCAAAGTGAAGATTGCTACTCTGAAGAGAGCTAATTAGGATTGGATTTATTTGATATTTATTTGATACACGAACAGCCGCCCTTCAGCTGAGTTAAACAGCCAAAGCAATACTTAACAGAAGAAGCAATATTCACACTTATAACTGCAATCACATTTTCAAGTTCACCAAAATAAAATAATTTTGTATATTTTCTGTCAAAAGAAAGATCTTGACTATGTTATCATGCAATACAAGTCATAATTTAAACACACAACTGTTTTTAGGTAAGAAATTTATGTGCTTATTGAAAAAGGTGTCCAAGTAGGTTTGTGGGACTTATTTATAACTGGCAGGCTTACACAAAAATGCATATATGGATAGATTAATCAGCTAAACTACACTGATTGACATTTGTGGCACCTGGTTTCTCTTCTAACATGAGGATAACTCACTTTTGGAAAAAGGAAGATGTATACTCAAAAGCTTTAATACATATATTGAAAATTGTAATACTGTTAAAAGGATTACAAAACCCTCTATAATTAATATTTACACATTTATTTTGCTTCAGCAACTTTTGAATACTGCATATCCACTTGGAAAAGGCACCACTTGGTTAAGATCTGAAAGCTATACTGCCCACCTTGAGAAGCAAGAACAATAGTGAGAAAAGGGGACAGGAAAAAATACTGCTTGTCATTTTTAATGTAATGAAACACTGACTAGCAGGACTGTGGAAAGATTTGTTGCAAAGTCTATCAAGCTGTCCTTATGTTAGCTGACATCATTCAGAAAAAGCCACCACTTAACAAGACTTAGGAGTTTATTGTTCTGAGAACAACCACCTAAGCAGACCAGACAAATGTAACAGGGCTGTGTCATCTTATTATGATGGTCTGTAACAAAGAAAAGAGAGGCTCAAATGTCTGTTTTTCCTGTAACAGGCAGTCTCTGTACAGTATTTCACATGATTAACTCAAAATGCTTCATAATAGCCAAGATGATGAAAGAACTGAGAAGTCCCTTAGAAGCTTGTGCAAACATAATTCCAGTAAATTCAGTGATATTCCCCCCTCTCTCTCCCTATTGGCTCCAGAGCTACAAGTTAGAAACCAGAAGGAGCTTCAGCACTATGTGGATAGATAAGCCTGTAAAAATTAACTGAAGGGGAAGGATGGACAGCACAGTAGCAGCCACAGCTAAGCTGGGAAAACCATCGTGCCTCAGCAGAGTTGCCTGAAACAGAAGATGTCTGCAGTTGCTGGTAATTTTTGAAGACGTTCCTCCATGGTGCCAGATAACATTGCTGATTCAAAACCTGTTCTGTCCCACTTCTCACTATAGGAGATGCTGGAGGTATGCTCACCAAGTCTCAAACAAGCTCACATGCTTTTAGTGGTGCAATAGTGCTAATTATCTAAACATACGCATTTTTAGAACATGGAATATATATATATATTTATTTTTTTTTTAATATGCAAACCCCACCAATGAAGACTCTACTTAGTATGACACACAAGAAGGCCATGTTCACTGACAATACCATCCTGTACTAACACCCTTCCCTCTCCCTTGTAATCACCACTCGTGGATTTAGTTGCATCCAGAATTTATCCCCTGTGCACTGAAGCAGGGAATGCTGCTGATCAGCTCTCTGGCTATACCTTGTATCTCTCACTAACATCCACAGACAAACAGAACAAGGTGAGGACAGGTTTAAGGACTGGCCATGCTGTAACTATGAGCAGGTTTCCTGAGTTCCTCAGCACTCCACACAGAATATGCCCAACATACTGGCCAGAGATGTTCCCACAGACAGAAAGTATGTTGCTGACTCATTTGGAATGGGGAGAAAGCAGTTTAGACTGGGGAAATATGAACTATCTGAATACTACAACCATAAGGCTCTTCAATTTATGATTATTATGTAACTCCAAGAGGCATGGCTGTTTGAGGTACCCTGCAGGAATTACCACAGCCATCTGTGCTAATGCCACTTTTGAGTACCCTTCCCGTGGAAAGTAACCCAATGCCCTCAAGCTCTATCTGAGGTTTGTTTTGTTTAGCCTCTCCCTTCTGTCCTAAGTGTTGGAATTGTAAAGTTGAACTCATGTTTTCCAACTGCTGTCAAAGAGCATTTTTTTTCTCCTAGGCACAGCTAGCAGGCAGAATTATACCAGACCAGGGCAAGCAGTGAGGATACTCTACAGAAAGGATTCCAAGTTGGGCATAAAGAGCGAGAATTTCAGCTTATCAGCTATGCTATACTGATAAAAACTTACTTCCACATTTTCCATAAAATTCCTGTCTGCAAAAGAGATTCCTTGTTTACATAACCCAAAAGAAGCAGGTGGGAAGGCATCAGAGAACCTTTAAGGTTTGAAACCCTAGTTTTCTGTGGTAACCTCCAGTAGATATCTATACAAACCTCCCCTCCCTAAAACCCCTGTCTCCTCCCTGCCCACAGAAAGTCCTTTTGACAAGCAATCTGTTAGTCTGCCGTTTTGAATAAATCAGGGAGAAAAGAATTACTCTTCTGATGCCTAAAAAGCCAGCCTTAAATCTGCTTCAGAAATGTTCTCACACTGCTCCTCATTTACATGGGCATGTCACCAAGCAGAGCAGCTCTTAACTTCCCAACACAAAATGAGCAATGATTTTTTTAACACTATTTCCTTAAATGTATATGAGTGGGCACAGAAAAGAAGAGGCTAAATTATCTCATATCTTCCTGCTGCTCCATCTTCCCCAGTATTGCCAACATTATGTACAAGAAATTTCTTTTAATGTATACCCTGTATTTCCAAATAAAGGAGCATTGTTATCCTAGTTCCCCACCACCACTGTCTATAACACCAGCATTTTGTAGTGTACCTGCATTTATGAGGTACACACTTAAGCCTCTGTCCTAAATTCGCACCACAGCTCTACTCACAGCTGTGGAAAAACAGCAGAGGGATGGAGTGAAGGCACTGACTGTCAAATGACAACGGAACTGAGCCAATCTAACAAGCCAATCCAACAGCTAACTAACTAATGGGCAGATTGCTCTTCCCCTCCTCTCAGTTCCTGCACCAGTTCCACCTCTGCTCCCAACCCAGCTCCAGGATGTAAGCTTTGAGAAAACTAACCCACCTGCACAGGGGGGCAGCTATCAAACTCTAGCTCAAAAAAGCAGTATATCATATCCAAACTAAAACTAACTTCACGCAGCTGGAAAAAAGGGTATCCTAAAGGATGTTTTTACAAAATGTCATAATCGCTACAGGTACCTGCGCAAAAGTTTTATGGTTCTGGACTGTAGCACCTGCAGAGTCAGAGCCAGAGCCTTTCACCTTGTGCAGACATGCCCAATATTCCTGGGAAAATCTTAAATTTAAAAATTTAAGGGCACTACCAACTACACGTAACTGAGCTTAGCTCCAACATCCAGACACATGCATTTGTTCTTGTGGAGGGGCTGTAGAAGACTATTACTAACAGGAAACAAAATTAAAGTAAAAATGAGCACTGAAAAAATAGTTACAAAAGGCAGAGAAGCTAGTTAGACACACACTCAAACAAAAATTCTGCCTTACTAAGTTTAAGTGAGGGGGTGATAAAAGTGTTTTGATTACTTGGTTTAGAACCTCAACATAGCCAACAGAATAAAAAAGTCAGTATCCTAGGAGCTCATTAAATCTACCCAAAACAACAGGGTTTTGCATATGCATTTTCTATTACAGCTATACTAGCTACAGATATAGTTTATTTTCACATCAAGATACAAGTTTCTTCTTTAAAATATCTGGAAATAATTTAATTGCTGAATACACTCATGGTTTATTACTGAGATAACACTAGACTAACCTGCTGAACTTCACAATCTGCAGCTGCTTTAAAGGCTGGCTAGATGAGGAGAAAAAGACCAAAAGGGGTCAGACACAGGACCTGACATTACAATATTCAAGTTCTGATCCTCAGTATAATTAGCTGTTCAGCAAGCAAGATTCTGCCTGCAGTCAGAAAGAACTAGGAGGTGTAGTTCAGGTCTAAAAATCATTTTGTTTTTGTTCCCCACAGCAAACAGTACATTTAACTCTTCATACTATCTTTTGCCCAGAAAGTATCTGCATTCAACAGTTGCCTTTATGTTAAAGTTGTACTCCCACTTCAGCAGAAATGTTTACGCAGAGTAGGGGTCAGAAGCTGGAGAAAAGCAGTTGTAACTTAACTGGTAAAATTTTTCTGCAGTATGTTCAGCTACAGTAGGGTAAGGTAAACAAGCTTTTAAGTTTTTGGCTTATTTCACCCAAAAATAGAAGCAGGAGCTTTATTTCCAGCTCCTTGCTCCTTTGTGAAGGCATCATTTTTATTACAAGACACAAGTTGTGAAGCCAAAGATTTTTGTTGGGCGCATCCTGCTGGCAACTGAAATCTCAGATTAACATTCTCTTATTGCAACTAACAACTGTTTCCATGGGAACAAAGACAAAACTATGATAATTCACAGCAGCCACAGCATCACGCTGACCATACCCCGTCCATACCAAGTTCGTATCTGAAGGTTTCCAACACAACAGATGACATGCATCATCTCACAACCATGAAGTGACAACTTTATCAATAAATCAGTGCTACAGTTTCTGAAAATTTTTATGTAAGAATGATTATTCATTTTGTTAGAAGTCCTCCTTCTTAGCTAAGTGACAGAAGCAACTTGTAATTTTTCTATTATCATCTCTTTTAAGTGGTGTTATTAACAAGAAGGAAAATGATGCCTCAATCCTAAACAGTTCTCAACAGAAGGAATAGCAGCACAATCATTACCATGGAGGAACAAAAGCATACTGAGATTAAAGTGACCTAATGAGCCTCAAGTAGCAAATCAGTGACAAAACAGTCTTTTCCACTCCAGTATATCATTAACTCAAAGTGGAGGCTGCTTCTCTGAATAACAGTATACACTTAAGTAAACTCATTCCTATTTACATCATCTGGTAATGAGTACAAAAATATTTGACTGGTGGAGTTGAAAGCAGAATCTATTTAGACTCACTGAAGCACTGCAATCAGATATCCCAACTCACTTCTTCTGAGCTAGTTTCTTATCACATCCAAAGAGCACAGTGCTAGTCCTTAAAGTTTCAGCAATTTAAAAAATCTTCAAGGTATTACAGTTCTGGTTCTGTTACTGTACTTTACATGAGAACTATATTTAATCTAATTAATAACTTACTAAACCTAAACTTAGGTTAAAGTTGTATTTCCACAAACTTGATGGCATGAACAAATTTAGAAGGGAATAAATAATTACTTATCTAGATGTAACTAAAAGAAAATCATCTCACAAAGTACTTCTCTTTTTCTTTAAGTGAAAGTGACTGATTTTCTCTTTAAGTGATCTCTTTCAATTGTTGAGTGTTAGCAGAATGCAATTAAGAATAACATTTCCCAAAGACTCTCATATACTTCCTATCTTATTTTATCATAGCAGTATAAAGCATAAAGGCATATAGTACATGTATTAATATATTGTATATATTTATACATTATAAAGCATAAAGTATAAAGGCGTATTTTGGACTGAAGGAGTATAGATGTTATCCTGCAACATACTCAGCCCCATCAGAGCACTATTAGAAGATGACTTGCAAAGGCAGGAGTATCTACATGCAATTAGACAATCCTATCACTTCTTTTCCTCCCAGGTAAGAGTACTAATAGATTGGAAACTGAACATTGAGTACTTCCAAGTATTAGGAAAAATATAAGACTACTAAGATCAAAGGTCTAAGCAATTGCTGCCAAGGCTTACACACAAATGATACTTCTCTATGTTCTGGTTATATGCAATACATTGGGGCATCAACCTGGAGCTAACTGTTCTGAAGCACAGTCCCATCAGAATGATGAAGTCTGAAATAGAAACATTAAAAGGCTTCATTTCTGTGCCCATTTGTCATCATGTTTATTTTCATCTCTGAATCAGAATTAACTCTATTTCAAGCCAGAATTTTTAAAAAATCAAACAAAAGAAAACAACCATTTTAAATATGTAACTGCACCATTACTACACTGAATGTGAAAATAGAACAGCATATGGCAAAAGAGATTATGGGGATTAGCCAATTAAACGGTATGACTCAAGCCAACATGATCCATCAAATCTGTGTTTTGCAGTGAAGTATGTGGGGCCATGGGAACATGACTTCACTTAATGCAAATAACAAAGGCATAATAACTGATTTGAATAACTGAAAATAACTGATTTGGCAAAAAGTATCTTCAAGGAAGTAAGGAGAAGTATGAGATGTCCAAAGCTTACAAGCTAAGAACAAATTCTTTACTTCTATAATGCCAGAATTCCAGCATTATACCAACTTGAGGCAGAACTTCTTACAAGCAATCCCACCAGACAATAACCTTGACCATAAAGTCTCACTAATTATTCACATGCTTAGGACACAGGATATTAATTTTCACACACAAGACTACAGACCAAATTCTTGGTAATATAACAACACAGTAAACATCTCAGTGAAATCAAGTTTTCACAATCATAAGAGAACAAAATATTCAAGCAGGGCTTTAGGCAGAGTGGAGACCTGTTTCTAGCAGCTGAATGCAGATGGCAATCCTCACCATCAGGTCTCACAGAGACACAAATAGCTCACCTGCATATTTATCAGAAGGAAAGAGGCAAAACAAGCAGAGGTATCTGCAAACAGTGCCTCCCAAAGGTGAGATTACTGTCACCTTCATGCAACTGCCCTCATTACACCTCGTGTGAGACCTGCTCAAAAGACACATCCTGCAGGAAAACAGGCCAGGGCATTATTCTGTGCTTAACCCCTGGGACTCTGAGCACTTGCCTAAATAGAACTCATTCATTCAAGTTCAGCTGAGCTCATTTTTCTACAATTGTGTCAGAGATGCAAGAAGAAATGTCAGAAATCCAACCATACAGTATTTCACAGATATCATACACATATGTGACCAAGTACAGTAAAGAATTTAAGGCTTTGTATTACTAAAAGTTTAAATATACAAATTGAAAGCTGTATTACAAAATAATAAAAACACCTTTTATACACAGTCACAGCTAAACCACCAAAAGGAACAGTTACAAACCAAACCCTTCTTAGAGTTAAACGTTCCCCTTGACATAATTTTATAAATAATATATATTATATATAGTAATATAAATGCCAGTATTATACAAACACATTAGCACTTATTAGAGCCCAATGAAACAAAAAGCCTTTCAAAAAGTTGATAAAATTACCATGTCCATAAAACCACAATTTCCAAAAGCACCTTTTAATCAATGCAACCTCAATAAGGTTGCACACACTTCTCCAGCATCCTAAGTTTTCCTTTAGAAGGGATAGCTTAGTAGGAAATGAATGGGGGAAAAAAAGTCTCATTAAAACAAGTGCAGTCTCCAGTTTTAACCTGACAGCTTTCAAAGGAATAAGAAGCTATACATGGCTATGTAAAGGAGTTGCTCTTACATAAAACTTGACCATGGAGGCACATACATGGAAACAAATGAAATTTATTTCAGATTTCCTGGGCTAAATCTTGTATATTATAACCACCTGACTGTTTATTACAATATGCAAAACTAAGCTGTCTCTTTTGGATTTAATGTTAAATGCAAAGCAGCTTATCCTCTATTTCTATCTCATGCTGTTTCAGTTAAGAAAACATGCCTCAATTCCACCAGTGACAGCTCTGAGATATGTAAGCAAAGTTCTGTGAAATGTCACCAACATTTCATTTTCATTAACAGCCTCCCCCCCATTATGCTTAGCAGAAAAATATTCTTTTATACAGAACTGTACAGATTTCCAAGCTGTACCATGTACTACCTACAAGGCCCTCCATATACTTTACTGCTTGATTATGGTCTTGGTATCTACAATAGGGTGAATATATCAATAACAAATCTGTATTTAAAATAAAAGTAATTTATCTGCTTACCTTGAGGAAAAGTATTTGGCTGCACTAAGTACAGGAACGCATGTACTATTTTAAACAGAATTCCTATTGCCCCAGGTTCATGGTATGCACCTGTATCATACGTCTTGGATGGTACAAATCCAAAATCCAAAGTTCCAGGAGGTGGTTTGTATATAGGCTGTACCTCTGAAATAGTACTTCCACAAAACAACAGCAGCAGCAAGCAGAGTTCCACAGCCATAGCGAGCAGTATTCATAAAATTGGAGGTAGAAGTATTTGTTCAACCAAGTCTAGAAATCTTCAACACATTCACTTGAGGGGCAGCTTTCTAGCCAGGAGAACGCTGGTGCAAATCTCACACCTTCAATTCTTAAATGTATTTTTACTTCAGAGTGGTACAGCAGCCTCCCTTGAAAATGACTCAGCGCATCATCTCTGGCAAAAAAAACAAACAGCTCATTAAGGTGTGTGTAAGCAAATGGGAAAGTGCAAGACAACCTGCAATCATCTGTGGAAACTGAACATACCAACAGCTGCAAAAGTGAGCCTGATAGGACAGGAAGAAAAAAAGATTGAGGTTTATGAATAGTCTGTTATACGACATACATTGTACTTGAAAGAGGTGGAAAAAGAATTATGCACAGTTCCAGGTCAGTGAGTTTTCAAAAACAAAGCAGAACGTTGGTACAGCTCCAAGGGAAACAAAACTAAAGGAGCATTGTATGAATTCCACTTTTGACTAAGTACAATATGTCATGTCACAACAATTACACAATGCATTTAATTACCACCTGATGGTTCTGTAGTTGATGACACTCATAAGTCATACCCTGTATTTCTTTAATTTACACCTTTTAGCAAAATCTTCAATCCTAGATAGTCTTAACTGTCTTCCAAGACTGAGGAAAAAAATTATACATCATTGAAAAGTTACCAAAACCACAAAAAAAAAAAGGCCCTAATACAAGAAAACGTCACCCTCTTGACAGATGACAATGGTTGTCAGCAATTACTTTCTATTAATTCAAGCTATCTCAAGGCTCTCCTTAGGAACTGGAGAAGTCAACAATTTTTATTACCAGCTTGCTAAAGCTGAATGTCATTAGATGACTTTGGATGGTTACACATGTTTAAGAGCATCCTGAATCTACAAAATTGCAGCAGCTTAACCTACTGCTACTTAAAAAATGTAAACAGGAACACTCCTGGGTATCCAACAAATCAAGTGACCATGTCCTGATCAGCAAGAAGCCAGGTAGGACTCCTTCACTTCAGCATGCAATAGCAGACTCTGAGGAAACAGACCAAGACCAACCGAGTAAAAGGCAACAGAGAAAGTGCTGTCCTTCTCTGATTCTGGAAGCTGCACATATTTGATGAGTGAGCACCACGATGACTTTCCCACCCATCAGCCTGCCTTCCCATCGGGACGCCTTCGCTGACCCCCCCAGAGTGCCACTGGCAGGGCTGTGCGGGAGCACAGTGCTCATGACAAGACATCACTTCCACATGGAGAGCGCCCAGCACAAACTGCTGCCCCCAGGCACAGCGGGGCCCCTGCTGCCCTTCTCAGCAGCACCACCCAAGAGAAATGCTTCCAATCTCCACCTTGGTACCCAAGACCATCCACCAGCAAGAATGACAGCAAAATAACACAAACACCTCATGGCTTCAGTCAGCCCAATGCTACAGCAACACCTTGACTTCCAAGGTACTTCCAGGTCAGAGATGCCGAAGACAGAAGACTTAAAACCTGTAGTAACGTGAGACTTAAATCTCTCCCATGCTTTACAGTCTCTGGCAAGACACCAGCTACCTTTCTGAAAACCAGTACTTTGCAAGAAGTCAAAAACACAATGCAAGCTTGTTTAGTAGTTTTCACTGCACTCAAAGGACAGATCAAGAATATGGAACAAAGGAATACAAGATCAGATCAAAGACCTAGAGGCGGTTTTGTTTCTCCACTGCTCTAAGAGAGAACACTCAAGCCTATCTTTCCTCCTCACGGCTTGTGAAAATCAAGAATGAACAGTAATAATGCTATGATTAGCACAATTATCCAATCCTTCTTCAAAAAGGTGATGTTAGCAACCACTCTGAAATATGCTCAACACAAGCACCCAGTAATTTAGAACACACAATACCGTGAGGATTTTCCTATCTGCAAATGAATGTTGTGCTAAAGATTAATGAAGGAAAAAAGAAAAAAAGAAAAAAAGAAAAAAAGAAAAAAAAAGAAAAAAAAAAAAGAGTTCAAATCGAAAATATTCTTTTTCCTCCTTTAATTTTTTTTTACATGGACTAGTTTTCTTCAGCCTCAAAGATACTTTTTAGTGAAGTTTTACCACATGCACATCTTGCTGTAAGGCTGAACATAGAAATGGTCAAAAAGTGAGAACTGCTTAGGCTGCAATTTCTTTTCAAATCTCTAGAAACCATACAGGACAAAGTATCACAAGACCACAACTAGGTGAAAAAAAAATAATTTTGCCTTTATGGCAGAACAGTGAAAATTGTGCAAGTTTGATACACTACTGCTCTGATGCCAAAAATCCCTTTGCTTTTATATATATTCTTCATATATATTCCTGGCTTTGTAGACTATCATTGTGTAGCTATATAGTTTCCTAGCTAACTCCAGTACTTTTCCTATTAGACAAATTTCTGAAGGTCTGTTCTAATCTTGCTGCTTCTGGGAATCAAGGCTGAGCCACCTTCTCAAGACACTTTCTCATATTCTAGATACAAACAAGGCAGGAGATAGTAGCAAGGAGGGGCTTCAGATGGGGTCAAACCAAGAGGAAAATTGTTTCATTAACTGTATTTCTATTTGAGGATTCTTGTCAATTATGCTAATTGGCTAAACTTACTTATAAAAGTGTAAAAGCCCTACATGTACATTTTCAATGCAGTTTCAGCACGCACGTCAACATGTTGTGCACCTGGAGGGACCTTCATTAAATGGTAACCACTTTTTATCACCTTAACCTTGCTTGGCCCCTGATTTTAGGGGCTCAAAAGGCAACCAACGGTCCAATTCTTTTCCCTGGAAAGAGATTTCAACAATTTTTCTAAGTGAGGTTTAGTTTTCTGGAGATTTCTGAAGTACCGTTGCAACCCTTCAGTGAGTCAGGAGAAAAAGCTCACACGTGGTAACTTGAGCCTTGATTCCAACAGTTAAGGAAACAGATGCTAAAGCATCCATTCCAGTGAAATGTTAGTGAAATGTGGTTGAGAAAGATAAAATTGAGAAGACGATGCCTTCTCTAACTGGGGTCTTAAGGCAAAGCTCTCTGTAGTGTGCTCTGTTATATTAAAGAGAGGGCAGAAGATGATAAAGCACACACGTAATTTTTTGTAAGATTTTATATTAAGGACAGTTTAAAGTCTATCTAATTGCACAAACAGGCAAATAAAATGTTCCTCCAATACAGGAAAACAATCACTACACCTTCTAGAAGTAGTCACGTATTAACCAAGATAAAATGGGCATTTTTAAGAGAGGACACTACTGAAATTGCAAGGACACTCCCTGTACTGCAAAAACTAACAATATTCCGCTAAGTGGAAACACCTAAGTCTCCAACTCTACACAGTTTTCAGTCAAGCTTTTATAAAATTCAGGTGAGTTTCCTGCAAATCAACAAATCTGCAGAATTATGACCATATTCTCCCTTTGTTGGGAAATACATCACAGTAAATACGATATATACAATTTATACTGTGCAGTTCCTCCAGACTAACACCAGTTCTTCTCTATACTAAATATAACACTAATATTTTCAAGGCTACATTAATAATAATAATAATCAGAAACTTGCAGAAACACTATTAAACCTACAACTTAAGATGCCTCTGAGCATCTAATATGCATTCAACCTGCCTAAAAAAAATTCAGATGTAAAAAGCTTCCAGCAGTTCTCCTTTTCTTGATATCTAAAAGAAACTTAGCTGGGAGCTTATTAGTAGTTAAATGTGCTTTACAAACAGCATTAAAGAGGAGAAATCTGTCCCTGAAATCTGTAATTCTGAGAACTTCAAAAGTGACATACACAGGAGTGACACAAATAAAGAGAACTGAATAGCAGTTTATGCTAATCTTCACTGCAGCATGTGGGCATCTCATTTCCTCAGACACAGTGTGGCATCACTGCAGTCAATGAGTTACAGGAACTGCCAGTACAACTCTCTCCAAGTTCAAGTAAACAGTGAATGAAAAGAAGCTGTGTGAAACTTTGAAATGCTTACAGTAATTATCAAATAAGCTACCAATTTTATTACTACACACCCTGTGAAATACTTAACAAATTAAAATAAACTTAAGAATTTCCTTGTTATGTGTGGTTTGCAAATGTCCATTTGGAAAAGACTCAAGCTTTTGCATTTTATTCTGTGGTTGACAGTAATATTCTATATGTACAAATCACTAAGCATAACTCCTGGGGTTTAAAACACTGCCTGTGGAGAACACCATCACTCAAATATGCAGCAGCATTATCATCTCACATATATCCTATCCTATATCTGTTACTTAAAATAGTCTCCAAAACCAACCTCTGCTTTAAGTTTAACAAGGGAAGAGGAGACTGAGCTAGATGCTTTAGTTCAGCAACTTCCATGATCAACTCTGAATAACAGAGCTCAGAGGCAGCATGATGTCCAGCTCTTTGTTCCAATGGGACCGGCCTCCTTCTGTTTAACACTGCAATCCATGCAAATACAACACTGCAGTGCAGTGATGCAACCATGATTAACCCCGTGAACTGAAATTCAATCAACCAGGGGCTAGACTGCTAAAGCTCAGTGGGGGTGCCTGCTGGCAGTGAACCAGGATGGGCTGGGAGAGTGGTAGATGCAGCTGTCCACAGGAAGCCCACACAAGGGTTCTGAGTAAATTTGTTACATTTTTTCAATTACACGTTTGAAAATCCACGTCCATAATCCCCATGCACCATACTAGCAACCACCAGAAGTGGCATTAAAACAGCCACAAAACACAGTTACAGGCAAACTGAAACTCCTAAGTATGCATAAAAAACCCAAACCCACACCACCACCTTCCCATTCAACAGACCCAATGCAGCAAGCCAAGTTAGATACTGGCAGGCTAAAAAGGTATAGTTTTCTGTTACCAAATCTGCCTAGGCCTACCAACAATTACAACCTGTTGCCACAGGAGGATTATGAAGCAGATAAACCCAATAAACACTAGGGACTGAAGAACAGAGCTTGGCAGCACTGAGAAAAACCTAAACAAACAGCATCTCCCATACAAGGCAGCCTTGGTACCCATCTCACTTGCCTGCTATATGCTCAAATCAAGCAAGTGTTCAGGTCAGGGAAAAATGAATATTCACAATCCAGTTTGCTTTGAGCAGCTTCTTACTAATTTCAAAATTAATAAACTAAACAATCAACGTCAAAAAAAAATATTCTGTTTTACAAGCCACAGCCATTTGCATGCAGAAGCACATCTGTAAAAATTCCAGGTGAGACACCTTCCCCCAGGTATAAGCAGGTCTGATTTTCAGCCGACTGCCTGAATATTTAAAGCACGTTTTCACTAACCAAACAAAAAAAATATGGAAGTTGATTCTAAGTGGTGCATTTACCCTAGTATTCATAGTGTTCTCTGTTAAATTACTTTTCAGCATCACATAGAAAACTGTAAAACACAATAAGTCCAGCCCATAAACAGGCAGTTTTTGGTAAGTGTGAACTGGTGAGTGCTGTGTTCACGTCCCAACACCAAGGTACTGCAACACGATGCACATGTTTCCAAATAGCTGAGATCAAGCTTTTCCTCCACCTTCCTTCCAATTAGTTAAACTGTAGAGACCTCTTCCTCTTACAGGCTGCCTCGTCCTTATCTGCAAACTGCAGAGGAGCGCGGGTACCGCAGCTCTGCCTCTGCTGGAATACCGACCGAGCGGTAGTTTGTTTCTCTATCGGCTCCTCTGCATTTCTGTGCAGAACATGTTTACTACCACAACCTTCTCCACAGCTCTCGGATGGGGTCCCCGGCTCACTGCAGAGCTCACCTCTGCTGAGGACAACGCCTGGCCAGCCGGGGAGCGCTGGCGCGCTCTGCCCAGGTGCACAGCGAGCAGCCAGCACCGCCTGAGGGAACTCTGCGAGGCGGGCGGCATCCGCCGCAGCGCTGCCGTGCCCAGCGCGGAGCCCGCAGGATCGGCCCTCTCCCCGCTCGCATCACCGCAGGGCCCGGCATGGGGGTCGCCTCCCTTGCCCCCCTCGCCCCTGACGAGCCCATTTCGAGGACAGCACAGCCCCGTCCCCGCCCGCCTCCCCGAGACAGCTCAGACGAGCCCCACTGCCCGCCTCCCCCCTGCTCGGCCCGGGCAGGTGCCCTTAGCGGCCGCCTCTTCCTCCTCCTCCCCCCGTGGAGCGGCTTCCCCTCTCCCCGGAGATCTCCGGGGCTCTCTCCGCCCGGCTCCCGCCGCTCCTCTCTGCTCATAGCTCACGGCTGTCCCCCACCTCTCCCCAGCCGCCGCCGCCACACACGACTCCCGAGAGGGAACGCGCACCCGGTGCCCGCCGCCCCGCGGGCGGACCCGCCCTGGCTCCCCGCGGACCGGCCGCATCCCCCCGCCGTGCCGCAGCCCCCTCCCCGCGGCCAAACCCGTGTCTCCCGCCATCCCGCTCCCAGCCCCCGCAGCCCCTCTGCCCCCGCCTCGCCCCGCGCTCCCAGGGCGCCTCCATCCCGCCGCTCCCAACAGGTCGCTCTCCCAGCCCCCGTCGAGCCCCCCGGGATCCCTTCCCGCGGGCAGCCCTATTCCCTCGGGCACCCGCCCCCCTCACCCGGCTCCCCACGGAGCTCTCCTCCCGCAAGGGAAGGGGCCGCGCTCTCCCGGCCAGGACCTCCCGCCCGCAGCGGGGGAAGGCGGAGGAGCCTCATCCCCGCCTGCTGCCCGCCACGGCCCCGCCGGAGCTGCCCGGGACCCCTCCTCACGGCCCCCCCGCCCGCAGCACTCACCGGCGGGGCACGGCCAGCACAGCACAGCACAGCACAGCACAGCACAGCCCGCTCCGCCTCAGAGCGCCGCGGCAGCCGTGGCGGCGGGGCCGCCCGCGCATGGATTACGGAGGGCGGGCTCTGCCCCGGGCCGGGGCTGCAGGACCACCCCGACAGGCCGGTGGTGGGGGGAGGAAGAGGAGGAGCGTGAGGGCTTTAACCCCGGGGGGATGTGCTGGGCGAGCGGAGCTCGGTGTGGCGGTGGGCTCCGTGCCGCGGCCGGGGTAACGCAGCCGAGCGGGGCGGGCTGAGCCCTCAGCCCTGTGAGTGCCAGCGGGCGCTGACCTGTTGCGTCCCCGCTCCCGGGAGGAGAGGCGCTCCGCCGCGCTGGACCCGTGTCCGGGCTCCGCCGAGGCACATCCCGCCTCGCCGTCCTGGGCATGGCCCTGCCACCTCCTCTTGGCGATCGCCGCTGGGGGTTGGTTCAGCCGGGTTGGCTTTTTCCATCAAGGTGACTTACCCCATTAACTTTGGGGGGAAAAAAAAGTTGTTTTACTCCTCTCGAGAGATGTCCTTATTTCCTGATGGGTTGGTTTAGCATTTCCTTTAGGACTGTTACCTGTGTTCCTAAGTGCTCTCTGTTCCCGAAGGCCAGTGATTAAAATGAGAAGTGTTTTTCTTACAGGTTGCAATACAGTAACATCCACTTTCAAAGGCTGTTGTGCTTTTCTTCTGCTTCGCGCAGATTTTTCGTGCTTTTGATTTGCAACTTTGGTGTATTAATGTGCTTCCTTTATTGCAATAGTGAAATATGAACATGATTCTTGTCTCAGTTACTGCACCCTCTGTTATTCAGCATCACAAATTGCAAGACAAAGCAAGAATTTTTGTTGGACATCCAAGATTATGCTGGTTCCTTGGAAATCAGTTAAAAAACTGATGGAGAAGGCAGTTAGTCTCCTTTTTGCAGACAGAAACAAAACAAGGCTACAGCTATGGCACCGTTTTGCATTGCTAATTTAAGCCTGGCCAAACATCGAACTGTTTTGTCACAGGTGGTATTCTGTGTTGCTGAAATCTACCTGTATTTCAGCTCAGGGCATTTGCCAGCAATGTACACCAAAGAACAAGTTGCTACACTGGCGGCGCACACAAGAATTATTCTGACCAGTTAATCTTAGCTTGTTCAGCAGGAGGGTATGTAAAAGGCACAACCCAAAAAAGGAGTGGTACAGAGCTTAGAGAAAGGCTCTTGTACAAGTTCTTGTTATAGTTGATATAGGCATCCTAAGCCAGGTGTCAGAGAGGGACAGTTGAATAGCCTTGGGGAAAACAGAACACTTTGACAGATGGACAAATGTGTTAAATCAGTCAGATAGTCTGACAAAGGGAATTACAGTTCCTGTCTTAAACTTTGGATGAAACTTGTTCTAAATACAGGAGATTATTCCTTCCAGATAATGGGTTGTGAGTGCCCAACAGTGTTAATGAGACAATATGGTGAGTTTGATTCCTTTGCTTTCATTCAGGGTTAAACCAGAAAGGCTAAACCAGTGAGTTGCTGACTGATTTTAAAATGCAGAATGAAGGCATATGGCTGTAGCCATAGATATCTGCAAGGATGGAATAGTCTGAAGGAGCTCAAAGAGAATATGGGAATGCAGAGAAGGAGCATGGAATGACGCTGCAGAAAGTCTTGACTTGCTGGAGCCAAAGACATTTAGGTTTTCTCTTGAGTTACTAATTTAGACAAGGTGTAGGTTTTCTACTATTTATGGTAGGCTACCACTACTTCTGGATGAGAAATTACTATAGTTTGCATAAACAAGGACATGAAATTAGAGTAACAGGAAAAAGATACTAGCTTTCAGACAAAAATTGAACCTGAATCAAGACCAACACTACTAATGGAGGCATTTTTTCAGCAGACTAAGCCAACACCTATTTTATGATTAGCGTTACCGATGTATGACAAATCTCCTGTTTATTTTCATGGATGTTGCTATCAATATAAGAAAGCTTTCCAGTCATATCTGAGTTTCTCTGTATTATTGGGTTGCAGCCTGAAATAAAGGACTCAATGTGTCTGGAAGTGACTGAGTGAAGTGATAATTTATATTGTATTGGATACTGAAAATGTGTTCTCTGAGTAGCACCTTGTTAAGATGTCAGAGCTTGTCACTGTGAGATGGTAAATGGAAGCATGACCTCTTCAGCTGCCTCCCATTACATTGCTGGCAACCCCAAGCATGTCTCTGACCTGAAACTGCTCTGAGCAGCTGGTGACCTTTCCTTGATGATTCTTCTCTGCTAACTGCACGTCAGGTAGAGGCAGACAACTGTAAAGTAGGAAATACTGCACCAGTTTGCAGCCCTTACTCTCTGTGTTCCTGCCATGCAAATCACAGCTTTCCCAGGGCTTGCTTAGCTGCACACTCCTGTGGGCATGGCGAAGGATGAGCTGGTCTGTGGTTTGCCTGCACGTGGAACACAGTCACATTAGAGAGGCACAGTGTGTAAAAATAGGGTGGAGTCCTAGCAAGCTCAGAGACACCAAAAAAATTTGTCCTTGAAGGAATGCATCATGTTCTCTCTGTGGTCCTTTGTGCCTTATTAGGGTGATTTGGCTAAATTTAATCAGGATGCCTTCTAGCTCTGTTCTTTATGGCCAAAACTTTTAAATTATGTCAGCACTCAGAGCTGTGGTCAGGTTCCCAAGGCAGCTGAACCCTAATTGCTCACATAAATGAGGAAGCAGTCTTTCAAACCAGAGCACAGTAGGTGATAAGGCTTCCGAAAACCTGCTGTATAAGCATCCAAAACAGTAACAGCTGGATGAAAAAACCTGACCCACACTCTGTGGTGAGCATTTGAAAATCTGGCTGCATATCAATCATCTCTGTTATCTCAGAGGAAAATCCTCAGATAACAGGAAGATACATGAGATTTAGAGCTTAACTATAATGGTTGTATCATGTAATTGATTTTTAAGTAGAGCTTGTGATTAAAGGTCTATTAGATAAATAGCCTTTTTCATTAGTTAGAGTCAAGCTAGGTATAGTATTCCCTGAAGAGACTTAAAATCATAACTCCAAACTTTCCACTTCCCAAAAAGAAAAGGGACAAGGTAGAAAACATCTTACATTGTGTTTAGTCTTCCTCTGGATTTTTTTTTTAGGAAGAGAAGGGTGCATGGAAATATGGGAGAGGAGCAGCGTGCCTTCCCTGCTCCCAGGCTGTGGAGAAAAGTGATTTACGTACACCCTTTGCCAAGAACGTCAGAATGACTGCATCCAGCATTCTACCAGCATCCCAAAATCGAGCCAGTCTACTTATCCCTCTTGCCAGCTCTACCCTTTAGCCCGATGCCTGCCCGCTTTGCTCTGCTTCCTGTGGGTTACAGCCGCTGAGTCCTTCCCTGTCCTCTGCTGCTGTGCACTCTGCCTAGCTCTGCCTTTCCTCCTGCCCCTCAATACCACTCTTTCCTTCAGGCCTGGCTTAGCCCTTTGGATTCTGCCAGCCCTCCCAAGTGGCAAATGCTGCCCAGCAGCACTCACCAGCTACCTGCACAGCCCATGCCCTCCTTCAGCTCAGCTCCCCATCGTCACCCTTTCTCCCCTCCCCAACATCCACAGCTGCAGCCTTCCTCATCCTTAATTCTTCTGTGGGATGCAAGGCTTAAAGGATTACAGGCTGCATGAGTTCACAACCCGAACTCCAAGCTGTGAACTCTTCGAGTTCAGCCTCACCCAGGGCTGGAGTTAGAGCAAGCAAGAGGAATATGTTCCTGTATTAAACACAAAACATGCAAAATACGAAAGAATTATTAGAATCTATAGAAATGGTGGGAAACAGTACAATTGCCGTGTGCTTGGCGTGTATTTGCCTAATTTCTTACTCCCAAGGAGAAGTAGAAAAATTAAATGGACAGTGTTACATTAATTCTCAAGCTTAGAAAACAACATGACATTTCATTGCAGATCTTTGATTCATGGCAGTTTAGGATATGATTTCAGGAAGGATTGCCTTCATTTGAATGAAAGATTTATATCACTTTAGGATGCCTTCAGAGAGTTGGTGTTTTCTCAGCTCCATGTCTTGCCATTGCACTCTGTTGTGCCCCTTTCTTGTGACTGTGATAAATCTGCACGTCAACTCGTCAAGGAACTTAAAAATTATATTAGTTGTTTTTCATCTGAGGAAACAAACCAGTGGTAGTTGATATAACAGATTTCACGCTAAACAAAGATACAAAATGACAGGGATTACATGATGCATGTACTTGGAGCTTGTATCTTCTTTTATGAGCTCTCCCCCCCACCACCAAAGACTCTGTTTTTCCATCATTTCTATGTTTTATTTCTGCTTGCAAGCTTTGACTCTTGGCATCCTGATAAACTACAAAGTCAGGAATTCTTGAAACAAAAATGGGAAAGGCGCATGTCTTTTTGACACTAGAACAAAATTAATAACGCAAATGAAAATCAAAATGTCTTAGGCTCCAGCAAGTCAAGATTTTCTGCAACTTCATTCCATGCTCTTCTCTGCATTTTCACATTCTTTTCAAGTTTGTTGGTTTGGTTCTGATGCTTTTTGGTAACAGGTTGGGGTGTAATGGCCAACCACCAGTCCAAATTTTTGTTCCAGCTCCAGCACCTTACACTTCTCAGGTGACAAAAATGTCCTGCTCAGCATCTCCAAGGTTCTTTCTGTAGGAGCTGGATGCAATGAGTTGTCTGATAGATGACATGGCCATATCAGCAAGGGCATTTTGGTTTGTTAGGAAGCAACTTATGGCTTTGAATGAACGCTTTCAGATGAAGTCCTGAAAACCTCCTGCACATGTGTAATTTCAGCTGATAGAGATTTTAAACAAGGATGCTCCTGTTTACCAAACTTGAACACACAGTTTGGTGCCTTCCACTTCAGAAATCAGGGTACTGCCATGGGACAGCGGACTGTCTGCTCTCCATACTGGTGGTTCCTTGTTGTCACCAGTTGAGCACTGGCTACCAGTACAGCTCTTTCTTGTGATACACTGGTATCTTGTAGGGGACATGCAGGCTTCACTGGGCTGGGTCCCACAGGCACAGTCCCAAAGTTCAGTCTTGGCTAAGGAATTCATCTGCGCAGATGATGCAAGTGGCCAGCAGCTGTGGCTAGCACAAGCCTAGACGGTGGCCTCACCTCAGGCTACTGCCATGGACACCTGGAGATTAGAACTGAAAGATTCTTCTTCTCTCTTGTGGCTTACTTATTTTGGATTTTTTTAATCAATTCATTTATAAATTTCTTCTGAAAGCCGGGGCCTGAAATGGACTGCTTGGGCAGAGGCAAAAGAGGTTATAATACACGGTTTACACAAACCACGAATCCAATAAAAGTATCTGTATGTCAGTAAGGACAGAACACTACAAAAATATTTAATCATCCAAACTGAGTACATATGTGAACACTACCACAGAAGCAAAGCCATTGATCTAGTCACTTTTCAGGGAAAAAAATCTCCGTTTTCATCTCTATTTGTGACTCTCTGACAAGCAGAAGCCCCCTCAGCACAGGGTGACTATCCCACGCTTTCCACAAAATGTAATCCTACCTCAGGAGCTTAGCTGCTGCAGTGACCTTCTTTTGTCTGCTTGCTCTGTAGTAAATGCTGTCTGACGTGAGTAAAGAAGATTGGAAGAAGGTTATTTTTAATATCAGTATTAAATAATCTGTATCACAACAAAACATAAGAAAGAAAGGCATCTGTTCATTATGTTTTCAGGGAGAATGACACCATCACCTACAACATCTTGTAGGGAGCTCATAAACAACATACTTTGCAGGATTAACCTGACAGGGCCCCTTCGCTCCAGTTTCTATTATTAACTTTACACCTAGTGCAAGTCTCCTCAAATGAACTATATGAGGTATAACGGTTTATCTAATACAGACTATACCTCAGCTGTAGATTTATTAGCAGGATAGTAAAGGCCTGGGTTTTAAAAGCCCTTCACAGAGATGTGCTGAGCACCTGATCCCTAAGGTTCGTACAGGGTGAGTAGAGAGCAATTTTTATCATTGTCCAGGTTTCATGGTCTAGCTGATGAGTTAGAACTCTCTCTCCTCATATTCAGCTCCACACTTAAAAATTCCCCCAACATTTCTGTCCCCATCCCAAGCTCCCAATTTCCACTGAATAGCTGGCTTAGCAGCCTACTACCTACAAGCTGTTATCACACAAAACAGGAGTGCAACCTCTCTCCTGTGCCACTTCACAGCTCCAGCTGCCTGCTTGGTCATCTCAAGTTTGATACAAAACTGTTCATTATGGCTGAGCAAAAGACTGCAGCCCTGATGATAACATCAGCAAAATGACTTTTATTTTTTTTCCTATAATGTAACAACTTTTTTTTTTTAATGGAAGGTATTTTCAGAATTTTGTGAAGATTGGCTCTTTCTTTTCCTAATGTTCTCATTTATTATTTCCTGTATTTTACCTCTCTGCTGCTAAGCTATAAGAGACCAAGAAATTGTGAAGTATTTCTACTGTTGAAGCATGTAAGATGTAAAAAAGAAAAGCTGAATTTTAGCCCTGTTTGTCTTTTTGCATGTCAGAAAATCAAATTATTTTCGTTTCGTAAGTATTTCATGGTAACATTAAGCCTTTGAGAACAGAGAACATGCATGTTGCAGGACACCCAAGGTTTGTTGCTTTAAAGTTAATCTGCAGTCTTAAAATGTAGCCTGAGTTGAGGTAGCACACAGCTGTATTTGTGCAGGCAGCAGAGCAAGGATCAGCCTCATGCTCCAAGAGCCTCTTGGTTCTGCCCTGCTGCAGGCTACAGCTTCCCTCCCTCTCTGCTTGAGTTCACAGTTGAGCTGATGGATGCAGCAGGGGTGCATCCACGTTGTTATTCTTGTTTGATCTTTGCTCAAGTGTCCAGTCTCTGGCTGCATAAATCCATGTGAGTCTCCAGACTGGTACAGTTCAAGGAACAGTGAAGTCTGGGGTTGCAGGTCATTCACCTGCACCCTTTGGCCTGGGAATGGAGCCCACAAAGGCATAGAAAACAGAGACATTACACACATCGTCCATAATCTGAGCAAAAAAAGGACTAACTTTCATTAAGTTTGCTCATCACCTGCTTTCATTAAAGGGACTGCAGCCAGTCCTGCACTGTGGTCTGTGCTGCATGCTGTGAAGGAAGGAATGGTCAGCTGTTGTTTCATGAGCTCCTTGTTCAGGAATGTTTCTGTTTCATAAGACAGAGAGAACTGTTCTGATCACCTTGCATGCGATTCATATGCACAACATACACAAACCCAGGAAGACTTATACTAGTTTCAATATTAAGCTAGCGGGTGTGGCAGACTCCTGGGTGTCAGATGAGAGTACACTTTGGTGTACTGTGAATGTCTGAATGGACATCTTCTCTCATCATTAAAGACTAAAATTTTAGCCTTCACCTCAGTAGACCAATTTAATTTTCCAATTTCTTTTTCACTCCTTTGAACAGTCTCACAATAGTGATGACCAGTGTAGTGGATCCACAGTACCAAACAAAACCAAAGAATTAGGTGTGGTACCAATCAGTGGAGATTGCAAATCTTCAGGTCTGACCTCTATATCTTGGCCCAACACACTTTGGTGCCCTTTGACCTTTATGAGATTATTTTAGTCTCTTCTCTTGACAAACTGAAGACATTGTGAAAGTATAGCACCATTCTTGAATCATGCCAGGTAGAACTTCTACGCTTTTCTCTTTTTTTATTAATAATGTATTAGAAAAAAACATGTTAAATAATGAAACAAATTTTTTAAAAGAAGGTCTGTTCTTGGAACAGGCAGTGGTTCAAAGTGGACATGACAGATAAATGATTGGGATTTTGGTTCCGACTCCAATTAGAAAGCAACAGTGTTCCCTTCAGCATATGAAGCCTGCAAATCCTCCACGGCTGCTAAGGTAGAAAAGGCCTTTTGACAAATCTAGAAGCTATTATTTATTATTCTAATGCTTTATCTATAAATCTGAGCCTCACTCATATTGTGGCAGTCTTTCTGCTCCTTAATTCCCTGGACATTGAATTACAGATATTTGAAGATCTGAGGTCTAACAGCTTAGAGCTTAGATTGCAAACTCCTGTTCCCATTTTTCTTGCTAAATGGACACTTCATTAAATTCCTCTGCATTTCATTCTGCCCATTTGATGAGGCAGCCACAGAAAGGCCTTACAAGGGAATTAGAGGCATAGTCCAAATAATAGTAATTTTCACCATGTTTTGGTTAAGCTTTCTTTTTCTGTTGCACCTTGCACATCCTAGCATTTGCTTCTGTACAGCCTCGAATATTTGCTTTTTCACATTTGTAGTTGTTACCCTCTGCTATTTGTAGTATGGAAATAAATGAATTCCCAATTTGTGCTGTAGTTGTAGAAGTAATCATCCTATAAAAAGTAATCCACAATTCACTGCAGTAAAATGTATTAGTTTATATATCTGTATGAGCTGAGAGTTGATACAGTAAAGGCATGTAATTAAAAAGTGCACATGAGATGTATTTTGAGCTTTTCTTAGCAGCTGTTTCATATTATGAAACATGCACAGTGCAGTGGTTCTGTAATTGGATTTAAGTAGATTGCAGAATATCTCAATACACAGAGCAAAACCCAGCAAAACGTTATAAAAAATTGTGCATAGTAATTCTGCCCAGGAGTTGCCAAAGAAAGAGCAGAGAGATCACATAAAAAAATATTTCCTGCCTATGTGAATCTATGAAAATTCCCAGAAATATTAGGAAACATTCTCTTGGATGGAAATGAAAACAGTTTGCACTAAACTCAACAAGAGGGGATAAATGTGTGTTTAGCTGTTGGCCAAATTTGAATTCTGGTATACATCAAATGTTATTAGTTTGTACTTAATGACACAGAATTGCACATATACTTGAAAAATTCTTCCAGTTGATTTTCCAGACTTAAGTTAGTTTATGTTATAGCCATTTTGATATTTATGCTCTGTAAGTATCTTGTCTTTTGATTTTTACTGAGAAGCTCAATTTATTTTTTAACATTGATGTTCTTCTGTAATGGAGGAGGGGAGATAGTATTTTATAACTGGAAGCTTAAATCACAGAATCCTAGAATACCAGATTGGAAAGAACCTCAAGGATCATCTGGTCTAAAGTTCTTGGCAGAGGCACTTAAAGATTTAAAGTATGTTATTTTCTCTCTTTCAAAGTATATTATTTTCTCTCATTCTTTAAGAGGGGGAAAAAAATCCAGGATATTTTTGCTGCTGAAACAGCATTTGCAATACTACCAGGGACTGCTGTTCTATTTGTGAGCTAAGATTACTCTCAGTGAAATGGCTCAGCTCCCTGAGGTTCTCAAAATTTCTCTTATGCCTTTGCCAGATTCACAATAGTCTTGCATTTGTTATTTCACTAAAAAGGAAAAAAAAAAAAAAAAAAACAAAACGGGGGGGGGGGGTAAATTATGTATTTGGCTGAAATAAAAAGGAGAAATGTGCATGGCTGAAAAGCTTCTAAAGCAACTCCATAGAGCACCTGTGTGCTGAAAAGCACTGAGGATCATTTACTGCTTAATCAGGAGCCATCCAACCCTGGAACAACAGACATGGGGGAGGACATTGAAAATATAAAGCCCCTCACTGGGAATCTGTCTGTCCCACTCATTCCCACCTTGAGGAAAACACTGCACCTGCTGCAGTTCACTTTACTGGCTGGCAAAATGGTTAAAATAAAACTTGCCTCGTTTCACAGCTTTCTGCCAACATATATTTCAGCCGTGCTTCTGGAGCCCTGTTGGAAGAGCAGTGTATGGTACAGTGTCTTGGGAAATCTGACAGATAAATGCCATGTTTAGAAATTATTTTTCTGTTAAATGAGATCATAATTGGGTAAATTGCTGGGTAGTTAAGGAATTCTTGCTCTTCTGGTTAGATAAACAGACTTTTATTGCGAACAATTCTTGTCTTCCTAAATCAGTTCCAGGAAACCCTATAATGTCAGTCACTATTAGCATTTGGAATAGCATTAAGAGCTTTATACAAGCTCATATTAATCTGTCTAGGTTAACCTTTGTATCCAGGCTGCCTCAGTTGCTGTATTTCAAATCTGCAGAATGTCAGTTCTTCTTGGTGGGCAGGAAGAGGTTTAGCACAGATTTAGCGGTGCTTTGATCATAGCATGAAGTCATTTTGAACTTATTTGTGACCAAAATAATTTCTTTGGGACACTTTTATTCGGTCTTATCAACTGAGTTGTTTAATCAGTTGGAGCAAACTTGTAGCCTCTCTCTTTTGCTCCAGAAGCTGCTATGAAGACCGGATGACTATTAAGACAGATAATAGTGTCAAAAATATTCCATTTCACTGGGTCAGTAGATCTCACAACAGGAGAAATACCACATGTGTAGAGAAACAGAGTGGGAAGGGTCCCCAGCTCCCCCTCCCAGCTGCAGTCTTCCCAGAATATCCTGAGGCACTTGTCCAGTTTGCACTCTAGCACCTCCCTGGAAGGCAGTGCCTCAGATCATGTCCCTCAGGCAGTCTGGTCCAGCACTTAATTATGCTCATAATAAGAAAATTTTCCTAATATTTAACCTAAATATTCTTTGCTGAAAATTAGGTTAATTTCTGCTCATCCTTCCCTCAGTGGACATGGGAAATAATTGATTGTCGTTCTCTTAACAGTGCTTGAAATACTGAAACATGCCCTGGAACGTGTTATCATGTCCTTTTGCTGGTCTTCTGGTTTCTGGATCAAAGCCCAGTTCTTCAAAGCTCTCCTAAGAGTCATGATGTCATTTCTGTCTTGTGACCTCTCTCCAACTTGCATTTATCCTTTAAAACATATAGTTTAAACATATAGTGTAAACATGTTACTCCAGCTGAGAGCTTCTTTCCTGAGGAAACCGACCTAACAACATCCCACATCATAAAGAGCCTCTTCTTCATGCACTGATGAATCTGCCTTCTTGGTAGGCACATGCTCAGTGTGTGTATTGCTTCCTGCAAAATCCAGAATGTCTTATGCAATACTGCTGGTAAGACATGTATTGTCAGGGTTGAGGGGTTTTTTTGGTCTGTGTTTGATTTTTTCCTCCTTTTTATTTTGTTTTATTTGATTTCATATATTTGATTTAGAACTTTATAAAGACTAGTTTTAATAATTCTGTCTCCAAAATACTTGCTGTTATCTCTCAAATTGGCATCGGTTGCATATTTTATAAGGACACCCTCCACTACCTTATCTGTACCATTAAGGAAAGTTTTGGAAGGCACAAATTCGGACTCAAAAAACTCTACTTGAAACAACTTCAAATATTGTCACTGGACCATTGACACTAAACATCCTGTTGTATACAATGAAAAGAATAATGGACCATCAGGTTTCTTGGTTGCATACGGAACAGGGTCAAACATGGTTTTGTAGGAACAGCACAAACCCAGGAGTCAGAGAGGTTGGATTTTGTTGGCTCGTTTGTCCCCAGCTTTTAATACATATGGCAGAAAGTTATTATAACCTCTTTTTTCCCTGATTTCCTTGTCTGTAAAAGGGAAGCAAAGATGCTTGTGAAGTGCTTGGCTCTTCAAGGGAAGATGCTATTGCAGCACAGGATGTCCATGGCTGTGCTCTGTCATCATTCATGCAGTTGAAACAAACCGTGCTGAGCCCAGTGAACCTGTAAAACATCCCGTGTTGGTGTCAGAACCCAGGTCTGCACCATGCCCTGGTCTGCTCAGGACCCTCTGCTTCCATCTCTCCTCCCAGCACCCCGCAGTGAGCTAGGAGTGCTTGGCTGGCACTGGCGCTGTGTGAAACGTGGCTGGAAGCAAATTCTAATTGCAATTCCTCGCATGCACCTGGCACAAACTTCAGCACTGCTCAAATGTACCAGCCACCAGTAAAATAGGGGGGTGGGCTGAGATTGTGTTCACAGTTGTTGCTATGATTTTGTAGTTCATATTAAAATAGTTCTCTTCTTTCCATTCTGCTTTTAAGCTTCCTGATAGTGATGCAAACTAGGTTTTTAAAGCTTATTTGCAGAGAAACGTTGTGAGAATACAACAGCTTGAAGCCGGAGTGAGATTTGGGATCATGGGGGTAAACAATACTTGTTCTGAATAAAAATGTGCTGAAATGCTTGCTCGGTGCCCCACACAGCACCGGGTGACCAGAGAGGAGACTGAGCGCAGCTCCAGCCCTGCAGCCCCACGCAGGGATTGCACTGCTGTGCCAGGGACCTGGGGCTCAGCCCCGAGGGGCTTCTGGGCTCTGCTCCCACACCTCTGGCACAGCCTGTCACACCGCGCCCCGCTTCTCCCTGCTCTGTAGCACTGACTGTGATGCTGAGCCTTTGAGGGCCAAAGAAGAAATGTAGACGATCCTGAAGGAATGGTTAAAAAAGAGTTGATGTTTATGACTGCCTGCCTGCTTGCTATTTAAACATGCATGGAGACATTTGATAAATATTTAAGTAGTACCAATTTATCTAGTGCTGTACATGTTTAACAAGATGAATACTAAAGAGGATAAATAGATTAAGATTTCCAAAATGATTGTGCCAAATGTGTCTTTTTACTTTGGGCCTCTGTGTAGCAAGGATGTTTGCACCAGCATAACTATCTCTTAATATATTAATAAACCATGTGCTTGGAAACCTCAACAAGCATATCTTGCTCCAAGGTAGCAATGCTGAACTAAGCAGTATTTTGTACCACTGCAACGCTTCCATGGTATATCAACAAAGCATCTTCAGGTCAGACCAGGCTGGGGATTCTGTGCCTCTGCTCTGCCTGTCACCTTGAACGTCTTTATTCTCACCTTGAAAAGCTTTGCTTTGAAATGAAGATGGTTTTAATGTTTAATATTTCCCTTGCACATATGCACACTTGTTTCAGCAAACTCACATGTAAATGCATGTGTATATACGTGAAATGTGTGACCTCTGTGTGTTTTTCTCTCAGTCACATGTGCTGAGGAGTAAGTTTGAGTGTGGAAGATTAGCTTGAGTACTTTGTATGACACATAAAGCCTCCACGAATCTCTCTTGATTAGTTCTCCTATCCTGACCCTAATACAGAGGTAAAAATATTTAATGACCTGTACTAAATAAAGTAACACAAGACTGTGACTCAAGTATGCATGACTAAATCTAGTTTAGTGATTCTTATGCTGGGAGTGTGTCACCAAGCTACCCTCAGAAGAGAATGGCTTAGGTAAATACACTATGGAATCAGTTTGCAAAGGCAGAATTGCATCTGAATATGTGTTTATATTAGTCAAAACCATGCAAGAGACCTCTGGCAGTCCTGGGCTTTCACTTGAGATAGTAGCATACCCATTAGAAATAAAATTACAGTTCCAACATCGGGACTTGTTCCCTTTTGTTGTGTTTTGATTGAGAAAAAGACTGCCTTCAGCATGGCAACCATGCAGCTATCATGACCACTGACATCAGGGCAGAAGATTCCAAATATATTTTAGCTCCTTTTTCGTGCTTGTATTTGCTTCCCCCACCACACCAGAGAAGCTCAGCTGAGATCAGAGTGTCATGTTAGAAACACAGACTCATCCTCCACAGAGTTCAATGTTACATGGGTCAGGACAGGACAAGACTGAAGCAACTCTTCTTGACAGAGCAGAAAGAGCTGAACTTCTGTTTTCTCACAGTGAACATCTCCTGATACAGCTCCCACTGAAGAACAGGGCAGAGCTGCCTCTGCCGCCCACCAGAGCAGCCCTGCCCCACGCCAAAACCCTCACCACCAGCAGCAATTCCTCTTCCTGTAGGCAAGGGAGCAGTGGCTGCCTCTTGTGGGGATTTTGCTGTCCCTGTCAGGCTTCTGCCTTCACCAGCTGCTTCTTTTGCCTGCGTATTAAACTGCTTAAAGGAAGGGGAGAGTTTCCACATGGTCTGGTGAATTCACATTTGAGCAGAACTGCAGCTATAAAATCTTTAAAAACGCTTTAGAAATCACACCATTGTGTATGAGAAATATAGCCTATATGTCCATATATTCACAAAGATTTCATATTAAATGCATTTATCCTCATTCTGTCACCCATGGAAAGTTAGCCATTAAAATTATGCGTGACAACTTGTTTATCCGTTTTGAATGCACTGGACGGGAGTTGGTTTTCCACATTCAGAGACAAACATACATCACCTTCAAGCACAAATATTACAAATATCTAAGATTTTTCTGAAAGATTTACTTCCTTTATTGATTTTTTTAGACACCATGACAAACAGGGACAAAGCTCTGGGTTCTGTACCATGGAAAGATCTTCCTTTGTTCTTAATAACAGACAGGAAGAGAGAGGCTGATGAAGTTCCCTCCCCAAACAAGGCAGGGACACTGCACCAGTGAGGCAATAAAAACCCTAATGGGAAGCTACCAAAGCCACACTGTTGTTTTATTTTGGAGCAACTTGCCAGGACAGCAGGAGTGCTGGTGCCTCAGAGCCGGGGCTGAAATGAAGACCAAAACTGCTGCCAACTGGAGAAAGACCAAGGCCTTCAACTTAGTTCCCTCCAGTTAATCTGTGGAAATCAAAGAGAAGGTAAAGGGGTTTTCTTGTCCTCTGTAATTGGAAATATATGTAGAGGATTTAATTTCTCCAGATTTCAAAAGGTGTGGTTACTTTTACCTACCAAAACTAGAGGGTCTGGAGGAGGACTCCCCAGCATGTGGCCCCTTTTGGAGACAACACAATTTTTCATGCCCCTGCTAGGCAAAGTTACCTGGGGGTCTCTCCACTGCCCACACCATGGAAATTACCAGAGCAGAGAGGCAGTGGATAAGATGTCAGGATACAGAAAACACTACTTGCTTACTGGCTTCTGTATTTGCAATCATTTTGCTCCAAATACAAATGCTGTGGTCTATTTCAAAGAGCCATTTAGGGATGTGCAAGCAGAGGAAGAGCTCAGGGTAAGTTTGTGGTGCTTTTGAGTGAAGTTTCAACAGCATATAAGCACTGGCAATGCTCAGCCTCTTGCTGTGAATATCTTTTTTCCCTAGTCCTGGGGTGAATTGCAGTATGAGGTACAGCCTGTAGAAAAATATTAATTAGTATTTCAATCCACAGCATCTAGCTTGAGCCAGCTGTTCTTTTAGATTCATCTACAGCAGCACATGCCCATTTCTGAGATTTTATAAATTATGCACTTGTTTTCAGTTACACATAGAGAGGACACATATTTTATGTGAATTTTCCCTGCAGGAACTGAAAAGTTCAGTATTTGAATGTCCTGCAATGGAAGCCCTCATCCACAGGGTTGCAAAAAACCCCTTGTGATGAGTGAGGGCAGGAGAGGTGAAGGAATTGTCAAAACACCATACCCAAACTGTCATTTTGCCTTTGTAATGGCTACTGGGAGCTGTACGTGTTAATGCAGAGACTTATTTTGGCATTATTGTCAGGCTCTTCCTGGCACATTCTCCTCTGTTCCATAAGTAACAGGTCAGAGTTTCTAAGGGATTGTGCATTATTTACACATCAGTGCTGTGCAATTTCCATCATCCACCTACAGATACCATCCAAATTCAACAGCATGCTTACTTATTCATTATGCATGACTTCCCAAATCTCAGATACACACTCCAGGCCATGCTTTCCTACCTTTTTCCCCCCATATTTACTAATTTACACCTCCTTTTCCCTACAAATATATGTAATTCATTCTGAATATTTTATTCAAAATGTAATACTAATGGGATTTGAGTCTTGCTGATAAGGATTCAGGTTCCCTAACCAGTATTCATACAAAACTTAGTCTCTAGGTTTGAAAATAGATGTGATCCACAGTGCAAAGCTGCTTAAAGACACAGAAATAACAACGCTTAAAAGAGAAAAAAAAAAAAAAGAAAAAAGAGAGAGAGAGAGAATAAGTGTCACTCATGCAATTCCTCAAGATTTCTTCCTGAGCAGGAAGAACTACTTCTTCCCCAAGAAAATTATAATGCTGAAATCTTTACCCATTTGGAGAAAGATTAAAAAAGGAAAAGCCCATCCTCAAGCTGACAACTGGTTCATGCTGCAATAGTCTTCTTTTTCAGCGGTCATTGTGCTCACCATCAGGGTAGCCAGCTTAAAGGCAGATGACTCCCTCCTCTGTTTTGGAGTAACAGGCACTATGAAGTCATAAAAAAACCAAACCCAAACCCACCAATTATTTCAATTTCCAGTTGCAAAGGAACAGAGATATTTTTGTTCAACCTGGAGCCTTTTCTCAGTATTTTTTGGGTGCACCCAGTTATACTTATTCCATGACAAAAAAAAAAAAAAATATATATATATATATATATATTTTATATATTTTAGCTATTTGGTGTTTCATCTTCTCTACCCACTACTTTATTACTATGTGCAATTTGGCTGACTGGGGAAATTTGAGTTTTATTTGCACTCGTGATATTTCCACGCAATGTCATAGTCCATATTATACTGTGATTTCATCACTTAGTATCCTTCTATTACCCTGTTGGGTAAATATTGCCTCCCTTGTGGCATTCATTGATCAGGGAGATGTTCTCCATGCTCTTAAACCATTTCTATTTACACAATTATGTTCTACATTATGGTGTTTTTTTCATACAATGGGACAAGAACCCCAAGCCTATTGATGCTAATAGCCAAAGCAAAATATGGACACCTCTAAAAAAGAATGAAACTGGGACTACCCTTTATTTGCCAGTGCATATCATAAAGAAGATCCACAGGAAGAAGGGATGTCTGATCCAAAAATTGCAAGCCAAATGCTCCACCTGTACCTTTGTCCAGCATCTAAGACAGCCAGAGCTAGCGCAGCCTTCACTTCTGCAGGACTACTAATTCCCTGTTACATGAGGGAATCCAAGACTAATTCAGACACTTGTGGCTGTGCAGAGTTACACTGAAATCACCTGTACAGGAAATCATCTGTACTGAAATCACCGGTACTGTAGCTTGAAAACAGACAAGTTGCCTGCCAGAATTTTTTTTTCAGGACAGAATACTTACATAAACATTGGGAATTGACTGGGCTTCTTGTCAAAACAATATATAAGAAGTTTAATTTGTTTTCTGAGTAACTTGACTTTTTTTTTTTTTTTTTTTTTTTTTTTAATAGAGACATCAGAGGAAAAAATGATCCTATTGGAAGTATTTTTCAGATATTCATCAAAAGAATTTCTGGAGACAATGGTGTTTTTTATTTCTGAGTTGGACATCAAACAACTACTGGACAGAGCAGCATATAAACCTAGAAATCTTCTCACTGGAGTCTTTTACAGATATCAAATTCCAGCTCAGTCTCTCAATTGTTGACAGTCCGTGGGGATTATAGGAGCTACTTTTGCTTGTGTCTGTGCAAGTATCTTCCCTGATCATTAGAACTATCAGGAATATTATTGAATCTGGGAAATAGCAGCAAGTGCAGCAGGGTGGGTGCAGAGGAATCTCCCCTGGCAGAACTCCAGCAGCTCCACTCAAACACTGCAACAGCTTGCGCAGCACTGAGTCTGCCTCCAGAGCTCAGATTTCCAACATACGGCGGCCATAAAAGGGCACAAACAACTTGCGTTAATTGTGCAAGAGATAGCAGTAAAGCAGTAAAAAATTTGGAAGATGAAAGATGGAGAACTGATTAGTCTCAATGCCAGATGTTCTGGAAAAAGTGGTCCTGACTGGAAAGGAGAAATTGTTGACAACCCAGTTTGTGCAGTAATTCATAGTTGCATTTATCTCTATCTCTTCTCTACTGCTAGTGAAACAGGGTCCTCTTGGGGAAAGCAGCTGCTGTTTGATCTAGGCACTGTCCTTGTCTCTGATAACCTCACTCTTCCACACGGGCTCTTCTGCTCACCCACAGTGGGAACCACCAGGTTTAATAGGACACAGTGAGGTTAAAGGAGATTATTCAGGTGTTAGAAGGGCCTTGTAGCAGGAAATAAACAAACTGAGAGGAGGGCTGGATGTTAAGAAGAGGGTCACAGTTGGTTTGGGGAGGAGAATGTGTGAAGCCTCACAGCAAGCTTTGGCAGTCCAATTCAAACTCATTTCTTCCATCAGCTACCAGGACGTACAGCTCTGAAACCATGCCCAGCAGGGGAAGAGGACTGCTGTAGTAAAGTGGATGTGTGTCCCCCTTTCGGCCAGGGCAGGGTTAATTTTTTACAGTAGCCGATTCGGTGCCATGCCACATCACTGAAAGGTACGGGAGTAAGGGACTCACTCATTCAGGACAGGGAAAAATGGTGTGCTGGGGAAGAGCTGGTTGATACTTTGTCGTGGTTTTTCTGTGTAAATCGTTTTCTTTGTCTTACACCTTTTATTTTTAATATTGCTGCTGTTACTTTCATTTTCCTATCTCATTCTCCTTTGCAGTGGCTTGTTCTTATCTCACCCTGTAATCTCTGCCTTCTGTCTCCCACCGAATGGAGGGGAAGGGGAACACCATCTGGCCTGGGAGACTCTCAGTGGAGGGAGAGGTCACTAACCTCGGGAGTGCCGTTCCTAAGCCACGACATTGTGTTTTCACGAGCGGTACCGAGTGCAAGAGGAAAGCTTTGAATCTTATTAAGTGCAAGGTTTAGTCACAAAGCTCACTGTGGTACTGATTAAGTTGGTGCAGGGATGAGGACAAGAGAAGAAAGAACTCAGGACTGCTGCAAAGGCCCACATAGCGGAACCTTAAAAGAAAGTCTTTAAAGACAGGACTCTGGCTCCTGGCTGTAAGGCTGATGAGATGTTAGACAGGACCCTCCTGTTTGGTCTTTTTCAGGTTCTGCTAAACAATGCCAGGCTTTGCCAGCATCTTGTTAAAGATGCTTCCATATTCAGTTCCCTGCTGCAGTTAAAACAGCCTGAAACACCTTTCTGATCTTTCACTGTCTTGGTTCAGTTGTGCAGCAATCCAGAGTGAAACCTATGAAGACATTAAGAAATTCCCTGAGTTACAAATTAAATCTGCTCAACAATCTGCATTGCTTTTGGGCTTGTCCCTGTGTTACCATGAACAAGACAACAAAGATGAACATTATATTTCTTTCCAACTCTTGTGAGAAAGCCTTCAAATAAAGCTCTCTGAAATTATGGGAATGTTTAGCATTTGCATTGAGGAATATGTGAAAAACAGCATTTGTTCCAGTGTTAGTACATCTTCAATCAGTTCTAAAAGCTAGAGATGTATTATGTTGGAATTTTGAGACAGGAGGATTTCATTTGCATTTTGTGATTTGCTTGAAGACAAATAAATTTGAACTACAATTTACTCATAGTTTATTGAAGAGAATTGGTCTATCAAAATGCCTCAACAGACAAAACCTGCCTTTTTAGCACAAGAGAATTGCTGTGCCATTGTATTTTCATGCTGCCATTCAACTTCTGCAGGTGAATACTGCTAGAAGCAAATGGTATTCACCCAAGTCAGGTTTTCAGATCATCAGTCACTGAACTCAAGTGTTCACATAGCTATGGTCATTCCCAACAGCATCTTCCCTGAAAATGTAGCACAGTGGTTGGCCTTGACTCAGTACAGTTGTAGTCACCAGATAACAAATGCTCCTGCTAGAGAGGGAAATGCCTTCAGCACTCATCCCTGAGCATGTGACCACTGCTGAATTTCATTTTAAAGAACCATTTCTGGATGGCACAGACATACACATTGATGTGTTTTGGAGAATGTTGCTCAAATGAAATGAAAATAGAGGAAAAGATGCTTTTTCAGTAGTTAGCCAACTTGAATTTTACTGTTTGCTTTCTATTACAGCCAATGACACCTGCCAGGTGAACAGAAGAGCTGCAGTAGATCACAGCTGCCAGTCTGAACTTAACTGGTAGGAATGATTAATATGTACTTCACCTCACCAAAGCAGTACAATCATTTTAATATTGCCATACTAAATTGGGTCTAATTGTGCATCAGACCTGGAGCAGACCTGCCTTTTCACTTCTAATTGTAACATTCAAAGACATGGAGAAATCATAAGGTCAGGACAGAGGAAGATTATTCTTTAAACTTAAATTTCTGAATTCCCAGATATGCATTAAAGAAGGAAAGAGAAAAAAACTGTTCTTTGTGTTATGAGATTATTATTAGCTCTAGAGAATTGCATGTGACTGTAAACTCAACAACTTGTGGCAACAGTTCAGTCAAAGTAAATTGTTCTGCAAGCCATATGTCAGCTAACCCTGCTCACAATCGGGTCTGCTCTAATTGCTGCCTTGAAAGAAAGCTGTGCACAGCCGAGGCAACTCAGGAACGTGCTCATTACAGACATGGGAATTAGGAGTTGTTCAGTTCTTACCATGATTACTCTTAATAAGCCCATATAATTATATGATAATATGATGCAAAATTTCTTCTGTGAGTTCTCTGCTCTAAAGGAGCATTTTACCCTGGGAGAAAATGTTTAGTTAAGGTGGCAAGTATCATTTTTGCACTGCAGTCTCACAATACTTGTGCTCGCTGTATTTCCTAAGGCTGGAACTCCTGGGGTCATCTGATTGTACAGCAATCTGCAATTTATGTATTTATTTTAGAGAAAAAGTCTCCAGTTCTTAGGGTTACAGACAAAAACCTCCAAGTAATTACCACTAATAAAAAAGATGTCCTGGAGGTCCAAGAAAAGAAAGTGGCATTCAAAGCTTTTTGTTTTTCAAATCTCACAGTGTGTATCAATCATGGTGCTTCAGACCTGCCCTGAATTTTATCCACAGAAACGGATAATCCTGAAACCTGGTCTTGAAATTGCCTTGCACATTCCCTTGGTGAAGCCTAACACAATGAGTAAATCTAAATCATATCAAAGAGTTCCTTTGCTTCAGGCAAATGCTGTTTGTTAGGACGGACCAGCACTATGGGTCCTTCTGCCTTTGTTCCTTATTCTGAGACAGATTTTGGGTCAGTGAGCTAGATTCCCTGTTCTTCATTTCATGGATTTCTTAAGCAGAAATAGTCTTTGTCCCACTGTGAGAAACGTGTGGCTGTGAGGCTTAATTGAGATTTGTTGGGTTTGAGATTATTGACTGAAATGTGAAAGCATGATATTACATTTGCACAGGGATTTATTGCACATTTCAAAAAGGAGAAGAACTGTGGCTTAGGTGAAAGCTATTCTAGAATTTGGGGTATATGTTTTCACAAGTGTATTACTTTCAACCAGACACAAACTTTCAAGTAGTGCCTGCTGTTTGCTAGAGGAATGTCCCAGGATGATCTCTGGTGTAGTTCCTAATTAATTATTTCAGATTAAAAGTATATTTAAATATTACTGCATTGAAGGGAAAGCTATAGTGGTGCTTTCAACTTACAACCTAGAAATTACTAATTGAGTTTGTTTTAATTAGGAAAAGTCGGCTACAACTGAGGAGCTGCCCCACATAATTTTGAAGATTTTTGTAAATTGCAGTGCTCTGGAAATTGCTACCATTTACCTGACAGCAATAGTGTGGGGTGGGTTTTGTGTTCGTTTTTTGTGTTTGCTATGTGTGGTATTTTATTTGCTTGTTTATTTTCATTTCCTTGTTTGTTTTTGTGGAATTTGTTTCTTTTTTAAACAAGTATTTGACTTCAGGGCTTTTTCATTAGATTTTATAGACAAGATTGGGGGTCTTTACACTAAATTAGCACTGTATAAAAATACATCCATTGAACAAAAAACCTGTCAGGGTGAAGTATGACTCTGATTCTTTGTGGTCTGCTGGTATTGCACTGAGAATTCAGGCTCAAGGACTTAACTTCATGCCTGAAGTATTTTATAACAATTCTCATCCAAAAATACAACATCTAAATCTTTGACACCTCACTGGAAGTGTAAATGTAAAGATTATTGGACTGCAAAGGAAATTGGGCAAAGCTTGCAGCTTTCATCTCCCCTTCAAAGCACTACATTGAGGATTTCATTATCAAAATAGTGACATTGTAAGTGGAGCTGATTTTGCATCCCAGTTACATGCTTAAGGTCCTGAAATAAAGTGATGTTTGATTATCTTTAATCAAGGTGTCAGGGTCCCAAAGCCAAACCGTTAACCCATATTTATGGCTGTTACACGTTAATAATGAGAAGTGCCAATCTCAACAGAATATGCAAGAGACCAGTTTCATAAAAGCATTCAGGTGCTTAAATAAAATTAATTGACATCTAAATATTTTTAAAGTCCAGCCCAGATTTGGTACGATTTGGCCATGCTGCTACATGAGAAACATCCAAACTTTATGCTGACAGAGACTATTTAATGATAGATTTGCTTTGTCAACTATAAGGTACTTCAATAGGAGCATAACATGGAAAGGAAGAATCGCACTGTTGGTTTTGTTCCCACAGAAAGTTTTTGTGAAGCCTTGACAGGAGGGCAGCCCTCCAGTCTTGGGATCAATGCAGACAAATAGAAGAGTCTAGAGGAAAGAACCTTAAGCTACTTTAGCCTAGGAAAAGAGGTGATCAAGAAGAGTTATGATAACAGCTTTCCACTGAAAGTATATTTAGGAATAAAGTGATTTCTTGCTCACTCTACCTGCTAGGTAAGGTAACGAGGAAGGAAATGAATATATCACAGGCTTCCTCTGCTTTTGCTCTAAGCAGGTAGCACCAGAATAAAGATGGTTTATTATGCTGCTCCAGTATCCTGCCAACAAGCAAGGATTCATTCTTTGTTGTAGAAAAGAACAAATGTCTTGCCAAAAACCCAAATTACAGTCATCACTGCAATGAAAAAGCAGCAGGGACTGGCGGAACTTTCAGATGGGTGTGGTGGAGGGCTCCTGCCCAGGAGATGTGTTCTCTGCACCCAAGCAGCACAAAGATAGCCAAGAGCCACACAGGAAGAGACCCTGGCCAATCAACTAAGCTTCTTAGAAAGAGCAGGAGAGAAAATAGTGGGGATGCTGCTCTAGACTTGTGAATCCTAAGCCCTCTGCTCTAGGGTCAGGGGAAGTCAAAAGCTTCCAGGAGGGAACCACACAGGTGATGTTTCCAAAATGGCTTTGTCACCCTCAGCCATGGGGTGGCATTGCATGAGCTGTTGAGGAAGATGGGAACCCTCTTGACAAGGGAAGCTTCTTTGCCTGTCAGCTTTCCAGGATGGGAAGGCTTTAAGTCAGATTTGGGAGGAAAAGAATAACAGGGGGCAGTTACTGGTAAGCAGTAACACTGCAATCTCAACTAAAGCCTAAGGACCAGAAAAAGTCAGGTAGTTACTGTAAACCCAAGGGAAGGACAGGTAGGAATATGCCTCCACTGAGCATTTCAGAGGCTTGTGGATACTGCCTGAGCTGCACACCACTCCATCTCCCTGAGACAGCAAAGGACCAGGACAGAGAGGGAGAGCCACAGCCCTTACCCTGTGTTTGAGGGCCATGGTGGCTGACTTTGACAGCACATACTTGTTCTCATCACTGGGCACTTAGGACATCAGAAAACGCTTCAGAGATTTATCTCGTATCTTCTCTATTCCTGCTGAAGGGCCTTTGGGAAGCATTAATTCTGGTGACAGTTTAGCACTTTTCTCCTTTTACCCCTAGGAGTAATCGAAGGCACATTAGTAGGGCTTTGCACATCATGAGAGCTTCTTACTTTATTCCTATCACCCTTCTCAGTAGAAACAACAGGCTAAGACAAAACAAAGCAGTACAAACCCATCATTCTCCTTACCAAATATACCACCAGCAATCTCATGGGAACTTGTGGGGGTCTTAACACGTCAGTATGGAGGTATGTGAGATTTTTCACTCAGTTCAGGTCTTATCCTTGGCACCAGAAGAGAAAACCCTGAAATGTGCCTAACAAAGTTGTTAGCAGATTTCTTGTGATTTAAAAGAGCAATCTTTGGAAAAGGGAAAAAGGAAATGATAGATCAAACTAACTGCAGTCTTCCACAGTTTTTCTGGGCACATAATCAGATTTGGGTTTTGTTCTTTTCAGCATTTGAAGAGTAATGTGATGATGAATGAAAGCCAGCATAAATTTGTCAGATCATTTCAAATCAGTGCATTTCCCTTCAACAATGCAGCACACCATAAGGTGAGAAGCAGCAGATGCTTCTTATGCTGCTTATGTTGACTTTTAAGAGGCTTTTGATACTCTTTCATTCCCAAACTAAGGAAACATAGTAGAGATTAATATTGCTTGAGACAGATGATTAAACTTCTTCAGAAATGCTTCTTGGGGAATATTTATCACTATTTCATCCTCACACAGCAGCAAGATTTTGCAGGGGTCTCTTCATGCTCCATTGCCACTCAGTGTTTTTAATCAGTAATACTGGGCAGGTGCCAGAGGAAGGTGAAGTGCAGGCTGTGGATACACTACACAACAGGAGTTCAAAACAAACTTGACTAACCACAGAAACAGATGGCAAAAAATTGAACCGAAGCAGCTCTAGTACAGGATTTTACATTTTGGCAGCAGTGTACTACAGCACAAGAGCAGGCTTGGGAATAATCAGGCAGTTCCATTGAAAGCGTGTAATTCCTGCAGCACATTCCAACTCTCCTGGGTCAGAAATGGCATCCTGTTTTTAAGAGGTAAATTCCATACCAGGATATGGCAGCTAAAAGCTGGCTGATGTAATCCTCAGGTTCAGCTCAGCTGGGATGGAAGGTATCAGCTGGAGTTCTGTGCTCAGAATGAGCATGGGACACACTCTCCACACAAACAGAAGCTGAACTCATTGTGGGGGTTTAGCAGGAGCCTGAAGGGAAACACAAAGCAGTCTCAGCTGCCAAGGATGTAAGAAGAAAAGAGAGGGAGAGGTGAAATCTATTCTCCATGACACGAAAGGACAAAAAGTCGGAGGGTTAAATTTCAGTAAGGAAGACTTAAAACAGATAGTAGGAAGATAATAACAGCATTTGCAGTGTGCACATTTACTGTTCAAGAAGATTTTGGAATCTATCATTTGAGACAGAGAAAGATGTTAATATCAGGATTGGACACTGTATTGGACAGGACCTCAGCTAGAATCAGTAGCTCTATCCAGCTTCTGATACAGTGAAACAGGCTTGATTAACATGATTAAAAATAGGTTAAACAAGTGAGTGCAGCAGCGAGCACTGGAACAAAGCAAGCAGACATCAGCCTAACAGTGCAGAGGACAAACCTCAGCTCTGGCACCAAGCTGGCAGGGAACCCAGCCGCCAGTGCTGGACTGTAGGACAAGCACCAACACACAGCAACAAAGATGAACAGCAGCACAACAGAACCAGAAAATTTTAACATTGGCTTTCCAGAACTCTCCAGTTGCTCTAGCCTAGTGCACTGGACTGTCTTCCCTGATCCTTTAAAAGCTGTGATTGGCCCAAGCTTTGAAAGGGTCAGTAGTGGAAGGGCTGGAACTGATGTAGCCCGACTCCAATGCCTCCTTTGCCTTCTACAAGGCAGGTAAATCAATTCCACAAAATTACTCTGTGTAAATGTTCTGCCATCAGCAGAACATCTGTGCAAAGAATTGCTACTGGGGCTTTGGTCCATGCTTTTGAGAAATGAGGGTCTAGCACAAAAACTGGCTGGAGAATTTATTCATTCCCACATGGAAGCCAAATAGCATGAGGTCAGTCAGTGAATGGCTGAACAGGCACCATAAAGCATTTATCAGATGCTGCAGAATTTGCTCTACTCCAATGTCAAAGTAATTTTAAGTGACTAAAGACACCCAGAATTTTTCATCAGCCCAACAGGTGGGTCCTCTGCTATTGCATTAGGAACACTGTCTCCCATCAGTGGTTAGTGCTAAGCTTCAACACAAGGTTCATTTTCATTGCAGCTTCACCTCGAGAAAATCCAAAGGGCAGAAAGCATCAACCTGAAAACAATGTTCCACAGCTTCCACGTTTTGCAATACTTCAGGAATTGTTCCCAGAAGAAAGTCATCACAACTTCTGCTGCCTTGGCTATAAAAAGGTGGCTGCTGGCTGTATTTCTGCCTTTAACAGGAGTGTCAAGTTAAAATCAAACCTGCAGGAAAATTTTGGTCTGATAGTCAGAGCTGTCACCAGGATGGTACTTGGTAGCATCAAATCACCCACCTTCCTTGTGTTGATTTAGTGTATCAATCCTAAGAATATGATGTCCAATGCTGGATTTTAAGTTTCATTTCACACTTCACATATCAAATGCACCACTTCCTAAGAATCCTCAATTCCACTTATTTTAAACTGTCAGCATTAATTAAGTGATTTTTGAACTACCTTGATACTTAATGTATTTTCAGGGACAGCAGAGAGCCTACAAGATGGAAAAGCTTTTTACAAAGGCATGTAGTGACAGGACAAGGGGAAACGGCTTCAAACTTAGAGTAAGTTTAGATTAGACATTAAGAAGAAATTCTTCATGTGAGGCTGGTGGGACACTGGCACAGGTTGCCCAGAGCAGACGTGGATGCCCCATCCCTGGCAGTGTTCAAGGTTGTTCAGGTTGGATGTGGCTCTGAGCAACCTGGTCTAGTGAAAGGTGTCCCTGCCTATGGCAGTGGGGTTGGAATTAGATGCTATTTAAGGTCCCTTCTAACCCAAGCCATTCAATGACTATGATCTAAGCACCTGTCAGGACTGGGCACCACAGGAACATACTCCTGGTATTGCAAACAATCAATAAAGTTGTTACTGCTCTGGTCCAACAAACTGAGCATGGATGGAAAGAACAACCAACACAAAACCTGAGACTTCCTTGAATACCAAAAATTGCTCTATTAAAAATATACTGCCTTGTAACATAGCTCTCGTACCACCAATCCAAGATTAGTAACTTCTGCTATAAAAATGTGGAAGCAGTAAACACAACATATAATGCATACAATGTGTTTCCCTAAACAATACAGGATTTACCTAGCAAAGCTTGTAATAGAACTGCACAAGTCAGCCTAAAAAACTCGAATCTGAGAGTGCTGCTGCAACCCACACCTTCGTACACACAAAACCTGACTCCTCTCTCTCCCTCTCCCCCCAGTGCTCAATATTTCCTTGCAGTTCATCTCTCAGACAGAACTGCCTCCAACTGAGAATGAACCTCAGCTCTGCTTGATAGCATCGCTCTCCCAGGCAGTGGTGATGAATGGAAGCAATGACAGCCTACACAGCCTGAAGCTGCAGCTCTGAGGCACAGGTGAGCAGCAGAGTTACAACAAGGGCACATTTTAAAATGAGTTTACTTCATTGCAAATATGGTGCTTTTTAAAAGAAAATATGGTGGTTTAAAAAAAGAAAATTTTAAAAACATATTGCAATTTTGGATTTTTGCTGTTATAACTGTGAGCCGACTAATAAATGTTCTTTGGTGTTATATATTTATGATCTTTTACAATTCTGTTGGCAGTGTTTTTCTAAATCAGGGTATATTGAAGTCCTAAAAAAAGCCTAACTAGAGTCAGGCTTGGTAGCTAAGGTCGATGAAAGTTACTATGAAAAAGAATTACAGAAATGATACATCAAGTAATTTCTGACAGCCTTCACAATCTAAAAATTTTATACCATTATAAACAGAAAAATTTCCTTGAAATAAAGGTGGTCCCAACTGCAGCTCTCCCTGACAGCTGCTCACTATTTACACAAAGCTATTGCTTCCCTGCAGTCAGCAAAATTAAGACGGTCCAAATTTCTAAGAAAGAGCACTTACTCTGAAGAAGTTTTAAAAGCAAATTTTGTTTAGCATTTGTGAAGAGCATTCTGAAGCTATGACTCCTCAAGACAGAGTTGGTACAACTCCTAGTTTACTCTTAATGGAGAAGCCCAGTTTATAAGACAAAATGTTGCAGTGTTTCAGGAGCTTCAGAGTCCGATTAGATTTGTGCTATAATTAAGTTGCATCCATCCTTGCTCACCACCACCAAGAAGATTCACATCTCCAGCCCAACAGCTGAGCTGGCACAGCAGCCACAATTGGGCAAATACTGGCTTTAACAACAGTGACCTCTTCAATTGTGCTGAGTCACAGAAACAGACTTCGGAATGAGTTATTAGACTACACAAAACTTTGGACCACAAAAAATTAAGACAAAGTTGAAAACTTTCCACAAACTCACTTTAAATTAAGAGGAGATTAAATTAACAGCGTGCTTATGATTGTAAAACTACTATGCTTGAGGGGAAAGTCTGCTTGGCTGATGAACATCTGAAAGGCTTCAAAAGATTAATTAAATAATCCTGTCAAACTCAGTTGTTTCTTAATGCTCCCATAATGAATAATACTCATTATGAATATACACTGTACTCAATGTGTGCTTTTGGAATTAATTTGGCAACTGTGACTTTAGCTGAAATATCACTGCTTGCCTAGATTTTATTTTTGGAGAGATTTATCAATTGAAGAACTTAATTTATTCACTGCTTAACCTCTGTACGTATCACTGTTAAGACACAAACTTTTAAAGAAAACCTAAATGAACAGCTGTAGTTATGGATGTGAAAATTGGTGTAGCTGTTTTTTCTTGTTTGGTGGTTTGTTCCCCCTCAGCCACCTCTAAGTTCTGAGAAGACCACCCAGGGTCAGAGAAGCAGCTGTGAACTTTTCATTAAAGATACACTGCTAGATATCCAAGGAATCCCTCTAAATCATGGACAGAAAGATGAGAACAATCTCATCTTTTTACAAGAGAGCTTGTAGCAAAAGGAAGGAATGCTCAGCCTGGCCCCTAGCAGACTTGGGGAGTTCAAGGGAAAACACTGTTTGCCACACCCTCTGCAACAGTGCCTCAGTACACCTCGGTGTTACAGCCATCCCAGGGCAATGAAGTCACACCTCCACAGCAGGCAGGGATGTACCAGCCACACCCCAAAGCCCAGCTGGACTGCCTTAGACCCAGGCACCACAATTCAAGTGTCAGAACAAAGCCCCAGGAGGACTGAGGCCAGGACTCGTGCCCCAGTGCCGTGAGCCATTACCCTTCCAGTGCCACCACTGTGCGCTCAGCAAGGCCTTTGCCTGTGCTCATCCTGCATTCACACTTGGCTCTGCCGCGTAGGAGTAAATCCAGTTGTAGTAACTGACTACAGAAATTACAGCTCTCCTGAGACACAGTATTTTTTCATTCACATGGTGTGTGTCCTTAAAAACCAAATTAGTAATAGAAATAGAAATAGTAATAGAATAGAACCAAATTAGTAACAGAAATAAACTTCTTTCTACAAGTGGCAACAACCAACTCCTACAGAAATAGATCTGAAGCCATTGATAACCCAGTTCTTACGTTCATTCGCGTCCCACATTTGCAAGAATCCTACTTTATGGAAATTGGAATTTAATACATTACTTTGCAAGATCACCAACTCTGAGTACTAAAAAAGAAATGTCAACGCTGTACTTTTCCTTTTTTAAACAAATATTACAAAATTGAATTTTATTGAGTTTCACACAAGATGCACTTATAAAATTGATACAGAATGTCATTCAACAGAAAAAAATGAAAGCAATCTCAAGCTTTCTTTAGCAACTGCTAAATAATTATAAAATAAGATACACCAAATTGACAGATAATCTTAATTTCAATGTGTGAACATCTCCAATTAGTATAAAATACATCAAAAATTAAAGATTGAATTCAAATTTTTCCACAGCACAAATCCTCTTCTTTTTACTTTCATCCCTGAACATAACCACAGATTTTGGCCATTACTCCCACTGCTCTTACGGGAGAGGAGAGGCTGAAAGACTGCAGCAAGGAGCTCCCACCAGAGCAGACAACCCTAAACTGTACAGCAGAGTTCTCTCAATAGCAAGTCTGCTCAGATACATAACTCTGTCCAACTGCCTCCATCTGCTATATTACTGTAGTCCTGCAAGTTTCAGGGATTAGCAGATACATTTAACTTTCACATGTTCAAACAGCAAATGAACTTTGGCTTTTCCATTCTGACAAATTACAAAATTAGCAAAGAGCAAATTGTCTTCATTTGTTCAGCACCGAAATACTTTTATGATACCTTCCCTTGGAAAGTAAAATTGGTGCTTACTTGAATGTCTGAAAGGCATTTTGGAAGCTAATGATGTGGTTTACAACATATGAAGAATTTATCATTAACTAAGGGGTCTCTTCTGATAAAACTCTCCAGCCTATGTTTTGAGCTCAAAATGAATCCATTCTTGATCTAAGGATTCCAAAAGTTCTTTTTGCAACCCTCCCAACTCTGCATCTCATACCAGAAATTAAGATGCATTGTAGTGCTTAAATGCTCTTTATAGATCTAGTCCATTTACTTAAGTTTGACTACAACCAATCAATTACATTAAATGGATAATTATGATTTGATTGTCAGCGTGAGCTTTTATAGGCATGTTCTCAGGCAAGTTAATACAGAGATGTCATTCTTCTAAGAGTTAATGCAAAATGCAGTGCAATGTTCTTAACTGCTATGTTAATGTCATACATACAGTTCCAACACAACACTTGTTTGCTGCAATTAACACTGCCGTTCCTTAACATTAGAAGTGCCCCTTTAATATTTTTTCCTACAGCAAAAAAAATCCTCAGCTTTAAAAAAAAATTCTAAATTATTTGCCTTGCAGGACATATAACACATGAAATGAATATGCTTCATATTTGCTCAGTTAAGCAGAACCTTCATTACTGTGATCTTGCCTTTGTGTTTAGTATTCAGATAAAATACTAAGCAGTAAGTCTTTCACTTAAAGGCAAAATTTTATTCTGATTACAAGATTTTCAAGGTACATCTTGAAAAGATTTTTGTTGACAAGAATAACTGTCTTGACTTGCTGTTTTATGTGCCAATGCTTTATGAGTTTGTTGATATAAGCACAAGTTTTGAATTCTGCTCGCAGATGTTTAATAAAACACAGTAACTGCATAAGCAAGCTTCCGGTCAAGTTGCCATACATTTCCAGGAATATCCTTACACTGGAGGAACCTTCATGAAAAAGTGTTCTGGAAGCATGGTTTCACAATGCAGAACAGGGTTATGCTTTTTTCCAGTCTGTTTTCCAGAAAAGTGATACTGCAGCTCTGCCACCTGGCTAGAGAGACTCACGATCCACCACGTTTTCCAAGAGGCAAGATAGAGATCACTTACTTGACCTGACCAGATACCAAGCCAAGTTACTTGTAGAAAGAAATTAATATATTTTTTTTGCCATTAATAATTTAAGTTTTTAAATAAATATTTATATGCCTTTTGGCAACTGTCCATTCTGGTAGCATCTGCTGTCCCAACAGCTCAGTATCCTTAGCACATTGATTTAAAAAAAAATAAATTCTTAGTCAATTCTGTTTCCACAAATAGTAAACCTGTCTATCTCCAACAAGTCTTTCTTTGCAGACCTGTGTTTTAATTCTGAACTGTCTTGGCTTATATCTTTTTCTTCTCCATCAGGAGTTGTCAGAAATTGGTCAGAATTGCTTGTTACAAGTAAAGATGGCATATTCTCCTTCTGATGCACTGGTTGATTGGTAACTGATGTAGAACCGTTTTCATCTGTGGAAATTCCTGTTGAAACAGAAGGCAATTACAAACATAATAATGAATTTAACATAGACATATTGATACAATGTGCAACATCCAGATTCATCCAAAGGTATCCTGAAAAAGTGTGCTGCAACAAGGCAGCAGAAGCAATAGAAAAAAACAAATTCTATGGAAGTTTAAATAATCAGCAAGAGCATAAGCAGCAGAAGTTAGGACATACATGCTTATTTTTGTTGGTTTAAGCAAAAAGATTTCTGACAGTCCATGTGTGAACCACACAAATGTTTGCTACTGAAATGAACAAAAGGAATCTTTGTGGCAGGAACTAGATGTGCTTAATCCTCTACAGAAGTACAATAAACCTGCCTTCTCCAGGGATAGCTAATAAATGACTCATGCACTGCTACGCACTTTAATAGCACTGGCTCCTAAAGCAGTGCTATTAAAGATGTCTATTTTTATTCCTGTCTCTTACTTTAGTGGAACTGAACACTGGCTTTGTTAACCTGGGATATTGGTAAGTAATATCCACGTATTTTTTCCATATTTTGTTAAAACATTTAAAGAATTAAAATGCACAAGCAAATGACAAGGAGATAAGAAAAAAAGACAAGAAAAAAATTTATCTTTTCCTCAGTAAAGAGTTATTGTTTCTAAAGGAATCTGAAAAAGTCTGACTGATGTGGAGAGTACTGCAGACCAGTCCAAAGAAATATTATCTGTCAGAATGGCACCTCTATCCAAATTACTACAAAAAATTTATTTCTGCAGAACATCCGTCCACAGTCTGCCATCTACTACTTGGAGGTACATGGGTTACCCACCCTCTAATCCTATGCAAGTTGAAGGTACTAAACTTGCAGTGAGAAAGGAGACAAGTAATTTTAACTCTAATCCTTGTTTACAAATGTAAGTATTTTCTAACCCAGCAGCTTCCAGATGTAGCTGGTCAGCCTATAAATGATTACCAGTAATTAGAGCTTTCATCCCTCAAGAGCAAGTTTTAGAATTTTATTCTCCAAAATTTTAACTGTTTTTGTGGACAAGGCGGAAACTCTTAAAAATTAACTGACTTAAGTGATAAACTGGCAGAAAGGAGACCAGATGAATTAATCCCCTTACCCTCACCCTAATAAGAGAGAGGTTGAGAGACTGTATTGTAAAAACCAGGTAAGTGGGGCAGAGAGATTAACTAATACTGCAGAACCCAGCAGTAATAATGCAAAAGCTGAGCGAAGGTAAAGTCATTCTTTCATGTAATCAAGATTTCTAGTAAATAAACAGGTGTTAAAAAATATAAAATTCCTAGAAAACTAAAATTGAGTTTTTCCCATCACCAATGGAAGCTAGGAATACTCTGAATAAAATCCACAAAAGCTTTTTGGTTGCTACTTTTTGCTCTAAGTCTTTCCACTGGAGAAAATAAGCATCCCTGCTACTTCAGCTCAAAATAGTCTTCCGGATTTATATACTGTAAGTTAAAGCTCAATATAAGTAAGTACAACTTACTAAGTCTCATATCCAAATGCAGTAATAGAATGTTTATCATCATTACATTTCTTCAATGAAATACAAAATTGAATGTAAATATGAATTCAGAACAATTTGTATCACATTTTTTCATCATGAAAGTAAAGCACTTGTATGAATTTAAAAGTAAACATTTGCACCAAGCTTCTGCCTGATGTGATTTGACACATGAGATGTAGAAGTTTATGCCAAACAGTGACAGATTCTTAACTCTGCCCTTGCTGGCGAGACACTCTGACGACTAATGAGCACCTTGCATTTCAAGCTGTTCCAGTTTTGTTTGTGAACACAATAAAAGCCCCACTGTAAAGTTCTCTAAGGCTCTCATTGAGCTTTTCCCACAGGAAGATGCAATCCAATTCAGTTGATGGGAACAATGAAGGTTTCTGTTTCCTTCTATAATGTGTCACACAAATACAATAATGTCATATTCCCAATATAAATGAGGACCTGTAAGAGGAAATTGTGCTGCAAAGTCTGGAAATGGGCTAGAGACCCACTGAAATTCCTATCTGGATTTCATAAAGCTTTTCATTATGTGTTCATGACAACTACAAGTAATTATACCTATGTGTAAACCTGTCATGTTTTACTTTGATTTCCATGAGAAATACAGATTGCTTCCCTACTAAACTTAAGCACTGTCACAGATTATGTGTAAATATTCACTTATTTGTGCAGTGACATGGCAGAGAGGGCTGGACTAGATGGTCTTTAAAGGTTCCCTCCAACCCAAACCAAGCCATTTTATGATTACAATTTTAAAACAAAAGCATGCTTCTATTCCATTGTTTCTATTATCTCTACATATCACAGTGAGATCTTATCAGAGATATGAGAATTTATTACCAAAACAAGATGCATGAACCAAAAGCAAGAAATTTTATTGTATTTAGAGATTTGTTTTCACAGCTGTGCTGTGGCACAATTAAGGTCCAACAACAGGGTTTGTGCAGCAAACATTGTTATGCATCTGGTTTAATATCAAATTTAGTCTGAAAAATTTTCACTGAAAATGAATCAAGGCAGTTAGCCTTACCTTGGGTAGATTTAAATGTGCCTTGCTGTTTGCCAGCTGGCTTCCCTGGGGTGGCAGTCAGCACAGGATTGAATAATTTCTCCTCCATTTTTGCTTCCTTTACATATTGACATGATTTCCCCAGCAATACAATGCTGTTAAGGACTTTGAGAGAGATTAACCTGGAAAAAATTAGTTTACATATTTGCATTAGCGCATTAAAATTATTGCATATTATTCACACTGCAATTATTAATATGAAAATAATTGCATATGGTAAGTGCTGTCTTAGAAGGATTAGCTAACAAATTAAATCCTTTCAATATCAAGATCAAAAGGTAATTTCTTTTTCCTAACAATTTGTTTCAGATTCAAAGCTTAATTTTCTTTTTCCTCCAGAAAGCATCTAGAGGAAAACACCAAGTTTTATTATTTAACTAAAGGACTACAAGGACAGTTAAACAGCCATTTAAGTAATCAAATACTTAAACACAGAAATAAAAAATGCCCTCAACACTGCAAGTCAAAAATAAATGCACCCAAATTATGTGTGCCCAGCCAAGGATCTCCAGTAGACTTGGAACCACAGGACAGCAAATACAGAACCACAGAATCACTAAGCCAGCACTGCCAACTCCAATATCTAGCTTTTATAAACTATAGGCTAATCACAGTAAGTCCTTTTTCACATCACAGAAGACAGTCCATAAAACTCAACAGATCTAAAGAGGCTGCACAGCATTACCAACTTAGCACAGTCCAGATGATGGCAGTTTCTTTTTCTACTATGACTAAATTGCAGCACAAACTTCAGAAAATCACTGAATCCCTTTCACGTGTCTCTGCATTTGAAGAAAAGGAATCATCTACCATCAAGTGCTTTTTTACCATTCAACAGAGTTTTGCAAATCTAATTTTTATTACTAGCAACACATGACTTGTAGAGCAATGTCCACTCCAGGGAGAAAAGGCTCATTGCAGAACGATGAGGAGAGTGATCTGTTCTCTGCAGGATGAAATAAATAGTCTCTATTCAAATCAAGCTATGTGACAAGAGTGAATCAAATGCAGACTCTGAATTCATTCTCCACTCTCTGAAAAGTCTGTTTATCATGTACATCATTAACAGACTAAAAAGACAACTTGGAATGAACATTCACAGTTCCACAGAGCAGGTCTAACTTCTTAATCATAAAGTAATGCAAGCACACTCCAGCAGCAGCTCCCCTATCCCTCTGTGCAAATGTACTCAGAGCTTGTCAAACAGAAAAACAAACTACGCTACACTTTTAAGGGAAAAAAAGAGTTTTGTCTATTCCATTTCAACTGAGAAATGGAAGAATGAGCAGAGCACATCACTTTCAGTACTCAAAAGAAAGTGACATTTTAGTATCCAAGCAACCACAAAGAAGATATCGTTTTATACAGGTTGAAAGCTGTGCTTCTTTTCAATTTTATTATATTATTTGGATAGATTTTATTTCACAGAGTTGAGTTGTTCTCTTTAATTTTTAATGTTTTAGAGGTGTTTTTCTTATGCTTCTTATGTAATATGTTTTTGTTCTGAGAGAGTAGGTTTCTACAGCATAGTTAGACTTTGATTTAATGAGATCAGAAGTGTAAAAAGCCATAAAAGACCACTTCCCTGTATCAGTTCCAGCTTCTCACAGAAAATTATCCAAGTCTGTCTAGCAATTCTCCCTTACTCTTTTCTGCCAGCCTACCCCAGGCTTAGATTCCTAACAAGAATGTAAGTTTGCAGTTGTTTGAAATTCTAGAGAAAGAAAATTCAACGGTTTTGTTGGCAAGACTCTTTAACTACAAATAAAGCTTAACTAGAGTTATTATAACGCCATTAACTAGAGCTGTTAATAAACAACATAAAATTAATTCATCCATAGCATAGGCTGAATTCTTTGCCCAGTTAACTGCTTCAGATTTTATTATGTTATTTCCCATGTATCTACGCTATTATGTTTGTATTCTACATATATTCTCACACCTGATGAAAAGCTGAAATTTATGCTCAGAACAAAAATTACTCGAAAGATGTAAGAGGTGAGCAAGCTCCAAGTCTGAGACCACTGCAAAAGTAAAAATTTGTTCTCACTTTTCAATAAGGACAAAAATAGACTAAAATGTATTTACGTTTGTAACATATGTCTTTCAAGAGCAGCATTTAACACGTCATGTTAATCACATTACTTCTTTCTGCCCTCCATTCTCCAAGCAACAGAGACAGTGAAAAATCCTGGGCTGCAGCAGTGGACTAACAGAGGTAGGAAAATATTACATATATTGGGGAAAAAAAGGAAAAAAACACTGAGCAGGATGAAAGTGCTGACCTTGGTATACCACAGCTTGAGTGTGATGATCAGAGCATAGTGCTTTGAATTATACAAAGCTGGCTTTAGGGAGAACATAGGCACAGCATGTAGTATGCTGGTGAAAAAAATCAAAGTATGGTGCAGAGGAATGTGGCTAAAATTCTACTGTTTGGCCTATGTGCAATATCTCAAAGTTATCTGCCACTAAACAAACAGATGTGCCCCTACACTGATGTAGACAAAACACATCTGATCAAGCTCTATTTTTTGCACATCAGGATCACATCAGAGAGAAGAGTCTACCTATCAATAAAGAATGTGTAGTAATCCTGCTCTTTTCACAACTTACTGTATAACAGTAGTCTCCTCTCTTCCAACATGCTCTCCTCTCTTCCTGCTGAACCACTGCCTCAGCCTTAGAAATCTTACTGCCTTCACTTAAAACACAACTTGGTAGGACACTGGAAGAAGTAATCCCACAATACTGCAGGCAGGTTCTTCTTCCATCAGCAACTTGAAACACTTACTTGCTTAAGGTCAATTTTGAGAGACAACAAACAATGACAGTGCAGTATACAGCTTTCCTAGAAAGCCATCCACAGATAGTACAGAGAAAGTGTCTCAAGACAGACAAACTAAATTGGATGTAAAGTACAGTTATGCAGCCTCAGAAGTACCTATCGACTGGTGAGAAGTTAAAGGTACGACAAGTATAAACTGACTTGGCAGTGAAGGGATGCTGAAGGGAGATTGGCACATCATTGGCTATGGAAAACGAATTGCCATAAAACATTGTATTTCTGGACTAAGATTACTTACTGAGACTAAGATTACTTTCCTTTCCCAGGAAAGGTGAGCCTTGAGGTTTTTGTTTGTTTGTTTGTTTGTTTTAATAGCAGTTTCCTAAACCAAAGTGAACCTTGCATTTAACTACCTGAGAAAAAAATTCATGATCTCCTCAAAGCCCTTGAACTGCTTATTTTTGTTGGCTTATTGAACCTTTTAGTCTTTTGACAGAAAACTTCATTCCTTGGAATTCAATTTCCTTTTTTACACAGAAGTATGGTGCTTGTCTCTCAGATTCTCTCAGTCTTTTTGCAGTGAGTTATTTCCATTACTGAAGTTACTTATTGAGGGCTATAATCCCCCAATGTAGTCACAGTACTTAGAGACAAATCTGCACTCTCAATTTCAGATTATGAGCATAAGGGTTTTCAGTTTATGTTCTACTGAATATAAACTGTGTTTATCCTTACATCCAGAAGTATCAACAAAAACTGCTTTCACATATCTAATCAAATAATGGTGAATGCTTTTCAGCTGTTTGGATTTACTTACCCACAGTAGAACAGCACAACACAAACATAAGCTAAGACTCCTTGTACTTTTATTGAGCTTGTTACGACTCTGATGAGCTGTTTCAAGAATAAAAGTTAAAATTTAGCACACAGTTACCAATAGGACATTGTAACAGACATTTCTTATTTGGTAAATTCAAGGAAAACTAGAAACGTTTACATTAACAGAAATTTAGTCCAATGTTCCCCTGGGCAGTACTAACTACTCCAGATTTTGATTTGAATAAGTATTATACTAGCACTTAGTTGCAACTTTGCCAAACCCAGAGTCTGACAACGTTTCCTTAACACTGACTTTCAAGTAAAGTAAGAAGTGGAAAAAACTGCCGAAACTCAAGGAGGAGAGTTAACAAAATTTGAGGAAAATGTCAAGAGATGCAATGCAAAACAGAATCAGTCTTACACACTATGCTAACCTTATGATTACAAAATTGCTTGTGGACAAGGCATAAGACTCCCAAGTTTGACTAACAAATGGATGCTGAAATTTCAGTTTCATTTCTGTAGTTTTAACAAATCCTGTGAATAGTATATTTCCCCATCTCTATGGGAGAACATTACATTAAAGTTAATTCATATTGCTATTCTTCCAGGAACATTGTGCATTAGCATATTTGCTGACAAAGCATGTACAGATCCTCAGCATTACGACAACTATTGCTTGTCTACATGTGTGTATGGGGAAAGTCAGATCAGCTATTTACAGAAAACATTCTGCAATAGTTAATTCAGGCATCTGAACACAGTTCCATTAACGAAATCAAGGACAGCATGTGGACATAGTTCCATTAATGAAATCATTCATTTTATAGTAACATGTATGTATAACAAAGTCAGCTATTTCAGAGTGATGTACTCAACAACAGCTCAGGAGCTCAGTGCCCGATATAACAGAATATTGGGTCATTAAGCCTGCCATTACAGGGACAGCCACAAGGACTCCTATGAAAAACCTAAATAAACTGCTGCACTACTGCTAACCTTCTGGCAACCAGCTGCTTTGACTATTCCAAATGAATGAATAGGACAGCTGCCAAAAGGAATATATGTTTAGTAAACACAGATGTAGTTTAATTTCACTGGTACAATTCAAGTTCTTACCAATCCTACAAAATTAATTTATATTCCATTTTCTGTGAAAGGCTGAGAAACAATAATGCATATGTGAAGCCACAAGTAGTATGTGATATAGGATATACTGAGTGTTAACTCAACCTTTCAGCATAATTTCAGTTACTTCAGATGATAATTTCATCCTCAACACACCCAGCTAGCTACTTCAGAGGGACACATTTTCAAAGTGAGATCTTATTGACAGAAAACTGATAGGAATGACACAACTTACTAAAACAGCCAGTGGAAGAGGAATGAAACCCATTCTTCTGGAAACTGAATCACTATAATCTGTGTATGCCTAGGAAAAGAAGAAGAATAATGAACTACTTATGCAAAGGAATGAGCTTATTTTAGTTTGGCACACCCTCTAGATAAGAATAAAGCTCTGTTAACAAACACTGTCGTGGTATAAAGTGTACCTATTCACATTTTGGAATTAAAATGGAGATAGCTGCACTCTCAGACAAAAATATAATATTACCATGACCAGTAAGATTAACTTCAGCGCTCTAAATCAAGAGCAACTGGAGTATAATACAAATCTCTAAATCGAGAGCAATTAGGACACTGAATCCAAAGGCACTATGACATCTCATCTGTACATTATTACCAGCTTAGACACCTTTCTGTATTAATTTGACTGATCTTCAAATACTCTACAGAAAAAACTGTTACAGGCATAAAAGAACAATTATCCACCACACTAGCAATTTTAAATCATTCTACAAACATCTATAATTAGCCTTAAGATGTGCTAAAATTATTTTGGAATTGTTTTTACATTTGAACTCAAAACACAAGTACTTTGCATGACAGTTTGCCTGCAGTATTAAACATCACACCAAAGTTAGTCCTTAAATGATGCTACTTTATTTCCCACAGAGGATCCTTAGGACCAGAATTGGAATTTTTAAAACTAATAAACTGGTTTTTTTATAATTAGGAAATTATTATTAAGTATTTGTAGCTGATGTTGTCTAGCTTCTTTATAAGGCTTAACTACTGCATTCCTCACGACAGCCCATAAAAACTACAGAAATCATAGTAATAAAGTTCATTTAATAGTTAGAGAATACATCTAAAGCACTGATGTGTGGAATGCTAAGAGGTGAAGCCTAATGAGTCCCTATGCATGAAAGGTGTTCAGTAAACAGCTTTCCAAAAAACAGCACTAATTCAAAACAAGTGGTCTGTGTGTTCTATGAATACCCATAACATGACAGTAACATGCATAGTGCAAACATCTCTAAACATCAGTGCACTCTGTCTGTAAAGAAATAGAAATTCCTAATGAATACTGTGTTTTAACAACACAGGTATGAATCAAAATACACTTACCCATGAAAAAAAACAGTAATCTAAAATTACCTTGTTTACTTACTTCCCATGGATGTCAAAAATAAAAAGTTGTTACAACTGGCCCCTTACTGTAAGTGTATTTGGAAGAGACTATTCAGTAGTATAGTAAATAAAGCTCAAACTGACCTGAACAACTGGATAAAAATAATATAAATAATACAGAAATATTTCTGTTCTCTCTTATTAAAGCAAGAGCAGAGTTTCAGCGCTGCGGGAGTGTAACTGCATGTATTTCTTTAAGTGTTTGTTCCAATATCCCCCTTGTAACAATTGTGTTAGTGAATACAGGAAAGTGCATTTTATTTTCAGGCTTACATTTTTCTGTCGACTGCTAACAAGGTCAAATGCAAGACTGGCTCTGTATTCACTGTAGACCTGGAAAAAGTCCAGCACATCAGATGTGTGATTAATTTATTGTCACACATTATAAAACCAATACAGATATTAATGAAGTATTTTCATAAAATATTACAAAATTATGCATTTGCTGCAAGAGTCAAAGCCAGTTTTTCTGAGGTCTAACTATACTCTTCAAGAGATGAATCTCTATTTCTGCAATAAAGTAATTTGCATATATATATACACACAACAAACAAACAACACTATGCTATGCTTTAGGAATTGAATGAGACTTCATACAGTTACAGAATTGCAGGATAGTGAGAAACACAAAATAACAGAAATCACATTAATCACATTTAGTTTCTTCCCCTCACAGTTCATAACTGCTTTTAAGCTACAGGAAAGCTAGCCCTGGAATTAAATTAAACAAATGAGAGAACTTTCTTATACACTAAGCAAATGATCCTATGAAAAAAGCAAATTGCATCTGAAGATGAATTAAGTTTTTCATTCTCTTTAAAGCAGTTCACCATATTAAGAAAGGAAGCATCTATTCTAAGGATAGAGGCAGGACAACTTGCTCTGCAGGTGTTAATAATTCTGGAAAAAATCTGACCTAGCAACCATAATTCTTTAGCTTCACACATAAGCCCCACAAAGTTTATTAAATAAACCCTGCAAAATTGCTAGTAACTACCCCCATCCTCCAGCTGTTTCAGCACTCTGAAGCATGCTACATTTTTGGCTACCATGACTTCATTACTGCTCTTTTCCACACTCTCTATATGAAAGTAGGGCATGCATAAATGCCTCTGGCATAAGGGAGCTTATTAAGTGCATCTATTACACTTGTTTCTACGCCCCACAATGTAGTTACTTTAGAGAGGCTGAAAAAGAAAGCACTTCACAAGTTCTGATCTCATTTCCCCATAAGTGGTTTTAACAGTGAAAAGACACTAACTCTCATGTTCACAAATCTATCAAGCATGTTTGAATTCACACAGTGTGGAACACAAATGGTGCACGCATCATGCTGCAACACACAAGAAGCTACCTCATGTACTGCTTTAAAAAAAAGACTGGATAATATATGCAGCCTAAGACATTTCAGGAGTGGGAAACTACCATAACCTACTTCATATTAGTGCTCTAGGGACAGTAGAAAAAAAATATCTCCGATTTCAGATTCCACTTTTAACACACATGCCAGGATAGAGTTAATATAGTTATACAAGGCTTGCAATAATTTATGCATCTGGAACTACTAATTTAGAAGCAGAGGTGTTAGTTACACCTTATAAAGATCCTCAAAAGTATATTGCGTCAGGAAATAAGCAAGCTATCCCAAATGATATTGAATACATGAAAATAACAATTTTTATACTTTCTACCCTGGAAAAAATTGTAATTAAAAAAAAAAAAAAAACCAAACCCAGAAAAATTCAACACAATTTAAAATAGCACACAGCATTCCAAAAGGATACCTACATCTGCCGTGATGTCATTGAATTTTGTTATAAAGGCATGTTTCACAATATCCACTGCAATTTCTGAAGCAACCACCATGCAAACATCTGGGAATAACACCCAAAGGTGATCTGAAGGTTGTGAAGAAACAAGTTAAGCCATTTAATTTAATGCCAGCATACAAAAAGAATTATAACAATTCTATTCAACAATGAAAAATCCTCATGAGTCTGAAGAATCTGTAAGTTTATAGAGTGGTGAGTGATGCAAACTCTTGCTTATTCCATTGCTGTCCTTAAAACTTATCAGTACTGTACAATCACACCACAGTTAGGATCAGGCTCTAAACTCTTCACTTTGTAAACCTTTACTTCTTGTAGCCTTTTTAAGTACTAGATACTACATGTTCAGTATGTGTAAGACATAGACAAAGCATCTGCAGTTTTAGATACTTAAGGTAAAATTTAGGTAGACTGATGAGATCCAGGCAAAATACATCACACAGATCAGGGGTCAAAATTACTAAAACAGTGTTTTAATAAAAATGATATTTTCCACAAAATTTATCAAATATATCATCAGATCCTAAGTATAATCAATATTAGATTAAGAATTGTATTTTTAACACAATATTTATCACATTTCAATCTCACTGGTCACCTTCTAAGGCATCCTTCATTCATAGCGTACTACAAGGAAAGAAAAGGGCTGGGAAGAAATCGTCCCAGAAAGATAACTTGAAAGATAACTATACATGTTTATAGCATAACAATATACATATTTCTAGCAGAAAGAACACACTCATTCTTAAAAGAATACCAGAAGCAGAAAAATGGGAATCTAAGGTATTTGACAAAATTAAGATTTATTAATTAATTGTGTTGATTATCCTTATCTTTCAGATTGAGGGAAGAAGCAAGAGACAGCTCTTGATAGCACATGAGTTTTTCTTCTAGTTTACTCACCTGGATTCCATGAGAACTGTTCCATATTCCTTAGACATACAATTAGTAGTAGCACATAATTGGTGAACCTCTCCTTTATATCTGGATTAAAAAAAACCCAAAATCTGTCAGCTCCAAAGAAACATTTATTTGCATACAAAGATATCTACTCAATCTGAGGTTATATCATTTATTAATTCCTGGATTAGATAACATTTTCCACAAATTATTTAACTGAATTTAAGGGGTAGGAGAAATGCTAGGAACCACACCATGGACAGGATTTCTGCAGTAGGGTGTGACCCAGTCTATGTCAAAGTCCTATGACTTGCCACCCAGACAAGGCAGTCGTTTTTCTATTTTGGTGTCTTGTTTCCAGAGATGACACATACAGCTTGCTTCAGGAAGCATCACATTTTTTAGCTTGTTAAAAAACACCTTCCTGAAACTGTATTATTGAAAGACAGGGTAAAACCTAAAACATAATGTCATCATAACTTAGGAAGTCCAAAGAAGTCTTTTTAGAAGATAGAGGTACTAAGAAAATCTGTGAAGACACTGTTATTACTTGTTACATCATTTTCTTAAGCATCTCCAATATTGTGTGGGTTTCTCTACTGGTTTTGGGAAACAAGAAATAAAAATGTTCAGAAGAAGACACAAGGATTAAGCTGGACAACAAAAAAATAAAATTGACTTTGTGTCAACAGTTTCCACCGCCTCTAACTGACTACAGGCCAACAGCAATGCTCATGGCTGTAGTTACTGCAGTATAATAATATCCCTTATTTTACAACTGAAATTTGGAAATACTGGCAAGTCTAAAAAAATGGAGTAAAAAGAAAAGAAATCCTTTGGGAAAACGAAAGAAAAAGCACACAGAATTCAAGAAGAATGAGATTTCATGCACAATTAAAACAGGCACATCTTGGGGTACATAAATTCATCTGTCAGTATGGGCCGGGGAAGGGAACGAAGAAGCACAAGCTTTCAAAATGGAATGAATGGCATGTATGTGTGGGGGTGGGGAGAAAAAGGAAATAATTCAGTACAATAAATTTAAAGTAGAAAAAAGGACATAGGTAAAACCTAACCATAATTTCTTGATTTCCTGTCAGTAACACTCCAACAAGTGAAGTACATTCTTCTATGCTTCTGAATTCACAAAATACTGCCCAAATGACCAGAACACAGTATTATCTGAAAAATCTAATTACAAGATTCTACTTGATGCTGTCACAAATGGATGAAAACGCAGTCAAGCACTCATTGATCTACATTCTTTATAATGCCCGTGAGTGACTTGGAAATAATCACGGAGGCTTGACACTCCTGCACAGAATTTCAAGATGATTTTGTCTTCTATTTCCCACATCACGTACTTCCACACTGCCATGACACATAATTGGTCAGCAATGCATAACAAACACAGATCTCACCTTCAGTTTTTCAGGTCCCAGAGAGGCCTGTACAGAGAGATACTCTCAGCTGGGAAGCAAGGACCTTAATTCAGGCCTAACATTAAAGCATGTCTCAAGCTAATCCTCCAGACATTTATTACCTGCTTGGTATATGTTAGCTCACCAGTCAACAGGATTAAATTGAGAAGGAACATTCTGGGCTTTAAAATTCATCTTATAATGCTGTAATAATACAAATTTTTCTTCCACTAATTTCTGAGACTGGGTGACAGGCTGATAACTATTTTTCCCCTCTTCTTATTTTCCCTGTTCTCAGTGGCCTCCCTTCTAATCTGTTATCTCTGCTGCCACAGCTGTTCAAGGCTTTTAGGAGGGAGAGGAATGACTGTGGCTGCTACTCTTCATCCTCATCCCTCTCATCAACTGTCAGAGCTGCAAGCAAGGCACACAGCGCACTTTACAGCAGCTTCAACAGTAAACTCAAACAATTCAAAAATCTATTTCATTTCTCACCCTCATGGACAAGGACAAAAAAGGCTTCAAGATGTCCAAAACAACCACTGGTAATCAGTCCTTAATACCAATTACAATTCCAGAATACAAAATATGTACAGTAATGTTTCATCATTCATTATGAACTTATTTGATGCTGTATATGTACATTTGGGATTTTTTAGCTGGTGAGGGGATTTTCATGTGGCATGTATTGCCACTTCTTGGATGATGTGGTAAACTATGGCACAAGTGAAGCTACATCCCTGGATCCATGCTTGCTCACAGTCTTAGTAACAACAAAGGCAAAGTATATCACTGTATCTGTGAATCTGGCAAAACAGTGACAAGCCACCAGTGATAGTCATCAGTTACAGACAGCACAGGTACTAGCAGGAGGAAAATCATTCTATTCTGCTTCAGCATAGTGACAAGTGGAAAGAAAAAGTGATCTCTTTTCGTTCTCCATTGTGACAATGCTTAGTAACACTGATATTTCACATAATGGTTTTTCTGTTAGGATATACTATAGCTTCAATAGCCCCTGCCATTATAAGACCGGGTTAAATGAGAGCCAGAATGACAGACAATGACATTTTAAATGGTCTTCAGCTACCTCCACAAGGACATGATTAAGAAGCTTACTTTCTCAGTGTTTATGATCTTAAGTGTTAAAATCCTGACATGCAATACTAATTCAGATATATTTATTCCCTTGACCAGTCTCTTGTCAGCACATACCATGCATAGTGCTGATGACACAATATGCATGAAATCTGGATGGATATCAATGACAGGCGCTGCCCCTCAGGGGTCCATATCGGAACCAGTGTTATTTAGAATCCTCATTACTGACATAGATGAAGGAATTGAGTGCACCCTCAGCAAATCTGCAAATGACTGAGTTCTGAGGTTGCCACACCAGAAGGGTGGGATGTCATCCAGAAGGACTTGGATATGTTCAAGAAGTGGACCCATGGGAATCTCAAAAGATGGAATAAGACCAAGTGCAAAGTGCTGCATCTGGGTTGGGACAATCCCAGGTATGAACATAGGCTGGGGATGAAGAGATCAAAACCAGCCCTGTTGAGAAGAACCTGGGGATTCTGGTGGATGAGAGGCTGGGCATGAGCTGGCAACATGTGCTCATGGCCCAGAGAGCCAAACGTGCCCTGGGCTGCACCATAGCACTGAGAGCACCAGGGCAAGGGAGGAGATTCTGCCCCTCTGCTCCACCACAGTGAGAGCCCACCTACAGGGCTGCACTCAGCTCTGAGGACCCAGCACAGGAAGGACAGAGACGTGCTGGGGTGAGTCCAGAGGAGGCCACCAAGATGATGAGAAGGATGGAACACCTCTCCTATGATGAAAGGCTGAGAGAATTGTGATTGTTCAGAAAAGAGAAAGCTTCATGGTGACCCAATTGTGGACTTCCAATACCTGAAGGGAGCCGACAGAAAAGATGGAGAGGGGCTTTTTACAAGGGCACATAGTGACAGGACAACGGGGAGTGACTTCAGACTGAAAGAAAACAGGTTTACATTAGATATTAGTTAAAAAATTCTTTATTGTGAGGCTGATGGTGCCCTTGCAGAGGTTGCCAAAGAATATGTGGATGCCTCATCCCTGGAAATCCATCTCAAGGCCAGGCTGGATAGAGCTCTGAGCAAGCTGGTCTAGTGAAAGGTCACTTCTGGCCATGGCAGAAGTGTCGGAATTGTGGATGACTTTTCAGGTTCCTTCCAACCCAGGCCATTCTATGACTGATAGACTGCATTCTAAAGCCATGCTGAAGCTGCACACATTAACCAGGGCTGGCCCTGCAGCCTGACACACATCTTACTACATACTTCCCATACACACTCCAGATTATTTTGAAAGATCACCCTGTATTTGCCTGTGCATCCTCTAGTGGTGCAAGTGATATGATTAAATCTTCTCAACTGCCTTTTTAAAGTATGTATTTCAGTATTTTGTAAAGCAAAAGGGAGAATCAGACATTCTAAGACTTAGTGCATCAGAACTTGGTCACATGTCAAAAACTAACCACAATACACCCTTTTCCATTAAGGAAAGTAACATGTGCATATAAGGGTTGTCATACGAATAGAGGTGGTAAGCATTTATTTCAAAGCCATGTAATGCCTATGTATATACTGCCATAAATGCAATAAAGGGGAAAAAAGCAAGACGAATTTTATTTTCCTCTTGGTTGTGTAAAGTAAAGCCCAAAAAAGGATTGCATGTAGTCAAATCAGATTTCAAACACTTTGGCCCCACTTAAATGAACTCTGCCATTCCAATGTTAATAGAATTCTATCCCCATATTTATAACACATTCTGCCCTTCCATAAATCCTCCTGAAAAATAGGAATGCATATCCAGCAATTAATTTTCAGTGTGCCAAAGGGTATCAGTGCTTTTAGAAAGCTTGTAAAAGACATGAAACAAATGTTACTGGAAATAAAGATTCCTGGCACAGCACTGAATCTAGTATAGCTAGTGTAATTAATTAGCCAGTATCCCAAACAACCATCTACTGAACCCTGAAGATCTGAGGTGCTTTGCAATGGTAACTAAAAGAGACAGTGAGATCCCAGGAACAGGGATCCTGAAGTGGGGTAAATAGTCTTAGAACACATAACTATTTCTACTTCCAGATTCCCTGACACATTATGCAGGAATCTGAAATCAGAAAGAATAAAAAAAGAAATTTTATCATGTTTCTTACTGTTCATATGTTTAGATGAAAACCTAGTTATAAATTGTAGCATGTAAAAAGTGAAACAAGATCTTTTGCTTTACATCTCAACAACTCCTAAATAGCTGTAGTGCCAACTACTTCTTAACAAGTGACCAGAACACAAGAAAGCATCAAACACTGAACAAGAAATGACCAAGGACACACCAATCTTGAACATAGTCCTGCCTTCAAATCCCTCATCCTTAAAAAGAACAACTTGATTAGAATAATGGTATTAACAAACCTAAAGCCACATGAGAAACCAGTTCAAATCTCAAAGACCAAAGGTAAAAATAAAGGCTATTTAATATTGTGACTGAAGTCAGAGACCAATAAATTTGGAATAAAGAACAGAGAAGAAAAAGTACAGAATTATAAAGAAGAAAATCTAAGTTCCTAAAACTTCAGAATAAATATGTTAAATTTTTGAAACAAGAGATTTAAAAAACAAGGAAGAGTTTAAGCCTAACAATCAACTGAAGGAAATAACCTAATGCACTATATCTAATGCACTTCTTTGTATGAGGTACAATTGAGTTTTGTGAAAAAATTTAATTTAGAGCACAGCTTGAAATTAAAATAAGACATTTAAAAGCATAAAGGAAGGCAGCATGCTAGGCTTTCAACTATGATGAAAGAACTTCTCTTTATAATTTGGTCTCTTTGTTCTCTAATACTGACCCTACAAAATTAGTTTACAGATAACTATTTCAAAAAGAGAATACACTATTTAAATTTAGGGAAATATTTCTTCCTGATACAATAAATAAAAGGTTTTCTGTATAGAAGTGCTTTCCAATGGCCACAGTGTTTAGATTGCCTGGGTGTGCATAAATTTCCTTGTGCAAGTCAGGGTGACAATGCAAAGTAGTTCTGCTGCAGCTGACAAATCAAAGCTGTGGGAACATGGTTGAAGTCTCAGACTCTGTAGCTGCAGTCTCAAGCAGCTATACAAGCCCCAAGGTATTTCTTGATCTGCCCTTAAAAGACAATAGGTTTAGTTTTATAAGGTAACAAAATTAACTAATGCATATTTCATGTCCTGTTCGATTAATTTTTATGTAGATGATTCCATTATTTTAGTCTTGGGATTTTAGTGAATTAGCTGTTACAGTAGAATTTTAAATTGTCATACAAAGGTGAGAATGATCACTGACTCCACCAAGTCCAGAAATGTAAATACTGGGAAAAATAATACAGCCACACATCAGCTTGCTATCCATCAACTGGTGCTGAGCACAATGCCAAGTGAAAATGATTTCATGATTTCCAGATCTAAACTGGTAGCTTGGTAGCACTTCCCACAGTGATGTCTTACTACATAAGAAGCTTGAGCCAGGTAGGGCTCTGCAAGGTATTTCATCGTGTGATACGGGGTATGCCTTAGAAAGTACAGCTAGCACAGTTCATTTCTATTCACAAGACAACTTGCTTTTGAATTCTAGTTGTAGTAACTTCTCTTGAACACAGTATCTACTCTTGTGGTCATTGCTTATCTTTTCTGCTACATATTTTCCTTTTGATTAACACATTAAATAAGAAGAGAGTTTCACCTACTCAAGAGATGTTCCTCACATGCCCCTGTGAGATTCCTGTTATTCCCTTCAACAATGACTATATTCAGCTACGGTGCACTAATCAGTACCTTTACAATGAATTGAAAACATATGTTTGACAACAGTGAAATTTTGAGGTGAGTCCCAGAGAAGGCGGGGCAAGGGGAATACATTCAGTGTGTCCAAGCTTAATCAGCTACTGCTACCATCATTACCCTAGAGAATACTGCAGACCTCAGAAAACTCCTGGAAGAAGCAGAGAAAGGTGGGAATTATATGGGAGTGCCTAGATTTAGTGTTTCCTTTCAGAAGTTTAGTTCAGCCCAGGTATGCAGTTTAAGCACAATGTATTCTAGGACACACAAGACACTCCAAAGGCTAACTGGAAGCTCAGCTGACAGGACCAGAGCACCCTCAGTTCCAGGGCAGGATAAAGAATTGGCATAGTATGCCAACACAAGATGCACCATCATTTCAGCTACATGAAATAAAACATTTAAAGGATACTAAAGTGATCAGAATACATGAAGTGAAACAATACTGTACCATCCTTACTGAAGCAGCGATGCAATAAATCTGTTCGAATTTGAAAGAGTTGAAAAGATCTACTAAAAATTTGTCAGCTATCTACCTCTGAGAAGAAAAACACTACTATTTATAACCATACTGAAAGGTGTTCCAGGAAAAGCTATCTGTTTGAAAGGAATAAATTAGCTTGTTTTGTGCACTCTTTTATGTATGTACTCACTGCTTCCATCCCCACACTGTTTAATGAATGGCAATACTTCTTCCATCAACTGATAAAGGATGACCTGGTTTTACTATTATGGGTCTTCAATAACAATGTTCAACAATAAAATACTGATATCCTTCTCTTTTTATGGAGGAAATTACCAGCAATTTCTAATATCAGTCCCTTGCTTATTTCAACATGAAAGAGACCTCATCTTTAGGTAGGAGAGCTAGATGCATAGTAGTAACTATTTTCTGCATTAATAAGAAACCTTATCTAGGTTTTCTGTCAATAGTTAAGTAAATTTTATTTTTACCATTCTCACTGTAAAGTTAAATATCTCTGATTTTAAAAATATAAGTAAATAAATCTTGGAAGCAAAAATAATACTATTATCACAGAATAAACAGATAATCAACACAGCTGGGAAGATCTTTTTTAGGGAAGTTTAAGAGCATCTATGTAGTAGCTTAAAATTTAGTGTCAATTTTTTGTTGTATAATTTTCTGTGATATATTTAAGGTTTTATGTAAATAGTATTTCATTCAAAGAACGACAAAACATTTGCATGTAATATTGCAGTTTGCAGATGAATTAGACAAAGGTCATATGAACAGTGAGAACTCAAAACCTGATGAAAGCCTGCTGAAAATTTAACTTGTGCTACAAAAATATGAATCACCTGTTTTTAAATTAGCAGCTTTTTTTTTTTTTTTTAACATATTGCACATTTGAGTTATCTGCTTTAAAAACTATGAGCTGGAATGAAAAGAACATATTCTATTTTCTTTGCTCATCTGTATAAATGAAAGTGGGGAAATTCAAATCAGATATACTGAAGAAATTCTTCACTGTGAGGGTGGTGAGGCACTGGCACAGGTTGCCCAGAGAAGCTGTGGATGTCCTATCCCTGGAGTGCTCAAGACCAAGGTGGATGAGGCTTTAAGCAACCCGGTCTAGTGGAAGGTGACCCTGCCCACGGCAAGGGGTTGGAATGAGACAATCCTTGAGGTGCCTTCCAGTTTAGGGCATTCTGAGATTCTACAAAACTACTACAAGCAAAGAGGCTCCAGCACAACCTCAAAGTGCAATCATTCCTGCTGGCTTTGAAATAAAAAGTTCAATAAATATTTCACATAGCTGATATCAGTATTAGGAAGAATCTCCATCAAAGGATACCTGAACAGCTTTTCCTCATGAGACACACTGAGTTTGAGTTCCCAAAATTCATCCTAAGCAGCAACACAGTTAAGAAGTGCCAGAAGCATGTTTCCTAAGTACTCTCTACCTATTATCTTGAGAGCCTATCAAAAATCAGAGTAATCTTTGGTATCTCCCTCACAGGGCAGGTACTTTGTTACATTTTTTGTTTGTTTGGGGTTTTTTTCTTTGTTTTAGTATTAGGTATTTCAAGATCCACCCTCATAGCCACCCAACATGCATTCTGAGATGAGTGTGCCAATACAGCATGCTATAAAGTCAGTTTTTTGAAAACAGAAGACTTGATCGTTTGGAAGCACAGGCATTTCATCATAAAGCCAGTACACTGTTTGAGCACCTCAAATAAAAACTTGCAAAGTTTTCAAAGGAGCAAGTGCTCCTTGAAGTGGATCTCAGTTTCATCCTACTGAACCAAACAGTAAAAGGGGTCATGAGGAATGCAAGTCAGAACACTCAAATGCACCAAGGTAAAATGTTTATAGAAAGAATAATATTATATACATTGATTACATTAAATATATTAATGAATTAAATAAACAGCCTCTTTCTTCACATTTTCTCCTGATCAGCATTGCTATACATACCACTATTCGACATTTGAAAAAGATTGTTCTTCTCAAACTTCTTGAAAACGCTTCCTTTTATTTCGACAAACTGCAATTTTTAGAAACAGTTAGTTAGTTTTTACTCATAAAAATTATACAAAAAATAATATGATCAAAAAAGATGTTATTTAAAAAGATTAATATATAATACCTATGATACACAAAAACATCAGATTCTGAAACAAATGAGGGTAGCTATATGATCAAGCTACATACTTACATTATTGGACATCATGATGGTAAGCAGTGATTTATTGTGGGAGTTGAAGGCCACATTAAGGGTTGTTGCTTGAACCATTATAAGAATGGCATGCAGGACTGCATAGCAGGGTTAAGGAAGAATATTTGAAACAAATCTTCTGCACCAGAGTACTGAAGAGCAGTGAACCACAGATTTCTTATTTTGCTTTCCAAGTTTAACAAGAAAGTTTCCATATCCCTGTAAATCAGACTTATAGCAAGACAGTACTTACATGTAATACATGCACAGTGTAGATGCAATAATGATGCTAATTTTTCTCATTCTAAAAGAACTCAATGACATTAGTCTTGAGAAATGTCAACAAAATCTGAAGAAAAGAATCTGAGGTGATGATTCAGAATCAGCCTAAAGATTTTAGAGAAAATAGGGAAAAATGGTGAAAATTCTAAGTTCATTATCAAAACTACTGGACTATGGTATCTCTTTAGATTCATCAATTCATTCTAAGATTATTTCACACCAAGAACATTTGCATCCTGAATATGGATGAGTTTATCTGATCTCTTTGAGACAATACAATCAAGATAGATGCATTTAACATTCCACTAAATAATGAAACCCCACTGTCTTTAAGGCGTTGTGAGCCAAAATACTTGAATACAAATCAGAAATAAATTTTTCCATGAAATATCCAATTATGGTTTGTCATTTTATTATAGGTACACCATCATGAAGGGATTCTTTTTTTAAATTGCTCGTTTTTAATCAGCTGGTGCTGCCAATCTCAGTTTTCAAGTAAAGGAACACTGACTTAGGAATACTATCAATTTTTCAAATGTATTAAGATAAAATAATGCACAGCAATTACTCAGTAATTTAACTTAGAAAATTTTGCAATTTATCAAAGGAAAAGGATACAGACATACAGAACTGCCATGAAGAAGTGAGGAATCACACCTATGTGAGCTCTTTTTCTTTCCTTAGGTTCTGTAGCTGTCCAATAAAGAGCATCCAAAATATCTTGTCCAAATGAAGAAATCAGACGATCAGCCACCTAAACAAGAACAACTTTACTGCCTTTTACTGCCTACCTCTCTCTCCAACACTTGAGTATGCCCAGTTCAAGAACAGTTCAAACTAAAAGTACAGCTCAATCTAAAAAAAGTTTCATATATATCACTTTTGATTACTTAGTTATTCCATTTTCTCTCTGGATTTCACAGCAAAACTGTTCCTTTTGTATATTAAGCAGTTTACTTTTCCTTTCAAACTAACTATCCCCTTTGCAACAGAATTCAGAACAAATAATCATATATTGTCAAGTACAGTTCAAACCTCAGCCTTTGGTAAAGCAGTATGTATGTTGTATCAAACCATTTAAAACATTTTTCCCTACCCTCAGAGTTTAATAGGAAAAAAACCCCAACAATGAAAAGTGAATTCCAGATGACAGGGGACATTAGCTTACAGGTACAAAAAACCCTGAAACTAGACTTGGCTCTACTGCATTCTATATACTGAAGTATATACTTAATGCAAATGTCTGCATAAAGCAGAATTCAAAATTAAAAGTACTATAACACAAAACCAAGAGATTAAAAGGGACTTGAAAGTCTGCCAAAAAGGGAAAATATGTTGAGAAAAACAATGAACACCTGGAGTATAATCCAAAGAATATATGCACCAACAGGAAAAGAATGCTCTAGCAGTAATTCTAAAGATAGACAACATATGGACAGCATTTTGAACTTGTAATTTAATACCACAGCAAGAAAGGTCAGAGGGAGTTCCACCAGTTCCCAGCATCAGCAGCTAACACATAAAACTGAAAACCATTACACGGAAGAAGATTTTTTTTCTGCCTATATGCTACAGTTCAGTAACTTTAAAACCAAGATGCACAGGGCAACAAAATCAGAACTTCAAAAACTAAACTTGGCACATATCTGGCTAAAAAAAAGAGCTTTCTCTCATTGCTTACTAACTCAACCAAATGGAAACAGTTAAAGATGACAAATTGATTATCTCTACCTAAGAAAGATAAGGAGTATTTTCTCTTAGTGTCTTTCTGTTAAACAACAATTTTCAACACGTTAAATCAACATGTAGCAATACAGAACCACGTGCACAATGTACCTGCAAATATTGATTCTAACAAATAGAAAATAAGTTCTTGGGACAACATAAACCTAGACTTCAAATAATTTCCTGACTTTTTAAATTAAATAGTTCTCAAAGTAAAGATAGTGAAGTGAGGAAGTCATACTTATTTCTGACACTATTACTGAATGAAGTTTCCTAAAATATGAAAATTGAATTCAAACAAAATTTTACAGGATGCCTCAAGTAAATGTACAATGTGCTGCTCTCTAAGAAACACCCATGAAATAAAATGCACAAAGCCATGAACTGATCAATTATCATTAATCTGAAGCTCCCAACCTCATCAGTTTGAGAGATATTTACAGTGGCATTGTTTTCGGCTTTTAGATTTTGTAAATTGAGATTGTCTGCATTATTTGGTTCCTGCTCATTGTGATGACCCATTGAGTAATTACACCTGGTGTAGTAACACCAGCTACAGAATGCTTAAGAGTTTGGTAAGTTTTTGTTCACAATATTGTGAGGGTTTTAATAGATAAAATGGTAGCTTTGCTTTCCTTTCTGTTTAAGCAGTCCTTGGTTCTTTGCTGAAAGGATAGAAAATTTTAAAACCCACCACACAATATTGTTGCTTGCTTTTCCAAACAGGACTTACCTAAACCCTACATGCCGGCTCCAGGCTCCAGCAGAATTCCATGGTGAGTGCTGTCACCAACGTAATGCACACTGGGGCTTCACAAGGAGCAGGAGCCGGTGGGTCTGAATCTAAAAAAGAAAAGTGTCATTTAAGCCAAATGTGCTGAATGCTCCCCTTAGCCTGTCAGTTGGGAGCATTCAGCACATAATTTGAAAATTTTGCATTCCTCATATCTGTCCAGGACAATACTCCCTGGACTTGCCAACAGCCGAAAACATTAGGACATTGTAAACATCTCTGTTGCTCAGTGATTTACTGGACTAAAATGATTTTCCCTATTTTGAAAACTTGTGAAAAATGTAAAGTGTATTGCTTAAAAAAAGGGCATATTCAGAATTCCTTTAAAAGAATTGCTTTCATCAGTAGCAAAGACTTTTAATAAAAATCACCAAAGTAGACTAAGCAAGCCAATATTCAAACAGTTGAAAGCTGACTATCAACCAAGTCTTTCAGTAGGATATCATGAACATTTTCTGCCAATATTGCTGCAATTTGTCATGGTAAAAAGGCCCCTTAAAAACACACACTCCGCTTGTCACGCTGGGTTTCATAAGACACCATGGAAGTTAAAGACTGTTTCCAAATCCAAAGTCTAATGTAATTTTTCTAATAACCATGAGTAGTAACAGACTTCCCTGTTTTCTAAAAGAAACAAACTCACACAGCATTTTTCTTACTTAAAACGTAATTTTGGTTCTGCCAAACATAGCAAAGTAATTAAATTCCTCATTCCAAACAGGGTGGCACATGGCTTCCAATTCACAGCAAACAATGCAGCATCACTTCAAATTATGTGGTAAGCACAAAAAGCTGAGAAAATACAGTACTCAGTGATTTGAAGTAGTCTTGAAATAAGGAGAAATTACTATTTTAAGCACATGGATTTATTTAGTAAGTGATGATCTCTCATCAATTATAGAACTATATATGCATGAGTATTTCCCCACACAACTAAAATCCAGATAGTAACTCAGTGCCAATTAATATTTTTCTACATATTTTTCAGCAAATGTAAAATCAGAGGCAACAAAACCCCTATGAATTAACAACTGAGGTGGCTTGTACGATATTTATTTCACTTTGTAGAACAAAGTGTGTTCCTTATGAAATATTTTCATATTTTATTAGGAAAGAACAAATGCCTTCTTGCCAAAATATTCAGATTTTGCAGAATATAACCCTGTTTCAGCAGTTTTCAAACAAAGGTACAATAGATGTTCAAACAAGGATTAATGTATCAATCAGGAATCCCAGAACCCTAGCAGAATAACTTTTGTGTACAAAGCTCTGACTGAGTCCATTTAAGAGGTCGTATTCCTACTATGCCCTATATTTGCAGGATGGAGATAAGATTGTGCCTATGAAAACATAATTTACATTGTGAACCATTGATGACAGAAATACAATTAAAAATCTTATCCTTTACATGAATAGCAAAACAAAAACTGTTTTTCTCGACAGAATTTCTCTTGATCTTCCCTCCGAAAACAGAATTTCCTTTTCTCCTGTCACTACATTCATTCATTCACCTTATAGGCTTGTGTCTGCTAGCCAGGACTGAGGTAAAGCTGTAATATGTGTCCTTGCATACAATGAAAGCTGTATTTCCATAATGACGCATTAAAACTCAGATTCTATGTTATCCTCCTTCTCTGCTCTCTCTCAGGATCTGATCATTATTTCAAATCAACAGCTTCTACTTTTCTTGGCGAGTTCAAAAAATCTTATTCACTACCTGGCGTTTCATAAGACACTTCTGCTTCTCAAGTTTCTTGCTACGAAATTGATTAATGAGCTCCATAAATTAGGCATTATGAAACAGTACCTAAACCCTTATTGTTCACAAACCTGTCTATTTCACTGCATATTATGTTAGGCGTGTGCATATTCTACGCTTATTATGTTAGGCGTGTGCAGATTTCTGAGAATACCAGATGTGCCATATTCTAAGTACAAATACTGGAATACAAAGTATTTTAGATAGTATGAGAAAAGCATACTTCATATTCTGATGCCAACATTCTTACCTCAAGCATGTTATAGATGATGTAGAGCTTTATTACAGACTGTCCCCTTATCAGATGATACATCATAGAGTAGTCAACATAGTGCATCATGAAGTAGCAGATGACCAATATAACTCCTTTGAGCATGTCACATACCTGAGCAGGTTGTAGCAAACGTCTGTCACTGAAATACAAAGGGCAAAAAGTTCCACTAAATGTCATGTACCCACAAGATACAGATGTTACTAAGTCAATATGAATTTACAGAAGCTGTTCACCATGGATGTATTTTAACGTAGTTTATTGTGCCCCTTCCCCTGCCCTTCACTCCAACACCATGACTATGATACCCATTTATAGATCACACTCATGAACAGGATCACAGTCTCTGACTTGCCACATGCCTGTATTAAAACACTGTATTTTTTGAGAGCTCCCACTTTTTAATAACCTTCTGCATGCATGCCCTTTGGTTTCTAATTTACCTTCCCTCTTCCACACAATTCTATGATTTTGACTTCCTCAGGTACAGAAATTGTATTCACTATGATCAAAAAGAAATGAAGCAGTCATCTTCAATTTCAGTATAATGAACCAGATGCTGAGGAACAGGTTGTAAATTCTGTATCTTCTTTTACCTCTGAGCTCTGCAGCAGTAAATGCAAACAATTTGACATCAGAGCTGGAGGTTGATTGTGAACCAAATGCAGTTTTCCTGAGTAACCCAGGAGACTAAACGAATCACTACACAATTTCTTCCTAGTAAAACTACAGGAAGAAAATAGCTTTATCTCAATTGCCACAACAGTATACATAAGCATAATGAAATTGCAAGGCCATATTCACTTGTCTGTTTATTTAGTTTAGTATTAATAGGATGCAAAGCAGTTAAAAAGCCTTTGAATTACATAAAAAGGTTGAGAATTAAATATAAAAAAGGAGGAAATAATTTCTATTAAATGTATTTATTTTTTAAAAATACTGAAATGCTGTTATGCAAGTTAATGTTTCAAAGAAGTTGCAAGCAATTAGCATAATTCAAGTTATGAATTTTCAGTTTCTGTATTCTTAAATCTTAGCTCATCCAGTGATTAGGCAATGTTCCCACAAACTGATAATACGTTTAGAAAAAAATTCAGAGTTATCTTGTAAAAATGTCCACCATTTGTAAAAAACATCCAAATAGTTACTTATGACCTCTGGAGTATGTCTACAGACCCTGCAGAGAAGTCAAAAATCCCAGCTACCTCACTCATTCTATTTAAACCACAGCTGGAATGTTACACTTTGTGTTTCTTTCTTGTATTCCATTCAAAAGAAAAATGTCCTGAAAACAACATTCATATATTATATCACTCCTGGAACCACACCGTGACATTCCACAACGGGCAAATATGTCAGGCTCTTGCTAGGAGTATGAGCAAGAAAGTTTTCAGAACTCTGAGATTTACAGTATTGCAATTGAACAGAGAGCAATTGCTCCTTTTATTATATACTTTTTTATTGCATAAACTGCATTAAAATGAATTACATTCTGAATAAAAGAATTAAACCTGGTCCAGCATACCAAAACTGCTTACAGGGGCTTTCTCTCTCTAAAAGACATTTTTTTGCTTTCAGAAGTCCTCCAGCAACAAACAATATTCACACTCTATCTTATTTCAGCCTAAGCCCTTGACAAAATGTCTCAGTGAATTTTCTTCCTTTCTTCAGTCCCCAAACTGAGTTTTAACTGCAAACATCAATTGAAAAAAATTAAAGAAAACTGAACATGTACCTTTTTCCCACTGCTTAAAAAGCCTATGACTGTCTTTGCATGACACACAATAAAATGCATTCTTCTCAACCTGTAAAATCACACTTCAAAAATTTACTGCCTTATTTAATTACATCTGACTTAAATGATTATAGACATTAAAATATAATGGTATATATTGAAATTTTTACAAGACTAAAACAAGCCTATGATTATGATTACTGTTCATATGCTGAGTAACAGCATATTCTTTTTTTCCAACCTACTCCATTTTGGAAGTGTATTCAGTCATCTCTGTACAAGTCTCCCAGCCAACACTCAAACTCTGAAATACAGATTGGGATACAGTGGTAAAGGTACTATTATGCCACAACAGTAATTTCAGGCCTTAACGAGTGAAAGAGAGTATTAGAATTTACTACTCAGAAAATCAGCACTCTTCCAGCCAGCAACTACCTCATCATTAGACAAGTAGGGAGTATCTGATAGAGAAAACCTGATCAACAAAAGAGACATCCACTTGAAAATCTCATTCACAGTTTCCAAGGTACCAACTTCAATGATAGGATAGTCTCTTACTGAAATCACTAGTGAGTAGAATCTGTTTATGAAGCTTCTGAAGGAGACCAAAAGGATTCTCACAGGAAAACGCTTTGATGTCCACAAATCAATACAGACTGAAAATACCACATCAAAGGTTTTCTGGCTTACAAGTAACATCAAAGATGCTCAACCACCAGTCACAAGTTGCAGATGTTCCACACTGATAACTCTATCAGTCTTTTGCTTGTGTTGATTTTCAGCTGTATGACTACACTCAAGTAGAACCAGCTCAGGAGAAGCCAATGTAAAAGCATTCAGCAACCATCACAGGGGACTACAAATTCGGAGAAGAAACTACATAAAACCAGGAGCACAACTGCTTTTCTAAAGGTGGTCTCAACTCTGAAAACTATCTCAGGTGACTAACTCTGTATGAAGTTGTGTATATACTTGCATCCAGCATCTTATACACTGGTAAGATTATAAGATTTTGAGAATGTGCTGTGTACAGAACAAACTTGATTATCACTGAGATTCAATTCAAAAGCTGCCCTAAAGAGTCAGCTCAACTACTCTTGATTGCTGTGCTTTACAGGAATTGAACTTTTGTAGAACAGATTCCATTCAAATAATGTTCTTTAGGTTGGCAAAGATCTTTCAGATAATCAAGTCCACCTGTTACCTTATCACGACCAAGTCCATCATTAAACCACAGACTATGCATCTTTTAAGTGCCTCCAGGAATGGTGATTCCACCACTCCCCTGAGCAGCAGCCTGTTCCATCACTTTACAATCATTTTGGTGAAGAAATTTTTCCTAATATCCACTCAAACTCTCCTGGCACAACATGAAGTCCTCTTATTCTACCTCTCAACGTGACAATCTATTAAAGTTCTATTCAAAGTTCTATGTAACTTCTTGTGCTTCTCATCCACATGAGAGGCAGAACCAACAGTAATGCTGTGACAACCTCAGAGCCAGTGTCCTGGTTTGGGCTGGGACAGAGTGCCTTTTATTTTTAGTAGCTATTTTTTGGATTTAGTGTAAGAATGCTGATAACACACTGGATGTTTTGGTTGTTGCTAAGAAGTGTTTACCCTGAGTCAAGGATTTTTTCAGCGTCTCTTGCTCAATTAGTGAGGAGCTGCACAGAAGGCTGGCACAAAGCGTAGCCAGGACAGGATGTCCCAAACTGGCCAAAGGGATATTCCACACCACAGAACATCACACCCAGTATATAAACTGGGGGAGTTACCCAGAATGGGATCTATCATTGTTCAGCTGGGTACCAGGCAGTGGCTGGTGGACAACTTGTCACTTCTTTCTCTTGGAATGTTTCTCTTAGGGTTCTGTTAGACTCTCTCCTTCTTCTTTTCGTTACAATTATTATTATCATATTTAGTATTATTATTAGCATTTTTTTTGTTTCAATTATTAAATTGTTCTTATCTCAACCTATGAGCTTTACCTTAACTTTCCAATTCCTTTCCCCATGGGTGGAAGACGGAAGTTTTGAGTGAGTGGCTGTGTGGTACTTAGGTGCCAGCTGGGACTAAACCACAATATCTCAGTCACAAAAATATCCTCACAGTTTCAATTTCCTCAGTTGAATGACAGAATGGCTGCCAGCATCTCAACCCTCTACTCACTACAAGGGATTAGTGCAAAGATTGACTAGAGAAAACTGCTTTCTAGAAAGTAAGAAGAGTAAGAAGATCCTGGCATTTAAAATATATTCCAATGTTCTTTCACTGTGTACTAGGAAAGACCCTTTCATATTGTAAATAAGTAATCTACAGTGTACCACTACAACATGTTTCCAATTGAGAGAGATTAAACATGTCAACTCCATAAATCCATAGAAGCATTTTTATAGCAGCAGAATCATCTTCTGCTCTGATTAATAACATTTAAAAAAGGATTTTGAGGTGTGATTCTGAATATAATATAGAAAAGGGACAATTATTTCCTACAAAGACAAGGCAATCAAGTAAACAGATTTAAGTCTAATGATTTGTCACCTTTTGGCAAATACATAGAACTGACTGCAAAGCCTGCAGTAATGAAATGATACAGTCAGTGTTCAGCAAGAGCTGACCACTGCAGTTTAAGTATACAATCAGGCACACAGGTTTAATCTTTGTCACAAATCATTCCTATCCTTTGCATTAAGCTGCTTAATACATATAAACACACACAGCCTGATGTGATTTCATGCCTGTCATAGCATCCCAGCATTCTGCATTCATTTTTCTCAATATATGTTTTTACTTATTGTCTCCAGTAACTACCCAATGCCAACACTGAAAAGTACTTTTAGGACATCTTAAACACTAACTAATCAGACCTTGTGATTAATATCACATACAAACTCATACTGCTGTAGTCACGCACATCACGAGTACCACAGAATCTCAAGGAAACAATTACAAAGCTCACATTGGCCAAGCTATGACAACTACAAAAAAGGCCAAAAAATAAACAAGAAAAACATAGCATGGTGCTGGTAATTTCAATACCTCACTTGAAAGCAGGCACTCAAGTTCTAAGAATTAGACATCACTGAGGTTTTGTGATATTGTACAACTTTAGAAACCATTGAATGGAGATATGAGAAGCTGAAATAGCTTAGCTCACTTCCAAACACTTCATATTTATACAGCTGTGCATGAAGTATGACAGTGAGGAAGATTTCACACGAAAATTACATATGGGTCTTTTTCTCATAAGTGACAAAGTGAGAACAATAATTAAAGAGCACTACAACAATACAAGTGCATTCTGGTAGCAAGGTAAAAAACTGGGCAGTAGAATTTTTCTGTAGAAAGCAGTTAGTCTTTTCCTTCAAAGCTATCCCAAGCATAGAGTGATGCTGTACAAATGATTTAACTATTAACATTTGCCTGGCTTTAATGAATTGTGCTCTTGAAAGACAGGATCATGTAGAGCCTTTGTCCAAGATGTAGCTCCTCTAATACCCTACCAGATTCCAGAAATAATGTTACATGGTTTCAAAATGTAGTTGAATATAATTTACCTCACAATTTTCACACCTCAAACCAGTAAATAAAAGGATCCATGGCATTTGGACTGCCCTTCAAATGTACCTAATTATGATACATTATTTATGTCTTTTCACCTAATTATTTTTTGCCATTATTTGAGTAACCTAGTTTAGTGGCAGGGGTCCCTGCCTGTGGCAGGGGGGCTGGAACTGATGATCTTTAAGGTCCCTTCCAACCCAAACCATTCAATGATTCTACGATTATTCCATTACTACTTCAAATATTTTTTGCTTCAAGTAATGCTCTTTAAGATTCTTTATACAAAATTTTACAAGTGGTTTCATTGTGCTAAATCTCAAGTTCCCATATTAGCTGTATACCCTAGACTATCAAGGAATCAAATTTTAAAACTTCTTCAAATACACAAGTACATTAATACTAAAGAGTAAGACTTATCCATTCTATTATCCACTCTGTAAAATCTTATATTGCTTTACTATTACTAACACTGAATACACCCAAATGTTTAAATGTGGGATGATCCTTCAATCTGCATGAATTCAGTGAAAATCCAAGCATTCCTCTACAGCGAAATTCTCTTGCACTGTAATGTTAACCAGCAAATTATGACGACACAGAAAAAAAAAACCCACACAGAGACCTCACCATTCTACAGCATGTACTTAACAAGATGTTCTGACTCCTCACCCTTTGGCTATATTTATCATTACAATCAATCTACTAATTGACAGAAAATCCCCACTGAAACAAAGCCTTAGTTCTTAAAATACCATAAACACAGAAATCCATACTTAAGGGAATATACAAGCTTATCATTCATTTGAACATAAAGGGATGTGCAAGCCATACTACTTACTATACCTCCCTATTCCACCACAGCATGCTTCTGTTTCAGTCCAGTCAATTGTTAAAAAAGCAGAAGCATGCCACACTCAATGCTTATCTTGCAATATTTAAAGCAATTGAAAGTCAAACTGTGGCAAAGTTTCCACAATGCACTGACTGATATCAACCAGGAACTGAGCAAATCAGTCTGTTACAGAAGAAACTACTTCTTACAACACAATAAAAATCAAGGTTTAATACTCATGTTTCAAACTTTCCAATTTATGGTTTGTCCACCATGAAACAAATTTGGAAAATGTAAAGCCAAGTCTTTCCTCTGTTTAGAAAGGCATTGGATCTGTGTATGTCCTCTCCCTTTGGAAAGCTAAAAGCAAGCAAATTGCCTTATAAATAGTTAGGAAGGATTACTTTGCTATTCTATAAAATTAGATTAAAATACTATCAAATTAGAATGTTACCAAATATCCTCGCTACCCACAAACTCGGATGTTAGGAAAAGCACCTGTAAAAAATCCCCTCTGTTACAAAATTAAGTCATATCACAAGCTACATAAAACACCTACCCAATGAAGAAAACTCTAGTGTGAAAGCCAGTGCTCATCATAAGCAAACTCTTCAAATAAATGAAAACTTAAGGAGCTAGTTACCTGTCTGTAATTTTCAGGGTATTTTTATTTAACATCATACTCAAAATGTCATGATCCATATTTAATACAGTAGTAAGAGTTCTGTCTCCATCTACTGGTTGACAAGCATTAGCTTCCATCATCCACACAGGCTATGCCGACACAGATGGTTCTTATGCCTACACTACTGATCTTTAATGTTTCCTACTGAACAGCATAGATTTCACAGAACTTTCTCTTTAATTAAGACGCAAACCAGCTCAAGGCTTTCTAAGTATTGGCTATCTACCCCACCAAACTGGCTTTTGTTCCAACACCTGTACAACTGAAGTCACTCAGCATCAAGCAGAGCGTTATGAAAAATAAAACAGTTTACCAACATTTGACTTTAATATGTTCAAAATCACAAGTAGCTAATGCACAAATTGCTTATTAAGCAAGTGGTTTCCAAGAAAACCAAGATTGTGTGATAGGTATTTTAATAAGCCTTGCTTATTGAATTTAAAGTAGTTAAACCATTTGGAACATGAAATGCAACCTAGATCAAGAGAAATTTGTTCCTGCTGGATAAAAATGTCTAAAAAAAAGTCTCACTACAGTTGTTTCTGGTATGCTTTTCAGTAACTGACAATACAAAACGAACAATTCTTTCACTACACTGTGTAATCTGAAGACAACTACACTTGTCTGAGTACTTAGTCACTCTGGCATCTAACCCATATGCACTCTGAATATATTATTTTAAACTTAACTACACGAACTGTCACAAGATGTCATATGATTTCTTTATTTTTGTCTGCCAGGCTTCCTGGTGCTCCTCAATTCTTCACTAGTCTGATTACATATGGTTTTCCAATCATCTTTTAGAGTTGTTTGGGTCCTGATAGTTTTGTTAGTTTTTTTTAAAAATCAACAGACATTACAGATTTTTTCATGCTTATTAACACAATTCACTGCATTTTAATCGGTTCCTTTAGTTAAGACTATTTAGTCTCATCCAAATGATTCAGATTACTCTAAACAACTACTCCTATGAAGTCAACACATACAAAATTTCCAACTAATGTCATATATACAGTAATTTAAAAATATGAATAGACTGTCACTGCAAAAATGTTTTAGATGGGTATTTTCATCTAAATATATTTTAAAGCTTTTGTAACACTAATGTTTCTATAAATGTTGTCATTTAAACCCTTTTTACTAGGGTTTATTGTTCCGCTAATAATGCACTGAAGAAGTCTTTTAGCATGTTACAAGTTCAAGCATGTCTTTTACAGCAAACCTCTTCTGACTGTATTATTTATTCAATGCTAACATCTTCAAGCAGGCAACCACTGATGTTTATAATCATATATTTCAGTTATTGATATGGTGGTCTCGCTCAAGTTTTGCTTAGGTATTTTTTCTTTCTCCATTTTACATTAAATATACTTGCACAGAAACTGAACAATGGGATTTTGTTTTACATGTACTCTATCAAATTCTCAATTCTTCAGTATATCCTTCATTAATGAACTGTGGTGTCGTAAATTTCTAACTTTACATGAAGTACTAACAAAAATTACTACATTACCACATAAGGGGATATTTTCCTGTTAGCATAAGTAAAGATGCTAGGGAAAACAAATCTAAGCAAGGTTGTCTGAAGGGCATACTTGCCTACATAGCTACACACTAAAATTTTTAAAATGGACTATGTGTTCTATTGGAAATATTTTCCCACAATTATGCTCAAGTTTGGCTTCAGGAAAAGAAGCTATTTTGAGCATATATAATTTTCAGTTTTTGATTTTAAGAAGAGGTACACCTTAGAGTATGCAGGACTTCACTGCTGTAAAATTGTGATTATACAGACCGATAAGAAAAATATGTCTCAAATAAGAATTCTAAGAAACTGAGAGCCAAGCTTGCCAAGTTTAGGTGGCATTGCATTTCTCAAACAATAAAAAGCCTCTACATGCACACAATACAGCACGAGACCATGCTAAGAATGAAACAAAACCAACCTTGCTGTTAGGCCCCGATGAGAGCTGTCTCAAAAAAATAAAAAAAACAAACAAAACGAGGTTTCAAATAAGTGACAACTAGAAAAAGCTTTCATTAGGCTTTCATTTTTTAAATAACAGTATCAAATATAACTGATTCAATAAACAAGCATATGCTGAAGTGCTGTATTTTATTATGCAAAGAATTATCTGTAAGTCTTAATACTAAGATACCTGGCAATGAACTTTCTGAACCCCCTAAGACTGAGGTTAAGCATTAAAAAAACACTTGCTCTAAGTACACACAAAAATATGGCTAGGAACCTGACTCAAGCAGTACATAGAAGAAACCTCAAAAAGCTTAAGGCACTATAAACTGAAGTACAGCAGGGGCTATAGTTTTTCCAAGAGATCCTTTTTTAAACTGGGCCAAATTGGTCCATAGGCACTTTATGTGAAAATGCTTTAAATCTAAGATTACATCATTGTGGAAATAGTTGTTAAGTCACATAAGAAAATATACCTACCACAAATGGCACTGAATCTATTTCATGTGTTTGGTATTATAACTAAGTGTTGGTTTCTCCTTTGAGGTATGTTGTATGTAATAGTTACACTATTCATTTGTAACCAGCCTTTTTACTGATTACACGTAGATGTGTGAATTTGGCTGACAGCACAGAAGGAAGAAGAAAATCAGGATTTACTCACCAAGGAGGAATCCCTGTGACACCACATTCCATCCTATAAAGGAAGTGAAAGTGCTCTTCCCTTCGGTCTGATTTACAAGAAAGAAAGAAAGAGAAGGTTGTAATGTTGCTACACTATGCACTGTTATGGAAAGGAGAAAGGAGTACTTGATCTGAGAGTATACTACAGAAAAAATGAATGCCATCTTTCTTTTCCTGTCTGGTAGAAAGCTACACATTGTGGTGGGCAGATGCACAGCTTCCTCAATGATCTTCAGGTGACAATAGGAAGTTTATGGATTTCACAGCTAAATTTCTCAGAAAAAAAAATAGGCTTGGGAATAAGTGTGCAACAGAGGTTCAAATTTATTTAATAGCCTGATAATATGAAAAAATAAATAATGTCCATAAGAAGAATGCCAGTGTATTTGTTTATTTCTTCCAGATATGCTTGCTTTCTTTCTTTGAATAATGCTGTTCTATTTATTTCCTACTGAAAAACACAAATCTGTGAATTCATAGCATGTCAATGGGAATTTTAAGAGGTACATACAATATAGCTGAAGTTATGTTATTGCTGACAGGACCTAAATTCACTTACTTCAGAGAGCAGAGTAAAAGAAAAAAAAAGAAAATGTATTTATAATCTATCTATATCTATTTCCACATGAAAAAATTTACAGATTCAAAGAATATTCTGAGTTGGAAGGGACCCAAGCATCATTAAGTCCAACTCTTAAGTAAATGGCCATCACAGGGACTGGACCCATAACCTTGGTGTCATTAGCACCATGCTCTAGCTCCCGGTGGGATTCAGCTCCAGTGTGAGGCATGGGAGGGGTATGTGAGTGCTGCTCACACAAAACAGGATCTTGCTGGGCTTCCACCATCCAGGTGCTGCTCTCATCCCTTGGGAAGGGCCCAAAGGGTCCTGGACTCACTCCTGGCAGGGGGGGATAGGGAACCTGCAGATGAGGTGTGTGTGGGAGGTCTCTCGTAAAGGTTTTGTCAATCTATGTTTACATGTAAGAAAATTCATAATCTTCTACTGCATTTTCTTGAGAAAACTAGAACTTGGAGAAAAGAATCTCACTTTCCCTCATAAATCCTTTCTTGCTTTGTGCAGATGACGTAAAATGCCTTTAAACATATTTAAATTGCAAGTCTCATCAGAGTTTCACTAATTGCTAATGAAATTTTAGCTTTCATATTAAGGTGTTCTACAAAGAATGTAGAAGAGCTTTTCCATATTTCTACATTGCCTTTTATTGGTATGCAACACATTTTCAAGAAAAATAGTAAGTTAGCTCTATGAAAGCTTCAAAACAGGCAGCAATATCAATCTACCCAGAATCTCTGGGTCTGAGATATTGAAAAAAAAATTGTCAGAATTGTAAAAAGAAACTGTACCTTTCAACCTCTGACAGAGTTAGTTTTAAGAACCTGTCACCATGGACTCTAATTCAAACAGAACTCCACCAGGTCCACTTCTCTGTCTACCTTGGCACATACTTTTTATGGAACAACAAACTTTTGCCAAAGAATATTTTAATAAAGTATGAACAGTCTACAAGGTTCAAAGAGAACAACTTAGGGAAGTTCTTGTCTCAAAAGAAAATACAGCAGAGCTGAGTTTTTGTAATTTCAGAAGATGAAATCTAATTTTGTGAATTGTGCGTGTTAATTTTTTTAAAAGCACCCAGCCACTTATAGAGCACAGACATAATGAAATTGCACCTGCCAAAACTATCACCATGTGATGACTCAGCCTTTGCTGGTTTGATCTCAGTAATTAAACAAAGCAGTTTAGTTCACTCATTTGATAGAATCTTGGATTCTTCTGACTGAAGTTCTTGAAGTTTTTTTAAAAACTGATTTGTCAGCACCAATATAGCTCTGACAAAAACACAAAATTAAATTTCCTCAAAAGGAAAGATCAAGCGATGAGGAAGAATGACAGAAATCAAACTGAAGTGCTTACACTGCCTAGGCAGAAAAAATAAACTATTTGCTTTAAAATACATTACTCTTTGTTTCCCTTCAGAACTCCATAAAATGAAATATTACAAGATGTGGAAGAGGCTATAAACCACTTCCCCTATATTTAAGCACTTTGCATAATATAACATAGACAGGGATTAGCCTATTTATATAGAATGTGGTTTTCTCGTTTTAAAAAAATAATGGGTAATATAATCTTTCTCTACACTGAAAAGAGAAGATAAAATTTCGAGGAAATAAATAAACTGAAGAGTAAACTGGAAGGGAAGGGAAACAGAACACTCACTGCTCAATTACTTCACTGAGATGTTGAGAAAAAAGTCAAGATGAAGGGAGGAGCACTTTTATTTACTACACAGAATGGAATATGATGTGGCAGGTTCAAGTAACAACTACTCAACATGATTTATTTCATATTTGCAATGAAGAGCAAGCTAAAAGATAAACAGCCACCTGCTTAGTAAGTACCTTTTGTAATTACAAATGTGCTTTACCTATTCAATTCTATTTTGTTACAAATACATAAAAATGTATAAATATAAAAATCATAAATATTTTTGCCGTAACAAATAAAATCAGCATAACTACAAAAACAAGCAAACCCCCAAAAATTCAAAGTGCAGGCTCTGAATACTTGGAAATAGGAATCATTACATCTGAAGAAGTTCCATTACATATTATAGGCATGAGTTCTGAAAGCTTCAGTAAAAAGCCACCAACTTTAGAACATGAATGAATTAGACAAAGCCTGACATACCAAACAAGTAGAGATTCTAGTGAACTAAATTCCAAATACATTAGAGGAAATTGTGATGAAAGAAATTGCTTCAGAAGTTGTTACAAAAACAAAGACTTCTTCATGCAACATAATCTCAGTTTCACAGCATCTTACTTCATAACACTTTAACACAGTCAAGTTCAATACATTAAACTGGCTTTTATTGTGCCTTACACACAAAATACTGTCAAGCAAGCAGACTAAATATTAGCATTGCAGGTGCATGTATGCAGATATACACATATCACATACATGTGAGTGCATATGGTGCTTCAAGTGTCACTTTCGTCAGCATATTGAACAGTAACTTAAGACCAGCAACTGGCTTTTGAAATCTTTAATTGCAATTTCAGAAGAGCAGAAAAATTTCTTTGCCAAAAGCAAAGCTACACTTATAAACAAGGAAGATTTTTAAACAGAAGTAAAATTCAAATGATATGTTGAACTCCATTACATTTACCTGAATTTAGTAATAGCATCCATATAGATATCTACAAATAGGCACATAATCTGCCTTGTCACCAGGCTAAAACCAAACAACTGTCATTTTTACACAGCTAAGAAAACTCTCTTGATATAGTAAGTCTGAAGTTCAGTTCAAAATTAACAGCACAATAAAACACTAGAGACTGCCATCTAGTGCCTGTGTTTAAGATCACCAAATACAAACATTTCAACTTTAGACTATATTTTTTAAAATAGCTTTTGAAACTAGACTAGCATTTGCTGTAATCAGAATATACATTTCTAACCTATGCATCTGAAAGACCTTCACACATAAAAGACAATACTGATAATGCAAATACAAACAACTTAATTTAAAAAAATTAAAAAAAAAAAAAAAACAAAACCAGTAACCATAGATCAACTTGAAGGTTTTGGAAAATTCAGAACAAAGATCCTGAGGTCTTTATTTATTCAAGCAAAAAAGACAACATCAATACAAGTGCTCCTTCTATTTTAGGCTACACTTAAGGCGAATACAACAACTTTACCATAAAGTAGATTTTATGAAAGAAATTAATTCTATCCAATTTTTGAAGACTGTGCCAGAAAGGCAAACTAAAAATGTGATGTATTAACAACTTTTCAGTATTGATACGAACAGAAAATCAAGGCATTAAGATCTAAAATTTCTTAATATTCTGACTGGTTTTCCCCTCCATGTTTCACTCCCTAGGATTCTTCAGAGGAAAGAACACATTTTATTCAGTGATCTTTTCAGCAAAGTTTTTCAAGAAAATAAGGAAAGCTTTTACTGTTAAAAAACAAATTACTTCTGTCTCAACATCAAAGAGCCTATCAAAAGACATGAGCCAAGTCAAAGAAATTTTAAAAAATGTTCAAACAGATGTCAGATAAAAGAACAAAACTATTAGGTAAGGTTACATCTCTCTCCTTTACTAACCTGAATATGCCTAAGTGGTGCTGCTATCAAACTGTTGTGTCTGAAGGAAGCAACGATGACAGTTAGTGACTGCTGGTAAAGCTTAAAGGTCCCCCACACATCTTTAGTTTAGACTGACACTTCTATTGTACAGTGGAAGAAGTCATTAGTAATTCAAATGGCACTGAGAGGCCATAAAATGAAGCACACACATAAACGGTGACACACTATTTAAGAGTATCAACACCTTTCTCTTGAATCAACTTACCGTAAGCCATAGCAAGGCAAAGTGATGAACCGGAACATTGCCAGAAAAACTCTCAAAGGAAGCAGGGTGAACACATACAGAAAAGCATCCAGGCACAAAAAGATTCCAAAAAACATCAACTAAATTACAAAAATAAAACAGAAGTGTGTTAGTAGTTTATAAAATTTACATAAAGTTTATAAAGAATTACGTTATGAAAAATATATTTACATAAGACTAATTAACCAAATAAGCACAATATTCTCACTTGTTTCATCAGCTGAACTGTAAAAAAATTAACATGCTGTGCATTTGAAGACTATTCAGCAAAAATTCTGCACCACAAGGTCCAAGCAGTGAAGGCTTTTGTAGACTTTCACAACTCACTGAACTTAGTCTCTATTTAATATTATTAAACTACAGTTGAATATAACTATAGTAATTTTCCAATGGTCACTTTCCTGTATGGTTACCAAAGTTCATGTTTTAACCTTAGGGTAAAAAACCCACAGAGCTGCGCATAAATGTGCACGGTCATTTTCTGCTTACCTCCTTTTTCAACATTATTTCCTGCCCCCAAAAAGTTTTCTATTACCTAGCGAATTTTCTATTGCACAGCTAATTACAGCTGTGGTAGATCTCCTTCAAAGAATAACCTCCTTTTTCATACAAAGAACATAAAATATCAAGAGGGAAACTTCCAATTGCCCTCAGTTTAAGTGTTTTATTCTTAATTTACACAAACATTAAAGCCATTCATTGTGGCTACAAGCCAAGCAACTCTATGATAATTAAACTAGACATAAACTCTACAACTCCAAAGTCTAGAAATATGCTTTTATGCTCTGTCAGACTATGAGCTAGTATTTTTTCCTGTAAGGATAATCCCATAGATGCCAGCCTAACTGGCTACACAATTAAGACTAGCAACATCTAAGCAGATCTAGATATCCATGTCAGATATGCATTTACATGTGAGAGTTGTATGTACTGCTGATGGGAAAGGAAGATACTAGGGTGGGTAACCAAAGTACAAGTAAATTACTTTTATCTCTTACAATCCCTTTGCCTTTCAAAGAACCTTCTTTGTCAGCTTGTGCAATGGCCAGTTCCATGTCCAGTGAGCACTCTTACACCTCATACATCCTCATAACTCTGAAAGTAATCCTACAGACTGCACTCCAGAACAACTATCCACAAGCCACATAAGACAACTGACTCAGGCACAACAGCACTGCCATCATCCCTGAGTTTTTACTCCTTTATAATATTATTTCAACCAAATCTACAGCGCTAAAATATTTCAATACCATTATGATGTCAAGGTCTCTTTCCTGATAGTTACTCATTCACCTCTAGTACCATTTTCTAAAATTTCAGCATTTTGAGTTATTATTCAAAGTTATCAGGAGCAGGGGTTACATGAACTGTGGATTAATTTATTCACTGCCTTAATATGCCAAAAAGCTATTTCTTTTAAAATAAGTGTTGAATATTCAAGCACTGAAGATGACTGGAAATGAACACTTAGTATTTTTAAACTCCTTAACCCAAACAAAACAGAAAGATAGCCTGTCATTTTGCTTGTGTTCCTTCAGGATATCTTTATGCTCTCAAAAACAACACTACTTCTTCTTTCAGATTTAGACAGACTTCTTCTCCACCTTAGTGCAACGATAGTTTTTCACATTCTATAAACTTGCATTAATGTTCGCAATTATGGTATAATGTCCTCATTTTCCCAATGTTTTCACTATATACACCCGATGAAATATAATCAGTGCTAAACCTTCTACTCCCTTCAGTAAACATTCTTTTTGCTGCTCCATTCCAGATATTAAGGAACTAACAGAAAAACCTATGGAGTTTTTCTATCATCATAACTATAATTTAACAAAGGAGCACAATGTTTAATTTTGAAATCAACTGAAAACTGTTCCCTTAAGACGGCAGGAATAGAGACCACCAGACCACTATTTAGTACAAGTAACTTACTACAGTGAAAAGTTCCCACTGAAACTGCACAAAATGCTTGAGTGGAAGTAGCATTTACATGGAAAACTATCTAGCTTCTTTAAATAAAAAAGGAGTACTCATAACAACAACAATAAAAATACTACCCTTAAAACATTACACTCCTTTCTAAAACTATGGATGTTAAATAAGTGCCTATTAAGTAATATCTCCTGAGATTAGGCTTTGATAACTTCACTCCAATTTATTCTCACTCTTTCTTATTCTATAATTATATATATTAGGTAGTAAACAAAACAAGCCATCGAGAAAATTCTTCTCTTCCTTTACAAGTGTCTCATATGCTTTATTTCAAGTAAGCAGATTTCTATGTCACATCAGCAAGTGGTTTCTGCAACCGGTGATGATCTGTACACTATTTAGTTGATTTCTAGGAGCTCAATTTGATACAGTGAGCATGTATACTAACATAGGCTAAGCCAATGCAAAGAAATAAAAAAAAAATTCATAATCTCACTGTAAAAAGATAACTACTGTTTCTTAAATCTCTTTATTATTCAGTTTCATAGTATTTCATATTCAAAGCACAGACTAAAGTTTGATTTATCATGCAAAACCCATCAATTGCACCACTTACAGCATAAATCTTATTTATAAAATGACTGCTGGATATTACATATTCTTACACACTGCAAGTTTTATTAAAAAGCCATGGTGGCAATCCTTCAAAATAATTTCTATGCCTTGGAGACAGCATGTAATAATCAACATAATTAAAATCGAGATGATGTTGAAATGCTGCATCATTCAACTGAGTCTCTACCATAAGTGGAATATTCTATCATAAATTGGAATGGGTAAATACTGAGGATGGGAAGACACTATCACTGGAGATGTTCAAAGCCTCCAATCCTGAACAACCTGTTGTAGGTTACACAGCTGTAAGCAAGTGCACGGACTACTCCATGGGTCCATCCCAATCTCATTCATTCCGTGATTTTCTGCAGTAACTGACTGGGAATTTAGTTTGGTAAAGCCAGGCCTCATCATGGCTGAAAAATGAATTTAATGATAGTGAAGGGGGAACACGAGCACTACTGACCAAGGGAATCCTGCCCACCCTTCCTCCCTCCCCTCCCCCACTGCTCTTTCATCTTTAGTTATAAAGCTCCCCTTCTGTCCTTGTGTAGACACCTGATTCTCAAGAATACTGGCTGAGCAAATCAGCTCACTAGTCTAGCACAGAGCAAACAGAGCAAGGAAAGTCTAACGTTCATTGCCGAATTATGAGTGGATTTAACTCCTGGAACAGTCCAACAAGCACACAGCTCATGCAAAACAGGCAGTATGCATAAAGCAGGAGACTGAAGTGGGAGGAAGAGCAAAACAAGCTTCTTCCTTCAGTCTAAATTAAAATGATTTAGCCCTGTGTAACTTAATCCCCAGAGATTTTGGGAATTTTAGCAGTATTAATTTTAATGTCATCATTACACTGCAGCCTAAACAAACCTTATTACTGATGTTGCTTTACTCATCATTCCTCAGCATACTGCTACTGCCACTGCCTCCCAAACCAACATGGTTAAGCCAAAACAAAACTGTCTCACTGCAGGGCCAGAATGAGAGCTAAACTGACATAAAGGAGGTGTCCCCGCAACACTGGGACAGAGAGGGGTGATGTTGTTAACAGTGCTAAGAAGCAAAATAAAAGACTACGAAAATTAAGTCAAAAACCTTAGAAAAACTCATCTGTCACCATATTTTTATAAGACTGAAACCTTCCCATCCTCAGAGAATTTTATACTGAAAAAAAATCTTTGAAATAATTTTTTTAAATGGAAAATTACATTTTGCTGTAAAAAGGTTTTTTATTTTTTTTGCTTTATTATTCCTTTAAGTATCAGTGACATCTTTATATTTGAATTAATTTGTCATCATCTGCACTTGTTTGTCTCTGCTAATAACAAGAGTTGCCAGCAGCAACAAGCAAACAGGTAAGAAAACCCCAAACCAAAAATGTTTAAGTTAGTAACAATGAAAAATAATCACTATAGAGGTTGATATCTTGGTTTTGTAGCAAAAATGTTTTAAAAATAAATAGTTCTTTAAATAACTTAATTCAACAGATTGAATCTCTGAATTTAATCAAATGTTAAAGCTTACTTCACCTTTTCCAGCTCTTTTGGTATCCGCATGCATGTGTACACTCTCTCTCGCCGCTCTGTGTATTTTGCTTCATTGTGTTCAAGGAAATAACCTCTGGTTAGCTCGGCACTGATGAATCTCAGCAAGGAAAGATCTATTCAGAAACACAGCAAACAGAAGACACTTTAGGCACGACCTCCAGAGGGTGAGAAGCCGCTATACTTTTGTTACTTATTACTTGCTACATGTGTCATTTACATGGCCTCTAACCCAGAAGGTTTCTGCCGATCGTTAAATAACTTTGCTTGGAAGGAGTTACAGGAGACGCAAGTCCGGTGCTCTCCCATTCATTCCCCTGCTGCCTCCCAACAAACAAGTTACTTTTCCCAGGCAGAGGTCCCACTTCGGTAAAACATTACTCAAAGCTGCTACACAAAATGCAACATGCTGAGTGAATCTAATCCTTAATGTATTATCAGACCTCCTAAATTTACTAAACTCTATTTTTGACTTCTTAAAAGCTATTTTCTCTCTCAGCAACATTAGCAACTTGCTCTTTATTTTGAAGACCAGCTTTCTGCAAGAGCAAAACATGCACAGATACACAATCCCAAGCATTTCAGTGCACAAACAGTACAAACACACTGAATGGTGGTGATAAGGTCTTTCACAACCAAAAAACCATCGAGCACATACAGATCTCCTATGTTTTAATGGCTGTAGGTCAGTAACCCGAGGGCTGACTGGCCTGAGTTTAAGCAGCTTATGTGGCTTCCAAAAAAGACTTTGCACAGAGTAGTCTTACAAAATTAATAACATATGAAATCATAATTATGAAATTCAGGCTGTCAGCACAAGACAGTCGAACTTAAACTTCAATACTCACTGACAAGGTCTGACATTACCACCTCCCTGTAACACTTCAGAAGTGACAGTTCAATATCTCTGGTCACTGGCATTTAAAAACAGAAACTCTCAATGTTCACACAGTGCCCAGAAGATGAAAATCACTTACCTAGACAAACAGATGAAAAGCTACTGACACTTACTATGATACAAGCACATGTTTCAAATTTCAGCAAAAGTCTTAGTGGCCAGAGTAAGAAGAAGTAACCTTGCATGGTAGAATGCCCTACCTTTTTCAGGGCAGGAAGAGGCTGTATATACATTCTTAGTAAAACAACTCAGGTAACAGCTGTTAAGAGGGGAATGCAAGTATTGACACTCTGCGTGAAGAATTCACCCCAAACTGTCTGAGGCAATGCCTTCTCAATATTCATCATATTGATGACGAATACTTTCACAGTAGGCAGATTACCAAGAGTTTTAAAGCAAAGAAGGAATCAGCTCAAGCAGAAGTACAGAAGAAGCAAAAGAAGATGTGCTTACAGCCTGCATCAGCTTGGGTGGAAGGTGTGATTAGAACTTGGGGGGATTAGAGTCACTTTGTAGTTTGTGGTGGTGCATTAATATTCTCTGTATGTCTGGTATTGTGATTTATCACATCGCTGGTACTGATCACAGTTATAAAACTCACTAACTACCCATTAATAATATATTGTCAATAAATCATGTTTTCCTTCAAACTGTGAGAACTGAACCATTTTCCCGTCTATGAGCTTGTCACTGGATAGTGATTTTGATGATCTCTGTGTACTGATCCACTTCTACAAAGTAGGTCAAACCCCTTTAGCCTTAAAGGTATTTATTTTAAAACAAACATAGCATATTGCTTAATGAGTAGTAATAAACTAATATTTATGTATTAAGTTTCAATCAAAGTTCATTCTGTGAAATCACTGCTCAGACCTCTTATGAATTTGTTTTCTGGAGTCTTCCTTTGTAACTTGTAACTATCACTTTTAACTTTTTAGGTTATGCCAATTCTTCAATGTTTAAAAACTTGGAAGTAAAAACATATGCATAAGCACACCAAGTAATTACTCTGTTAACTACCCAGGTGTATTTTCTTCCACCTGAAACAACCAGCCTTCTCTAACTTAAAGCAATCTCAAACAACTGAAGTTTCCTACAAAATAAATACATGCATACGGGCAAGTACCATGGGGTAAGTTATGAGTCCCTGCCAACTTCAGATATTCTAAGATTTTAGCTAATGAGCTATATCTTCCCACCCCTTCTTACTTCATACCAAGTACTTTAGAGGCCTATAGCTGAAAACCAAATGATTTTAAGTTTTCAACATCTTAGGCTTTCATGCCCTAGATATTGAGGGATCAATCCTCATGGCAGTTGATCAATACGTAAGCTCCAGAGTGTGACTGCAAAATCATCTCTCCAGTGACAGGGGATGCACTGGAGCGTGCAGTCACTCAGCCACCGCCCCTCTGAGCACTTATTGCCACCCAGCACCAGCCTCAGCTCTGTGCCAGCTGTGAAACAGATTAGTGGCTGACCCTGTAGGAAAAACACAGTAACCAAAAGAACAGCATGAGACACCAAGGCAGAACAAAGTAATAAATCATTTGAAAACCAGCTCAATTCTCCCATCAAAGCATCAAACAGCATTTTCTTTTAAAAGTAAACACCACCTCCTACTTCAAATTCCTTCCCTACTTCAAATTCCCCTCTTTTGCAGTCAGAAAGTTTTATACTGTGGCCCAAGTGTAATCTGTTCAGACAGCATACTCTTAATGCTTACAGTATGCTCATTTATCTCCACACCTCAGGACAGGAAAGCATAAGCATCTTCAAAAAAACACAAAAGGACACAAATTCCTTCAAGGTACGAAGATAATGATTTAACTAAGTTTTATACTTCAGTGCACAGCTGCACAAAGGATAACTATTAACCAGAAAGGAGAGGAAAAGTTGTGGAAATGTGAAATGCACTGCACTTCAGTAAGTTTCTATTATATAATCATAAATTTAATCATAAATACAAAAATTCCAAGCATTCACTTCACTCCTGTCAATCCCAAATACACATTTCTTCCATAAGCATGCCAATTAATCAATCAAGAAAATACATCTTTTAAAATGTATTTTCTTCTCCTCTAATCAACTTCTCTTTACAGTACCAGTCTTGTTTGATCAATGTGAAGAAAACCTTACTTCTATTCTATAACATGTTGCTACCCTTAGATGAGTTAGAATTTTTAGTTGCTCCATCAAGAAACCTGTTCTTATGTTTTCTTGCCATGAAATGTCAGAGCACCGAAGATTTTTGACTATTCTGAAATTTCAAACCAATTGCACAAACACAGTTAAGTACTCTCCACCACCTCCAGTAACAATCTCCTTTTTATAAAGTTATTTGTTCAGTGGTTTTTCAGGGACATCAGTGTGTATCTTGATCATTCTTTTTTTTTTTTTCACCTCAAAGTAATTCATATTACTACAATCAAGCCAATTCCTTTATAACTATGGAAATTACACCACCTTTACATTCTGTAGTGTTTGTCAACAGCACAGAACTGCAGTCAATGATGCTGCACGTCTGATGATGTAACACATCAGAAACAGACACAGCATCCACCAGAATCAGAAGAAAAGCATTCAATTGTTCACATATTATTAAAATTAAACCCTAATTCCCATTCTTTTCTATTTTTTAATAAGACCAGCTTTTTATCACATTCAAGCCAAGACTGAGAAAGCCTTGAAAGTTTAACATTTCAAACGCTTTCCAGAGTTTCAGCCAATCATTTAAGAATACAGCACTGATACAGATATTTATAACATTACCAACATTAAATTAATCCTGACACGATGACTGACAGTCTTTACAAAAACTGCAGGGCTATTTACAAAAATTACTTGGTAGACACCCAAAATAACCACTTGAAGTATGAATGCAAATATAGCTACTTATTGATAAGAAAGGCCAAGACATCTCCCCTTAATTTTCCTTATAAATCCCCAGAGAGTGAATTTCAATTACTTTAAATGACTTTTAATAATATGCGTACAACTTCAAAGCTCTAACGGCATCGTTACTGCCAGCAGCAGAGGCAAAGACCACTGCAGATACAGCTGCGAGCGTGTAAGAAGAACTGGTAAGACCATGAAACATTTCTAGCGCTTCAGCAAGAAAGTTGAGCGAAGCCGCAGCCTCCCGGCCCGCGAGGCTCGGGAGCCGCACGGCGCCCGCTGGAACCGGGCAGCTACGGACCCCGGCAGCGAGTCCCGCCTTCAGGGCACAACACACCTCCACGGCCCTCCGTGCTGCCCGCAAGCCTGAGCGGCAGCGGCTGACAAACTGCGTGACAGGGCACAGGGACCCGTCCGCCCGCGCTCCGCTTCCCAACAGAGCCGTGCGGAGAGCCGGGACACAGCGGGACACGCCGCACCCACCGGGCCGCTCCGCAGAACAAACCCAGGGGCAGGGGCTCGGGGAAAGCTCCCTACGGGCCGCCCGGCGTTCCCGGGCCCCGGCCGGTCCCGGGGCACTTTCTCAAGTCGCTCGCCCAAGTTCTCACGGGCGGGAGCTGCCAAGAGCCGCCCGCCCCGGGCAACACCGCCACGGCCACCCCGGTTCCCCGTGGGGGCCACCCTATCCCGGGGCCCCCGCTGCCGCGAGGAGGAGGCCGCTCGCCCCGCCGCCGCCCCTCACCCGAGAGGCTCCGCTTCTTCTTCCTGCCTCGGTCGCTCTCGTAGAAGCCCAACGTCTCCGTTCGCTGCTGCGGGGACGGCTGCCCCGAGCCGGCGGCGGGCGGCCGTGGCTCGCTGCTCCCCCAGAGAGTTTTCGGCTCCCCGCGGCCGCCGTCCTGCCGCCCGTCCCCGCCGGTGCCCGGCGCGGCGGCGGCGGCGTCGGCAACGCCGGCCATGTTCGCCGCCCGCTGCGCGCCCGCCGCCCCCGCGCCGCGCGCCTGCCGGTGACTCATCACCGCGCGACAGCCGCGGGCCCGGCCGCGCGCCACTGCCCCGCGCGCGGAGGGCGGAGAGGGGTGGGCCGGCGCGCCGCCATCTTGCCGCCGTTAACCCCTCAGGGGCCGGGCCCGCTCCCCGCCCGTCTCGCTGCCCCGCCCCGAGGCTCCCCCGGCTCTGAGCGGCCTGCGGCGGAAAGCGGCCTTTTTGCGTGGGGCCACAGACCCAGCGGGCCCTCTGCCGTCTTTCGCAAAACGCGCACGACGGTCACGGCTTCCCGCCCTCCTTCCCCTCCCCACGGGCCGTGGTGGAGCAGCTCAAAGCGGTTGCTAACAAGGTGATTAAACCTTGAGCTACGCAAATAAAGACCTTGTTCAAAAATGGAAAGCGAGTGGTGAATTATTAACTTTAAAGCCAACAGGGTTTAGTGAACTAGAGAGCGGGAGTCGGCCGGGGCCGGGCGCTTGAGGTCACGGCCCCGCGGTGCCCGGGCCGGGGCGGGCCTGAGGGGAGCCGCGGGTGCCGGGCCTGCCCCGCCCGGCCCGAGCCGAGCCGAACGCGCCCCGCGGGGCTCGGGGAGCCCGAGCAGACCGAAAACCCGCCTGAAATCGCGGAGTGAAGTGCTGCAAATACCATCCGCTCCTGGCAGCCTGGTACTGGCGGTGATGAGGATTGCTAGAGACTATACTAATGAAAAGTAATTGTTCCTGCCACAGGCCGCTTGTAATTTGTACGCAAACGTGAGCATAAGAAGCAGGCAGCTCAAGGTGGCGCTTGTTTGCATGGGAATTCACATGGGCATGAGAACAAAATACCTGGCCTGAATTTCAAGTACAAGATCATGACATTCAGTTCTCGTGTTCTTATCATGCATTCACAGAGCAGATTCAGTCAGCTTAATATTTAGCCACTCACCCTGGGAAAACAAAGAATGCTTTATTCTTTCTTTGGAAGGCCATAGCAGGTCTTCATCTATAACTATAAGTCAATAGTACAGTTGTCTCAAAGAGCATTTCGGGTTTTGGATGGACTAGATGTGCCCATTGCCATTGCCCTTGGTAGTTCTAAATGCCCCAAATCTGGCATTTCAAGCCAAATCTTGTATTTTCAATCCAAATTTTGTATCCAATCCAATTTTGTATTCAATCCAATTTTTGTATCCAAATCTTGTGTTTTAGGGCAGTGGAGTGCTTTTTGCAGTGATTCTGTGTAATAAGAGTATCATAGAGGGAGCTAACAGAGATAGCTACTGTACTATACATTATCAGTCTGGAGTTTCATCTTTTCTCTTTAGATATAAAAAGCAGTTGGAAAAATAGGGTGCAGAACAAAAGCTCCGAAAAGAACTGAAAAGTTCTCTCAGCTGAAGGGCTGATGCAGTCTATACAAAGTTACATGATGCCCTGAGAGATGTTCTGCTTCTGTCCTTCCAACGGTATGAAACTTTTATCTGACCGTAAGGTGCATTGCATGATATTTAAGGACAACAAATTGTCACAACCTTGTTATCAGTCTTACTGAAAAGAAGGTGCTTGCAGCATCAAGCATCATCTAACACCTTATTCAGGCCCGCTGAGAAGCTATCTCATGAGTTGCTGGCAACAGTTGTGACAGCACATACATTTTTGTCTTCAGGGGCTGACCCAAGACAACCTTGCTTAATTTACAGGATCTTCAGTTTTCTGCTTGAAGTAATTCAGCTGAAGGCATGATAATGTTATGATTGCAATATGGTTCAGCTTAGAATTCACTCTACTTTTGGCACTTCAAAAGCACTTTGAGCAGATACCCTTGAGTTTCTACCCATGGAGTCTTTCTGCATTTTTTTTTCTGTATTTACATACAGTTTACAGACATATTTTGCTGGATTACTGGTATGTTCTTTTTCACATGTAAATACATGTATTCCAAATATTACACATGATATTTTGGCACAGTGGCCACTTCTGGAAGGTCAACCCAACTGCAGCAAAATCTAGTGTTTTGGAATTTGGGGCCTTGAATAAGCCAAGACAGAAGAAAAGTAGCGTGTTGAGAAACATTAGCAGTGTTCATATAGGAAGTAGTGGTTCATTATGATATCTACTCTTGGGAGTTACTGTAACCATCTGCTATTTGGGCAGGAAAAACTGTTGTTTGTTTTGGTTTTTTCTTCTGTAGCTTATCTGCTTTGAGACATGCTATGGAGTGACTCTGCAGCAGGTCAGAATCTGCTTTACAGTTTCATAACTGTTCACGGATCTTGGTCCTGAAATGATTTTCTTAGAACAAGACACAGTTCTGTCAATGTTCCTACAGCTGCAGTTCCACCTTTTCTCCCAGGAGATAATTAGCAGGTGGGGCGGGAGAAGGAGGATTATTTCAAAACAATGACTGTCTCCCAGGAAAAAACCCAGTTTCATTCACAGAACAGCAAAAACTACTAGGATAGTGAATATAGACTGAGAAAGGCTACTTTTATTAGGAATGTCAGCTCTTTTGATCTTTGGAGCTTTCTTTGTACAAACTACCTACTTTTCTGCCTTGAAATTTCCATACATACAGTAGACTAATGTTTAAGCTTCTACCCAAAAAGTATCTTATATATAATCATCACAGAGGGATTTTTCCTAATTTGATATCAGAAAAGTTTTTCTGGTATTGTTAAGTGTTAAAACTTTTATAGTGTGTCCAGCTCAGCTGTGCTTTAGTCCCTGATTACTCATTGCTGCAACTACTCTCTCTCCTAGTGAGGAGAATTCTTTTACTCTGAAGAACATTTTACATGGTTATAAACTCTTTTTTTTTTTTTTTTTTTTTTTTTTTTTTTTTTTTTTAGTGGATTTTTTCCTTCACAAGACTCAACAAAAGGTCACTAAGAAGAAGATTCATAAAATGCTTTTTTTTTTTTTTTTTTTTTTTTTTTTGTTAGTGTTTTTTCCTGGCAGAACTTTGTTGTGTTTTCAGACCTTGCCCTCTATGTCAGTCTCCCCCACCAACTCAGACAGCCCTCTTAAGAGAGACGATATATCAGTGGTGTTTGTTAAAAAGAGGTAAACTAAGATCTTCTTTTTAAGTAATAATAGTAACATGGAAAAAAGATCTATCATCAAAATTATATTTCATATGAGAAGTAAATTGTTGACATGTGGTTAGGAAATGTGAAAGAAGTCTAGATAAACTCAGTGTACTGCCCCAAGCATAGTTAAGTGACACAAGAAGTAACAATAAAGTAACAATAAAGTTAAGTAACAATAAAGAAGAGGCAGGTATTAAAATTATGACAATAACAATGCAATATGAAACAGTTACAAGTAACTGCAATACTCATAACTATGTGAAAACATCTGGTTTCTTTCCATTGTAAGCTTTTTGCTAGTGGGGCTCAAACTTTGCGGTATCATTCAAAACAGATTAGATGCTAAAAATGTATGGATTAATTATTTAATTTCTTCAGTCTCCTACAAGAATTATCTTCAATTATGATCTTGAATGTGATTTTCAATAACTTTTCATTTTTAAAAGTGTCATTGGTATGTACACCAATGTGTGAGGAAGCAAGTTAACAAAATTCATGGTGAATTCAAAGTGCAATAATGCTGATTTATTTCCACAATAAAATACTTTTTGGCCCCTTTTGTAATATAAACAATTTATTTTGTGTTGGGTTTGTGGCTTTTAGTTCATCGATCCACTTATTATGTGAGTGTGTATTCATTCTTCTGCTGTTGGCAATGCATCTCTTAGCAACAACTGATATTAACAAACTTAGTTCTAAATCTTTCAGAGGTGCAGCTGTCATATATTTGCAAGGTAAAAAAGTATTGGTTGGAAATATAATCTAATTCTGTCTCAGTCAGTTGTGTTTGGTAGCTGAAGTTAAAAATATCTGTTTACGCCCACAGGGGAAAAATCCCGTAAAGACTTTTTTCTCCATTTTATGTTCAACATCTAAGCAGCACATTAATTTTGCATGGGATAATCCTCACATAAGAAAAAAAAATCAGTATAAGAAATTTTCATATGCTGTCTCACTTTTTAGCAACATCTCAATAGAAAATAACAATGCTAAATTTTACTGTATTTCTTCCTGTGTTGTAAGCCAAAGATTAGGTTGACTCCTAGGTAAGCTAAGGGCATTACTCAACATCAGCCTGTCCTTGAATAATGAAAGTACAAATCATGTTATGCAATACTACAGTACCTGAAAGTCGAGTTTGACTTCTCACTGGTACATTTCCATTGTTTATTTGCTTTGGATACCACATGATATAGCGCAGGAGCTACTGCAGAGTTAAAAATCAATGGTGCTTTCCAGCGAAATCATGATTGTCCACACCTGCCATCTCTGAAAGTTTTGGAGAAATAGTTCTTTTGAGATACTTTTATATGGCATTTTATCCTGGGACCATTGTTCAAGCAGGACTGAAGGGAAGAGGTACAGAAAGTTAGTTCAGTATTACAGGTTTTGAAATGCATGCTCACATTAGCTGAAAAAGAAAATTGATAATATTATTTGATTTATAAGACTTCTAAGAGTTTCACAATGTAATATTTTTATATTTCTTTCTCTTCCAAATTTCATGATTTTTTTTAATCAAGGCAATACTTTTTCTACGACCATCAGTGACAATGTTTTCCTGCCCATGACCTGATTTCCATTTCTCAGTGCCAAGATTTCTTCAGGTTTTATATCTTGTTTAAAATTCCACAGCTAATACTTAAACTGCTGCCTCTGTTGGAGTGCAAATATCTGAACTTCTGACAGTTTTTATGTATGAAATGTGACAAAGTCTTTTCAACATCAGCATCACTGAGTTCTGTGATGGGGCATTTACCCGTGAAGTTCAAAGTAAAGTTTGAAAGTGGAGTAGTACCAAGATTCCTAAGTCTCTTCCATTCCAAGATACTTTCATCACAACCTTCACCTTGAGATGCTGGAAAAAAAAGGTTTTGTAATCTCTTCTTTTCTCTACATAACATTCAAAGATGGGTCTATACACGACAAGATAGTTTTCAGTGTTATAAAATAGAAGTGCAGCTGTCTTTGACTCCATCCTCAGCTGCTTCCTCAGGAAGGCTAAGCCAGACATGAAGTGTGAGAGAACTAGGTGAGAGGAAATGGGTGGAGAAAATACATATGGAAAAATGGTTATAAAGAGCTCCAAAAGTCAAGAATTGAGGAAAGAGCACCTGGCAAATAGGGTCTTAGCACCTAAACATGAGTTTCCAGTACCTAAGAATGAAAATTCCAGTATCCTACAGAAATTGGTTGGTGTTTTGTTTAGGTGTCAGAAAATAAGTTACTTCTAAAAATGAGTTTCCTAATGCATAAGTTTCAGTCTACCATTTCTTCATATTTTTCAGGTCCAGGGAGCAGAGGTGAAATCCCACATTTAGAGTGTCCAAGGTTTTATGACTGAGTCATGCCAAGCCCAAGTGGAGATGGAAATCTCTGTTAAAAGAATCGGTAGCAATCAGGTTTGCTGTAAATGGTCCTATTGATTTTAATAAGTTGAAGATCTCAATTCAGCAAGAGCATTTCTATTATGGTAATGTAAGAAGATATATAGGTATAGAAATGTAGATATGTATAGATATACACATATAGAAGCTTTGCACTTAAAATTAAGTTGTAAGATCTCTAGATCTTAAGTTTCTTGCTTCTAGGAAACAGCTCAACTCTGAAGAGAATTAATTTATGTTAAATTTGAACATAAGGGTGTCTTCTGACTTTAGGCAGTAACGAATCACAGAATGGGTGAGATTGGGAGTGACCAATGTGAGTCATCTGGTCCAACCTCCCTGCTTAAGCAGAGCCATCCCAGAGCACATGACACAGACACTTCTTGAATATCTCTAGTGAGGGAGACTCCACAACCTCTCTGGGCAACCTGTTCCAGTGTTTGGTCACCTGCACAGTACAGAAATTCTTCTTCATGTTCAGGTGGAACTTCTGTGCATCCGTCTCTGCCCATTGCCTCTTTTCCTATTACTTGGCAGCACTGAGCAAAGCCTGGTTCCATCCTCCTGTCACCCTCCCTTCAGATACTGACAGACATTGATGAGCTCCCCTCTCAGTTTTCTGTTCTTGAGGCTGAACAGGCCCAGCTCCCTCGGCCTTTTCTCTTAAGAGAGATGCTCATGTCCCTTCATCATCTTCATTGCCCACTGCTGGGCCTGCTCCAGGAGGTCCATGTCTCTCTTGTACTGAGGAGCCAGACCTGGACACAGCACTTCAGGTGTGGCCTCAGTTGGGCTGAGTAGAGGGTCAGGATCCCATCCCTCAACCTGCTGGCAATGTTCTCCATCATTTACCCCAGGATACCATTGGCCCTCTTGGCCCCAAGGACACACTGATGGCTCATGGGCAGCTGGTTGTCCACCAGGATCCCCAGGTAGTTTTCAACAGAGCTGGGCTTTCCAGCAGGTCAGCCCCCAGCCTGTGCTGGTGCACAAGTTTATTCTAGTTTATTCTTTCCCAGATTAAGGACCCTGAACTTGCCTTTTCTGAATTTCAGATGTTTCCTTTCTGCCCATCTCTCCAACCTGCCCAGGTCCTTCTGAAGGGTTGCACAGCACTCAGGGGGTTCAGCCCAAAGCTCCTCCCAGCTCTGTGCTGTCAGTGTACTTGCTGAGGAAGTATATGGACATTCATCACAGTCACTATGAAGAAGTTAAACAATCCTAAGACCAGTATTGAGCCCTGGGGGACACCCCTAATGACAGACCTCCTTATGCCACTTAATTTTTTACAAGCCTCTAGGATTACAAGCCCCTGGGATCTGCTGGTCAGCCAGTTCTCAATTCACCTCACTGTCCACTCATCAGTCTGCAATTCCTGACCCTGTGAGGAAGCAGGTTGTGGGAGACAGTGTTGGGAGTCTTGCTGAATTCAGAGTAGACAATATCCGCAGCTCTCTCCTTATTCCTCCACGTAGCATTTCCCCATAAAAGGCAATCTGGTTGACCAAGCATGATTGACCTTCAATGGGTCCATGCTGACTACTGCTGATTACCTTCTTGTCATCCATGTAAACAGAGATGGCCAACGAGACACTCCATTACCTTTCCAGGGATTGAGGTGGGGCTGACTGAACACAAGTTCCTCAGATCCTCCTTCTTTTCCTCTTTGAAGACAGGACATTTGCTGGGTGGCAGTTTGCTTTCTTGCAGTCCTCAGCTACCTCTCCTGGTCTCCATGACCTTTCAAAGATCATCATGAGTGGCCTCACTATAATGTCTGTCCATGTGTTCTTCAAAAATCTTGTGCCTCCTGTAGGAGTAACTGAATCAATTAAGAGGTTCTGGGACACTAGGCTTAGATTTCTATTTGTGAAAATCATGGTTCATTTTGTAATTATACTTGCATGGTGAAAACCATGAACTCTAGCATGCATAGTAAAGGAAATGTATTGCTTATAAATGTAGGACTAATGGCTTTGAGACCAAATCCTCAGTCATTGTAACTCAAAATAAAATCATGACCTTCACTGGACTCAAGCAGTGTTCATGAGGTTGGGACTGGTTTTGCAATATTTGAAGTGTTAAAGAATAAATGTTTTATTGTTTAATTGTTATTTGTTATTTAAACAATGCTAGAATAGGTACACTTAATCCACTGTGCACAATATAATCAGGGTGAGAAGCTTTATACAGAACTGCTCTTCTTGAAAACACATATTGTTTTTTATATGTATGGACACACGTTTATTTACATATATATGATGACAAAATACTGAAATCAAGGTTGACTTTAGGAGCTGAAATTAAGGTCAACTTTAAGTATTTTTTAAACATAAAAGATCTTCTAAAATCAGCCATTCTCATTCAGGAAGGGGTTCGGTGCTGTGTTTTTTAATAATAATCATCCCTTTAGATGGATTTTTGCTTTATTTGTTGGTTTTCTTATTAACTCTTACAATTCAGTTGTCAAATGTGAGAACAGAATTTGCATCAAATTCAACTCTGAATTCATTTCAGTAATACCAGTATAGTCTGTATGATGTTCTATATGTTAGTGTGCAGGTGTAGAGTTTTGATACTTTTACAAACTATGTCTATCAATATATCAAATTGTGTCTATCAACAGCATAGTTAGAACATCAAGGGAGTGATTTCTTATGTGCCAAGACCCTCTGTAGTGTCTTGATGAGATAAGAACACATAATCAGCTGGACTCAAAATGTCTTGTCCTTTTTTTGCTCAAGTTTTATATTTTAAGCAGACAATTTTAATTTGGCAGGCTCTGTACAAGTCCAATTATCATTTGGAACTGCAGGAATATTGCTCTAGCTTGATGAGTAACAAGATCCACTGGAATGTGTTGGGATTGCTCTTTCAGCCCTGACAGATCATAAAGAAAGGCACTTGACACTGAAAATGCTTGATATTCCTGCAGAATAACCTTAACTGCCCTATATTTGAACCAACTAGCAGAACAATAACTAAACATGTTTTTTTTTTCATTTTCAAATTATTATTGTTGTGAGATTCTGTAATTCTTAACAATTTATATTTCCCAGAGTCACATTTTGAGTGGACAGAACTCATGGAGAGACATCAAGAGTAAAACTTGAGATTCTGTTTGTCAATTGCTGAGTTCACATTTGGAATACCAGAACATATGTATTGGGGAAACCATCAAAGGTTGAAAATCTAGCAATTTAATTGAAATAAAATGAAATATATTCATTTTTGGAAATTGAGATCACATTTTCAAACACAGGCAGATGACTAAGAAAAAGTCATGCAAATGATGTATCTGAACACTATTACATTTAAAGTACTGACAGCATTTGAGTTAGCAGGATTTACTGGGAAGTGCTAGATTAATTTCTATCTCAGCTTTATGAATATATGCTGATTTACATTCTAATGGCTTGTTCTGGCCTAAAAAACTTGCACCAATATGCACTGAAATTCACGTTTAGAACACCTGCACACAGAAATGCATGTTCACCTGACCAAGTACCCAGTATCCCATGGAGGTGTTGATGAAAACAAGCCTAGACAGGCAATTATCCAACCAGCCTGCACAGAGATGACTCTCATGTATAAGGATATTTTTGTGGGCGTTAGTCAGTGGCTTGGTTATGATAACTTGATCCAAAGTCTGACTCTGGAGTTATTTTAGTGACTAGGGTGCACTATTTTAGTTCTGTATTATAAATCCCTATAATATAATTGCTGACAGAATCTCTATCGCAGCATTGCTAACAGGTCATTTATGATTATTATGGTCTGCCAGAAGACTCTTCATTCAACCCAGGAATAAAATGCTTGATACATAAATTTTAATAATTGTAGCCCTGCCCAGTCAGGATGACCCTTTCCGAATGACTGGAAATTACATGACTCATTCCCTCATTTTTATATTCCCAACTGGTACATTCAGTTCCCTCCCAGTACTCCTATATTTCACAATCCATAACAATCATTCTCCCATTTCCTTAAGTGAGATTGTTTGAAATGAAATCAGGAGATTTATAGATTGAAATAAGAACAGTTGAATGCCTGAATGTTGCCCCTTGGATGAATGCAAAGCCATCATCTTAATTGAAAGCAGCATACTTTATGGTAATATACAAACTGTACCTTCTGATTATCCACAGAGTACAAGTGTACATTTAAATTGGACTCCCTGATAGGGACTAAGAAAGAGATACCTGAGAATTAGCAGAAAAAAGTTGATGATGTTCACAGAACTACTCTGCCTTCTTTTTTACTCTTTCCTACCCACAGCATACTCTTGATTTCTGAGTCTGTGATTTCAGTGATGTCAAATCACCCTTTTTTTTTCTAAAATGCCTCCCGGGCACATCTTGTTTCTGCCCCCTTTAACATGTTTTACTCCGGTTTTCTGCAGCCAAAGTTTACAACTTTGCTTGAACAATACTGTGGGCTTTTCAGACCTCCAGCCCAACTTGGGTGAGCACATTTAATGCCTGGCTGAATCAGCCACATGATGAGCACCACAGTGTCCAGCAGGCACAGCCAGGAGCTGCGTGTTTCACTCTGGAAAATAACTGGTGTCCTGGGAGAGAGGAAAACCCTCCCATTTGTTTGCAATGACTGCTCTAACACTGTTATACTAGATGCTGTCTGTTCTAGGACGTTAAGGAATAGACTGATCCTGGGCCAGCTCTTTCTCTGCAGCAAAGCCCAGTTTCTATGGGCTTTCAGGGATCGTTGAGCAGATAATTCAGTGCTGAGAAAGTGAGAGCACTGTGTCCTACTGGATTAGAGGCAGTTGGAGGTAACAAGCAGTTTTGTGAGGAGGCCACTTGTATTTAAAATTTTAGATCTGTGATGTAAAATGTCATTTTAGATACCCAGGTTTAAAAGTTGGAATTTAAATTTAGGTGTGGGTTAATAACAGGACTTGGTCTCTTGTGGAAAATAGATTTCCAAGTTGGGAACTACTCTAACAAGGCAGTTTTCCCATTTACTAAATATAGCTATTCATTTTAATTTGAATAAGAAGAATAAAGAATATGGATATGCCAATTACTTTAAAGGCAATGATATGATGAAGTAATTAGTTCAATGAGGAAATGATATTACATAGTAGAAAACTTGGTTTGCCAAGGATCAATTTGTTGACATTTGAATCCAGCTGGAAATGAACTGTGTGGAGCAAAAAGTAGAGTATTTTAGCAAAAAGCCATCTCATCAATTTGGATACAAATTAAAAGCATCTCTGCTTCCCAGCCAGAGGGGCTTTGTAAGGGATTTCTCTGCAGTAGAAGACTCACAAATGACCATTTAAAATAGAAGAAAAATAGAAGAGTATATCATTAAGCCATAAGGAATGAGGATGTTTTTTTACTCCAGATGTAGAATTATTATAGCACTTTTTTCCTATGTACACAATGAGGATACTACTATATATGCCACCTTTTATCAGAACTGTGGTGCTTAATCCTGGAACATAGAATCATAGAACAATTTGTGTTGGAAGGAATCTTAAAGATCATCTAATTCCAATCCTGCTGCCATGGGGTGGGGTGTGTGCTTGTGTGTGATGTGTGTAATGAGTGTTATAGCTGTAAAAATCTCTGAAATCCTCAAATGGGAAATAAAGCAGGAAGGCAAATATGATAACTTTGGTTTATATCTAGATTTCTTTTGCATGATGGCTACAGTTGTAAAAGTAGTCATATCAATTCATTGATTCATCCCTACAAATAAAGCACAACAAAAGCACAGCAAGATTTTGTTCCGAGAATTTTCCTGTCTGAATAGGAAATTATAATAAATACAAATCAGATGATAACAATGAAAAATGACTGAACTATGAGGAAATGAAGAGTACAGCTGTGAGAGGTAAAAAAGCAGTTACTCATTTTGTTAGTTTGCTTGAGAAACAAAAGGCAAGGACAAGGTACTTTTTACAAGCTGGGAGGTTTTCTTTCTGAGTGCAAGACAGATGTGAAGGTTGCAGATATAACAGGTGAATGAAGGGTTACATGCATTGTCATAAGCACAATGACTTTTAGTTATTCTTGAAATTAATAACAGTTTTTTAATCTTTTAATTAACTTAAGCTTGGATTTAAAATACATAGCCCCACAAAATTTTACTTTTGTGTTATTATTTTGTGTTATATATAATTTATATAATTTATATAATATAAATTATATGTAATTTATATAATAAATTAACAAAAGGTAATATCTAAGATCATTCATGTCAGTGTTGGATAAACACTCAGCAAAAGGCTAGCAAGGGTTCACTTTGTCAGAGATTTTGTAACAGATGCCTGTCAGAAATAAATGCACACACACACATATATATATACATACACACATATGAAAACCTCCACCCTGCTAAAACCATCCAGACTATCTCCCCAGCTGAAATTGAATCAAACTGGGGATAATATAAAGCTCTTTTAACAGTATATAGGTAAGCTGCGCAGCAGCTTCAAATAGGAAATGAAGCTATAATATCCAGAATTGAGTTGGCAAAGATTCAGTTCTGTTGTAAGAACTAATTTTCCTTTTTTTGGACATGAATCAAATTTTAGCTGATGAGAGTTAGAAAAATCTCACTATATGACTACTTTTTATTCCAGCTTGGTATGCTTCAGGATTGCTTGCTCTTTCCTCAGAAGAAAACAATTGGGATTGAAGATAGGCTGCTGGAGACAGGATACTGCCTCATAGTAAGGAGAAATCTCACGAGCTGTGCCTGTGCTTATCTGTTTACACAAAACATGCATAGATTTTGTGCATTCCAGTATGATCGGTCTTTTTAGGACAACACTATGAGCAATTTCTAGTACCAGAAAAAGAATTCACCACTTAAAACCAAAAGAGGCCCCCAAGTGACTGAGTGCTGCCTTTCTGTGGTTGCACTCCTGTGGATGAGCTGGGTCAAGTAGCAGACTAGCTCTGGCACACCTCATGGTTCTGCTATATTCTGCTTTCACCCCTTTTGCAGCTTCGACAAAATTGGCTCAGAGGTGTTTCAGGCTGACTGAGATCATTCATGTCTCACTGGTTGGTGTGTACTGGTCTCTACCTCACACTGCTGCTGCGACCTGGACCACACTGGAGGCAGGACCAGGGCATTGGACTCTGCCTGGGCTTCTGCTTCCATGTGATCCTGGTGGCTTTGTGTCAGAAAGGGAAGATTGCTTCTGGGTGGCTCATGTGCTCCTAATTTGTCAGCTGTGAGCTTATGCCATTTTGAAGGTGAAAAGCGTGCAGGGACTGACCGTGTATGTGGTAAAGGATAATACAAAGCATTGTGAACCGTGGAAACAATCAGCAGTTAATTATATTTTGTATTCTAAAGACTTGCCACAGGTAGGTTAACAAAGAAAGACTGCATGACCAAACCAAAAGGCTCCACAACATACCTGTGTGCAGCTGCTGGTGCTGACACAGCACTTGTAGAGCCACTGCGAGGTGTGTCAAAGCCACCTCACAGGAATATTTGAAGTAGGAGAAAAATACACCCTGAGTAGACTATTTTCCACCGGTGGCTTGGGTCTTGCAGATTCTGGGGGTAAAAATAAGCAGACAGCACAAATTATGGGGGACATTTAGATTAGGCAAGTGTACTCCAGGGGCTGCACAAACATGTGGTAGCATATATCCTTTTTAATTATGGCTTTTCTTGCCTCTCTGTTGATCTAAGAGACCTTCAACTCTGTTCATTACTCTGTCTTACTGATGTGTCCATTTATTTATGAGTAACTCCTTGAATTTTAAAAAGGCACCTTTCCCTGCACTGTATTTTTTTATTTTCAGTGTGGACGTAGATCTACATAGATGGTAGTGAAGAGTTCTTACCAGGAGTTAAATTATCACTAATTTTCTAATTCTGACATGGATATGAATGTTGTGTGCTTATCTGCTTATACAAACAATTTCTCTTTGAAAGACTCACTATGGAAGAAATCAAAAGGTAAGCAGATTTTTAAAGTAAAGCCTGAAATTCTTTAGGAAAATGTAAACTAAATAGTTGAATATGCTTCTTTAAAACGTATAATAAATTTGACACCAAAGATAAAATGTTTCGGGCACTGCTAAAAAATCTCACTCTTTTTAGTGTAACTCAGCGTTAACTACATCACATTAGCTCAAACACAAGATATCAGAAATCTTTCATTCTCTGCTGCCATCTTGTGACTGCTCCTGTGACCTGCTAGTGTACAATAAAATCCGAGATACTTTTTCCCGGCGGAGAGCACCTATAGTTAGGTGGAGAAACTTCTGCTGGAAGAATTTGTGGCGGGTAACTCCAGTTTGGAAGATTGCTTAGGGAAGAGTGAGAAGTTCAAGTTAAGCTAACACCATTGTATTGAATTGCTTTAAGTATTTTCTACTTTCTTTGCTCACCTTCAGTGTTGATCAAGTGGTACATGATCACGGTGAATTAAGAAATAATGTTTTGTAGAAAGTAGGTGGAACTGATTTTTTAGCACATGCAGCAGGTCTGGTAGGTTGGACTTTATCTTTTGTGCAGGATAAAGTACATGTTTTATGTGCACAGATGATGCCTATATTACCCACATTTCATGACTCACACATTTGCTTAACTTCAGTGAATGGAATGGTGCATTTCATGATGTATCTGAGCTGACATACTGAGCATGTTGTGCACATCGGCAGAGTAGCAGTTCTTTTTCTGTTAGAAGGTATTTTCAGACAGCTTGAAGAAGGCAGTGGCAGCTAGCTAAGTGAGGGGCAGAGATGGAGGCTGCATTGAAGATTGACTACTGAGAAAAGTTGTAGAGGAAGCCAGATGTTGTTGTAACAGATATTTTGAAATTATTACAGGAATATGTAAGACTAGTGTAGGAGAGGAGTGGTATTTAGCAGATCTTTTGAATATTCCACTGGATGTAGCAAAGTAAAAATACATACACTTCCATTTACAGGTGCTCAGAAAGCACAGCAGGCTGGAGATTGCTGAGGGGTGTAAGACAGAGAAAATTAAGCTCTTGAACCTGTACGTGCCATCATGCTCCTGCTTTTTCACAAAGTTCCTGCTTTGACAAATTCTAACAGAACAACCTGCTTTCTCTGAATTGCAGTAAGCTAGTGGTGAGATACATAGCTCATATACCAACTCTAGCTACATCCTTTTCTGAACCTACTTTGTGGTTGGAAGGCAAATCCATGTGATAATAAAACTGAGTTGGAGGCTATTTATTAAGTCCTTTTGGCCGTAAACCTTTCCTTCACCCTATACCATTCCCCAGGGAGGTCTGCGCAGCTCCTGCATTCTGTACCTTAGAGATACCTCAATAACCCAGCTGAAAGGTGACATGCAAGTTGCAGCCATCTCCAGAATCCTAACTTCTCTGCATGTACCCCTGCAGTTCCCTGCATCTTTGTCTGGGCAAGGCTGTGCTGTGTCTGGATGTACTGTACTTTGGAAGAAGTGGGGAGCTTCCACTTTTGCTGCTCCCCTAATAGCTTGAACTTGCAGTAGGAAAGCTGGCCTGTGTTTGGCTTACCCAGTGGGACTGCTGGCTTTAGAAAAATAAATAAAATCGTATAGGGATGATTTTTGGCTGTGGGCCCACCTGACTTATTCAGTTACCAAAACAGGGCAACCTTGGTTAAAATAATTACTTGTTTAAGTAGTATATCTTTTATTAGCCATAAGGCTTCAAAAAAATTGAGGGTTTTCTAATGTATTTTGATCTCTTGTTTTGCATGGAATGGTAAAGTTTGTTTCAGTTTTTAAGGATCACAGACATTAGTGATACTGCTTAAGAGCTGGCTAGATACTCATGGTTAAGTGTGACAACATTCAGGTAAAATATCTGATTTGTCTGAGGTCATGCAATTATTTCAGTATCAGTGTTTCCATTTTTTTGGCTTTGCAAAATATATTTTTTTTATATAACCTTTTGTCTCAAGTTTTCATAAAGTTTTCAATACTTGCAATGCTGACCTATGACTCACTTAACAAAGGAGTTTGATCTGCTTTTACTGCTCTCTCAAGTTAAAAATTTGTCAAGACTTATCCCCCATTTCTGCTTGTGTTTGCCTTTCCATAAAACGTACTTTCATAACCTAAAATTTTCATAAAGTCTTATACTGCTGCTTACTCCAGCTGTCTCCTTCATAGTTCAGCGTATAGGCAGTCTATGTACTTTTCTCCTTTCTAAAGTCATCTTCTAAAGTCAGTTATCACTTTCCTTTCTCTTTTGCTGCCTTACTCCTGCTTCATTTATGTTCTCTTAGCTATATCAGTTTGCAAGAGGCAAACACTGTTATTTTTTCCTACTGCATTCAATCCATCAAACACTATCTCCTCTGCCCAGATTCAGAGGGGTCAGCAGGTAAATACTTTTTGGTGAGATTTCCATCTTCTGCTCAATGCTAATTAAAATGAAAGAGGTGATGACCTCAACATTAGGTTTAGGAAGAAGAATATGTGGATATGCATGAAATGGAACAACTTTTCTCTCATCAGAAAATTACCAAATAAATACTCATATATTAAACATGTAGATACAGCAATGCTTTATGAGTATGTTCTTCCCTGGTTTAGGTTATGTAGCCTCAATACAGCATAGGTGGTTCACAGGTAATGCAACAATGTTTCCATAAATCACTTCCAAGCAGTATTCCCTATCCTGCAATGTGTGTAAGAAAAAAGACAAGATGAGCTTTCAGGCACACGATGATTCTTGAGGTGTCCTGCACAGGGCCAGGAGTTGGGTTCAATGATCCTTCCTGATGCCCCCTTCCAACTCAGCATATCCTCGGATTCTATAAGAGCAGAAACAAGGCAGCAGGTATGAAAATTATTAAACTTTTTTTGTAGGTCCTTGAACATACCAAACCTGAAGACTATGCCCCACATTCCACATCCCTTTGAGGGACCCAGTTTTTTTAACCTGCTTTCAATATGCTCAGTTGCTGTTCACCACAGCCAGCCAAGATCAGGGTGGACATTCACTCAGCTGTGCCTGTTGGAAATACTCTCTCTCCTCCAGATGTATGGTGACTTGATTATGCTAGAGGGTACTGACCTCTGGAGGAATCTTGTCAGCATTTGCTTCTCTGCTTCAGACAGCCACAACTGGATTAACCTAAACAGCTGATGAAACTGGTTTGAACTAGCAGGGTTAGGGTTGCGAGAAGCATTTTAGCAAAGCTACCCAAGATCTCTTCCAGGAGCAGAGCCTCCAGGACAGTGCTGGCTGTGCAAACAGCTGGGGTAGGATGGTTGAACAGGCATGTGGGATCTTGTAGACAACGTCTGTCCTAACCTGAGACCTTGGGAAAACAAAAGCTAGTCAAGAGCAATGCCAAAAATAAGGATAGAGGCCAAATCAAGACTTTGGCTCTCATTTGATTACCATGGATGGATTTTTCAACTAGAATTCACTGCTGATGTCCAAATGTCCTCCAACATCACAAGGAGACTTGTCTCTTGTGAAAAATTCTGTAATGCCTCTAAGATTACCTAGAGTACCTGAGTGTCTGGTGTTGTAACCCAAGTAACGATTCTGCTTCATTGTTTCAGAAGAAACAAAATGAGAAAAAGCAAATAAAATTTATATATATTTAGTAAAAAATCTGTTGAAGCTCACAAGTACAACTGTTAGGTTTCAGGCATTATTTCAAGTAGCAATGTCTGTCTCTTACCCTTTCCTCTCAGCTGGGAAATGAAAAACTAAACCCCACCCATTCCTTTTGCCTCTCTCCACCCTCATCTCCTTAGTCAAGTATGTAACTCAATTCTTGCATCCATATTTTCAGAACTGTGGTAATCCAGCTTTCTCTGGGCTGCCTTTTGCCTTTTTCCCCCCAGATGTATTACCCCCTGTATATTGTGCTGTCTTCCTTCCCACCATATTCTTGGAATGTTGTATACCTCATGTGCTGGATGAGGACATGATCTGATTCTATGATTATAAATAACTGTTGAGAGATTTAATATAATTCTACTTCTACAGATATGTTTCAAGTGTGCAAACACAGAATGGGCTCATCTGGGCTGGTTTTGACTGCCATGGTGCTTTATCCTCCACCGTGTAAGGATCCTGTGGCCTGCATCTGAAGACAGGATCAAAGGCAAAGCATCAAAGTCAGGAAAATATAATCTATGAAGCAATAAAAATCAGTAAGCTTCACTGTGAATCCCTCCACCCCCTTGTTTACACACCTGCAGATAACCAGGAACATCCTGCTGGATAAGATGTTTTTATGTTATCTCCAATTTGTATTGCATTAGACAGCGAAGTAGCATGGTCTGATGTGTTTTTACATGGTCTGATGTGTTTTGCTAAGAATACATTGACTGCTTATTAGCTGGATAAAACCTGATATTAGCTTGGCTTTGTTTAATTTCTAATGTTATTTACTCTGTGATAACTGACTAACTTCAGTTAACATTGCGAATTGTTTGCCCTGTAATGACCAGATATTCCATTACATTATGTAAATTATTTGCATAGTGATCAGGATTTAATGTTATTGGTAATTAGAATTATTTGCCTGCTGGTAATGCTGTATAAATGATCTGTCATTAATCACAGGGCACACCTTACCAAGAGCTCTAATGAGGAAAGCTGCAGTTTAGTGTCACTAAACTATTGGTCGCCTCTGGGCCATTGTTTTACATCACAGGGAAGTGTTTTTTGTATTTATTGATCTGTCATTGACCATTACCATAAAGACCTGGGGCTTTGTAAATGTCTTTATTCCTTGATGTAAGATATTATCAGACTTTGAGTTGCAGTAATTAAAGCATGTAGGTGATAAAACTTGACAGGTTTTCCCACTTGCAGTTTTAAACCACATGAGAAGTTCCTCCTCTTGAGAAGAAAGAAGTTCCATAATCCACACCACTCCCATTGGTACTGATAGAGCCAAGGACCTGTCTTTGTCAAAGGAAAATTAAAAAACACAAAGGTTGATGAGGTCCCAGCCAGCAGAGCATCATCTTATTCAGGAAAAGACACTGCCAAGGGTAAGCTCTTCTTCCCCTGCAAAAAGTCAACTGAGAAATGTTATTGCTCACTTTCATTAGGAATCACTTTGATTTACTCTATATTCTTCTTGTGACAAACTGCTAGTAAACTAGTTAGTGCAAAAAACCAATAACAATAGATTCAACCTCCTTCCTACTCCTATTTAGACTTTGCTATGCCTAGCAGAGAATCCCATACTCTCGGAAAGCTGTGTCCATTTAAAGCTGGGTGCCAGAAAGATAGAGGTCTCAGTCCTGCAGGGATGAGCCAGTGTGTAAAAGCAGTATCCACACTGCAGATGTGTAATAGAAAACCAAACAGAACCATTAACCACCAGGATCGCCAGGGTAGGAATTAGAGCATAGGGCCCCAAAATCAGGATTTAAGGTACATTTCTATATCATGGAGCTCCAGGTATGTCAAGATCATATGAGAACTCTGGGAAGACTTCTGTGTACCCACAGTAAGTGTAAGGCCTGAGTGTTTGTCTTCTCAGGCTCTGAAGTCGCTTAAGATCAGACCTATCTCATGAACTAATGTTAGATGACAGAGTTATTCCCAATGAAAAACTTTCTGAAATGAGATGCATACCTAAGAAAGAGCCTTTTCTATGACTTAACTGCAAAGCATTTAGTGTAAATACTTTTCCTGAGTGTCTGAAAGAGCTATAACTGTATATGAAAATGCAAATACTTGTCACAACACTTTCTGTAATTTTTGTGGAATAAAGAACTGTTTACCTATTTAGTGATTCATTCAAATTTCAATGCCTGTTTATCATGTTAAAAGATTTGAATAGACTGAAAGAAATATTTGTACTGAAAAGCTTTATTTAAAATCAAAAGAAAAACGCTGAAACCTACTGAAGCAGCAAATGTATGCTAAGGAAGATTAATGTGAATAAAATATGTCTTCTAATATTTTACCAAGGGAAAAAACAGCATCAATAATGTTATTTTTAATTTTGACCCCGTGTAAGGGTCTTGATTTTGCCTGGTAAAGTCAAACTAAAACATAATCAATTGTACAAGGAAGAAATGGATAATAGAGGAATATGAAGAAGACATTATTATATATATATAAAAGGCTAATTGAGGATTGATTGATACAAATGAATATGGAATATGAATTACTTTGATGAGCTTTTCTCATGAAACCTCTTCATAAAAGCTGAACTATTTTAGTCAGTAAAAGATCTGCAAGACAAGTGTTCTTGCCTTTTTAATAAATAAAGACAAAAAGAAAGGGGTGAATATATTTCAAAGTATTTGGAATCATTTGCAGCAGTCTGTACCCTCCATAAGATACCTACTGACAGAATTCAGGAGGAAAACAGTGAGATGTGCACACAGCAATATACTGGAAACATGGTGAGTATTCAAAACACAGCAGCTACCTTTTTTTGTGAAGCAAAAAAAAAATAAGTGAACAGTTTGTCCATCAACATTGTGCTTTTATCACATCAGAACATTGTTTCTCCAAGTTTTTTTTGATATACATGGTCCAATTGCCCTATAATAACAAGAAACCGAGGAAATATGTTCTATGAGTTCTGTGAGCATTTTGCTAAAATAGCAGCAAATGACTTTTACTATGACTGTAGGGATGGATGTGTTTTGCATGTTAGTTCATTTCATTTTGCTTATTCTTTCATCAACAAATGAAATCATAGAAGAGTACATTTTTAAATTTAGAATTAGATGGTTTTTTTCCTCTTACCGTGATTCACACAAATGTATTTCAATTTAGGTTAGAACAGAGCCATCTATCAGACAGTGCCTTCAGCTAAAAACACTGGAATCTCACAGTCATGGGCACTAGACAGATGCGATGGGTAGCAACAAACCTGCTGCAGATCAGCTGTGCAAGAAAACCAAAGGCACAGGTACATTTTAAAATCTGGAAATCCAGACTCGGCACAGGTACATTTTAAAATCTGGAAATCCAGACTCAGCTTTATCAGTGTCTATGATTTATTTTACCCCCAACTTGGTCAGTTATTGAGATCAGGAAATGCCTTTGTGGAATCCTCTGAGTCTTTGGACAGGGGCAGAGAAAAATAGCAGGGAGCATAAAAAGGCATTGAAGAGAAGGGGTTCTTACAGACCTTATAGTTTCTTGAGGTTTTTCAGAATGTATTTAATGAGGGAAAACAGTCCAGCTACACACCTGTATTTATTCCTTTCCATAAGCTGGACTAACCAGAGCTTACTAGCAGGAGTTCGTATACAAAAAATCATATGAGAGGAGAGAGCCTTATGGTCTGGAGGGGAGGGATGATGCAGGACAGCCATGTGTGCTGTATCCATCACATCCCATCCCTCTCCTGATCCTCTTGGCAGTGGAGGAGTGTCTGTGCAAACTGGGGCATGATGATTCTTCCTACTGAAAATCTTCAGACTCTCTTTTGCTCATTCTCCCTGAAGAATCTGGAGGTTTTCTTAGCCATTCCTTTCTTCTCCAGGCTGTAAAGACTAGATGATTTGTAGCTACTGGATTGATGCCATACTGCAGAGACTGAAAAACTGCCTCAGCAAAGGGAATGGAATTATTAATACATATATGCTAAACCACAGCCTGAACAGAAAGTTAAATGACACAAATAGGGAAATAAGTGCAAGAAAATACTGACAAATTTACTGCGTAATAATTATTGAATTCACAAAAAGAAATTATAAAACTATTTGCAAGTACAGGCAAGTGTGTGTGTTGTAAAACATATGGCACTCCCTTAACAGTTTGATTCTGAGCAGTATTTACTGAATTTTACTTGGCCTTCAACTGAGCAGCAAAAAAAATGGTGACATCTTAGTATTGTTTGTAATACTACCTCGGAACCTCCCTAATCCATAACAGAAATCCATAACAGAAGCATTAATCACCATGTCTTTGTCATGGCAGCAGGGCAGTTTGCAGTCTGTCTGAGCACTTGATTTATGAACAGCTGATGGCCATTGAACTGCAGCAATCCACCTAACAGTACTTCCTCCTGTTTTGAGTATAAATGTTACAGAGCACTAACATTATATTCTATCTAATATGTACAACGCTACACTTATAGGCTCCTTAATTTTTGCCTCTCTTTTCTCTGGTTTTCATGTCTTGCTTTTTCCTCATCCATCACAAAAAGCATTGTTGATCTCAGATCTCCAGACTGCATGACAGTCTGTGCTTTGCTGTGGATCAGCACTCTTCTACCTTCCAGTACTGTCAAGGTGAGCTCCTGCCTCAGCTGAGAAAGAAATGACATGGTTCTCCAGCCTATCATCCTTCATCTCTTTGTAGGTTTCCACTTGTCCCATGAATTTCATACTAAATTTGGACTTTTGAGGTGTAGTGCAGATCGTTTTGAGCCTAAATGCCCAGTATGGCCTATGGCCAAACTACATACTGCTTTGGAAGGATAAAGGAAGGGGACTAGATTTGCATTTTGTTCTTTTCCAGATCCCTAAAAGCTGGGACACTCAGCTAGAGCTACAATTTAAAAATACTTGGGCATTCAGAGAAAGCCCCCTGCTCAGCCCCCATCTCCCATTCCTTGCATGCAATGCATGTGTGCTGAGTCCAAAAACATCCAGCTCCAGTCTCAGCAGTGGGTGGAGGGAAGTGGCTCCTTACCTGTGTGTATCTCTGGTGGCACAACAGCTGTGGAAACCTACACACTTCATATATATGCTTACTGTGTGTGTCATTTCTGTTATGGTCTGCCCTCCAGGGACACTTTGCCCATTTTTGATGAAATATGTGTCCTCCTTTTTTTTATGAAATATCTATGTCCTCCTTTTTTTGATATTGTCTCATTCCTTAGTCCTCCTCTGAGCTCTGGGCTCTGGCAATTTTTAAAAGCCAAGGCTATGTCCACATTTCTATTAATTACAAGAGAAACAGAACAGAGGTTGCTGCTTTTGGTAGTGCTTAGGAGGGTATTGCTTTGTAAACTCTGCATTTCTATTCACCATTGCCTGTAACAAAGCACTTTTTTTTGGTTAATAATACCCAGAAAAATATTATTTAATTTAAAGCCTCTTGAATTCTGTAGAGTGTGTTAACAAAAAGAAAAGAAAAAGACAATCACTAGAAAAGCTTAGGTTTTTAATTCTTTGTCTCCCGTTTCTTGGTACAAGTATGAGGGGTGTATTCACAAATATTTGAAGAGTGGCTTGAAGAGATACTGCTTCCCTACAGGATCTCCTGGCATCAAAGAGTATATATCAAGGTATAATGGGATGAAATGAGGCAATAAAGCTAAACCAGATAAGCAGTCTTTCATCCTGGAAGTGCATTCCAAATGTTGCATAAATGAAATAGCAATTGCAAACCTCTTTGGGGGAGGATTCCGGCCGGCGAGGTCTGCCAGGTCGGGCGGGGACAGAAGGCGGCGGGGGAGGCTGGGCAGCACCCTTGTCCTGGCCGGCACAGCGAGGGCTCCCACGCTGCCCTCTGCCACCCCAGAGCACGTCGAGCTGTGCTCCACGGGGTTCAGTCCCCAGGGAGCGCTTCTGGAAGCCCTGACCCCCGCAAAGCTGAACCAAAGCGCTGTTGCAAGGCTCACGCTGGTGGAAAAATCCCTAGGGTAGGACCAGAAGCAGAGCTTGGCCCAGCGGCCTCCATGAAGCCCTTGGCCCAAAAAGCCCGTGTGATCCGTGGAAGCCCATCCCTGCCTCCATGGGCATCATGCCAGCGGCACGGAGAGCAGGGAGAGCCGGGCAGGGGAGGCACGGCCCCGGGCACTGCCGTGGGCACCGTGGGCAGCGCTCGGCGCACGAGTGGAGACACGGCGGATCACATCCTCATTCGTTCGGGCTATAACCACGAGTGATGAGAACAAATTACTGGCCCATTTCTAACAAGAGAGTTTGGGAGAAAAGGTGGGACGCAGCAGAGGCATGTCAGATCGTGAGGCTGCAAGAGGAGGGGTTGTGCCAGTTTGCTTTACCTCTTTTGATTTGCTGCTATTTTTCAATAAAGAGTTTGCATTATCATAATGATTTATTTTAAATGCCTGAAAATTTAAAGAATAGTAAGTACTGCGGTAAGCAGAAAGCCACTGCACTTCCACCAGCCCCCACAGGATGGAGCTCACAGCTCAGGAGCGGGGATGACGTTCTTTGTGTCGCCGAAAAATGAAACGGTTTTATTCTCACCCTTTTCTAATTTTTATCTTTTGCTAATATAATGCAGATTGGTTTTATACATTATTTATGGAGTACAGAACTAGTATAGGGAATGCTGTCACTCATTTTAATGATTTAGATATGTTTTTTATTATTATTATACTGTATAGGCTTTGGAAAACCTTCATTTGGATCCCATTTAGAACACAGGAAGTTGCCCAAAAGCTTGGATGTGAACCTTAATTTACTGAAATCCTTGTAAGGCTGAGAATATTTACTGCTGGCATTTATTGCTCCTGTGAGAGTTAGAGCGAGAGAGAGTTGGGGGAGAGAAAGAGGAAAGGAAAGACAACAGTAACTTCAGCCAAAAAGCAAAGAACATATGTTGGAGTTGTGCTTAGCTGCGCGCATGCAGAGCAGGGTAATCTGCCTCTGAGCTGCTCTGCTGGGACAGGAGGTGCTTTACTGCCTCCCAGATTCAGGAGAACCCCACCAGGGCTCGTCCTTTAAGGAGCTGAATCTGCTTTATCTAAAGCTTCTCTTTGTAAAGAGAGGTTCACAAGCAATTTGGACACTCTCTTTGATGTACCCCATAAAGGATTGGGTCCTTTTTGCACTACAGCAGAAGTCCCTTTGGACTTCCCACTGTGCTCTGCAGATAAAAACCACAGGGATTTTAGCTGTGCAGACTTGCAGAGGTTCCAGGGGTGCCCAAGGGAAGTATGATGCATGGCCACAGGCAACCTTGGCTGGAGACAAGGGAGAGTTGTAAACCCACCACTGTCTTGCAGAGAGTAGAGAGGGTGAGCTGGCAACTAGCAGTAATTGAGGCAGGAAGACATCTCTTAATTTTCTTCTTCTTCCCGATTACTTTGTGCCTGCACAATAATAAATAAGCCTATTCAGTCTTGGTTGTTATAACTTACAGAGAAAAATATTCCTAGGATGGGTCAGTCTTTGTTCAGGTTATGAGTGCAGGCAATTTCAGCAGTCTCCAGCCTTTCAGAAAATCAGAGTTCTGCACTTCAGGGGAAAGAACAGATGCCTCAGTAAATCCCATGGCATTTTTTACTCTAAAGAAAAGCAGAACAAAATATTTAATTTTTTTAAGGTATTTGCTTTATGCTCTCCTGTTCCTCCAGCCTTCTTTCATTCAGCTGCTTAACCTGCCTTTTAACTGGTCTCTCTGGTGGCTTGTTTGTCCTGTGCTGCGACAGCTAAAACAGCTAATAAAGCGGCTGGCAGGAGGGTGAATGAAGGGACCATGCCAGCTACTGCCCCATTGTGGAAAAAAAAAACCAACCCAAAACAAAACAGTAAAAATTTTATATGTCTACCTTGAAATTTCCTCAAAAACCTGTATATTATGGAGAGTTCTTAAATGAAAACATTGTTTTGTGAATCTCTAAAGAAATGCAATATATTTCCTGTAGAGCAGCTTAATTTAAAAGATTGGCCATTTACTTGAAATACCCACAACTGTTTGCTACTAATATTACTGAACCAGCTTTTGATGATATACTGTCATTATTTTGAATTTAGTTATGCTTTGTTAGTATTTATTACCGGCACTGTGAAAGGATCAAAGTGTTTCTCAACAAGGCATGCCAGTGTGTGGTGAGGAGACAGCTTTTCTCCAGGAGCTCACAGCCAGAGTTTAGTCCTGCAAGGAGGCAGGTTGGGGTGAGCATTTGGGAGATGGCAAAAGCAGAAAAAGTCAGTCAGTGGAAACCTGTCCCCCTTGTAAAGTCTCTATATTGCATGCAGTAGCTGGGTGGGGCCCAAAGACACAAGATTATTGCCAAGGTCTCAATTAATAGTTCAGCTAGAGAACATGATTCAAGGAGCAAGTACATAAAATTGGAAGATCTGTGTTCATGATACACTATCTAGATGCTTACAGTATAATTTTAATCATAGCACCAGATTGCTCCTGCATAAGCATCCGACATCTCCTCAGTAAAGGCCTCCTGAAGAACCTTGAAAGACATGCAGGTAGTTCAGATATGGAATGCCTGCTCATAGAATTAGGAAAAGGGAAATGGAGAGAAGGAATTTGCAATTGCTTGTAGAGCTGGAAGGTTAGGGATCATTCTTTATCTCTTGTGTGAGTGGGAGGGCACCCATCATGAACAAACTGCTAGGCACAGTTGTTCATTTTTACATTAAGATGTCATTTCACGTTAATTTAAAGGACTTCAGTGCGAGATGTGGTGGCATGGTTTAATTCTTAATAATCTCATAAGAATTGCAATTTTGAGCATTGGAATAGATAAGGAAATTGTGAAAATTTAGTCATTAGAACTGTCTAAAACAATTGGACAAATATCTGCTAGGAGTGACCTAGGTATGGTTGATTCTTCCTTGAGGCAGAGAAATAGACAGAATGACCTATTTTCTCTGTTTTCAAGGACCTATGTGCAACTAGCTGCAGGTGCTTAAAAGCAGAAAATGTTATGTGTCAAGGAAAAGGACCAATTGCATTGAAATAAAGTTAAATTTCAGCTCAAGCTAAACAAGAAGTTTGTAGAAATCATGTAATTATCCAAAATCCAACATATGTAATATCTAAAATTTCAAAGGAAATTGACCTTTTAAGGAAGTACATAGAAGATGGCATGAGAAATGCTCAGAAACAGCATCCAAGACTGTTTTGCTGTCTAACATTATCAAATAAAATAAATCATTCCAGTGAGAGGAATTCTGTGGTTTTATTTGCAGATTCAAATGTTTGTCTAAAAATAGAAATTATATTCTTTTTTTTTCTTTCCCTCTTTATGTCATCATAGTGTTGCCATTAAGAATATGGCCAGCAGCTACTTTCATTAAGAGAAGCTTGTGATCTCAGCTGCAGGAAGAACAATGGAAACATGCCGTTCTCCTCAAAATACCTCTGTGGATTTAAGCTTCTTCTGCTCTGCTTTTTCATCATAAGCTCTTTGCACACCAGCACCGCAAGCCTCAAAGCAGCCAGGGAAGAGCAGGGTCAGACTGGATTCCTGGGTACCTCTGTCCCTTGCCATGGGCTGGGACTGTGCTGGTGTGTCTGCAGGCTGAGCTGCAGGATGTCCAGGCTGCTGTTCTGCATGGCTTTTGCCATGCTGGTGCCATGGTCTGGCTGACAGCCTGCAGACTGGATTTCTTGGCATCTTGAGGAGGGCACTCAGCCTGTGCTTCATACCACATACTACAAAGGTAGCTGGAACTGATGGGCAGCCTGAGTGTTTCATGCTGTGGACACTGAGAGCTCAGCTCTAACCAACCCCATAGCCATAAATATGCCCTCAGAGAGCCAGGATGCGGAGCCTGGTGGGCCATAATCTGACTCCAATTATTTAAGCAGAGTATAGGCGCAACTTTGTACTGGGGAGTCCCTTCCGTTAAGGAAAAAGCAGACATTTTGAATGAGAAGCTTTTCACACTGTCCATGAAATTTTCTGCAGAAGAAATTCTAAATACAATGTTTGGTGGGGGGAGACAGTTGTTAATCCTACAACACTGTGTTAGAGGATAGATAGAGCACAGTCTTTCATAGCTTTATACTTTGAGAGTATAAAGAATCCCCTATTTTACTAAGATCAGAGGAACAGAGCATTGCTTTTATTCAAGATAACCTTTTAAATGAAAATTAACTCCCAGACTGACTGCCCTGGTTTATTTATAAAACCTTAAAAATGCATAGCTATTTTCTGCTTTCCTTGTTAACAAGGTGGGTTTATTTGCCAAGGCTGTGACCTTCTACTATCGTTTTTTTGAGGTCTTCATCGACTGCTTGATGGACCTTTGAGTTGGCACTGTTTTACTTCAGGATATCAACTGCTAGAATGACATTGTCTTGTTGGCTTCATTTGATGAATTCTTGCAGGTGAGATTCAGTTGAATGTGTAGCAAGCAGTGTACAGTGACCTGATTATTTATCTTGTCAAAGGGAGTCCCTGGACATAACTATCAAGCTGCTGTTGACATGGGATATAACCAGCTCTGTATTAAACTGTCCAGCTGTGATGTGAAGAGAGGACCAATTATTTACTTAAGAAGCATAACACAGAGGACATTTGAGAGACTTGAGAGCCTGTTTAGGAATAACTGCTGCCTCAGTAGCCTTTTTGAGGATGGCCCATTATTAAATTTTCACAACACTGCTCCAGAAGGTCATGATTATATCATGTTTAGCACAAATTCATGAAACATGCCCACAATTGGTAGGGTTTTATTTTTAATGATTTCATTAGTTACTTCATTCGGTGTATCAGGGTGTGATCAGCTAATGAAATTTCTAGATCTTGCCCAGCAATAGAATTCATCAGGCTTCTTTGGCACAGTTGTGATACTTGAAGTTAAACAGTCGTGTAACTGGAAGGGATCTGCTACTGGTGCAGCATGTTGCAGTTTAACCCATCAGGCAGCTAAACACCACACAGCTGTTTTCTCACCCTCCTCCAGTGAGATCTGGGAGAGAGCTGGAAAAAGAGTAAAACTCATGGGCTGAGATGATGACAGTTTAATAGGACAAAAAGGCAAGGGGAAAATAACAATAAAAATAAAGGGATATGCAAAACAAGCTCTGCACAATGCAATTGCTCGCCATCCACTGACCAATGCCAAGCCAGTCCCCAAGCAATGGCCACTGCCCCACAGCCAACTCCCCCCAGTTTTTGTTCACTATGATGCCATATGATACGGTACATCCCTTGAGTCCATTGGGGTCAGCTGTCCTGTCTGTGTCCCCTCCCAGCTCCAGGCAGTATGAATAGTTGAGAAGTCATACCAGCTACTAGGGAGGAAATTAGGTCTATCCCAGCTGAAGCCAGGACACCTGGCTTCAATTTGTTTTTGAGGCAACAATGGCATGAAGAGACCTTTCAGTCATTAATACCAGCTTTAACCAGTGCAAAAAAAGATACTAATACTGGAGACATGACATGACCTCCTAGAGCTGAATCCCTCTCATATCTAACAGACTTGTTTGGTGAAGATGAGCTGAAGAGGAGGATGGGGACCAGCTGCATCACTGAAGTAGCTCCACTTGAGAGTTACCTGTTGACCTGACCCTCTTTGCATCTTGCATATTCACAACAATTGGATAAAACAATAATTAGCAGCTTATCTTAAGTACAATCTATTTTTATATAGTACAGCTTGTGCACAAGTTTTTGATTAATTTTAAATGCATGGAGAGTTGAGAGAGCCTGTAGTTTTAAGATTATTCAGGTCAAAGAACAGATGTTAAATTTCTTTAAATAACCAGTTTAATTTTAGCCCAAATTAACAGATTTGTTTATTAATGCTCAGAACACTCAACCTGTTTTTAAAGGATGAGAATTGGAGAGGTACATTCATTTTTTGTCCATAATAAAATGGGTAAAACTGTGCTCTAGAAGCAAGAGAGGTCTCCCTAAACCCATAGGGTTGTGACCAAGGTCTTAAGAGCCGAGCAGAGAACCTGTTAACTTTGTGAGCAGTGGGGGAAAGTGGGCCTTTTCAAGGAGGTTCTTGAAGTTGAGACATTTTACAAAGGATTTGCCATGAATTGGACTCAATGAAGGGAGTCCTTCAGCTGCTCATTGTCTCTTCTCCATCCTCCTTCCTCTGACAGGCAGCCCAAGAGCAGGGGGGTTGCACGACCCTCCAGTGCCACACTTCATCCCTGTGGTACCTCCACAGATTGTTTTCTGCTTATCCTTTAAGTACTCTGGTCATCATAAACTGGTGTGTGATCCCAAGTTATGAAACCACATTTCGTTTTAGACACAAGAACCAGCTTTGAGAGGTCCCCTATGTTTGCAGAAAATCTAACCATCAAAAAATGCTGTATATTAAAACCTATCAAAGACTGTGATTCCTGGCATTCATGGGAATTAATTGGCTTTGTGAAATTTGAGAATTATACAGGTTCACTGCTAGAAGTAAGTCACAATTAGTGCCAAGTGCTTTTACCACTAAAAAAGCCCCACGGATTAGGCCTTTCAGAAGAAAGAAAACCTGCTTCTGAACTTTTTGCCGCAGTTGGATACTCAGTCATAGAATACTCTCCATACTGCCAGTACATTTACAATGTAAACGCTTTCTTTTCAAGGTCAGGGTTTTAAAGCACTAGACTGCTATTGAAACTGCAGGGGCAGAGCCTGAACAATTCTACTGGTTTTCTAAAAATAAGGAGCTTTATAGCTAAACTGCAGGATGTATTTTAAAAGTCTCAACATTTTTCTTTTTACTGCTACTTGTATCCCATCTCTACCAATTTTTACTGCTTTACACAAAGGCACATTTATCGCAAGGCATGGCATAAAATCAACACTCTTCCATTCTAGCAGTTAAGCCCCATCTTACAATGTTTGTGATGTGCCACAATATTCAAATGCATTAAAACAAAACCTGACCCACTAGGGAGAATATGGATTTACAAATAAAATGACAGAAGGGAGAATGGCTACTTCACTAGTTCGGACTTCTTAGCTGCAACTACTGTGTTGAATTTTGCATTAAAAATGTTGTATTTTCATTTAAAACCTGCATCCCTCAAATACCTCATGAAATACTGAAAGACTCTGAGGTGTGAATGAGGCAATCAGTTCTTTCATTATAAATGCTTAATTTTAATCAGTCAGGGCTTAGTATTTCCAAACCTTTGGAACTCTCTTGTTTAGCTTTTGCAGTGCTTGAAAATGTTTATTGATCAAAGGATAAAATGCTTTTTCTAGTTATTGGAGAAGATTTGCTGTTAAAATACTTAGGACTAATGCCCTTAAAATACTGAGGGCTAATTTCTGGTCAGTTTGCACCTAGGTGTACTGACAGAAAAAAAAGTGAGGTCTTGGCACCCACATAAGGTTACAAAAAGATTGTCCAGGGTTGCAAGTAAAAGATCATATACCTGCTCATACTTTCCCGGAGACTGTGACAAACGGTTATGTGCTTTCAAGTGTAGAGGACAGCTCAATGTGCACTTGGATGTCCTTGCTTCAGATTTCAGGGTGAGCTATTCTGCCTGTGGCCCAGCTGACTGATTTGCCTGGCCCAGCTGCTAAGCACTGTCCCAATGTAAAGGCCAGCTAGCGAATTTAAGTGCCACCAGTCTTGCTTTCCTGGTCCTCACTGAACACCAGGACTGAGGAAAAGCAGATATTGGTGAAAACCCACTCATATGGACAACAAAGACTCATCTCTCATTTTCTTTTGCAAGGTTTTCTTCTTGGCTTTTAATACTACATTTAAAGCTGAAATACTTAACCTCTCTTTTACAGACATCTGAAGATTGTATTCTTCAATTCCATGCAACTCCAATACTGATGCTGTGTTATTTGTCATTAGCAAATTAGTAAAAGGGTGAGTTTTACACACAAGTTCTTTTTTTTCTTCTCTATTCTTGTCATTTAATCAAAAAATAGAGATATGTATGGAGATCATGTACAAAAATTTTTTGAAGTCAGACAAAGTGTGGCAATTTAATTGTCCCAGTCCAAGAATGTCTTAGCTCAATTTGAGTACTGGAGTGTAAAACTTAATTTTCATTTTCTAAACATTTTCAGTTGCACCTGTATCTTTCAAACTTTTTTTTTTTCCTTCTCTTTAATTGCTTCTATTAAAACATGCAAAAAAATATAACGGGAAAACTCTATCAATTCTTTTAAAAATAGCAGAATGGTAGTTGACAAAATTGGTACAACTATTAGGACAAGCCTCAACTAGGAAATATTTCCATTCTTTAGCGTATAGAAACTTACATATGGTTTGCTATCACTGCTGCCCAGCGCCAAAGCCAACATCTCAGTCTGTGCAAAGAAACAGGAGGACAGTCAGTGGGTGGGCTTGAAGCATGAAACAGAAGGAGGAAGAGGGAGTGAGTGAGGGAGAGACTGTGTGCATATGTCCAGAGGAGCTGGGTAGTTAGAGAATCCATTAGGGAGATGAAGAACCAAGATTCATACCCTTCTTCTCTATGAGCCACAAACTGTGCTTAAATTCAGCTCTACCAGATCCCCCATGGGCAAGTTGTTTGGTTATTCTGTACTTTCTAAATGTCGCTTCTTAGAGATATTCTGTTATGAATAAATAAAAGATATTCCTTGGGGCAGGAGTATTCTGGTTTTGCTAATTAACAGTATTCTGTATGTTCTACCTCTCTTTGTTTTTTATGCTAACTATATCAAGTGAACAGCAGCAGTGGGACAGCTGGAAAGTTTCATCTTAAAATGACCCAGGGAATGGAAAATGTTGATTCAAGTTTGGTTGCAGGATGTGTCTCATTCCTTGGGATCCTAATGAAGGAGCATACCTGATCTGAGTTAGGTGCTGTATCTGTATCTCCTGGGGCTTGTCTTCTCTGAACTGCAATTGTACCTGGCAAAGCAGTTCTCTCTTCTCCCACAAGTTCTCTCTGATCCTACAGGTTCCTAAATCAGGAAAGGAGATGGTATTAGATGGCAATCATCTCTGAGTAAGATATTTCAGTGGCTAAGTTACTTTGAGGATTTATTCATCGCTTTTACTGAAATCAGGGGGAAATGCTCATCTAGATTTCTCTGCAAGTCAGCCCTTAGGATTTTCAGTGGGAAAGGAATGTCTGGGCATCATCTGTGTTATAAATTTTTTTTTTGATGCCTCCATAGATTTTATAGTTTTGCAAAAATGTGTAGCAAACATGGAATTTATTCCTCATAGTTCATCCAGGAAATGTGTCATAGTACAAGATGGGATGAACATAAAAGATGGTTAACAAGTATACAGCAATAGTCTGTAAAACTGTTAAATAGATCAATAAATAATTCTAGTGATAACATATTGAATTTCAATAGTCAGTGAAAACCAGCAGTTTCAAAATGCTGAATTTTGCTTTTCTAATGACTAAGTCTGTATCACTTTACCATAAATACTCAACTTTAGCAATTATCATCAAGGCCCTATTTAACAAGTTTCTAATTTTAACAAATGTGATTTACTGCAGTAGTGAATTATTGATATGATACCTATTCTTTATTCCTTGATGAGTTTAACCCATAAGTTCACAGAATCAGAGAATCACACAGAATGTGTAGGCTGGAAGAGACCTTCAAGATCATCAAGTCCAACCTAGCCCTAACACCTCAACTAGATAATGGCCACATCCATTTTTTTTTAAACACATCCAGGGATGGTGACTCCACCACCTCCTCGGGCAGACTATTCCAGTACTTAATCACTCTTTCTGTGAAAAACTTCTTCCTAATATCCAACCTGTATTTCCCTTGATGCAGCCTGAGACTGTCCTCTCATTCTGTCAATTGCTGCCTGGAGAAAGAGACTAACCCCCAGCTGTCCACAGCCACCCTTCAGGAAGTTGTAGAGAGTGATAAAGTCACCTCTGAGTCTCCTTTTCTCCAGGCTAAACAACCCCAGCTCCCTCAGTCGTTGTCCATATGGCTTGTTTTCCAAGCCCTTAACCAGCTTTGTTGCCTCCTCTGGACACGCTCAAGCGTCTCGATGTCCTTCCTAAACTGAGGTGGACACAGCACTCCAGGTGTGGCCTCACCAGTGCTGCTCCTGCTGGCCACACCATTCCTGATCCAGGCCAGGATGCCATTGGCCTTCTTGGCCACCTGGGCACACAGCTGGCTCATGTTCAGCTGCTGTCACCAGAACCCCCAGGTCCCTTTCCTCCTGGGCACTGTCCAGCCACACCATCTGCAGGGGCGCCTGTGTCGCCTGTCCGGCCAGCCCTGGTACCCAACAACACAGTGGTCCTTGGCTTGTCGGGAGTGCAGCGTGGCTATGACAAAGGAAAAGAAAGGAGGGACTCTCCAGTGCTGTATCCAGCCGAGTTTATTGGAGGCTCCGGACGTGGAGTCCTCACCTCGGGACACCAGCCTCAGAGAGACCAAGAACCCCTCTGTGCTGTGACTTTTAACAGGGGGTGTGACACAGGGGAGGGTTCAGTCAGGGACCAATGGGGTACAGTAAGGGTGTGGCTCTTAACATAATAGACAGGTGCAACAACCATACAAAACACAATAGGAGGGGAAAGTCTGGATCCTGCCCAATCACTCGATGCCTTCCCTGGAAATTTCTGGACACAGGGAGAGGTCCCAGAGTGACAGACAGGACCAGAAGGTTATATAACCAATGATTGACATAAAACCGAACATGGGGTAAACCATACAGGGGGAAACATAGGGCGTTACAGAACAAACCATTATGTAAAATCTTATCAAACAAATCATACAGACACCTGAGCAAAATACAGCACCACAACCATCCACAGCCTGTAATGCTGCAGGGGGTTATTGTGGCCAAAGTGCAGGACTCAGCACTTGGACTTATTAATAAACTTCATCTTGATGATGATTATATAAGTAAAAAATGTCTGCAGGGACTTTTTTCAGTAAGTCTAAAGAATAGGTTGGAGAAATAAAGCTGTGGTTTTTATACTCTGGGGATACAGAACTGAAGGTTTCTCCATATTTGAGTTAACTGACATCCAGAAAGCTGGCAGCATGCAGTCTTGAGTGGAAAGCTCAGCTCTCTTAGCTTGCCTGGGTATAAGAATTTGTTCTAGGACCTTTGCTGTGGTTAGTTGGTGTTTACATGGGGAGACCTTCAATACTGTAATGCCGAAAGTTGTAGCAGCACTCTTGCCATGCTTCCATCTCAGAAGTCTGAGACACCAGGTGATGAATGGGAGGAGTCAGACACTGAAGATATGTTGCTCTCAAAGGGATAGAAGACTCCTGTTGGAGTCCAGGGCATTCCTTTGGGCACCCTGGAAGGCCACAGACCTCAGCAGAGAGGTTTGGGATCTGTACAGGCAGATCTTGGGGCTGTACCGGGGGGTAATAGACCCTGGCACAGAGCCCAGGAGGACACTGCCTTTGACTTCAGTCCATGGGAATGGCTTCCAACATTGAGAGAAGAATTACAAACCACAAAGATGTAAAAACAGTAGTTTAGTTCAGTGTAGGATAAAAAATTATGTAGTTTTGAGTTTTTAGAATGTATGTACATGGGGGACAAGATGGAGGATTTAGAGTGGTGCCCTTGGTTCTTCCTTCTTCTCCCCTGGCCTCCATCTTCTGGTGATGGTAGCACAAAGTAGTTTAAGGGGATTGGGTCAGAGTAGAGTTGACCCTTTCAGTACAGGATAGGTATTGGAACATAACTGTAAACAGGTGATATGTAATTTCCTGTATAAAGAGGCTGCAACTTCCCACTGCAGGAGGAGTTGTCTCGTGTCCCAGCTGCTGTTCAGATCTCGGCTGGGCATGGAGAACATTTTAGGATATGAAATAATAAACAACATGAGAAATTAAGAAAACAAGGCCTTGAAGACTCCACTTCTTTCTTGTGACCTGGCTCAAGGTTTTCAGAGGCAAAAAACTCCTAGCCACCTTAATCTAGGCCACAGAAAGCCAAGCCCGAGAGACTTCCATACCTGACTGGAAAACATAAGCAACTTATTTTAGAAGAATTTAACTGAAAATATTAAAACCAGACCACTGTAAATCAATTTGTGTAAAAAAACCTGAATAAAATATGTAAAAGGCAGCATAATTTTATAAATGCCTAACACCAACATTCTTTGTAAAGAACATAAAATCCAGTAATAGCCAGCAAGTCAATTTGGTTTAAGTCTTGTCCAAAACTGTTGAGATATGAGAAATTGAGGATCAATTTTCCCTGAAGGTGAGGTCCTTCAACTGCAGAAGACTGCTACTGTAAGGCATGTAGATCTTTATTATCTAGTCATGAGCACTTTATTATACAAACATTAATACAGGCTGCATTGTTACTAATAAGGCAAATGGATGTATTTCCTTTTGACTAGACTAGATCTACATGCACTGGTGTGTATTCTGGGATTAGCTAATCCAGCCTGATTTCAAACTGTGGTCAGTGCTATCTCCACTGGTTCATTCCCTTCTTTCACCTTGATTTTCTTTCTTTTTGTCAGCTCTTCTGACTTTGTTAAATAGACTTACTTTTTCAAACACTCTATAAGTCTTATAAAATGTGCAAACATCTATTAGCATTGCGACATCTCCTCAGGCATACTCTTTCAGCCTAATTCCTTATGCCAGGATTGATCTCTTTTTGTTTTTTAAGCTGATGTTTGTATAACACCCAGTCTAATAGGGTTTTGGTTTCTCAGGTGCAGCTGCATGGAGCAGTAACCCAACAGGATATATGAAGTAGGCAGGCATAATTTAAGGCCCTGGCCAATGAAAAATGGGAAGAGAAGCTAAGCAAAAGCAGAAAAAACACCATTACCCTCTGAGGTAGTCAGAATTAGCAATTAGACCAAGCACCAGACAGGTGGCCAACAGGGACTGTACCCATTAGATATGTTCATATTTAGTGTGAAATAGATCCTGACAGTGCCAAAAAGCTTAGAGCTCTGGGTGATACCTAAACAGGCACCAGATTAAGCTTCTGTTTGAAGAGGAGTGTTCACTGTGAGCTAAATGGACTTCCCACAGTGGGAAAATATTCCTAGATACAAGTTTATAGTGAAAAAAATATTCATTATAACTTGTTAATTTGGATGCAGTCCTCAGCAAAGTTCCTCTGTTCCATGAGTCTGTTCTTAGCCTGGAAATTAAAGGGTACAATTATACCCACCAAAAAACCACTCAGAACCCACATATGTCATGCTTTCTTATCTTCAACCCACTCAATATCTTCCACAGGTAACCAGGCTGGCACATAGCCTAAAATCTACACTCTGCTATTAGGATTAATTAACTAATGACAGCATTTTGGAGTTTCCTTTTATTAAAAAAAATAAATTAAAAAATGGATTTGTCATGCAATTCCTCTTCATATAATGGTATGTTATTCCTCATTCCTGTATAACATTGTCTTCTCTGGATAAATAACACACACTAAGTCTCTATGGTTTATGGAATTTGAGCATTTTTCTAGGTTTTCCTGGTGGTTCTCACTCTGGTTCATCCCATCCCCTACCACCCTTCCCAACCCCCCAGACCTTCTTGAGTTTTACAATAACACTTCAATGGTTTTCTGACCTACTCAACATGAACATTGTGGAATGTGTCTGGAAGCTGTAGTTCACTACCTATATTTAATCCAAATGGAGTAATTTAATACAAATATCAGGTTCAACTTCTAGATACATAAAGTGTTTTGATGTTGTCAATGAGTTACCAAATCACTTCAATCCATAGGGAATTAATTATGTATGTGGAAAGTAGAAAATTCTAGAGGAACCATTTAATGTTGAGAAAAAATATACCAACCCAATGGCTATTGCAACAACATTTTCATTATAAGAGCAATAAATTTTCTACATGCATGAGATACGCTGATTTGGCAGAAAGTTTAGTAACTTATACTGCTGGAAGTTGCATGATCACCTGTAATCTCATTGCTTCCAGTAAGTGTACTAAGTACCAAGTACTTCTGAATTAAAGGTCTATGCGGAAAATTATGTTGTTATTTTTGTTTGCCTTGCACATTATTTAAACAAGAATTTTCACATTCATGGTAGCAATTTCTCTTTCTGAAAGCAGTATATAATTAGGTCTCTCTAACAATAATAGAAGAAAAAGAATTTTTTTTGTATTTTTAAATAAATGTTTCCACATTATGGAGTATTAATGCCTAATTACGTGTTTCAGCAAATAATTGAATTTTGTTTCACAGTACAAATATTTATGCTATTTGATTTGTCCACTTAGTTCATCCTCATTTTTGTATGGATGTATTTTTATATATCCTATGGTAGTCAGCACCAAGCAACTCAAATTGGCATGAAAATATTACCTTACATATACATTAAAATGATTTATCGAATGGAATCAGTAAAAACCCAAGTGGACAATTTATCACTGAAAAAGATCATATTTTCTGACACTTTATTTAGTTCATTTATATATCCTGAGCTGGAGCTTTAACTGAAATTAACTTTTCTTGCCTTCAGCAGAGCTGATCTAGCAGGGACAAATCATGAACAAAGCCTTTGGTCTAGGTTCTAATTTTGGTGCTAACTGAAACTGTGAGCTGCTTTTTCAGTTGTTCAGCTCCATGTTGAAGCTAGAGCAGACCTTTAGGAAAGTGGACATTTCCCTGGAGAGTAGAGATTTCAATTCTACTCTGGGCCAGTTGTAGAAACCTTAAAAAAGGTATCACACTTTAACAATGTCATGATTCATGTAAATATACTTTATTACTGTAGATCTTAAAGAGGTCAAGGGCTTCTGTTGGGTTTTTTGGTTTGGGGTTTTTTTGTGTTTTTTTTTTTTTTTTTTTTTTTTTTTTTTTTTTTTTTTTTTTTACTTTGTTTTACTCTGTAGGGGCTTCAGCTACTGAAAGATCTCATCTTTTTAGGGAGTCTGGATTAGAAGATACTAATTCAGAACATGTTGAACTTTTCTGCTCTACTCAAAAGTACCCGTATCTGTATAAGACCATGCCATGTTCTGCCAACCAACACCCCAGAAAAATTTCTGAGCTTGTGGGGAGACATTACTGTGTTTGTGGCATGTTATTCTCGCTTCTGGTCCTGGAGAAGGCTTGGACTGGCACTGTTTTGTGCATTACTTCCACTGGAACTTGCTGAACTGCACAGAAATACTTACAGCTTGGGATGATCCAAGCGTGGATATAAGCCAAATCTGATCCTTCCAAGAGGGAAAGTTTTTCCCATCAACCAAATCCTTAGTTTGGATGGCCTTCCTCATGTTGCAGCTTGGGTGCTGATCCTTTGATGACCATCAAAGAGGTCTCCACGAGACCTCAAGAGGTCTCCATGGGTCCATCAAGAGGACTCCATGCCCCAAAAGTGATCTTCCCCCAAATGCAATCATCTCAGCCACTCTTCCTGGCCTAGGTCCTTTACCAAAGCATCCTCAGAGGCTCTTCTGCATTTTCTGTGCTTATGCCTTCAGGCATAAGGCTTGTCAAGGAGAGTCTTTTGGGTTTGTCTTTGTGAGAAAGATTGATACAGAGGAACACAAAGTCATGAACTGAGATTTGAGGGGTTTTGCTGCCTGAACTTCCTGTGTCCCCACTCTGCAAACTTGGCTCTGACAAATGACTCAAGGGGCAAATCCCTAAAGGAAGACTGTGAATCTGTCACGCTTGTCCAGTTTGATGTAAGAGAAAAGGAGTTGCAGTTTTTCAGGCTCAGGCAGTGCCAGATGAAGTGTAGAACTCAGTGAGGTTGCTTCCAGTACCTGAATTACACTTGCACCCCATCTGCAGTGGAATTACACTTCACTGGAGTGTGTGTTTTGTTTAAGCCTTCTTTTGCTGTTTTGTTTGCTTGTTTTCATATGAGTATGTAAGGAGGGTTTAGGTGAGGAAAGGAACAAGTGCCTAGTCCAATCCTGCATGCTGTTTGGATGTGTCTCTTGAAGTGACACTGCTCGTTCCCATAGGATTCCCCAGATAAGTCAGCAGTGCTCTGCTGTCAGTGGCACTAAAAAGCTACACCTCACTGCTGCAGCAGGGGCTCTTGCCATCCCTAACAGATGAGACAGGCAGTGCAAAAGGCTCAATTCACCATTAATGGGTTTCAAACTTTGTCTTCTTTTTATGTTCTTTTAGAGTTTATAAGGCATTGCTTACCTGCACAAATGCTCTCTTCTGCTTTGGGAGCTTCAAGCAGCTTTAAGTTCCACCGGTAAATAAGTTTTAACTGGATCCCTTCTGCTCTGCCAAAACTCTACTGCCCCACTTTGGCCAAGCTGCTGGTTTTATTTGCTTTTAGGCACATTTGCACAGGTTTTTAATACATTATAAAAAAGCCTAAATATCAAATTACACAATCTTCATGTTTCACTTATGCAATCTTTAACTTCTTACAAATAAAATGCTCTGCATCTTATAGACCAAACTACCTTTGTGCTTGGCCTCTGTATTTGATGTTTATTTAGGAACAAGCTTGGGGAATATCAGATCATTTCAAATGCTGGTTGTGAAATATGCCCTAGGTATAATTTTTGGATTATTCCTTTTTATCACATCTTAACTCTGAATATCAGAAATTCTTTTCCTGTGGATAAGGGTAGTTATTGCCAACCTAATTTCAAATGGACTTTAAAAATTCAATCTTTTTAGCTCTTTAGATTTGATTGTGCATGGCTTGTAGGATTATAGCTTCTTGGTTTTAATGTCTATTTTTGAATGCTGGTTTGGGGTCAATGGTTAGAAACTCTTGGTATCATTTTTAGTTCTGAAATATCCTTTTGATTTACATGTCTGAAGCGACAAAACCTCTTATTGTTATCATTTTTGAAAAATTGCCAAGATACAGCCAAATCTTTCACTGCTTGCTGCACAGAACGGGTTCTTGCCTTCGTGTACTGTAGAATTCATTATTGTAATGCCTTGTTTACTTACATTTCTTTCTGGTGATAATAGGCTTTTCAGCCTTCAGCATTCAAGGCCTTTGTCCACAGAGGAAAAGAAAAATCAGGCAAAACATCAGGCTCTTTCATCAAGCTTTTCAAATTTAATTTCAAAAGTTTGCTGTTAACCATTTCAGCATCACAATAGAGGAGCAAAACCCTTCACAATAAAATATCCAGAATCAGAAATACCTCTGCAGGGAAACAGTTTTTGTTCCTAGAGCTGTTTTGATGCAAAGCATATCTTCCAGGATGCATATTCCCCTTTCAGTAGTAAGGGTTTCCTGCCTTCACATGCCTTCTCCAGTGTATTGCTTTGGATAAAGTCAGAAAATAATGTGGTAGCATCCTTCCTATTGGCATTCTGTTCATGGTAATAAATCCAGCAAAGTGCCAGATTTAACTACTGGTCTGTACTTCCCTAAATGCACAAGTTTTCTTGTTCCTTTAGGAATGGCAGCCAAGGCTAATGGGTTTCAAGAAGCTGCTAAGTAATTTTTCAACCAATTATATTTATTTATGAACCCAAAATATTATCTGAAAAAAATACTGACATTATCAATGTCAGTTTTATTATTAATGTTTTATGAAAAATGGGTGTTTTCTACTTTTTAAAATAGCAAATATTCACATAATGTTATTTTTTAGCTGTAAATGTATTTTGTGTGATGATTAAAGAAGTAAACTGGGCTTTTGTTGCCATCAACAAACCTGTAATCTTGACAGTGCATGTAAACTTTATAAGTTAGCTTTTGTTTTTCAGGTAATTTTAAAAAGTTTTGTTTGATTTGTTGTTTGTTTTTTTAATACTAACTTCCCTGCTGTTATAGTTCCACAGGCTTATTATCTATTTTAATATCTTCTTCATGATGCCTTAAATATGTGGTACCTTACTGGTTTGATATCATTGATGGCTGGCTCAGAAGAATGTTTTATAAATTTCATTTTCATTTCAGTGAACACAAATAAATGATTTCAAAAGAGTATGCAAAATGCCAACTTGTCTTTTCACATTGGACCTCCATTACATTTCTCCAGAAAAGGTCTGCTCATCAGTTCTGGACACTGGACATGGGGTGGTTCAATGGGAGGGAACAAGAGAAATATGTCATCAAGTGTTTGAAGATTACATTGGGCAAATTAAAGTCCATCAGTTTTCTGACTGCTCGGTGCTTGGCTAGCCCCTGAGAGCTCTTCAGGCCTGTCTCCACCATGATCAGTGATTTGTTTGGCCACCCCTGTTGTGAGTGCTTATGATTTTGTCAAATATAAAGCAACTGGTCTGAAATATTCTGTGCTTCATTTCTGTCCCATGTGATGCTTTCTGGAGATATTTGGAATCAGTATTCAAATGGCTTTTCCAGAATTAGGAGAGATTTCCAGCTTTTCCAGAGGTAGAACTCCTTTTCTAGGGTTGAAACACTACTTTTTAAGAAAGTCTCTAAAATTTTCATAATTATTGCAGAACTTGAAATCTGGCCAAAAAGGTAGGTTTTGTGTCAGTGACACTCCCGTTTTTCAAGCTCATGAAAATTCATCTGTGTTTTCTTCTTGCCCTGTTGCGACACATCAGAGTTTTGGTACCAGTTGCCAGTAGATTTCACCTACACTGTGCAGACTCCATCTTCTTACAGCTCCTGTCTGCCAGTTAGACTGTTCTGTGCCTGAGCCATCCCCAAATATATTAGCTGTGAGCTTCTCAGACTTCCCAGCAAGGCTGCAGCTCTGTTGAAAGTACTTGCCAAGTGATAATTCTGGCACAGTCCATACCAGCAAGGTGCTGCTTCTCAAAGACTTTTCTACAGCGATTGGGCATCTTCTCGTAGATTGACGAGGAGTGTCAACTCTGCACCTCTTGAATTTATGGTTAGTTTGGGTTTGTTTACCTGGTGCTCCAGCTCTGGCTAGACACTTAAAATATCCAAGCTCTTCATATTAATACCCTACCCTTCCCCATACAACACAGCTTCATCAGCAGAGTGAGAGAGTTTTTTTCCTTTTTCCATCACTTAGGTAGTATTTACTGATGGCTAAACACCATTAGTTGAATGTCAAGCTTAAAAAAGCAGAAGCATATTTAAATATGGAATCCCAGTATTTTAATAATTTGCACACATCTGAAAATAGGACATGTTCCTATTTTACTGCAAAAATAAACATGCCTGTGTGAGTTAAGGTAAGAATTCATGAAGAAAAACATTACCCCGTGCTTTATAAGCATCTTATCAATGAATAATAAGCTCTTTTATTTCAGGAGTCTTGTAATAATATAGAGTTGAATCGGTTTGGAAATGTATTCTTTAATGAGTGCATGCTGTAAGCACACCCATCAGTAAAGCTGAACTTTAGCTTTCAGGTAATAACTGTGCTGTCAGCTTGGCATCTATCTTATGGTCAGCACTATGGCAGTAAAATAATTAAGAAATATTAAGTGTCTTAAGATCCTCCATTTGAAATACTACATTAGAAACAGTTTTCCTAAGTTATTTTTCTTTTCAGTGTTGTCAGATAACTTTCTTTCCCTTTAAGGCTCCTGGAGCTCGATAAAGTCCCTAAATTCTGTGCATTCCTGTGGGTTTTGAACTGCATTTAATGGGTGAACATATGAATACGTAAAAATGCTTTAGCCCCTGCCATAAATTATTCATACCAATAGGCCACTCCTGCTGCTTCTGCACAGCCTGTGGAAGTTGGACACATGGACAGACGGATATTTCTAAGAGCTTTAGCATGAATCATGTTGGAGAGGTGTTAAGACAGCCAGCAATCCCCTAAAGATGGAGTGTATGTGATTTCTTTTTGGAGCATGTGCTCATGAGAAACTGTCGACTTATTCCCCGAGTAGAATGTATTAAAAAAAATCCTTCTGTGTACATTAAGTAAAACACTTCAGCCTTCATTAGCAGGTCCAAACGATAGCAAGAGCATTAAATATAATGCTTGCAAACAAGTTAGATGTGATCCTGAGCCTGCAACAAACAGCTTTCAGAAGGCATTAAAGCAGGATGGGGACTACAGACTGTAAAACACCAAATTCATCTGGCAAAGAGAAAGGGAGAGAGGGAGAATGAGTATGTGAAGCAAAGGCAGGAAAGTTCATTGGTGAGAGGACACTGCATCCCCATAGTCCAGAGCAGCTTAAGCAGGCTGGTTGGGACAGTATCTTGGAAAATGCAAGCATGTGCAGCTGGCAGGTTTCTGGTTATATATGAAGGTCTTGACTATAGAGTTTTTCCCCCATTTAAATTTGTGATGTCAGCAGATCCCCATTCAGCAGAGAGAACCCTCCATGGATGGGATTTGTACACATACACAAATGCTTTGCTGAATTCAGGCCAATGGCACTGATGATATCAGTTTGTGAAACCAGAGAGTAGGGGAGTAATTGACTCGTGAACCAAAACTCAGAAAGCTGGTATTAAAACCTGCAAAATTACTTAACATTTTATCTTGGCACCCTCAAGCAGTGGAAGGCAGATATATGAGATTTTAAGCAAGGACTCTAAAGAGGGTTTTAATTGCTTTATTTTTTTAAACTTTTATATTTTATGTCCTTGATTCCTTTCTACTCATGTTTTTAAAACTAGTAACAGTGTTATTTAAAATAATTTTCTCTTACACCAGAATACATAAAACTCTGTGACATAAAACCAAAATAATTATTTCTCCCATTAGGAATTATTTCTTGATAAAAAAGCACGATATGTTGAAAGAAAAAGATAGAGTTCTTCAAATCTCCAGTCAGAATCAAAGGAAAAAGCCTCAGAAGTGAATATCCATTGCACAGGCAGATCAATCTAAAGTATAAATCAATGTATTTGTGCAGAATTTAAGGATTACTGTAGGATTCTGGGTGTTTCCTTTTCTTAGTTTCATGATTGCTCATCTTAAAATAAAACAGATTATAATTGATTGAATTTCCTTACATTTATGTAATTAATATATCCTCATTAGAAATCAATTAGCTCTGATAATCCCCATTGGTGCCATGGCTGATAAACTAAATGCCAATCAGTGTAATAAAAAGAGTGAAATATAATTTCTTGTTGTTCCAAGTGATGATCAACTAATCAGCAGTAAATTTAATCAGAACATATTAACATCAATCAGTCATTAGTGCTTGCAAACTGTAATAACCAGCTACATCTGACAAGTAATGGAAGTTTTTCTATGAACAGTTGTAGGCCATATGCACATTTAAGTATATAGGGTTTATATGTGTGTGTGCAAGCAGTTTAAACATATAAGAATATAATGAATATAACTTCCATGAACGAAGTACTTAGCCCTGTAGTAAATGTCTGTTACTTGAACAGCCTACAGTTTTAAAATCTATACTGAGCTTTACTGTTAATGGATCCAAGAGACTCTTATAATCAATGCCAGCTTTTCTGCATGTCCTGTAAATGTGTCCATACTGCTCGTTCAGACAGAGCAGCTTTAGTCTCTTACCTCTTGTTGGTGGGCAGTAAGCTAGGAGAAAAATGGACCTAACTGATGCATTTCCCTGGACTTCCTTTCCTTAATTAAACAGTAAGGAGGAGATAAAATCTGGATCCCCAGCTTTATAGGACCCGTCCATCAGTGGGGACTCAGGCTACAACTCAAATGGCTTTTAGGGCATTCCTAAATTTTATTGGGTTGTTTTCATCCCAGCCACCAAAATTCAATATATTTAATGAAGAACTTGATGTCAGGCATATAGGATATGTGGGAATTTATTAATTTCTACAGTGTAAATACAGGCATCATCATTCAGGCCCTGACCTTTAAGATGCACGTATTTGCAGTGTTTAATTCTGTACCACATATGTTCATGGTAATGACTGAAGATCTAAAAAAGCATTTTGAAGGGTATTTATTTGATATCAAGAGAAGCATTTTAATTTGTCTTCAAATAGACCACAAGTGTATATCAGAGCAGTGTACATCTGTTTGGGGTTAGTTTCTATGGTTGAATGAGTTTTTTGTAGTAAATAACCTACTTAATTGTTTTAACCTTTCTCTGTTTGCATATGTTCTGAAGATGCTTTATAATTTTCTTGAATTAGTGGAAATTCCTTTTTCAATAGGTTCTCTGAATATTACCTGTAGATTGTTTATGTTTGAAAGATTCACTGTTCAAAATTAAAAATGTAAGATAATTTCGAACTTCACTTGCTACATATAATTATTTCTATTCACAAATTAGGAGAGATTTTTAATGAAACTACGAGTTTAAATTCACTTGGTCAATAGTGTCATTATTCTCAAATATTCTTCAACACTCCTGCCTGTGAACTCATCTGCAGGAATAGTCACAGGAAGTAAATGGAAAGAAGACAAACAGCCAAGATACATTCACTGTTTTACTTGAGTGAATATTCTTAGAAAATATTTAGAAATATTGGCTCTGTTATTAGTTATATAAATATTCATACAAATCTGTCTATCAGATTGCCTCCCTGAAATTACTCAGGCCTTTTTAGGAACTTGGAGAGAAAAGTCTCTTAAAAATATATTTCTGCACATTTTCCAGACATATAATAGACTGGATATGGCCTTATAAATTACAGGCTTTCCCATACTCATCCAGTCATGGGGCCAAATCTCAAAGTTAACTTTAATGGGATTTTGGCTCAGCAAGGTTGGAGGAAGGGCAGCAGAATTTAGCCTATGATTTATACTGCTTTCAGAAATTGCTCAGTGAAAAAAATATACAGCAATGGTACTTAGGTAGTACAGTTGCATGTAATTTATTTTCTGCATAACCCACATGAAATTTAATAAGATATAAAAAAGTCTCATTTTGACTGAAGTCTTACAAATTCTAGCTTTAGTGAAAATAACTGGCTTCTCAAATGAGTTGATCAAGTAAGGCAAAAAGTGGAAAACATCTATTCATTCAAATGCATTTTATTTGATTATTTAAAAAAAAAGGAATTGCATTTCACAAAATACACTAACATATGATAGAAATTAGGAAATGTGCTGTAGCTGTGTTCTCAGCAGGGATGAAAAATGAGAATGCTCTGGCAGTCTAGAGAGATAGGGTTCAAATTCCAGGGCCAGGAGCTATATTAGTCTCTAGGATAAAAAGACTGATTTTCATTAAAGACAGTGGTACTCATTGCTTAAAAAGTAAAATAATAATAAAAAAAGTTTTGTATATGTAGGAACTTCCCTTGTAGAATATCATTGGTTGGAACAATTACCATAAAGAAAACTTTACTGAGCTATCTTCTTTGGTAACTTTTCCATGGAGTTTTAGATACACCTGGGTGTGTTTGATGACCAGATGCCAAGATAAGATGGCAGTGATCCTTGATCTAGTCAATTCAAACAGATTTTTGGCAAATAAATAGAATTCAGTGAATAATATTGTTTATTGACTTCCTGAGGTAGACCCCAAAGCAAAGCAAATCCAAAAGCAAAGCAGAGAGCTGCCTGCAGCCACTGGGGATTACACCCAGCCTAGCACCCAAAGAGTAGCTGCAGCCACAGAGGCTTTGCTGTGCATCTAAGCAATTAAGCCTCCTCTGCAGAAGAAAATTATACAGAATGTGCAATTATTTATATAATTAGGGACAGTATTAATTCTTATTATGGAACACATATATTGATTACAGACCCAGGCACTATAAAAAAGCTAAATCACACCAAACACAAAAATGCCCCAAATTTTAATTGCCAGCCGTTCAGTAAAACTCATGCCCTGTATTCACAGGGTTAATATGTGCCTGTTGTTCTCTACATCTGAGAGACACTGGGCTTACATTTGGAGCAAGGATGACTCAGATTAGACATTGAAACAGGTTGTCCAGGGCATCTTCAGTGCTGGAGGTGTAGAAGAAGTAATTAGATAAATACATGTCAGAAAGGCAATAGATATGACTACTCCTGCCTTGGTGCAGGGGCCTGGCCCCATTGGTTTCTCAGACTTAGGATTTAAAAGACAATGTTATGTATATAAAGCTGCACCTTAGGTTAAAGCTACATATTCAACAAACAAAAATTAGAATATACTCACTATTATATTGTTCTGACACCTAAAAGTAGTTTTAAATTTGACCTAAAAATTTATTTCTATAGAAGCAAATACAAGAATTATCACAGATCCTTTTTTCTTGGAACAGGAATGCTGTTGCTTTATGCTCAGAGGTCTACAATAAACATTTAGAATTCTACTAAGGGCAAAATCTCTCCCTCTCATGCAGTGTTCACAGAAATTAGGTCAGGCATTTCTCAATCCCTGGCAAGAAAACTTTCTGACTCATTACTCCACCACAATGCATCCAGAATTTCCCCTTGGGTCCGAGTCAAATTGTTCAAATGTTTTGGAAAATTATATCTTTGACATACCAAGAAAGGGAATATAGAAAAATGTCCTCCTAGCATGAAAGGATTAGAGTCTTCTTAGATTTGAAGTGGAATTTCTTGCAGTTTCCAAGATATTATTATTTATTAATTCATGCAATGGGCTTCACAAGCACTGAGGTACATTTTAGAATTACAAATTCTGTTGCAAAAAGACAGATGTGAAATCCTGTTGTTACTGACACTGCTGAACCATGACCAGCTTCCTTGTAGGACCCAGATATCGTCAGAAATCCCCACTAAGTTGGCACTGAAATGACTGAGCTTCTCAGTCTGGTTGCTGAGGAGTTCTAAATTTCTCAGAGCTTCTTGCCCCAAGTTCAAGACATCAGGTGCTCACTTCAAGCACTTTGAAGTCCTCCCGTATTTTCCTTAATGACTGAGCCTATGTGCTTATGTTCTGAAACTGATGCAGCTCATCCAAGCCTGCCAAGCAGTACACAGTTTCCTGGGGGGTCTGGGATCCATTTCTGAATCATGAAGCCTCACATTCCTTTTCTTAGGACTGTCCAAGATCTGCACTTGGCACATTCATTGCAAAAACACGTTGATACATTTCCACTTCATCCCTCCATCCATGCTCAGATTCCAGCAGCTTTGAAGGGACCTCTGAAGGTCTTCCAGTTCAGGTCCTGCTCAGAGTAGATCCAGCCAAAACTCTTGTCTTCTATTTGTCTTCTATTTTTTCAGGGAGCCTGGCTTAAATACTAGCTCAGCTCCTTTTGTCTATTTCCATTTTTTTGTTGCTAATACATTGTTTATATAGACCTCCTGAAAGAATTCTTGTGGACAGAGATGGACTTGTGTCTGCCATGGTCATAACCATGCTCGTAACTCAGGTAACGGGCACTGCTACCACTTTTGTCTTTAAAGAGCCTGTCTCCCCTAAGAATGGTGACACAAGAGGTGCCACTCTGAGGGCTCAGGCTAACGGGGAGGAAAGACAAAGGACAACACTGAGCTGATGAGGAATTAATATTTCTACATCTTGTTTCCTTTTAAGGAAAGGGGCAAAATGGGGTAAACAAAGGCTGCTCTCAGTGTATTGGACTTGAGAAAAATTAAAACCTACCCCTCAATAAAATGGCAATACTAAAAAAAAGTTGATAGACATGTAACACCATAGTTTGCCAGAAAGCAGGCGAGATGCCCTGTTAAGTGCTACATAGCAGCTGCAAGTGAAACAGCAAGAACCTTTCCTGAGAAGGGAAACCCTTGTATCTGTACGGGGCTGACCACCACTTCCCTTCTTGTGTCTCTTCTGAATTGCTCCTATAAACTGTAACACTGACTTTGCTATTGGAAGAACAAGGATAAAATGTTTGTAGGATCCCCAGGTGGTCCCAGACACCACACAAGCCTCTTAACACCCTTGTACACGTACATGGTGGCAGTTTCTATTTAAGCTTAGAGTAAGTAAGCATATATAAAAAAACAATTAGACTTAGATCAATCTGGAATCTCAAAAATGCAGATTTATCCTTTCACAATTACCTGTTTCTGCCCTGAATTTAACAAGATGCAAAGCAGAAGAAAACAGTGCTGTTTCACTTCTCACATTGGGACTTGTCCTGGAACTGGAACCCAAGGGCTGGAGGGCTTCCTGGTGGCTTAGCACCATTTCATGCCTCTGTCCTCACACACTACAAGGGTCAAGTCTTACACATGTACCCCACTGCTGCCACTTCCAGCAACCACATCATGCAGTCTTGTTTGGAAATTTCTCTCTGACAAAATGATAGCTTTTCCAACCCACTGACTTCATACTGGAAAGTAACAGAAAATCATTCATTTAGCTCATGATTTTACATCAAGGGCAAGTGGCAACACACAGCTTTAGAGAGGGTGAAGTGTCATGCTAACATTTTATATTCTAATATTAATAATTTGATTTAATATTTAATATCACTTTAGATGAGTTTAGATAAGAATTAATGTTTAGATAAGAATTCAGCAGGCTTTCTCAGCCATCTCCCACACTCCAGTTTCTGGAATATTGTATGCCCTGTCCCTCACAGCCCTTATTCACACATTAGGAAAATATTGACATGGTGTTGTTATCCTATTTGTGCAAAGGTCTCATCTGCTGTTCCTTCAATCAGCCATAAGAGCGCCCATGTGTCACACAATCAGTGTCAGACATTCACAGCCTCGACCCAGTAGCTCTTCAGCATGCACACATCCCATTGACTGAAGTGGGAGTTTTATACGTTTAAGGGCAGCAGGATTGGAGCAGTTTCAGCAAATGATCCCTGCCTGCACTCACGAGGACAATGTGAAAACTCTTGACATTCAAACAGCATCACCGGGACTCCCTACACCACATTTCTCATCCCTTTTTGGTTTTACATAGCCAATGATTGTCCTCATCAAGAAAGGGCTTAACTGTTTTTTTCACTCAGGGTGCCACAAAACCTTTTTTTATTCCTTCAGCCTATGACACAGTGATTCCTGGGAATTCAGCCCTCCCAAGGTTTCCAGGATCAGGCTCCAACTGATATAATTTCAGGAACTCTCAAGACAAGAAAAACTGGCTATCTGCCAGAAAAATGATATGCATAGATTTTTTGCTTAGAATAAAAAGATTAGGCCTACTGTCCAGAGCTTCCTGATTAGTTAAAGATGTGCCTCTTCAAAGCACTTTTATCCCAAAGTAGCATTAATACTTCCCCCTTTTTTACTGCTCTGTTTTTGTCATTAAAAAACCTGGCACATATTTGCTTTCTCTTTATGAAAGAGCTTTTTCCTTATTTCAAAAAGTTTAAAAGTCTGCCCATTATCCCTCACTCACATGGAGTTGCAGCCCAGGCAGCCAAGCAGTTGTAATCCAGCCAGTAACTCCCTGAGCTCCTCAGGAGACAGGTTGGACACAGCTCTCCCTCTGAGCTGCACTGGTGATGGTTCCTGAAGCAAGGTTTGTGGGAAAAAGCCACAAAACCAGGAGTATTGAGCTGTTACACATGTCAGCTGCTTCCCCTGCTCTTGCAAAAGAGATTATTGTTATACTGGACACTGCAGAGGGCAGTAGTGGTAGTTTGCTGGGCTCACGGTGTTTTTAATAGCTGTTGAGAGTTTTTGGAAATTTGTATGAAAATGAACTTTCACCAGTTTATTACTGTTCTGGTTTTGCTCCCTCATGATTAATTCATGAGCCATACAACAAGACAGACACATCACATGTATATTAAAATGGCAGGACTATTCCTTCCACCTTAGACAACAAACTGAGCTGCCAAAATTAAAAGCCTCATTTTACACTTCTAACCTGAGCAATGGATTCAGGTAGATGTCTCTGGGAAACTCCTTGGATTTTTGGGTGGGTCGAATCAGCTAACAGAAAAACCTCTTTTCTCTAGCAAAGGTATTATCACCTCCTAACTTATTTGTGATGAGAGACTAAATACTTAAAGCTCTTTCCACATATCCAGATTGAGTTTAGAAGGGAAAGACTTTTGAAAGACTGAAGAAAACTAAGGGAAAAAACAGGGCAGATAACAATGAAGGAGGGGCAAGTAACAGGCTTGTGTATACCATTCCAAACAAGGATTTTCTGGAGGCTGTATTTTGTTTTTATGGGCTGTGTGTGTGTGTAATTTAGACTTTGTTTAGCTTTTAAACTGCCAGTGAAAGAACAAAACAGGGAGCAATGTAAAATACACATTAACTTGGGCTCATCTTACCTTCAGCACTCTTTTGGAGCTGTGTTGCTACATATTAAGAAGAAAAACTACCATAAGGGCATAAAGCTTTGATTTGGAATTGAAATGTCTCCAAGCTTGAGAGTATGTGAGGTGAAAAATGTTCTTCTGAGCAGGTCAAATGTAGACCTTAGTTCTCTTCACATCCTGGCATAGTCAGGGATCTGGGATTTTATTTAACCCTGCATACATCTCTTCAGCTTCTCTCTTCTCCCCTGGGGATGCAAGGAATGGAAGGGTGGAGGGGAGAAGAACTTATTTCATTAAAAAATAGAGAGACTTTATTATATCTTTCTGAAGTGTCATAAAATTAGAAAATGAATGGAAGGAACAGTGGTTATGACATCTTGTCATTCCAACTCTGCCTTTTCTCCAGCTCCCATAGGCTGCACTGAACGTGCTGCTATCTGCAGATCTATACGGTATGAATCATCTCACACATTGCCGAGGTGAAACCTGGCAACTGTTTAACAGCACCACTGCAACACTATGGAACATTTTAAGACAGGAAATTAAGAATACCTGAGCCAACTAAAACCACAGGGGGAAGTTTAGATGGACAGAATTTAATTACCCATTTTGGAATTTGGCCAGGACACCAAAACTTACACCCCAACCCTCCTGTAAAGTGCCATCGGATCTTTAATACTAACAACTGTTCAAAACATCAGCTTTAGATCAGCTCCAAATGAGAACAGCACTAGAACTCATCCAAGACCTGTTAAGGTATTCATTTACTGACTGACAGGAAGGCTACAACATACTGATCCACACAAACGAGCTAAAGTAAAGCACAGCAGGCAAAATATCTTTCTTATCAGCAATGGAGGCTTAATGTTTTTAGGAGAATTCAGTGTATTTTCAGAAATGAATCAAGTAAAAAACCCAGCATATTTTATTATCTCAGCAGTCAAAACACCCTTGCAGAAGGCCCAGATATATGTCAATGCTCAGCCTCTTGTTTGTTGCCATTTGTAGCATGGAAAAGAGACACACTGTAGTGAATAACAGTGTGTCGACTTTAAAGGGCAGATTAAAACCTGAAAGTCTATGTATTTTCACTTCTCACATTATTTTTCTAAAGCAAGCTGTATACTATTTAATGTTTATTTGTGGTGAAGATGAAAAATTCTTTCTGTGGGTTATCTTTTCAAGAAGAGTAGGATTTCTACAAATCATGGTTCTTGAAATTCCTTAGGCTGAGGAATTATGTCAGCCCTGAAAAGCATGGGTTCATTATTCACATTGTGTTACTCTGTGGACATAATTCCCTAACAGACTGGGACATGAGGTGTCCCATTTTGATACTTCAACCTACAGCCACTGCTTTTGCCTCCTCTAAATAGTAAACATTTCTGTCTCTGGGTTCCTATTTTAAAAAATCCTTTGAGCAGTATATCTGTATAAAAAAGAAAATCTGGGTTAGATGTGATCCACCAGCAATTTATTAAGCAGTATTAGTTATGTCTGTGGGATATTTTTCATTATCTGAGGATTAATAATAGAGACACTATATACATAGTGATTATTTCTTGACTAATAATTGAGATAATATCAATATGAAGCCTAGTTTCATTAACACCTTAGTAAAGAGACTATGATGTGAGTTTTTCGGGTTTTTTGTACTCCCTCCAATTTGTAATCAAAAGTTATTTAACAGTAGAATCAGTCTTTACTTATAACTGAGGTTGCGGACTTTGGGAGTTGGCAGAGCCAGCTGCTGGGCTGCTGGGAGCCAGACTCTTTTTGATCTTCAAATTGAATGGTTTCCTTTGATCACCTAGACAATAGATCATAAAAGAACAGAGCTTTTACCCATATCTCCCTAAATTTGCAGGTAAATAATGAGATGGTCTGAACTCAGGCTGGAGTGTAAGATTTTTAACAAACAATTCTCTGCTTTGAAGTAGACTTAGCAAAATTAGCATATAAATGAGCAATGCTGCTACATAAGGACATGTGGCTGGAGAAGAGGGATAATTGGACTGAGGGGGCTAGTTTCTAAATGAGGTCGTTTGCTGAATGACCGGCAGTTACAGTACAGGTGTGTTCATTCCGTGAGTCCAGGACGAGAACTGAATATGGGGTTTGCTAAAGTGGGGACCGTGGCTTATGTGGGAGAGGACCGGAGCTTTGTAACTGGGCTGGAATGTGCACAGTTAGGTGAGAGGCTGGGCAGAGATAGACCTCTGCAGGGAGATGGATTCATTATAATAGGTGCTGTGGAGTCAGGCTGTTGTCCATCACACCGACATTCGCCTCTGTCATCCTCAACTGTGCAGTGCTCTGTGATATGATCCTCCATAAATCTCCTCAGAGCTCCCTTTGCTGTGCCTATGAAGAAGGACCATTTTGCTGCACCAGTGGCTGCTGACAAGAGCTGCATGAGCTGAATTCATCGACCTCAAAAAGCCAGAACAAGAATTTAGGGTGGTGGTAGCAGGTTAACATTGTGATTTTGAGCTTCAGAGCTTTTTATTTCACCAAAATCAGTGGAATTGCCTGCCCCAGTGGGAATCTGCCACCTTGCTACCTTGGACTCTCTCCTCTCTGTATGACCAAGGCAGCTCCCCTGGGACCAAAACACCCTTGTCCTGCCATGGCAGGGACACTTGGCTGGAGATTTCTCAGTAGCAATGCTTTCTAATGTACTAAATGAAAAAGAAGTTAAATTAAGTATGGATGTTTTGAGTCAGGTTTCAACAAAAAATTCTCAATGTGCTTGAAAGAATGATGCTCAGTTCACCTGCTCCTTTATGCAATTTAATAAAAATTAAACTTGGTATTTACAGAGGACAGTAGACCATGATCCCAGTGGCACCTGAACAGCAAACAGGATCATGTATTCCATGTGGTACAAAAACCAAGCACAAATTCCCTGTGACTTGATTTGAGGATAGATATAGACCTATAGATTCCTAAGTTTCTGCAGAAAGCATCAGCACATTCTAGAGACACTCACTACCCTTTGGCCCAGGTACTACTGGGATCACCTTTACACTTCCACAGGAAATGAGATCAGCCCCTCTTCAGTGTAATCCCTGTGTAAAATGGAAGACTGAAGGCTGAATCCAGCTCTTCTGCATCTTAAGTGAATGTTAAGTGCAATATTTTTAAAAATATATAAATGACCTTTCAGTCTCTTGTGAACGTATCCTGGGAAAAGAGTTTCTGTACATCAGATATTCCCTCATCATAATACTTCTTCCTTTCTCTTGGAGACCTGTTAGGACAGGACTTTGTGCTGCTAGTGAGCACAGCAATCCTCTGGGATCTTTGGCTTGCTGCTGGAGCACTGTCTGAGGCTTTTTCAGGAGGTGAGGTGGGCACAGTGGGCTGCAGCAGCCAATGGTGCTGGGAAGAGCCAAGTACCTGCTCTGACACAGATGAGTGAACCAAGGCTTTGGGGAGGATTTTTTGAGGTGCTTGAATATGGAGAGCTCTTGGTGGGTTTGGACAAGGGAAATTTAATGCAGAGCTTTGGAAAGATATGGGGATGGAGGCTGGAGGCTCTTTAGCTGGCACCTGGGCATGTTCATAAAAAGGACCAATGGATAGGGAAGGCTGAAATGGATAGGTTCAGAAATAGGACTTTTGTCACAGGAGAGGGGGAGAGCTGGGGCAAGGGTGCTGGAGTGGAAATGGATTTAATAAACACCTTTTACTTAGATGTTGTGTTTGGGGCAATCTCCTGTCCTGTTTTCCTTCCCCTCCCTCCCTGGGTTTTTTTTTTTTTTGGTGTTTTGGTTTAGGTATTTTTTTTGTTTGTTCATTTGGTTGGTTGGTTGGGTTTTTTCCTGCTGGCAACAGGAGTAGCCTTAGCCCAACTAAACAGAGCTGATTGGTTCCAGAAAAATTGATACGAGATTTTCCTGCACTTCTGAAATCTTTCTGTCCTCACCTCTTATATTTATTACTTCAAAGTTATTCACCAAAACTTGACCTGAATTCTCAAACTAGTTTTCTTCTTGCAAATAAACTCTTCAGTAAAAACATATGTGCCCGTCACTACACTAAATGCAGGCAGTCTATTTACTCACTGTTTGGCTGATAGCTGGCCCTTTCCCAGCAGCACAGAGGAGATGGAAGGCATTAAGAAAAGCTCTGAATATTGCTGGCTGAATAGTCTGCACAAAAAGGATAAGGATGACAGGAATGAAATCCTAGCGCTGTTAAGAGGCACTTGGAAGATTTTGCTACAGTTTCTATTAAAAAAAAAATTTAAAATTCGATGGAAATTACACAAATAAAAACCATGCACAGAACTTTGAAATCACACCAGTGTGACACCATAAACACATGGGAATTAAACAAAAATAATAAAAGAGGACCTTAGTTGTAGGTAATGAACTTTAATGGCTCAGCTCAGTATGGAATAACCTCAAAAATACATTCCAGAACTGGTTTCTTCATCACATGGAAGAAAGGGGCAAACAGAACTGCAAATACAGAGGCACAACATCTGCTAAGACTTCACTGCCTGGCCACTGCTCTAGCACACTTTCCATCCCTGCTGAGCATGTTTCAGGGTGGGGCAGAATCTGGCCTTGGGCTCATGGTTGATCTGGAAGCTGCAGGTAGAAAACCTGGGCAATTTGATCACCTTTGAAAGCAGGAGGTGGCATGGAATCTGAATGTGGAGCTGGTGTTCAGCAACCCTGTTGGTACAAGATGTAGGGGCCGTCAATGATGCTACTGTGTCAGTCAAAATATTTTCAATAGTAAACAAGGGGTGAAGAGACAGAGAGAAACAACAGCCTCCAAAAGGAACTGAACCATTGTTCTGGTTTTGTCTGGGACAGAGATAATTTTCTTCACATGGTACAGTGCTGTGGTTTGGATTCAGAATGCGAATCATGTTGATAACATACTGATGTTCTTCTGGCTTTTACTCACTGGTGCTTACTCTAAATCAAGGACTTTTCGGTGTCCTGTGCTCTGCCAGTCAGCAGGTGCACAAGAAGCCAGGAGGGAGCATGGCCAGGAGAGCTGACCCAAACTGACCAAAGGGCTGTTCCATTCCACACAACATGTTGATTATATAAACTGAGGGGGAGCTGGCATTAGTTGCTGCTCAGGGATGGGCAGGGTCAGTGAGTGGTGAGAAATTGTAGTGTGCATCACTTGTTTCTCTTGGATTTTATTCCTCTCCCTTTCTCATTTTCATTACAATTGTTATTATTGCTATTATTATCATTAGAAATATTATATTTTACTTTTAATTAATAAGCTATTCTTATCTCAGTCCAGGAGTTTTATATTTCTCCTCCTTGATTCTCCTCCCCATCTCACCAGAGAGGCAGTGTGTGTGGAAGGGTGGGTGGGGTGTGAGCCAGGAGATTTGCAGTACTCAGTTTCCAGATGGAGTTAAACCACAACAACTGTGCTGTGCCAGTAGCTTGATTTGGAGACACCAACAAGAATTGTGTAAAGGTCTCCTTGTTTTTAGGGTAATGGAGTAGCATTTTAAAAAAATGTATTTCCCCTCAATACATTTCCCAGGAGAGAGACCACACTGTTGTCTCAGGCAGGTGACACAGAAGGGGGAGTTTCCATTCAGGGGGTACAAAGCAGGTGACACCTGCTCTTGGGATCTCCACAGAACTGAAAAAAAAAATCTTGAGTGTTGATGTAGCATGGAACAGAAAAAGAGCTTTTTTTCCCATACAGAGGGATCCATTTGGTGGCATTGGGAGGGAAATATTTCACGAGGAAATAGGAATAGACATCAAGGAAAAATACAGGAAACAGAAAAATCACAGGATGAAGTAGGCTTAGTAGCCAAACAACTGGGGGCTTGACAAATTACCAGAAAAGGGATATTCTCAAAAGTAGAAGCAATAGCACAGGCTCCACTGAAAATGAGGTTAGTTTTGGAAATTAACATCACATCTGTCTAGTTCAAATAATCCTTGTCCATTTTAAAATGGAGCTCATGACACAAGATATCTGCTATAAATAATCAAATACATTATAACCTGGACATATCAACTACATCAAATAATCCTACTATAAAAACTGAGAATAAAGGAATTTGCTGGATGAATAGTACTCAAGAAATTGTTCCCTGGTGGGTTATTTCCAGCCTATTCTCTACTTCAGTAGTTTATGTTGAATAACTCACAGCTGTGGAAATACCTTCACAATGGAATTTAATACTGCTAATAAAGGGATCCAAATTGGCCCAGCTCCACTCAAGACTCACAAATGTTGAGACATACAAATATCTTGTGTTGTGTAAAAGGCTGAGTGGCCTCAGTGCAGGACTGTGGCTGCTCAGGCAGAGGGGCTGTGCAGGGTGGGGTGGGGTCAGGAATGAGCTGGGGCAGCGGCATGCACTGTGCTCCTCCTCAGGGCACTGCTGGCTTCCCATCAGGGACCATGGATGTGCCACCAGGACAGATAAGCTCTGAAGCCTTTTGGTTTTGTAGAGAAAGTGAGGTCCTCAATGCAGTCCTTTTGTGGGAATTATAGGAAACTGAGCTTTTTAGGAACTGCTTCCTGTGCTGTAGGCACCGAAAGTGCCACAAAGCCACACACGTACACAGTGGCCACAGTCCAGTCAGGGTTATCCAGTTCTGGTCACATGTGAACCACCAGCTGACATAACAGCATCCTGAGATGAGCCCTTGTAACTGGAAAGCCAGTGCTGACAAGACTTTACCACCTTTAAAAAAAATAATTGCAAGCCTCCTGGATTAGTCTCTTTTCAAACATTGAAGGGGATTGGGGAAGGAAGGAGAGGAGAAAGATGGAATAAGTGATGCTTTGGGTGATCTGTGTCATCTTATATCACTCATATGTCCTTCAGACTATCTCTCTGCAATGTTTACAAGCGTATTTCTGTAGAGAGCTGGGCAGGACACAATCTGTGTAATTCATTCTTAAGTGTTTTGGTTTAGTCAGGAGCCTTGAGAAGGGAACCTCATCAGCCCACCCCTGGCTAGGCCAGAGGTGCTTGTATTTGATATTTTACTTACCAGCTCCAGAAAATTTTAACTGTTTGTTTTAAACTGAAAACAAATTTGTGGTGCTTGTAGTTTCATGACAATCACATCTGGAAAGAAACTTATCAAAGTACAAGTTAAAATTTCAATACCCAGAAGGAACAAAAAGGAAAAATGCATTGCAAACAAATGAAAAGGTTTTGGTTGAACAAAAAAACCAACCAACCAATAAACCAATCAACCAGAAAAACTAAAGCAAAATATTAAAGAATCATGATTTTGAGAAATCATTATTTCTGTGCATCTACTCTAAATATTTCACAACAGCCTGCAGTCGTATGGGGAGACATTTTGAAATGATAGTCAAATCACCACAAACCTTCTCCTCAGGAAGACGTTGGTCTGGAGGAGGTTGTAGGGTACTTGGATGGAGAGTGAGGTGTGGGTAGATGGGTACAACAGTCTCCGAAAAGCTCTGGCTGCAGACAGGCTTTTAGTGTGACAAAATGACTCTACTGCTTTTAAGGCAGGGCTGCCCCTGTGCTTGCTTTCTTCTACCTCAAAGGATATTTCAAATGAATCCACCTCTTAATCAGCCAAAGGAGGTTGTTGCAGTTAAAAAATCAGAAGTTCTTGGCATTGAACAGCATGGTCACAGATGATTAAAAAATAAAACAGATGAATAAAATCAAAAATATATTAAATAAGATCAATTTTCCATTTTCCCCTTTGAGCCTTGACCTTGCAGCTATGTGCCCATCCTGGTACCTGGAAGTGCCTGCATGAGGTCCATCGGTAGAAGGTTTTCTTCATTACTGATTGCAGTTTTCTTCCCCTTTTCTTGGAAACTGCTGTCTTGTAGATTGCCACTTTCAGAAGCCTCAGACTGTTTGAAGGCGATTATTATACAGACCACTCCTTCCTTCCCCAGCAGTTCCCCTCCCTACTTGAGAAATGGCCATGCTGTGGGTCTCACAGAAAAAATCATAGGACTCGACAACTCCCTTTCCATTTTAAAAGCCCATATCCTACTATTACATGGTCTTGAGCTCAAAAATGTTGCCTCCCTGTGGAGTGCCACTGTTCAGACCCTCATTATAACCTGGCCATTAGTATTTTTTCCACCCTCTCAGGAATGCAACTGGCATCTACAGTAAAGCCAAATCCTGCTGTGTGACATTTGAGTTAGGCCCTTCACAAGGAAATCCTGACTTCTTTGAAAAAGGGGTTATATTTAAAAATAATACATTTTCTTGAAGAAAGAAGGCTGATACAGGTTATATATATATATATATATATATATATATATATATATGTTAGCTTTTAGGCTGAAATGGCAGCGAAACAAACAAAGCCAACTTGAAGTTCCCCATTTCTGTTGACACAAAGACCAGCAGAGGTGATAGCTGCGATATGCAGAAATGAAATTGCATTACTGCTGCAGAGCTCAGGAACCACAATAAAGGCTTGTGATTGCTGTCCAGGAACACCTTAGCAATAAGCCCAGCTCCTGCAGCACTTCCCACCTGATTCACATTGGAGGAGCTGGTGGTCTATGCACAGACATGGAGACAGAGCTGCTGACAAACTCCAATGAAAAGATAGTTGTATCAGTAGTTGACCCTTTGTTATCACCCTTTGGAACATGAGTTTAACCTGGAGGGGAGATTTCAAAGAGAACAGCTGAAAATTCCCTTTCAGAATGGAGTTTGCAGTCAAAGACAGACACAAGCCCCAGTATTGATCACAGTTCCTAAATTTCACACCTTCTGTCTGCTGAATTTGATCTCTCTTGGCAAGCCAGGAACAGCCCACCTTGGTTTTGATGGGTTTGTCTGTGTGGAGCACATGCGAGTCCCGTGTTCTGTTCTGCACATGGCCAGAAGAAGATGGAAAGTTAAAAACTTTGTGCAAAATGACAAACAAATTTTCATAAGCTATCAAAGACAGATGGAAGAAAATAGAATGGAAAAAAAAAAATCCTCAGCATCTGAAAGCACCAAACACCAGCTCTTAAAAGCTTTTTCAGTACTCAGACCCCCCCAGGAGATTACTCAGGGAGGATGAAACTTCATGTGATGAAATGAGAGTCTCAGTTGAATGCGATAAGGAGTGTTAAATGCCTGCTTTATATCAAGCATTTGCTAAAATGTCTCCTAATGCATTACAAAGGAGATACTAACCCTATACATTATAGCTGTTCAGTACAAAATTATACAAAGCAACTTAGATGAATTCAGAGTTCCTCAGACAGAGCTATTAATTAAGCTGGGATGATATACAAGGGTCTCCAGAGATCATGCAGTTTCTTTTAACGTAATATGAAATACTGCTACACACACACTTTAACACGTGCTCTGTATGTCACCTTCCAACTGAGATGGTCTTGGACACCTGAGAAATATTTATAGGGCACCGTACAGATTGAAGAAGAAAAAATAAAGAAAAAAAGAAGACCCCAGATATTCCCAAATTAAAAATCCCCACCTTCATAAAATCCCCACAACCACAGGCAGAACAAAAAGAAAATGAACATGAGGAAATTCGGACTCCAGCCGTGAGCACTGACCTAAGGGATCCTGACTTTGGTTGTCCAACAGGCGTGGAGGAACACTGCATGGGCATTTACCTGGTGAAGCACATTCCCTTGCTAATGCACAGTAACCTGTAACATGAATTAGCAGGGATGGATTCAGTACCTTATTCAAACTAACGCTGATCCATCTCATCCTGATCCCTGTAAAACTGATGGAAAAAGAATTGAGAATTTCTTGGGCAGCTGGAGTGTTTTTGCTCTGTTGTAGATGGATGCTTTTTATAAAGTTTTTGATTCTGTATGCATAAGTGAATTATTTCCTGATGTCATCTTCAGTGCATAATGGTGTTTTAAAATGTGCTTATGAATTAAGACTGCCCATAGACCCATTAAAAATTATTTCTTGATGTGAGGGATAAAGTTCTTTTATTTCAGAAGTGATTCACAGGGTCATGGAAGAAATGCTTTTACAGTTAGATTGCTCTATCACTGTTCCTAATAAAACCTCTCCTCTTTAAAGAATTGATACTACTTGCTGTCAAAATAACATGGTAAATTAGAACAGATTTTGATACAGTGAGCATTCAGTGGAAATTCATATTTTCTCAAGGAATATATGAGTATGGTCATAAATTTAGAGACTTCCATAAGCAACTCTATCTAAAGATACCATCTGCCATTCTGCAATGCTGGGGTACCACCAAGCTTCCTAATAGCGCATAATGACATGCTGGAGTAACATCACTTCTATGGGATGTTAAATATTCAGTAGCTTCTCTTACATAGTAGAAGATACAGGCCTTAGCCTTGTATAAAAATATGCTGTCAAAAAGCTAGAAAAAACATACAAATCATCCAGTCCTGCTCAGTAAAACCAGCTGCTGGGGTTACATGTGCCCCAGGGCAGCTTTAATTTGGACATGCAATATATCACCATAGGGCTACTTGATCAGAGTTGCAGTCTCAGGAAATATTTTCAGGACTATTCAATTTCCATTAGCAGTTTCTCCAGGATATATTAGACACAAACTGGGTTTCCTTCAATATCAATCATTCATGTTTTCTCTTTCATCCTGTCTTTGCTAAAATGGGATTTTCATGGAGGCTGTGAAATTGCAAAATTTAGTCTGTTCTATCATTTGGACTCCTTTAATGGTATTTTGCAGCCATAGCTGGGTAGGGAGTCTTTCTCCGCCCTGGTGTTAGAGAACACCCAGAGATGTTCAGTATTTTGCCCTTCCCTTTGGAAGTTTCCTCCCCTCTCTAACCCCTGTGTCCTCCTGCACACTTCAGCTGCCCATCCTTGGCATCCTCGTCTCTCTGGTATGGGGCGCTTTTGCGCTGCTCCCCAAAGATGCAAGCTGGTTACTTCCCAAATGTTTGAGAGCAGTAACTTTTCCAGGACCAAGGCTAAAAATTAGTCATGACTTTCACAGAGGTCTGTGATGCTGAAAGAATGCAAGTACTAGTTATACCTCCCAAGGTCCCTTCCAAATTGAATCCTAATGCATTATTAGACCCATACACATCAATGCAAAGATGATGAAACCTGAGAAAACCTGCTTTCTGAAGAGATTCTGAAGAGATTTTTAAATACTGCTTATTTTTGCTTGTTGTGGACAGAGAGAAAGATGGTGCTTCGGGAACTGAAATGTTTTCACAAGGGGCAGATGGTAAGACTAGCTGGTGATTCATGAGAGTTCATTTCTCTAAGAAATGGATTTTGCTGGACAAAGCCCCCCCCCCCAAAAATAATCCCCAAAAAAAGCAATTCAAAGAATACCCCAAATAAACAAACACAGCAATTCAAAGAATAATCAAAACCCACCAGTGCTTATGACTCTTGCATGGTTTAAGTTCTTGGTAACAGCACCCAGCTTGGTTATCAGTGTTCGTATTTGGTCACTTTACTAATTTTGTGATTCAGCTTCTCCAAGTAAGCTCCTGGAATTTCCTCTCTCTGATTTGCACGGGCACTTCTCAGGGCCAGTATTTCCCTCCATTTAGCTAAAACAAACAAGAGCTTTCTTTTTGAAAGTATTTCAACATCATGAGATAAGTTTCCTTCCTCCTTTTAATAGCTTCAGTGCTCCCCAGGGGGAAGTGCCAAAAACATTATTTCCTTCCAAATTCTGTGAGATACAATGTTCTGGTAGGTGGTGAGATTTGTTTACAGTAAAATTAACTATTGGTTTCCAGCTTTCATTCTTCAGGCTGCAACCTCAGCTCTTACAAACTTGTTGCTTCAACTCACCTGTGGTGTTTATTCACCTTTCCCACTGCTCTGTGCCAGGCAGTCACAGAGCACATGGAAGCCGCAGTGTCATTTAATGACAACTCCCAACTGAAAGCCATAAAATCCATCAGTTCATGTGATCACTGTTCTTTAATCCTCAGCCTGTGGGGGGCGTTTATGAGAACAGGACATGAGCTCTTAGGATCAGAAATGGGGTCACAGGCTCTGTCTTGAGTCTACCATGTCCTTTCAAACATGAAAGCAAAAGCCCAGGCAGCAGCCAGGGCACGGGAGCGAAGGATGCAGCAGTGAGGAGACTGAGTGTCCAGCTGCTGTCCATCTCAAACACTTCCCTGAGCTGGCCCATTTTGGACATTTCTTTCATGAATAAGTAAGCAAATAAATAAAATCAGCTAGCTGTGTCTGTTGTTCACCCTAACCACAATAGGGTGGATTGATAGCTTGTAGACAAGGGTTTTGAGGAGATATGGAGAAAGTGTCCTTGGAGATTAATTCAAGGACAGCTCTCTAAGGAGTCTGTTGACCATTTTTCAAGCATTCCTGTGTTTATTTACTGAAACAACAGGAGTAATATGACATAATAAATCTTTTAAAAATTGAAATAGTAGTGCCAGTCTTGAAAGATTAATAATAAGAAATGCCTTTTAGAGTGTTCTCATGGAGATGTAATATAAATGATTAGTGCTCTTGAACATTAGAATTACAGTGTATAATTGTAATGTTATAGTGGTTATATAGAAGCCAGAGATCTCTTAACAGAATACATTGTGAATTTAATTATTTACATGGAAAAATTGGGGCTGATATAGTCACTGAATGATAAAACTAAAGTCTCCTACATTCTTGAAAGTGTTACGAAGGAGCAGCATGGCTATCTGCATTTGTTATTTAGCTAGTTTTAAATTCTATAGTTGATACCCTTTGTGCTCTAGAGCTTGGAGTGTCTTTTAGGCTGTCTTCCTGCAAGGAGTACCGTAGGTGCCAAAATTCATTGAACAAGGATTTTACCTGCAAGAGCATGGGCCCACTGCAGGGGCCAAGGCTGGTTCCTGGAGCAGGGAGGGAGCTGTCCTTCACCAAGACCCAAGTGGCCTCACAAGGTGCTTTGCCTTGTATTCCTTCTGCAGTGGTGGTTTCAAACCTCTTTGGCAGAATCATATCCAGCAAAAGCATGATTAAAAAAATATGTATATATGCTAAGGAGACACGTTTCCCTAGCCTGGCTTCTGGGTATATGCACAGCCACTCAGGAAAAAAACCTAGGAGTTTTTCAGCTACTTTACAATGTCAGCAAAATTCAAAGTAGGGTTCCAGGGAAGAACAAAACACCACTCCCCTGCATAAAAGGCAGGATTGTGCAGATTCAGCATCTCTCTGCTGACAGTTCTTCCCGTGTTTGCCACTCTCAGGGTGCTCCTTGCAGGGTCTCCCAGGTGCCTGGGTATGTGGGCTTGTGCCTCAGTCCTGCAGCTCAACTGAGGGGCTTTGCAGGCTGGGCTGTGCTCAGAGCAGCTGCACCCCTCCAGGGGTTTGGCTGGCACTCATGAACAATTGATACGACAAATTGATATGACTAAAGCAAAGCAAAGAAAGGAGGATTTTTAAAATCACCCCATGAACCAGCTGAGGGACTCATCATAAAACTATCGGACTGAATTCAGCAGAGTGGAAATCCCTGCTCCAATAAGGCCTGGCCTTGGAAAGCAAGGGATGCAAAGTTCAGGATGGAGCTTCTCTGGCTGGATGTCCTGCACTCCCTCATGCTTGGCTCTCAGTGCTGTAACTCATCTGTGGTGCTGCACATTGTTATTGTTAGGAAAAAAGAATCAAACCAAATTGAGCTGCAAACAATCCACACCTAAAACACAGGCTTTCCCTTTAGCTGGAGAAAGACTGCAATTCAGAGAACCACTAAATCCAGAAATCCTTGGTGCATGATCCTGAACATGGGTGTGCGTGTTGTGTATACAAGGAACTTTAAATGCACTGTGTAAGAGCACATTTGTTAACACAGTTTATTGGCACACTTATTGGCAAAGCATACATAAAATACAGTTGTATCATATAACACACTGACTCACTGTGTCTTTACATGATGAGTTGAACATATTAATATGTAAATGAAAAAAAATTAGTTTCTTTTATAAAGTTTCACATAAATACACCGGAATAAAAAACAAAACAAAACAAAAAAAGTAAAACAAAAATGAGGGCTTTACAAAAATATTATACAAGAAATATACTATGAAAAGAAATAACAACAAAGCCAACTCAGATACAATAATAAAAACACAAAGTTTTAGATTTATTAAGCTGCCCACAAAGTTAATGGATTACATGGCTTTAAAATATCTGGATCGACAGCAATTTTACAAAGCATAAACTCTCATAGGACTGGGTGTCTTTTTCCACATAAAAATATTTCTCATGTCTTTGATGAAAAAAAGACATTTCTTGTTTCAGTATTTTTATTAAATGATGGATAGAGTATCTACTGGCATCAGCTAAATGTAAATTAAAAATGCTGGATCCTTTAAATGATTAACTGATGAAAGAAAAGTTAAAGAATGAACAAAAGTTACTTTAAATTACTTTTCCTTGAAAGCTGATCTTTTTCTGAAACAAGAAATTTCAGGTGCAAGTTGTAAAGCAGAAAATATATTACAATTGTAAAAAGTTTTACATAGTTATGTTAATGAGATCCTGAGCACTGATGACTTGTTAAAATATGGCCATTGTTTGATGAGGAAAAAAACAATCCCTTCCAATAAAATGCACTGTCAGAAATTTGCCATGAGATGCTGTTTAATTTTCAATTATTTAAATTGAGGTCAGTGCCAGTATCTAATTGTATGACAATACTTCCAAGGAATGTATATGGAAGCTTATACAAGAGTTTTCCCTAATGAAAAAAAGTTGGATAGCTTTAGTTTAGAAATAGATACTGTATCATTTGAGAGGTCTTTATTTTAAATTTTATTTTGAAGAATGCTGTGAAACAGTAATTAATAACCCACTGAGATACATTGCAGTGGGCTCTGCGGCAGAATAACCTATTGGGAAGCTTGTGGTGTGGGGTTTTCAGATTTAGTCTCCTGGTTAGCAGGAGGTTTGCTGTTCCATGGGCTGTTATTTCCCAGTGCAGGTGAATTGTTGAAATCTTCTTCATCATCCATGCCATTTGCTGCATCATACTGTGTATTCTCTAATCTAGTGATAAGCCTTTCATCTTCATCCCCAAATTCGCCTCCCATCAGAGTTGGTTCTCCTACCACCATCACATCCTGTGAACAGCACCCAATATTTGTTATATGGAAACCTTGAGAGAGAAAAAATCAACTTAAAAAAATTATGTTAGAGAATTTGCGTCTCTTTAACTTTGTCACATTTGAATAACAGAGTTAAAAGTTCCCACATAGTAGGAACAACGAGAGAGGCTTACACTTTATTTCTGATTTAATTAAAAACTATAACACATTTCTATAGCCCCATGCTGGTGGCTCTGGATCTCAGAAACCCCAGAACTGAAAAGCAGGTAGGCTGAAAAATATGCCTGATTTTAAGCAAATAAACAGGCTATGGAACTGCCTGTAAACTTCTCCTTGAAATATTTAGCCTTTATTCAGTAAATCCTTCCTGAGCCATTTTCTTTGGAAAAGCACCAGGGTGTATCTCAGTTGGAACTTGGTGATATGCGTATTTTAAAAGTAGTTTAAAAGAAACCACATTTCTTATCCTCAGACTTCTCAAACATGGAGCACAGCACTCTAATAAAGATGGTAACTCTCTTATCCATAGCCAGCCAAGCCCTTTTACGCATCCAATATACTTGACATTCTGCTACTTAATTATGGTAATTAATTTAGGTAAAGTTTTCGATAAAAACAATGTTCACACTGATTTGACAATTTGCATAGCTAATTAAGTCATTAGCAAAAACCTGCTGATTGCCAACAAGCCCTGAATTTACCATCTGTTATTTCATGGTGCCTGTCACCTAACTCCATGTAGGCAACCCTGCCGCCAATCTGTGCAGTAAGAGGACCAATCTGTCCAGCTGGTACCGTAAAAGCAAGATGAAGAGTGCTAATTATAATTACACTGATGAAGCTAGTACTCATCAGAAACTAAAGCATGCAAGAAAGAAAGAATTCATCTAATCACTGCTTTAAGTACAAATTGTCCTTCCATGAAAACAAGTAAACCGCCTACTGTACTCCAGTGCATCACAGATTTGCTGCAAAAACCCTAAGCAGCATGGGATAGAAAGGTGCAAACTTGAGATTGGAAAGCAAAGGTGCAAAGCCAGAGAGCTCTCTTGTTCTCTCTGTTCGAGGGAGAGAATCGGGCTGCTGTGCTAACAGCTAAAGAAATATGTGGGATGCATCTTTTCATGCAGCTCAGGTGTCAGGGCATCAGGTAGTGCTTGGTAGAAGTGAAGTAATTCCAGATGTGTAGCTTTGCTCCTGCTGATTTAACAAGCCCTTCTAAGAATCCTGGTGAAGAACGGATTCATTTTTTAAAGGATTTCTTCCTTCTTATAAATGTTAAAAGCAAACAGAAGACAAATGTTTGCATTTAATAAGGTTTCTTTTTAATCAGGTATCTAGTTCCTTCACCAGAAAACAATATAAATTACTGCCTGCAAGTGTTTATACTATTTCTTGATATCCCCCAACAAAGGCTGGCATGTTACAAAAGAATGTTTGTGTCACATTTTCAGCCTCTGCTATGTAAAAAAATTGTGAGTATATGAAAATTGTTACAATATTTCTCCTTCACTCTGTTTTGTTACTCCATATATCCATAAAATACTTGGTTAAAAAAACTCACACACAGCTTTGTGACATAGAGGTTTAAAAGAGAAAGGTGTTCATAAGCAAAAGTTTATTCTAATTTATCCCATCCCTCTAAACAACAGGCAATATATAGTGTGCACTGCTGAACCAGACCTGATCCCACTGTATTGCGAGAGCATTAATGATGAAAGAGACCTGGCAAAGGACAGTGAGTTGGGTGTGAGTGTGCAGTGTTATATGGCAGGCAAAAAGGACCACAGTGGCTGAAACACAGAATCACAGACTGAGGTGGCAACAGTTCCTTTCACTTAGACATTTTCAAGGACAGGCCTCAAGTTCCCTCTGTTGCCATACCAGCAAGAGGTCAGCGACTCAGATGAGACTTGGACAAGTGCATCAAAAATCACTATGGGGCTACAACAGCTGGCTGGGGAGGCCACGTGAAAGAATTAAATGTGTATTACATCCACCAAATGATTGGGAGGGGAAATATGCTTAACAGCTGCAAGTGCTGAAAGGAAGACAATCACTTTAGGCCAATCTGAGGAGATATAGACTAGGGTACTAAGATGGCGTTAAGTAAACAAAAAAGTAATCCCCACTGCTAAGATAATATTCCTGTTCCTGATAACGGCAGGCTGAGGATTAATGACCCCACTGGAACAATGCTAGTTTTACTGCTCAGGTCACCTAACACTAGACCACGAAAAATCTCAGTCTGTGGCAGGAAACATTCATGCATTAGTGGGGAGATGTTCAATGACCTTGCAAGTATTTCCAGCTCTAATTTCTCAGGTTCATTGCAAATATTATTCCTTTTGTATAATGACTCCCACTGAGAGAACAGTTTGCACTTGTATTGCTCTCTCTGCTATTGAGCCTCTCTCTCTCCCTCTGGGAATTGAACTACAATTATATTGAGGTTAGTGGAGTTTTCCTCATTCTATTTAAAAGATAGATATCACAGCATTCGTTACAGGACATCTGAAAAAAAATTCTTGACAATCTTGCCACTTATAGCTATATCAGGCAAAAATAGTGTCTCAGGAAGCGCACATGCTGTTTCCTCCCCAGAGGATTCTGCTCCTCAGACTGAAAGCTGAAGACCCCACCAAGTGCACCCCATTGAACCTCCACTCACTAGATCCCGTGCAATGACCACCAACCTCTGAGGAGGACTGGAAGTGACTCCTTTTAGAGCCCCTCAATGCTTCTCCTTAAATTGGCCAGTGGGGGTCACTGCTGTTGAATGACACAAGGCTCCATCCCTCCCAGGGTTGAGGCTGCAGCTCTGGAGTGCTCCTAGCTCCTGCTCATGGAGTGAGAAGCAGAATCCAAGAATTAAACCCTAGTCTCTTGCATGGCAGCACACACTGCTATGGCCTAGTTATGGTAGCACATATTTGACTAAATTAGTTTAAAAAAGATTTAGACTGTAGTCACTCAATCTTATTAATTTACTCTGTGATTAGAAACAACATTTTTGGTCAAGGAATGTCTCATGATAGTAAAATATGGTTGTAGTGAAGCACTGTAAATAAAGCAGTGGTTGTTTTACATTATGTGATAGATATGTAGTATTTTATAATATAACCACAAAAGCAGCTTTCATGTATATCATACCTTTCATCCTGTAATAACCCTAGTTGCCATCCAAACTTAACTTGATGCACATAAACTATACACAGAGATCACTTCACACAACACTCAAATGCAAGCACTTCTATTTAATAGACTGGTCATTTCTAGGTTTCATCTGTTTTTTACACCAAGCCTCAAAATTTAGCTCTGCCCTGCCCAGTTAAGTGATTACACTTTTTAACTTGGGATCATCCTGTGTCTAAACAATGTCTTAGTGAAATTTGGAGGTAAAAAAAAATATCTAGTGGGCCATGTAAAATTCCCCATCCCTGAGCCTGCCATCTTTGCTGCTGGTAATATGTAACCTAGCTCAGTGTGTTACAGTGATAGGTTCATAGCTCTGTTGTCACAGCCCCCAGCAGCAGACAAACAGTGCTTCACAAGCCTAAGGTAATTAGAAATGCCTGGCACTCTTAAGTAGATCATTCAAACACATCTCATCCTCCAAGAACTGAAAGTTGCACTAGTTTTAGCAGCTAGCATACCTCTAAGTGCTAAGTCAAAAGAAGAAGGGTTCCTCCTCCTGCTTTCCTTCTTAAGGAATTGTGTGAGTGGTAATTATTTTACTAATTGAACTTTTAGCTCCTTGGCACAAAAATTATTCATGACTGAGAGCTCCACTGCTGCCCACACCCATAATGGTCACTGCCTTCCATGAGAAAAAACAACAGACTGACCTTGGTGTTGAAATGAACTTTAGAAACAGAACTGACATTTTAATTAGGTTTCAGAGTAAACACTTCCAAGACAAAAATCTTTCACATCTCATCACTGTTAACCTGACATTCTGTTCTTGTTTGGAATGTTTTCCCTAAAGCACAAAAACTGGAAACAAAGTTATTCTCTCTCATCTCACTCCTAAATTCTGAATTGCATGGGTTTGAGGCATGGGATATTTTCTGACACTAATCTCTGGCCCTGTAACTGTAGCTCTGGTTCTACAACATCCATTACAAACCACCTAAACCTATCCCGTTTCTGAAACATGTAAGAGATTGCATTGCTCCCTTCCACATTAGCAGGTTTATTTATGGATTTGGTTTCTGAGGAGCTTGCAGAGAGCTACAGAGAGAAAGAGAGATTATTGAGGTATGTAACTTGCTTAAAAAGTGCAAGGAAGTTCTACTTAAGACTCTGGATGTAGCAAAAAATGTTTCATTTACTCAGTGGCATGTAGTGGTTCTTTCCAATACATGGTATTTCACAGGGTTCATGGTTACAGCATTACATTCAATGGGATCTTCATTAGTAAATGAAAGTAAATTCCACCGATTAATTTCTGTGGTGATGACTGGGAGCAGCATAGAGCAATGGTTCTTACAGTTTGTGAGTTGTGGATTGCTATCTAGTTTCAAATATATGAAAATGGACCAATGTGCCCTGTTTTAATTAAACTTAACGGAGTGTGATATTTAATTGAAAATAGCTGTATGGACCCCTTCTGATGATCTTGCTCATACCTGTAGTCCACAGATCACTGTATACAAATCACTGCTCTACAGTACAAAGGTTTGGGCTTTCAAAAAAGTTTTATTTGAAACAGAAGAATATGAAAGATGCTAAGAAATATGATTTTAGCCAGTAAGACGGCTTGAAAACTGAGCAAAGACTTGGGAAAATATTGCAGCTAGCTTCAAATACTAGAGGAAATTATTAGTACCATGTAAAAGGGAAGACTGACACACCCAAATTAGGTAATTAATTTCTTTAAAATAATAGGAAGGCTAACATTAGAAGGGCAGGTCACAGAAGGACTCTTACCCATCTTTGCTCTTTGTCTAGAGCAAAGTGGATATTGGTAACTCCAGTTTTTACCCAATGAGCCTTCCAAAGATCAGATGTGGCTGAGAATATGAACAGACCCAAGTTTAAATTACTGGCACCTGCTGAGACTAAAGCAGCTGAGTGGACTACAGTTTCTGGGTCCCTGTCTTGTCTGTTTTCTTTATGCACTAAAACAAGTCAATGCATTTATGGGAAGCACTGGCAGTACTGAGCCTGCACCCATGAAAGCGTGAGAAAAAAAAAACATTGGGTGAGAAAAACCTTTTTTGTATTTGTGCTATTGGACTGACTTCAGCAGCACTTTGTTCTACTTCCACCATACCACACTGTATTGCCTCAGCACCCACAGGATTTGGGTCAAAAGCATCACTGGACAAGCAATGGGCCAGCATAAGAATGAGTTGTGTGGTGCAGTCATGGGGCACCCTGGTCCACTGCATTTGTGTTAAGAATGTAGGAAATAAGTAATATATAGAAAAGGTATTAAACAAGGGACTTGGGCCAGAAGAGTAATGTTGACAAGAGATACCCAAGGTCTGCCTGAGAATCAACAGAATCACAGAAACCAGTTTTTATCCCACGGTCATAAGAGAAAATGGGTACAATAGTGCAAGTGACTGTCAAAAGGACAAAATTTTGTATTTTATTTACCACAGTTGAGAAAGTATAAACACTAGTTAGAGATAAGAGGACAGACTGAGAGTGAACATTTTCAAATTCCTGATGAGAGGGAAGATATCCACCCACCAGCAAAGACCCTTCAGATGCTTTTATGGATTGTCATTAGAGATGTATCAGAATGTGTCAGCACTGTGGAAATGCTAATAAATTTAAGGCAACAAAAGGAGCACAAATGATACTGATTGATTTGGCTTCAACACTGAGCTTCAGGATGTAGGGCCAACCTGACCCATGCATGGAAACACAGTCGTGTAATTTTGCTTTCTGAGCTTGGCTCTGTATTGTCTGTACTGTCCCTGCCTGGAGAACTGATCAGAAAATAATGCAGATGGAGGAGATAGCACAACCTTCTCCTTTTACTAGTAGAAGGTCTATGTAAGAAGTAACATTTCCTTATTAATCAAGGTTTGCTCAGCCCAATGTATTTATCTGAAGAGCTGGAAGGGGCTGTGGGGAAAATGGCAAAACTCTGAAGTTCCAAGCTTTGCCACAGCTGATGGTACTTCTGTTTTCTGAACACTCTTGAACATGGGACATTTTCCTCTCCAGGCGTGAGGACCTCATTTAAGAAACAGAAGTAAATAGTGTGACTGAGAAGTGTAGATGAGGTGTATGGTAGTTCACATATTTGCCAGAGTGAGTGCAGCATTAATGTAGGAGCAAAACAGAATAATTACTAATGTCCTAAATCAAGAAACATCATATGGAACAGAGGCTAAGAAAACACTCTTTAATCAGGATTAATTTACTATCAAAGTTAAAACAACACAGAAGCATAAAAGAGACAGGAAACTGGATGTGATTATGATGGAGAGACTGACTTTGCTGGCAGGGAAGAAATCACTGGAGAAAAAGAGAAAGTTGGAATACAGGACTTCACATTAATCCAGGGTTGACATAGATATGAGCTCATTGCGGGGTTCTCCAGAGAGGAAGATGAGAAAAATGGAACTGAAAGTAGCTCTGGTTATTTGAGTCATCTGGATAGAAGATACAGTGATTCCATTCATCTTCTCTAATAAGGAGAAGGGAAATGCTTTTAACACTGAAAGAGAATGATTTCAGTAGGGTGGGTTTTTTTCCTACTGTGCAGGAAAGTCCCATTCACAGAAAGCTGTATGGCCAAATGAATATTTTAGTGAATTGAAAACTGCCAAATTGTGTTCAAGGATCTCTTGTCTTCTATTGCATGTAAGGGAAACCAAACAACACTTTAAAGTACAGTTATGTGAAAGAAACAGAAAGCAAGTTATTGCTACCTGCAACTATCTTCAGAAATCAATGGCAGCAAGGTCCACTTCAAAGAATGCATAATTTTGAAGAAGCGTGGGATAGCATCTCTTTATTAAACTGAAAAGCGTTGAATAGTTTTACACTGAAATATCCTCCTGCTAAAATTATTTTGAGTTCTGTCTACTCTACAGGGTGGCCAAACCACCAATTCCATCTGGTTTGCTATCTTTGCTTGTGGGGAAGATGGGAAGAGCTGTTAGCATGTCAAATTGAACAGCTAAGCATTTTCCCCTTTGCAGATGGAAAGGAAAAGTGTCCTAAAAATGGAACCTGATTCTCCATACAAAAGAGTTTGGACCATTTTGCTACTCTGGTACAGAAAGCAAAGAATATTGAAAAACATTGAATATGCAACATTCTGAAAGTAAATGAAGGTTAAAAAGCCATCCCTCATACCATAATAAAATTCACCAATATGTCTCAGATGCTCAACTATCATCTCCATCAGAAGAGCAGCCTTGACTACTTCATCTGTCAGGAGTAGCCTTCAGCACCTGAAGTCACTTTCAATATCAGTGGGAGTGACAGGTAACTATCAGAGGGCTCAATCACATTCAAACATTCAAGTACACACAGCTACAACTGAAGGCAACAGAAGTCCACTCTCCAGGGAGGAGTAGGCTGAAGAGAGGCAGGGGGTCAGATTCTGCTCTTGCTGAACTCTGAGCAGAGTGTAGTTGACAGAAAATGATTCTACTGTCTTTTAAAGCTGGAGACAGCAAGGAACTAGCTGGTTGCTTGGTTTTGCACTCCATTGCAGTATTTCCTTAAATATGGTGAATAGTGATCCAAAGGTTTTTCTGGCAGACACCATCAGTGGGGCAGAGTGGTGCCTGCCACCAGGAGATCAGGTAGTCAGCCTTCTGACTGCTTTGTGCTGCCAGAAAAACAGAGATGCCTATATTAGGGAAAGAATCTGACTCTGGGGATGTGAGCCAATTTTAATATGACAAGGAGGAAATATGAGTTTAATGTACTGAAGCCCAAAGCTGTAAACTAGTGGATTGCTAAATCAGTTGCTAAACAAAAATCTTAATTTCATTTCACTGGTGTTAGTCTAGTCCTCTTTTTTATTTATTTTTTTGGGTTTTTTTTAATCATCTGGGTATTCAAGCTTCCCAGGAAGTGTCTGCTTTGTGCTAACAAAATGCCTATATTCTTTGTCAGGTTTCAAAGGAGACCTAACCCCTTCCTATCTTCTGACCAAAAATCCAATAAAAATACCTGCATGTTATTCCCAGGATATGACATTATGATTCCTATAATATCAAATTAATTTCCCAAGCTTTAAAATGCATAAGCTATCTCCTTATTGACTAAGGCACACTTTGTCACAATTTGGGGTCTGATTGCCCCCGTATTGTGACTAAGGCAGTAAATGTGACATTATTAAAGTGCTGATACAGTTGCTACTCTGGAAATGACTTGGCGTCTCCCTATACAATTAGGAAGTCAACAGTTACAGCTAGCAGGGTGCATAAGCTGAGAGCCACATTCCAGGGGCTCTACCCTCTGCAGGTGGAGTGATTGGACAAAGAATAAAGTTCTGCAGGTAATTTAAATCACAACCTGCTCCTGTTCGGTGTCTGAACCTGGCACAAATTAGAGGCAAGGTACTAACACAGAGAGACCAGTGGCTTCTTCAGGTACAGCTGTCCTGCACCACTGGGACACATCCTCACTTAGCACCCGGCAGATGAAGTCTGCAAGGCTGATGCTGTGTCTAAAAACACGAGGCCTAATCTGAATCCCACCACTACTGAAGGGACTCCTCCCGACAAAACAGGGAACTGGCCCAGGCCTTTAAAAAATCACATCTGATCTTCAGGACACTTCTGTTTGAGGGTCCTGCATTAAAGCTGCACTGCAGAACAGCTTTTTCACACCTCTCCACTAATTCCCCAGCTTCCACAGCACACTGTGCAAGATTGCCTTTTCCTTGTGATAGTTTTGGCTCAAGAATGCACCTTCTTCACAATGTATGGAAAGAATTAAAGCACCGTAAGTGATTCAGGCCTAAAAGGAAAGTGAGACTTACAGGTACCTGACTTGATAGACTCAGGTTTGCAGCAGCTGACTTTTTCTTGCTGTTGGTACTATTTGCGTTGTTCCCAGCACTACTGTTGGAAGTGCTGCTGGTAGAGTTTTTCCTTTTCCTCCGTTTGGTTGTTGGTTGTCTTGTGGGTTCTGCTGCAATAAAATGGTAAGAAGGAAAGCAAATGGCAGACACTGTAAAGCATGAACTAAAATGATCCATAAGAAGAAGTGCTGAAATACTTTTTCAATTAGTTTTAAGTTACTAAGTTTAATGGTAGCAGTTGTGTTAGATTTAACATACAAACTGTAGAATAATATTTGGACCCAAACCAATGGTTTCTGCTTTCAATTTTTTCTGATGGATTAACCAAGTTTATTGTCTACAGGTAAGAATAAAAGTATTCAAAAGCATTTTATTGATGGGAGTATCATGATAATGATCATTATGGTCAAAGTGACCGTGGAACTTGCTGAAGGTCACACAGCAAGAAATGGTGCTAAACAAAAATGCAGGTCTTACTGTGATGTAGGGTACAGCCTCAAATGACCCAGCCAGAGACAAAGGCTAAAGAAACTTTCTACCCTACTGCTGCCATTGATGCAGGAAGCAACAAGCTTGAACCCTTTGAGTTCCTTCTGCATCCTGTGTGGGCTTCAGCTCTAGAATTGCTGCTCCCAAGAGAGCCCAATAACATGTGCTAATGCCATTGCCCGGCAAGCTGCACAACTCAGACCGAATCAGGACAATTACACAGCTTTGCTTAAACTGGCAACGCACAGAGGGACAATTGTTCTTCTCAAAATTTGGCCTGGGCACCCATGTGAACACTCTTAGATATAAAACCCTTTATAATCTGAAAAAATAGAGAATTATTATTTTGAGGTGTAAGAGGAAGGAGATTAGGTCCAGGCCTGTAAATAACTTGATATTAGTCTCAAAGACAATTAATTATGAATTGTAGCTGTAATTTCAAAGTCACAGCAGGAAGCAGGATTACATAAACAATGAATTCTAATGGAGCCAGTAGGCATTTTGCATTCCATCTACACATATTTTTGTACTAAATTATATCCTAGTCATAGTGAAGCCATCTCAGTGTGCACATCTATAAATCAGTTGTGTCAGATTGAAATCGTAAAATACCAGAATAATTTTCAGGCTTGCTTTGGGAGCATTGTTAATTTTTATTACTTTCCTTTATAAGTAAACTTTCCCATTGCTTCGCTATTAATTTTACTATAAAATAAGTGGAATATTGGAAGTGAAACATACCTGGTGGGGCCACCATTCTCTGCCATTTTTGAAATAAGCAAGTCTTCAAGCAGTCTCGAGGACTTAGATTGTAAGTTTTATGTCTTGACATCAGTTCCTGCATTGGCTCCAGTATTACACACAACTGGAAGAAAAAATCAGAATAGAACAATTTCATCCAAGCAAAGCCTCCACTGATCAGTATTTACATAGCTGTAAATTGTACTTTTGGATTTTTTTTACTCTTTCTAACAGAGCATGTCTTGTACAGTTCACTTGGATTGGAAAATCAAAACTCTGAACTGGGAAAACTTTTTCTTGCTATTTACTATTCTAGGTATTTCTTGAATATATCAGATAAACTTCAACTCTAGTCTTCCAGGCTGCAGATATTTTAGAAGACTAGAAAATGTTCATACTTCATTTCCAAACCTGCGAAGATTAATAAATAATAAAATGCCTATAGAAGATTATCATTCCCATATAACAAAATGTGTTCTTCTGACCTGCTGCACAGTACAATGAGAACTTCTTGTAAATTATATTCTATTTTGATATTGCATGCAAAACAATCCTGGTAATTTTGGACTTTTTTTGTTATATGAGGACTATATGCTCTCTTCCTCTCATATGAATGACACATATGAGAAAAAAAGGAGAAGCATTTTATTTTTCTTATCTGCTTGAATGCTGAATATATAAGATAAAGATTTCTGAAAACATGGGATTTCAAACACCTATATTAAATAGAGTCTTACACATTTTCTATCTGTTCACTTAATAATTACAATTGTCCACTGCTTTCTACTGCTGTTAGCACAGCAGATCCAGAAGAAAGAGCACTGCACTGCTTTGTATTCTCTCCTGTTTATAACCACAGAATCATTTCCAGTCATTAAACCTCACTCAAAGCCATAGAAGGCTATAAAATTGCACATCTGTAACTGAGGGCTTACTCTTGTTTGCCAGAGCCTTGGGTTTTAGGCATCCTAAATGAGGACAAAAAAAATCTGGGTTGACCTACAGGTTCTACCTGAAATTTGCAGGGCTGGCACATAGGAGAAAGGGTTCCTTAGTTGCAAACTGAGCACATATGATAAGGAAGTAGCTGGCACAGAATAAGCATGGAGCCTGCATGCCATTTTTAGTCACTTTTCAAAGCAGAACTGCATTTAGAAGCAGGGGCAGGTTTGGCTTTTTTTAACCAACAGAAGTAGGGCAACAAGTTGATCAAATTATTAGAAGTTAGAATGGCAACTGAAGAAAGGTGTAACTTAAGTGAAGTCTTGTTTTGAATTATTTACTTAGTTTTAGGACATTTTTGCTGAAGGAGTATCTAGGATTTACTTCAGCAGGAAATGTTTTCCCTTCATTCTTTTACAAATATATAAGACAAGAGACAAATTCTTCCCTCTGGGCTGCAGAGCTGAGCAATGCTTGCTCCATTCTCCCCACGTCCACCTTTCTCTCATTCATATAAATGGAGATGCAAAGTATGCAGAGAAAATAGTTGAAAGAGAGCTGACATGAATACTGAGACTAATTCAGCATTTAAATATTACTGTGTATTGGCACTGCTGTTTGATGAGCCTTTCATTAACAGCAGTTAAAACAGAGATAACATAAAACAGCAGGGAGAATGAAGAGCTTCAGTACGAGAAATTATTTTTTTCCAAGTGCAGAAATTGGATCTGCAGTTGCCTCATTGACGTTTTTCTTAGTTTTTACATAATTTTTGTAAATAAATATCTAGAAGATAATCTAATGGACAGAAAGCTGCTATCAGATAGTACACTCTGGGGTTGGATTTTCATCTAGGTAAATATTCTAACAAAAATTAAGATCATCAGGTTCTAAAATACATGCAGGATCCAGTTTATGCTGTGAAAGAAGGTGTTGTATTTTGAGTTCATATTCAATTTATTCTGAAACCTGCAGGTGCTTGCTCAGGTTTTGTGTGTATGTATATGTGAGAAAGAAAGAGATTTGTGATCATAATGGGCAGCATTGTTTTGACTCTCAAAAGTCTGGGTTTCTGGCACAGCTGCCTAAATTTTCTCATTATGAGCTGATAGCAGCAAGATATTTGAGAAAATATTTGTGATAATTCTGAACAAACTAGTTACCCTGGGCAGAGCACTAGACTCACATAGCTCTACTGCTGCTGGGACTGAAAATACGTAAATATATATGTAGGTTCTTCCAACATTTCCTTAGGGACACTTTATTCATTATATACTTACTCTTCCCTAGATATTTATTACTGGCAACAAAGAGAATGTTTCTTCTTTATCATCTTGGCAAAGATGTTTGCTATTGTGCTCTAACCATAATGTGTACTGAAAACTAGCTGTCCCTGCTGCCTGTGGATATCTTGACTGCTAATCCTGTATATAATCTCTTTCACTTCACACACAAGACTGAAATGGAATACAGACTCAATATGTAGAAATGCTTGACTGATCTCACTTGCACAGAGAAAAATATGGGCACTGAGGGCCCTTTTCCCATGGGACATGGGAAAGTCTCATCTTCTGGATACTTGGGAGCTGTACCCAGTCACATGAATACTTCTGACTTTTAGGGAATTCAAAACCATTTTCTTCCTTTAAAGTCGCAAAATTGTAAGGTCAGCTTTGGATACTTGAGTAATAGGAGGGCATTGAACTCTATAGTTTTAAATGCATCTAGCTCATATGAATTGGGCATAAGTATAAAATGAACTGGATTAAAAATGATTTATATCAAATCTCACAGTCTTTTTCGGTGACCTTTGAAACCCACTTGAAATCTAAACTGACTCAAACCCAAATCCTTGAAAGAGGAAATGATTGTGCTCCAAGTATCTTAAGTCCAAGAACTTGCCAGTGACAATCAGTAGATGGTTGGGTTTTTTTTTTAAAAAAAGCCAGATTAAAAATGTGGGGACAAGATGCATTTAAAAGTTGGTTTGGCCAAAACCACCTGCTGTCTTTAACCACTGGTGAGCATGTAAGTGGCAGGCTGGGTTGACAGAGTGAATTCTTAAAACAAAGCTAATGAAATGTTTTATACTCCTGCATTCATTGGCATATAGAAGAAGCCTGAGGCTTAAATTGTCTATTCCCCACAGATCATCTAGTCTCCCTCTGTGAGATTTCTTCAAAACATCTATTTTAACGTTTTTTCAAGCACTGGATAATATGAAAATATACAAGTTTTTTACTACAGTACTATATTAATAATTGGAACACCAACAAAAACAATCTCTTCTACAAGCAGTTTCTTCACAGCTTGAAATCAGTCACCCAAGAAAATAGCCTAAAGACTTCAAGAATTTAGTGCAGTGACGATGTATGATTACAGAAATAATTTCTACATTCCTAGGACTACAGCACCTTTAATGGCAATGCTTGACAAGACAGATATTTCTGAGTTCCACGCTTAGGCAACACTAGAGGTGGGATCCACAGGTTTCTAGTGCCAGCTGAAATACCCTAGATGATGCCGGATCTGATGCACCAGCTCATTCCTGCTGTCCCAGAAGGACACCAAGGTCCATCTGGATGTTTCAGGCACTAGAATGTGTCTTAATTGTGTGTGCAGTTAAACAAAACCTAAAGTTCAAAGAAAAATTATGTTTGTTTTAGCTTTTAAAACGTATTTGTAACAATGTGTATCATAATAGGTCATATTTTTCCCTCTGCAGTACTGAAACCCATTGAGAGAACTCCACATCATGCTCAGTAACCCAATATTATTAGAATTAGTTTCTAGCTATCTCATCTGAGCTCATTACGATGATGTCTGACCATTAGGTAGAACCATGGCTGTTTCACTGTCAGAGCTGTGAGGTGGAGCCAGCTCCAGGGATGAACACAGCTCTTCACACTGAGAGATCACTGGCATGAGCAGCCTGTATATGTGCTCAGTACACACTAGCAAGCACCCATGCACACATTTTGGTACTATATAGACTGCCAGTGACTTTTCTGGAGTTCCATATGGATCCTATGGACAATTCATCAATCAGAGGGCTTGGATCCAACTTGACAAAATGGTAATGCTATACCCTTGGGGCTCAAGGGAGTGAAAATAAGGAACATAATGAGGCATGTTTGGGGGTGGTTTTTCTTTTTTATTGTTTGGTGTTAGTAAAACACATCTGGAAGGATTTTTTTTTTTTTTTTTTTTTTTTTTTTTTTTTTTTTTTTTTTTTTTGAGGAGAAGGCTAGCATATACAGGTTTCAAAAACCAGTGTGTTTCAAGAAGGGATTTATATGAGGAGATAGTAGTGGCACTGCAGACAGGAGTTAAAGGGTTCTGAGAATATGGATCCACACATAATTTCCTGTAATACATCAGTTATCAGCAGAGCCCAAACTGGCCTTCATAGGTGAGGGGTCGTATTCAACTCTGAGATCAATCCAAGAATAGTTTTAGCCTTATGATTTTTGTTTTAATGCTGGGTTTTATTCCTTTCTGAGAACCGATGCTCATTCTGGAAGCAGTGAGGATTATTAAGAACGACCGATGAGAAAGCCCTCTTTTACCTTTTGCGTACCATAAGACAATGTATTCCATTTCAAATTTAATTAGCGATTACCCTCCTCCGTGAAGCCTCTTGCCTCCACGAGGGGTTTTGCTGCTGTTTCGGCTGGCGAGGCCGTTGTGCTGTCGGGGCAGGCAGTGCGGTCCTGCCGGCGCTGAGCTGCAGGTGGCAGAGCTGTCCCAGCCAACAGGCTCCCCTGCCTCCGCGCCAGCAGCACAAAGGAGCGGCAGCCCTTCAGCTTTCTAATGCCTTTTGCATTTTAAAGAGAAATCGGTGAGACTCGAGTCTTGCCATATTTAGCTGGTGACACTACATAATCACCCAGCCAGTTTCATTAAATCAGAAAACATATCTGGTCAGTAAGCGAGGTGGCCAAAAGGTCCCATGGCTTACCAAAATAAGCAAGTTTTAAGTGTCTTCCTATGGCTGCCTATTTTGTCCATACACATAAAAGTTTCAGAAACTACAATTTAAAAAATGGAAATAGCTAATTTCTTTCATGTAGATGACACTTAACAAATGTTAATGTATAATGTAACATCAGTTTTTTTCTGAATGAACCAGCAAGGAACCAGGCAGTGATGAGTGTTCCCTGAAGTTCTACTGAAATGCAGTTTTAACTCTCTGATGCTTGAAACTTCTCCTGGTCAAATGCCCGTATTAATCACTTGAAAATTATAGGAACTGTTGCATATTCAGAGCACATGTTGATTTACAACCCTTCTTAAAAGTAACAAACCCCCCATTTGAATGGGAGTATTAATCATTGGCTAATATTCAGGTAGGATGTTGACAGAGTAGGTATACCTCGAATACAATGTGCAGCCTTGAAGAGGTTCAGTGCTTTCTTTTAGAGCTCGTTTTTTATCCTCCACAAAGACTCTGAGTTATTAACCAACAAATCTAAACACAGTGACATTTTATTTCTATGCTGAAATGCAGTCTTCCATCTGCACACCCTCTATGTGCTCTAGAGAAAACAATTCTGCTAGAGAAATTCTGGCCCCAGTGCATTTCTCTGGGAAAAGTCCCATTTCTTCAGTGGGACAGGATTTCTGAAAAGAACTGAAATGTCTCTGCACGTCCACATCCACTGTTTCATGCCCATCCACAGGCACACATTTCCAGATGTCCACAGTATGTTACTGATACACCGGCAGTGAGGAAGGGGACACACTATTTTTTTCAGGCCCTGTAAAAGAGCTATACCTGGAAGTTTGACTTTCTGGAGTGGTTTCAAAACGCTGTATGAGCGACCTGGACTCCCAGCAGCATGGCACTGAAACAGGAAAGCATTGCTGCAGTCCTCAGTACAGATCATTCTTTGGAGTTAGAAACAGAGAAAGCTTATAGCTGATTTTAAATTTCTCTGCTCATGCTTGTTTTTCCGAATTAATGTAAGTTTCATTCCCCTGCAGAACAGAGGGAGGAATGAAAATTTCCTAGGAACATATTGCTGCTTCTTTCACTGGCCGGCTTGCAATTCACTGCTCAAAATAGCATGTGTTTTTTAAGGATCACATGTGAATACAGAACATTTTCATCTTAAAAACCATCTTTGTTTTCCATTAAAAACATGGAGATATAAATGAGAATTGTTTTGGGGGTTTTATGAACTAAAAAAAATTAAGTGGTTTTTTACATACTTCTTTTCTAGAGGGGAATGCTTGGCTTTGTTTTAAGCTCTTGCCCAGTATGTCAAGTCAAATACAAGTCTCTTCCATCAGTACATTTCAGTGGATCAGCTGTATCCATGATCCTTCCCTGCAAGATAAACTTTAAGCCTAAAGAAGGGGCTTTGAGATTCCCATCACTCAACTTACTATTCTTGCTACCTGCTTTCCCTTTTTGAAAAGCTACTGTGCACTCCTGCTGAGATGTGGAACTAATAAATGTTCATTGTACATCTCGTGTAATGATATACACGGAATACTTAAATGTTCGATTTTGACAGTAGTTAGTGTAGCAAGCAGCAAATACAGCAACTGCTTCAACTTAAATTATAAACCCAGTTATTTTAACCTGAATATTCAAAATCCAGTCTGCACAGGATCATTTATTTTAGTGAAACCTTAGATGATCTTTGGGACAGAATTAAAAGCCAGCTCTTAAACTCCAGTAGCTTAAGTAGTCCAATACCACAGAATAATCCCTAGCTTGTTTACTGTAACTACTGTTCCCTCCATATTTCCAATTCCTTCTGTGCCAAAGATTTTTTAAATTGGCTGTGTATAAACAGACTGAATTCCTTGGGTTTGCTACATAGGTGGGAAACAATATGAATTTCGAAATCTACAAGGAAGTAGAAAACTGCTTGGAAACATGGTATAGGCACGCTTACTGTATTTACTCCTAAATTAAAGATATTTGATTTAAACAGATAGTAATGAAAGAGTTTCAAAACTGTTACTAAAAATACTTTCTTTAGGCTTTGACTTAAAATCTCATTGAAATGAATGGGATCACACCTCTGAAAGAAATTGTTTTAGACTAGCTCAGGGCTCAGCAAGACAGCACTGCATCAGGTTGAACTTGGCTCATATTTTAAGTACATTTTGAAAACCATATGGAGTGGACATTTTTTTGATAGCTTTAGAAATACAGGATGAGTTTCTGCAGCACAATACCATAGCAAAAGCAGATTCTGGGAAAAATTCCATAACCTGAGATTTACAGGGTCTGGGATATACTTAATAGCCACCACTCAGCATGAGAGAAGGTTCCATGTTTTGTGACACCATGCTGAGTCACGAAATACTTGTACTTGCAGTCACCTAAGAACCTAGGAATTAGAATTTAACACTTGCAATATTAGTGATAATTTGCATCTGTATCTGCATTTGTACAATGACAGAGATATACATATATGTTACAAAATAATAAAGAGATGTAGTTCTAAAGAGATTCCTAACTTAACTAGATAAGAGGTAAAATACTACGGAGGAATAATTTGGCAATAGACAGGTGTGCACATAAAAACAACAATTTCACCTATCTACAAGTCCCTTGAGGACTACTGATAAATATTTAAATGGTTCTTATACGTTGACACTTGAAAATATGGCTGTTTTCCCTGCTACATGTCATGCAAAATGTCCTTAAATTCATTGATAATTTGGTTATTTAGGAAAGAATCCTGCCACAAGGCTCCTGGCATTCACTCTTCCTTTTGTGTGTGTTGCCAACCTGGGAGGGCGCAGTGGGATGACACACAACTGCTGAAGCCCCATGCTGGATTCACTAGCAAATACTCAGCACTCAGTAATGTTTATTCATCCTGTGCTATGCCCTGAATGCCAGTCTAGGACTCTCCAGTTTCTCACTAACACCCAGAGGTAGCGAATGATTTCTCAATAATGCAGTATTCAGCTGCTCAATTGCTCCCAAGCTACATAGCTCATCATGTTTTTACACTGTTCTGTATCTGCAGTCATTTCAATGCCCAGCAACAGTGATAATGGAAAGAAGCAGCATTCATTTCAGGTAAGACTAAGCTTAAAAACATGTTTTTTCAGGTAAATATCTATGAGTGGATATGAAACAGATCGTAGCACAGCCATGACCAGCATTGCAGCTATATTCTAATTAGAGCGTTGCATCCCAATTTAATTTCTCCTTCCCCTCCTTTTTTTTCCCCTTTCTTTTTTTTTCTCCCCTCCTTTAAATATCAGCTAGATAACAATGCGTCCTCTCCTCCATGCACTCTGGAGCAATTCAGGTGACTATGGAAACTTTGTTAGCTCTTGTGCCTATTAATTCTGCCTTTCCTTGTGGTGGCACCATGACACCATCAAAACTGTGTGCCTGGTCAGCAAGGAACCCAACCTCCTTTACAGCTCAGAAAGTTTCTTCCTCCCTCCTTGCATCCCAGCAAGGACTGCAGGTTCCTCACTCCTTGCAGTGTGCCCAGGGCAGCAGAAGGGCTCTGGCTTTAACAGTTCCAGAACCAGGAAAGCACTCCTGTCAATGACCCTGTTCCTGCAGAGCTGCTGCTGAAGTGCTGATAGCTGAGCACATTCTTCCCTGAAAAGAACCTAATTTGAGGGCCTACTTAGCATCATATTGTATTAAACGAAGCATTTCTTACAGTGGATATGATCAGTCTTAGTGACATCTTCAGTTTGTAAGTAATGAGAGGTGTGAGACACCTTCAAGATGCTACATAATGAATGTTGAACTGGACAGATGTGCTCTCCTTCCCTTGTCCAAGGGGAAGCTGAAGTGCATTTGTGGAGATGACTTTGACATATACCTTATTTAGTTATCATATTAGTTAGTATGCTCATCATTATAGCATGTGCCAGAAGGAATTCTGTTTCAGAATATCTTAAGCATTTAAAAAATTATAATAGGGCTCTCAGTCATTGCTGTAACTATTTGATAACCCTCTCCCCTCAAACTCTAAAAATATTTTCCTTGTGATTTTGCTTAATCTTTTTATTTAAGATCCATTGTTTAGAAAGGGCAGAAAGAAGTTCCAGTGTTTGTAGTTTTGCTTCTTTCGTTGACGTTTTAATAGTTTTTTTAAGTTTTTTCTATTTTTTTGATTCTTTGCAAGAACTTCGCAACTTTAAACTCTTCCTCTCATTACCCAGACATTAAAAAAATGTCCTTTCAGCAAATGCTCGTTTTCCTATTCACCTTCTGTACAATGGGGAGGTATTTAGAAAACCCCCTCCTTCAACAGTATCACAGACAAATCTTATGGGCTTTTAATTTTGTTTCCACCAGCTGGGCTCGCAGTTCTTCCTACACCAAAGTGAATAGTGAAGATTATCTGCTCCTTTCCTTTTCCTCGATTACAAATCAGGCAAAGTAAGGACAGTTGGTTTCAATAACATACATAGAGATTCCTGGAATCCCAATGGCAGAGGCAAACTGCATCCAGTTGCTGTATGCATTTTCAGCTAATGAAAATAAAAGGACTTTTAGGATGAGTCTCATCTTCCTCCTGATGGGCTTAGATCTGAAGGTCACGAAAATCTACAATCTGAATCATCCAAACGTTATTTAACATTGTCTAAATCTTCTTCATGGATCTCCTGGTGCAATTTGGCCACAGATTGGCTTTTTTTTTTTTTTTTTTTTTTTTCTTTTTTTGCCTTTTTTTTTTTAATGAGGACAACCTACAAGCCTTTTCCTTCAGCAGAGATCCTAGTTGCAACAAAGGACTAATACATCAAATCACAGGTCTGTATCATAAAGAAAAGCCTTGGACAGCCCATCATATTTTGTGATTCTTCTCTCACAATTATCTCTATAGTCTGTGATCAATAGGAAAGATTTGTGTCTTACACATCTCAGATAAGAATTAAGCTCTTAAGTGATTTTAAGAGAGACCGTAAAATTTATCTTTGTAATTTAATTTAACATTTGTGTTAAATTACATTGCAAAGTGCATCATGTTGACTGCATGATATGATCTTTTATACTGCACTCAGTATTGCAGTGAGTATCAATTTCAGAGAGCTTGTCAGGACAAAATTAAATTTTAATGTAAGTTGGAGCAGATTCATTAATTTTAGTCTGTACTAGATTTGGATGGAGTTCCACTGTTAGGTAAGGTTTAAGGCTGGTCTGCAGTAATTAAGAGGAGGAGCTAAGCACTTTGCACCAAATATTTTTTACTTAAGCCTTGTCCTGTGAACTAATACCTCCTTTTTAAAATCCAATTATAGGTTACCAATTGACAGAGAAACACAGTAGCGATTGTTTTATCTCACTGAGTTTCAGTGGCCTGGTGCAAAGCACATGGCATTTGAAAGCTTTCTTAATTTCATTTTCTCTAGATAGTTCAAAAATCAGACAGCTTACAATTTGTTCTCATTTCAATATTATTGCCTCTGCTTCTAACATGATCACCAATTTTATTTCTTACACAGTACCAAGAACAAAACAAGGGTGACTTCGGAGACTGTTGTGCACTTAAAAGAGGTTTGTTGCTCTCTTATTCTTTGCCAAGCACAGATATTTAATAATCAGAATTCCTTAATAATCCACCATCACAGCCAGTCCAAACAGTATCTCTAGGAAACAGCATCGGAAAGGTTTATTTCCTTGTTTGCCATCTCCCATCATTACCACATGTGATGTTGCTGTATGACATTTCCTTCCTCTCTATTTCTCCAAAGGTAAACAAGCATCTATTCAGCAGTTCTGAGTCAAATCCTAACACCTGATATTTCTGATATGCAAACTGTTAGCTTTTTCTATTTGTGCAACAATGAGACCTTATCAGTTTTGCCGCTTTTCATTTTGACTATGAAATGCATCCACTATCACTCTTCACCTGTGTCCCTGGCAGCTCCCTTAGGTTCAGATGGAACCCGGTATGTTGTTTGTCTTGTTCAAACTACTGTTGATTCAAAACAAATCACAGCATTATAAAAAAGATCAAGAGTGTAAGGACTGCATTTGAATGCTGACAATTTTTAGTGTGCAGCTGTATTACAGCTTGGAAGTAAGTTTAGAAATGTTTTTGTGGTGCAGTGGTCTGCAGACAGCAAATGCTGACTTAAAGTTACAGTAAGCAGAACAATAGGAGATGCTTTGCCTGGCCAAAAGACAAGCCTAAAAATTTAGTGGTGAGGTTGAAGTTTTTGGTTTGCATATAATTTTCGAGGCTACTTCAAAACACATGCCACAGATGAAGACAGTCTCTATACTGAAAAACAAAACATCACATTCATCTTTGATTTTACAAAATTCCTTTCCATACATTGCTCTATTTTCAGGATTCCTTGTACAAGAAATCATCTCTCCTTCATACAAAAGATACACATAAAGATTCATACTGAGGCAATACAACTATGATTCATCCTTCAGACTAACATGTACATAGCAACTCTAATTTTATTTACAACCATGAAAAAAGAATGCTTTTTCCAGAATATAAGCAGCTAGCTCTTCAGTGTCATGAATCTCTTCCCCCATCCACATAAAATCCTCTTGTTTCTATACTGCAGCTCAGGCACAAATGCAGTGTTTTTCACATAACCAGTTCTATTTTTAGCCTGAATTGTAGGAAGTCTGCAGCATTAATAAATGGAAGAGAAGTACAGAAGTACACTGCATGGTAATGTGCCAGTGCAAAAGCTACCTTGGCCTCTAGCCAGTGAACTGTGGTTAGATGTTAGAGCAATGGAAGTGAAAACACCACTTGTAATGGAATGATTAATAAGCTGACAAACTTCCATGCATTTATTTCATACTTTTTGAATGCCGACCTTATTAATACCAACGTATTTTTTTTATTAGTGATATCTCTCAGCCTGAAGCACAGAGGATATATATGTATATATATGTGTGTGTGTGTGTGTTTATGTACATGTGTACTTTTATACATGCAATTGAGGTTTGCTTAATTCTATGTTCAAATAGAAAGAAGGATACTTTGCAGTGCACACCTTGACACAGAAAAAAAAAAGGGGAATTTTTTATAAACTAATATTGCAACTCCGGTAGGCGTAAAACCCATTGTTTCATGATTTTCTCTCCTATTGATTCTGCAATTCCTTGTTTGGCACCAAAATTCTGAAAGCAAAAATGCTCCAAAGCTGTTACATAGAGCACAAAAGTTCATAGTTCTTACAGGGACACAGAGTCTTCTGTAATCTCTTTGCTTCTCACCCAATCCACAAAACTTGTCCCAGCACTGTTATGCTGTGGACAGATGGATGTTTATATAAAAGACCTTGTGCCTGAATAAAATTCCATTTTGGGGTTATGTAAAAACAGCAATTACTGGAAAATGGAACTTTTTAATTAAACGTATTCGAAGAAAGTAGGGATTAATGACTTTAAAGTAGGAAGTATTTAATGCTTGCAGTCATAGATCATCCACTAGTGAAGCTATATTAGCACCATCAGGCAACGATGCTTTTAAGTATCGATGGTGTGTGCATTAATAAGGCTTCAAATGTTTTCATGACAATATAATTAGCAACACTACTGATGTATACTATACCTACTATTAAAATAATGCTTTAATAACCTTAATTCCTAACAAAATCTTCAAAATAAATAAGGATACACTTCAGATCAGGCTGGTTGTCTCTTGGTCCAGTGAAGTGCAAATAAACTACACATTGAAACTTTCAGACAATGTTGACATGGTAGGGTATGGTTCCTCATAATTACAGCAGAAAAATGTAATAATTGCCTATCTGATTCGCTGATTTGTCAGTAGGAAGGAAATTATTGCTTTGCACTTCAATTAAATACAGGCAATAAAACATAGGCAAAATTACTTACTGGCTCTGAAATTGTGCCTGCACAGATCAGAGCCTGGGTCGTGCCCACCTTAAAAATCAAGCTCTGACTGTGTACCTCACACAGATCAAATACTATATGGTGAGAACAGAAACCCACTCACAGAAGTCAAAAGAGAGAAAAAATGAAACACCAGCATTAGCTTTGTTTTTCTGTTAAGAATTTTATTCAGGTACAGCAAAATCAATACTTGTCCTCTGACTGTACACAGTGTACTTGAGCTGTTCTGTCAGGATCTATACAGAAAACAGAGATGGAATTTTAGGTGGGTGGATATGATGATCAGGTGGAGGTAAAACACAATGGCATGTGTGGCCTCTGCTTCCCAGAATGACTGCATCATGCAGTGCTGTGGGGACACTGTGGGGACACTGGCACTGCCTTACACCATCCCCTCAGGAGTGCTCGTGGTCTGAGTGTCAGTGCTGTGAAAGCCATCCCCAGGGAAACACACAGGAAAGCACCATGACATGGCAGCTGCATCTGAATGGGGGGAGCCCAGACTCTTCTCACCCTCCCCACCCTGCAGCACACCATAAACAGAAAGAAGTACCAACAGTACCAACAAACTGAGAGCTCCTATGCATGTTGAAAAATCAGGCTGTCCAATCTGCTGATCACTTAATAAATTAGATAACATATCATTCTGCTGCATTATAATACATGATGCTGTACCTCAATTTGACCTCCCTGCACTAATCTTCCAAGACATGAAACGAGCAAAATCTGTGCTCCCTCTTTGTCCACATCCAGAAAGACTTATGCCAAGAATTGAGCTAATAAGCAAATAGGAAAAAACAACCTTCTTAACCCTTTCCCTGTTTCTGGTTTTCTCTCCCTGGTTTGTGAACCCATTTATGAGCCCTGTAGTGGTTACCAGAATCATCACATGCTACTTGGGGTGGCCGCTGGCTGGTCCTGGTGTGTGCCTTGAAATATCTGTGTTGAATTTCTGGGTTAGTTGTACAGGTGAGATGGAAAAAGGAGAGAGCAATAACACACAATTGTTTCACAAAAGAAACCTGTCAAATTACTAAATCCACAGACTACTTAGATGAATAACTGAGCTGCCAGCTGAAAAGGAAATGTATTTTCTGGGAAGTCTTTCAAATACATCCATTCATTTGAAGTTCTCAGTAAAAGCAATATTGAGAAAGGTCTTCTGTGTGTGTATCAGTGCTACCTATTGCGCTGCAGCACTGCTCTCAAAGCTGTTAAAGTGTGTGACTGAGGTTGTGCTTCAGCAGCACAGCAGCCCTGGTGTTAAAGCGTCTGAGTATCGGTGATGCAGACAGCTGTGCTTGTAGAAATTAATTTGACCAGTTCAATATTTTTCAAGAAAATTTGACAGATTACTTTTGTATCAGCATGCTTCATGGCATAAAAGAGATCATCTGCCAGTTCCATTCCAGCATCAGTTCAGGTATTACCCAACACAAACAACAAAGTCAGCCTCAGCTCCACAATGGATGCCCTGTTAATATAACAGAAATATAATTTTGCTCTCATTTGAGCCATTCTAAATTTATATGGCTTGATGATACAATGCACAAGGATACATTGCCAATGGGTATGGAACCACTTATGGATACATTATAAAGTACAACATTCCCAAATGAAGCAGGTGAGGCCCATTCATCAGTCCTCAGGGAGGGTGCTGGTCCAGCACCTGTGTGCACACAGCTCAGCCCTGCCTGCTCCCAGCAGAGGGTGGTCCCACTCACACTTACTAAAAACCATCCTCACCCAGGTTGCTCTGCAAATGGCACCAAGACAGTTTGGGAGACAGTGAGGTGACATGGGATAAACTGAAAAAATGTGCCAACAGGTCACCTAGGCAGACATTTATATAAAAGCTCTCAACTCAATGCCGTAAGTCCATCTCATTTACTAATGGAAACACAGGCTGGGAGCATCATCTATCCAGTGACAGCTACAGGTCTGGTGACTGGAATGTCCTCCTTGTTTTCCATAATGAAGAGGAACTGGACTAATTGGACAGACTGACATTTCTGGATAAGGAAGCCAAAATATGAGGTCTCTTGCAAATAGCACTATTCATATATTATTGATGCATGTAGAGAGTGTGCAGTGGTCCTAGTGCTGCTGGGGACAGTGCAACTGTTATTTCCAGAGTGGCCACAATGTCTTCAGAAGCTCACAAGACATGCTGCTTCTTAGTGGAAACTCTGACCACAAAAACAACTACAATTTGGCTTTTAAAATTTTATTTATGTGAAAAAAAAAAAAATAGACCTTATGTGAGCAATGTAATGTGAATTTCAATTCTGGCATAAGGTTTGGGTAATTCTGCCTATGCTAACACATCTATTTTCTTCAGGCAGTTCAGTGCTTTTAGAGAGCAAGGAGAGATTTTGAACTTTTTTTTGCTAGTGTGATCACAGTAATGTATCCTCTATCTTCAAAACAGCTTTTTAATGTGTTCCAGCCAGGACTGAAAATATCACACAAGTCACAGAACAATCGTCAAATTCTCATTATCACCCCTAGCGTCAGGAGAAGTCGGTTTTATGGAGAAGGAGTTAGTGAGACCTCAAGATTCCAATGCTGTTTTCTTTTTTTTTTTTTGCCATGAGAAAAGAGCCTCCTGGTAGAGCATATAGCATCCAGAAAGACCTTTAAATGGTTCCCCAAACTACTCTGTGTCCCATCTATATAATAAGGAAACTAATAATTCCATAATTTGAAATGGGTACTCTGAGGATACTCTCTGCTCTTGCCAAACACCAGTTATGTCTCAGTGAAATTGAAGCCACTAGGCTCAGTTTGGCAGTAAGTCAGTGATGTATAATGGCCTGTGATATACACAAAGTCGGACTGAATTCTATTCTGATGCCTTATGTCCTTTAACACCATCTCTCTATGAATCAATGATGCTTTCACAAGTATTTTTGATGTGTTCTGACACTATAAGTACTGAAATTTAAAATAAACAATTCCTTTTTATTGCATTTTAAAGGGACCTTTCTAATTTTACAATCACGTTCAGAATACTGTCCTATTCAACACCAAAATAAAAGACACAAAATTCCGCTAAAACAGATTTTTTTCAAGTCTTTGAAGATGGGACTGTATTTGCAGCTCTTATGTGTCATGTCACACAAGGAAGCCATTTATCACCAAGTTAAACTTCTGTGCAAATGCCTTTTGAGTTCCACAGCCATTACCTTTTGCAGCACAGATTGCAAAGTGCAATTATTATCAATTAAATAAGTAACGATTAATTTACATTTCTTGTAGCAATTTATATTACAAGGGAAAAACTGTAACTTCCAATATTTAAGCAGTCTTGATGAAGAGAAATAAACACATATTTTCAGGGTTTGAAATGGGTTGGTTTATGCTAATACACCATATGACACTTAGAGAGATGCACCCGCACTTCCCAGACTTCTGGAATAAGGGAATCTTTTCCCATTATTTTTGTGTTCCTGTGTTTGGCAATGCAGAAATCCAATATCATCTTTTGACTAATACACATATTTTACAATAGTATCTGAACAACATAATTTCTCAGCTTTTGATCATATTTTCTAGGAAAGCATTCTCAGTAATATTATTGATCTGAAGATCAGCTGAAAGGGGCCAAATGTCTCTCACATGCTCTGGTGAACACAAAAGATTCTTAGCAAGTGGTTGCACAACCACATCTAAACTATCTAAACACAGTCAGCCTGTGGATGTAACCTGTGACTATGTCCCAGCCCCAGCGTCCACATACATTTGAAAAATTTGTGCTTCTTGTTCTCTGCATAATAGGAGCCATGATTGTGGTTCCTACAATTAAATAGCAGATCCTGTCTGAACTAGACTCCAGAGTAGATTATATTAAGCTCCACAACCTTCCCTTCTTCTAAAAATGGTAAATGAAAAAAGCAAATCTCTGATGTTTATGAAGCGACATCATTCTTTCTTCCCTCTCCTGGCTGCAGATTTGTAAGCACCCAGATTTTTGTTTTCATAGCTTTCTCAAACAATTTTTTTCCAAATCTATTTCAACACACCGCCCCATGTGTCTATTATCCCTTCCCCTTCTGATATTTGTTTCAGCAGATGGTGCAAACGAACTGGCATATACAGTATTTGGTTAATCCTATGCTCCTCTGAATTGCTGTTTTGAGACTAATGCAGATACTTTATTATTGTGAATTGTCTGCATTATGTTCTTGCCTTTATTGTTTGATTTATCTTGTTCTTCCTGAGTGGGTTCATTCTGGGAGGTGCAGCTGAAGAATCATACAACTTGAAGTGCCCCTTAGTTAGCTCCACAGAAAGGTGGAAACTCTTGCTAAGAAATTTTCTGAAGTCTATCAAATGGCACAGGGTATAAAGCACAGCCAGAGACAGAGATTTCCAATCATTAAAAACATTCTGAGATTGAATGGGAAAAGTATGAGATCATTATGGCATGAGTCAATTGATCAAGAAGTGAGGATAAATTAGTCCACAGACGCCACTGACCAGTAAAGGTTTAGCAGGAATATGCTCTTTCAGACCACTTGGTTTTTAGCTTTTAATTAGTTTTGCAGACTGCAGAAGAACCCTAGTCTGGGTATTCTGGAAAGCAATATGGTATGTGCACCACGAAGTGAACATTTAGGGTGTGGAGAATATAAAAAATTATGGTGACATTTTTATGCTCTCTAAGTATTCCTCAGTGTCCCCAGCCCTTCATTAATCTGAGGCTAAGTGGAGAAATGAGTTAAACTTTTCCTCTGAAAAGACTGCAAGTCCTTGTATCCAACCTGTGATTGAACAGTCCATCATATGTTGAATAAACTGCTACTTGGGAAAAACCTTAATTCAGAGACATAAGTACTCATAGACTGTTTTGTCCTCCTTTTCCCCCTCTCCTGGAAAGCAAGGCCAGAAAAAATCACGTGGAAAGTTTAGGAAGCGACAGGATCCAAAGGACACTGCACTAAGGCTGCAATGCCAGCTAAGGCAGCACCATGCTGAGCAAGCACTGCTATTTGTGTGGCTGTAAGGCAAAACAGCTGGGGGAAGAGATCTGTCCAAGAAATAACTAAGGAAATAGGCAGCATGTGGGCAGAAATGTGTGGCTGAAACTGGTGATGTGGGACCAATGCTACTTAAGAAATGGTACAGACGGACAATCCATATGTGGGTTTCTGAAATAATTGGAGAAAGTATTCTGCTTGGTGATAGACAAAGGCATCTTCAGGATTGTGTTCTGAGCCAGATTCTTGCTGGCTTCTTTAAGGAGAGATATCTTATTTTAGCTCTTATTACTGCTGATTGTCTCAGCTCCCCAGAAAGGGTCATTCTGGCACAGAGGATGATGTTACTGGGGAGGCTTGTGGCTCTCAGATCCAGACTTGGACAAGCTCTTGGGGATCACCCTCACACATCCATGAGTAAGATGACATAACAGCTGGGTACCAAATCTCTTTGGCCAGTAGCCAAGGGAGATGAAAATAGAAAAAAACTATATTTAGTTCTATATTACATTTAAATTACTTTTTATCTGTACATGACTCTTTTGGTTTTCCCAGTAGTCAAGTATGGTGAAGAGGAGAAAGTGGTATTTAGAAGAACCCTTTTCCTGATGGAAATACAAATAATGATCATTTAACTGTCAGGCTGAGCCAAAGCAGTTTTTCTGCCTATTGTTATAGAAACTGTCCTCTGATCCAGGCAGAGTAGCAAAACTTGGTCTTCACCTTCATCTAGTATTTGGTATTAGAGTACCATGTAAAGTGCTAGGGACATGCAAAAATACCATGGTTGTTCAGCCATTTAAGATTCAAGAGAGTGTATCAGACTATTCCCTGAGCTTTGATACTCTACAAGCTCGTACTCTGTATTCAGAGTTTAACACACCACTGGCTTCACACCAGGACAAAAAGAGGCTGCACTTGAGCACAGATAAGGTTAAATCTTTACTTTTCATGGCTTAACTTTTCACACTGAAAGTTTGTGACTTCAGGTGCCCGCCCCACTCCCCCCTGCCCCAAACTTGTTTAGTACCAAGAAGGCAAAGTAAAACAGGCTGGCCATGGCCGGAGCATGGGCATACCTCAGAATACCTGAGGACACACAAGTGTCTCTCCCAGTCACCGGGTGTTACTGCCTGCACAATGCTGCACAGTCCAGAGAGGATCAATCCCTATGCCAACACCACTGAGCAGTGGAGTAACAGGTCTGCGCAGCCCCTTATGTCTGGTAGAGGAAAAGTCCATCTTCTAGGAATGACCATGCTCAAAGATTCTGGGGGGAAATCCTGGAACCATTCCTAAGGAAAAAAGGTCAGCTTGTGTGCCAGGGTGGGCAGGACCCAGCTGACTTCCAGCCCTCCTGAGCCTGGGGACAGCAGGCAGGGCCACAGTGCTGCCTCACTCCACCTGCACAGCAGGACCCTCAGCCAGGAAGGCCACTGATGGTTACAAGATGTGTAAAGGGTCTAATTCAAACACTCAGAGAAGAACCTAAATTACAAATACGCCCTATCATTTTATGTCAGAAGATCAAGCAACACTCTCTGCTGCTCACAAAAGAAAAAATATATAGAAACTTTACATGGTTTCTACACAAGAGTTGGAGCCACGGAACAGCCTAGCTGTAAAAAGAAGCACTATCTTTTCCCGCTCTTATTCACCACAAAATAGCCCAAGGTCACCAATAAGCAAAATGAAGGTTCAAAATACCAACTCTATGTGCAGGCTTGAAACAAAAGTTAAAATTATATCAAATCAACAATTACTCATTCCCATAGTGTTCCACCTGCCTTCATTAGGTTATAAAGAACAAATGTCAGAGATAACATTCAGGAAAAAGGTGTTCTTCTGATAAGGAAAATAGCTTTGTAGCAGTTCCTTTGGGGGGAAATAAAGTCTTCCTTCCCTCCTTTTAAAAACAGACCAGCTGATCTATTACCAGATTTGTACAAAGTTTCACACAACAATGTCCTTAAACTACTGTGTCTTGGTAAAAAAAAAAAAAAAAAGTCATAAGGTCCCAAGATTATTAACTCAGTGATTTCCAGATAAGACCTGCAGTTTACATGTACAAATATCTTCTTCCTAATTGCAAGTACTGCAAACTCTTGCTTGGAGTTTGAAAGTCAGGCTGTGTTCCTTCTGTTTCGTGTATCAACACTGCACTAGGCCCTAAACAGTTCTGCTGTAAAATGTGGCTCAGGAAGGAAGAATCCCTCTAATCTGTGCAAGTTGCCTGACTTTGCAGCACAAACAGAAGACATCAAAAGGTAAATTCTTACTTTACTCAGATGGACACATAAAGACCACAGATATTCAAGAAGGAGCTGTTAATTTAATTTAATTTTTTTTTCAGATTTTAGCCCCATTTTGTGTACCCAGATACACATTTCAAAGTGTTATAGATTCTCCATGGCATTCAGGAGTTGTCCTCACATCCTGGACTGTGTTCTACTGAACACATTCTGCCCAGTTGGGCACTCTGCTGCTTGGCTGCTACATGCCTGCCTTCAGTCCAGGCAGCAGGCCTCTTGCAGGCAAGTTTCTTTCACTTCTAGAAGTGTATATGGGAGTGGAGTAAAAAGAGAATGCCATTTCTCCTGCTAGCTGACAGGGAAAATTGTTATTACCTACTGTGATCCCAGTACACAGGAGAACAACAGTAGCATTTTCCTGTGACAGAAATAAAAGATACACACAAGCATATGTTTCTGTTAAAACAGAAGAAATTGCCAAATGAAATGGTGATAATGGTATCAGGAAAAAAATTAGGAGAGCTGGTTTTAAAGCTCATTCTTGGTCTGTGACCTCAGTTGTAGCACAAAATCAAATATCAGAAAAAAAGGGATCCCAAAGTACCTACATTTTAGCATTCAACTCCAAGAGTATGAGCCACAAAAGTCCTGTGTTTCACTTACCTTGGTTGAGGTGGGCCTGGTACATAGTCAAACAATTCAAAATTCAAAAACCATCATGTTTAAGACTATTAAGACATAATGACTCTAGTAAATGAAATGTGCCAGCACTGTTCTCTGGCAGTGAAGCCACCTGTGAAGCTACCTTCATAAAGTTAAGCCTTCTTATGCACCAAGACAGGAGACTACATACAAATTCCCTCCCAGCAATGGACTAGCTATCATGCCAACTGCTGAACTGTGCCCAGGAATTCTTTGAGAGTGAGCAAACTAGGCAGGAACAGCTCTAACAGAGTATAGACGGTGCATTCAGATACCCAACAACACCACTAGATGCTGTTTAATATACAAAGATGAACATAACCTGAGGGTCTTAAAAAGGCAAATGAGCTCTAAATCAGACAGATGGGGATGGCTAAAGCACACAGAAGTACAAGTTGTGTATACAGAAGAGCAACCACTAGCATGTTCACTCCAACCTGCTGTTCAGTCACTCTTCAATTAAAAAAAAATGAAACCTGAGAGCAGACTGGAAAAGAGAAGTCCTTGTTTTTATTCAGCCATGCTCTCCAGCAGCTGAAACAATCTGGCTCCTTTTTTGACCCACAGAGCCATGCCCTGGTTGCATCACGGCCCTGCTTCAGCAAGTTGCTTACAGCACCCATTATTTTTTTTTAGTCTGTTCATGGTGTATGTGCACATGAGGCTTTCAATGCCCTCAGGTTAAGTAGGAACTTGACCCATATGTCAAGATTTTGGGGCAAGGGTTCTGGAATACCAGATAAAGCTAGGCATCTCCTCCCACCTCCCCTGCTTTGCTGTAATAATAAACAACACAGTGGCTGACTGAAACCAGGATGGCATACATGCCTGTGGTGTCCCAAGCAAAGAAATCCCAAAAGATAAGCCTCTGGCTGAAGGCTGCAGTGAGGCCAGTATGGTCTGGCTGTGGCTTTATGTCCTTCTAAACACCCTCAGCTCCTCACCCGTGCAATGGAAATAATGGCTTTTGCAAAAATATTGCTAGAATAAAATAAAATAAAAATGCAAAAACATCAGATACTATGATGATGGGAGTCCAGGTAGATCTAGATTTTCAGAGTCCACAGAAAATGAGAAAGCATAACAAAATTCATTATATGAAATGGCTTTACTATGCTAGAACTTTTAGGCACATTTTCAATGATGACATGGACATATACTTTAGCAAATGTACACGGATGAACTTTTGTCCCCTCTCCATAATTATTTCTACTTTATAATAGTGGCAAAAGGCTGCAGGCAATGCATTTTCTTGTATTTTTGGATGGCTGAAGTCATCTGGTTTTCCTGATGCTATGCTATTTATTCAAGGTGTTTAAGACTGATAACCAAGCACAGAGGCACTCTCTAGACTTTCTCATTGCTGCAATAACACCCTGCCTAAAATGGCCAACAAATATAGGGTGGGTTTTTCAACTAAATTGAGGAAAACACAAAATTTTATATTCATATAAAAATATCTGTATGATAAGCAAAACCCCAAAAGTCATCCCATATTAACCCCTTCGGGGTTTTGTTTAAGTTTTTTGAGTGCTCCCAAGTGGGAGGTTCAATCATTCATCACCAAAAGTGTTTTCTGCACAATCCCAATTCCTATGATATTCTAGATTCATACAACCTTATTTATTAAAACACAGAAAGCTGAATGTCATTAAATAGATGATTCTAACAGCCCTTGCAGATAGAAATAAAGTAGCTAATGAGATCTGCCCATATTGCCTTATTGCTAAGGCACAGACCATCTCTAAGCTAGATTGCAATGCCAAATGGTTGTTTCCACCTTTGTATACATCACCTTCCATGATTAAACATATAGATGTGTAACAGCTATACCTTTTTGGACAGCATCTATAATTAACCTCACACACTGTTTCAAGAACTTCATTCCAGCCTTACTAGTATGAAGCTGAGCAAAGATGAACTGTATTAACTGTTTGGAAAAGCATACATTTATGTATGTAAAAGAAATGAGTGTGAGCAAAATGTAAGCAGATCACCTTCTAAAAGCTTTGTCAAAGCAAGCTTGAAGAATATGAAACACGTATACTTCTTTACGTTTTCACCCTGTTTTGACCTGATTTTTTTATAACTTAGTATAATTCCACTGAAATCAACAACTCTTTTGCAGCTGATATCCTTTGAAGTTCTTTCTAATCTAATTTTTGTTCAGAAGGAAACTAAGAAAAAAAAAAGAATAAAACTTTGAACAATGAAATCAAACACTGGAAGCTAAAAATGTAGGCTCCCTTTAGGTTCTCTAGAGAATATATATTAGGGGTAAAAGCTGGCATGATACATCCATCTTGAGAAGTACTAAGCAATCACAACTTCTACTTACACAAAGGAGAATTATCAAGGACCAGTAACAGCCTTCATAGAAGGTATCAAAAAAAGCTGCTTTCCTCTTTAGTTTCACTTAAAGGAAAAGGCAAGAAAAAAACCTAGAATGTCATTCCAAACCAATCAGCATTAAAAAAGTATGGTTTATATTATGACACTTCCGACGATTTCTCTGGTATTCTTTGCTCTTTAACGAAGTGGTCTTCAGAATTTGATGCAAGAAATGTGAGAGGACAGCATAAGCAGAAAAGTAAGAGCACCTTCATAGACAGCTTCCTTTTCAAGTCCCCTGGAGGGCTACAGAGCTTTGGTTTATGTGGGTAGATTTTGTTTCTGCTGTTTCCTCTTGCTTCATGTATTTCTAATCTCTGCTCTAGCAGTCAATGAAAAAGACAGTTCTTGAAGCCTCTGTGGTGGGTTTTTTGGTCTATAAGGAAGACAGCCTTTCCCTTTAAACAGAGTTTGTACTCAGAAGAGCCTTGAGAAATGCTTGACTGGGCCCTGTGTCCTCAGCAGAACTGGGCTGACTAGCAGAGGCTTTGAAGTCAACCTTGGAGGTCAGACCATGACAGTGTCCACATTTCCTTTGCTGCTGTTATGAATCTGATGGTGTTCATTCCTGTATGTCCACAGGTAATGAAATATGTAACTACCACAGGAGAGGCTTTGCACCCACTATTTTCATTCTGGAGAAAGGTCACTGCTTTCCAAGATGTTATTCCAGCTTGTGTATGTGTGTGATTGAAAGCAGAAGTTTTCCTTATCATTTATTACAGCAACAGAAGGCTTACTTAGGTTGTAAAGTGGCCCAGAGTAGGAATCTAAACCTTAGAATAAGGCTATAGGAATCAACCTATCCTTATATTAAAATAGAAAGAATTCAAAGAAATTGAGAGATAAAGAGACCAGATGATTTTTAATACAATTAGACACCAATAAGGTGCTCAAAAGAAACAAAAAGTATCATGAATATGTTATTTGGTGATAACATTGAAAGACTTCAAGAATATACATTTTGTTCTGAATAATTTGTTGTTCTCCACTGTTTACTATCACCAAGAGCAACCTGTATTTCATGTTCTGTTTTTTACAGTTATTTTAGTAAAATTATTCATTTTTAAAATTACATTGTTCAAGAGCACTTAGCAGTAGAATATATGATATACTGTCCTTTGTATGGCTGAAAATCTCATCTCACACACTGCTAAAGAAAATCAGTAAGGTATCCACTAGAATATCACCATGATGTTGGGATAGTTATAAAATACAGACTTGCTATTAAATAGACTATACATCAAATGATACCATAGCTCTAATACACCTCATCAAAAATTAATCAGTGAAAAAGTCTTGTGTAGTGTTTAGAAAATGGAAATTTACTTCCCTCTGCATATCACTATTAAACGATTGTTCCCTTTTATATTTCATTACTTGGACTGGAATGTCTCTAGAAAGAAACCTCTGCTGTCCCATGTAGACATGGGACCTACATTCCACTGTGGTATGCAGCAGTAGCACTGAAGAGCTGGACTAGTAAAGTCCCAGAATGAGACAAGGTCTGCTCCAGAGTACTGTGATCTCTGCCTGATCACCAACACCATTTCGTTTAGACAAAATGGTGCTGCTTGTGTTTTCTTTGAAAGTTTTGATTCAGCATCTCAGTCCAGTCCTGCTTTATAAATTAAATGCTATGAAATGTTAGATAGGGAATACAGCTGTGGAGTTTTTTCATGTGACTCATACTTACTTTATGTAAAACCATTTTATCGTGGATAGAAATGGTGCACTGTCCTTTAATTAAATCAGCTCTAAGTTTTGCCTGAATGATTAATAAAATGAGAAAATTCTCTGTCTTGCTATTCCTCCATTTTTTTCTAGTCTTTCTCCAAATCAGATTTCCAAGTTAGTAATATTTGTTCCTTTGGGCTCACCTAAGAACTAAAATCTGTGCCTAATCAAGCTAATTTTCTTTAGTCATGAAATGTGAAAAGAAAAACAAAAAAGCAATAAAAATAACCATTTGTGGTTGCTGTTCATGAAGCATGGCATTTTCATGGCTAAGACTGCCTAAAGGAATAGAGAAATTAATTTCAATAAATTGGATTTTATGTGTATAAAATACATCCAAACAAATGAAAAAACTATGAGATGACATTTGGATCAAAGAAGATATATCCATTGACTCTAATGGATGTTGAACTGGATCCTTGATTAACAAACTTCCTCATTATGAGTAATCGTGAGGCAGCAACACAAAGCAGAAAAGGTAACAAGGCACAAGATTAAGGAAGCAATTCAGAGTAGGGAGGAATATTTAACACAGCACAGTTTTCTACCCGTGGAGAACGCAGCAGTAGAAATGACACAATTCTTCTGTCAAGTTTCAGTGTCCTTTGCCCCCCTGTGCTCACAAGCCTTATGTGGGCATCAGTACAGATTTGGTTCAGCACCTTTGCTCATTGGTGCTACCTATAAATTCTTCACATTACATCCCACAGATCTGAAGCAGGGTAAACACAAAATCATGGGCTTCCATTTATGAATTTGATACTCCTGTTGATATTCCCTTTAATATCAATAGAAGGTATGTTTAGAAATCAAAAGGAATGCACAGATCTGCACATTCATGGACACTAAAATAAATGGACAATAAATGGACACTAATATTCATACATGTGTGCATACACCAAGGAAAAATTTTACTGAAGTTTTCCAGGAGAATAATGACAATTAATTGCAAAGTTAGTGAACAGTATGGTTCACAGGATACCTGCAGGAATAGGTGTTCCATTTATATAGATACATACGTGTATACAGATAGAATTTTCTTAAGTAGTGCAAAAAAACCCAATCTTTACTCTCTGTGTTTATTTTGTTTTCAATTCAAGTTTTGTATATGATGGTAATCTGTTTTGAGCACATGTCTACTCTAAAATCTATGGCTGAAAGTCTGTGGTCATTCAAATGAAATAAACACATTTAAAATAGTGTGAAACAATAATAGGTCAGACACAATCAGTATAATTTTCCAGATCCAGAAGAATAAAAGGGAAATTTACAGCTTTATGGAATCCTACTTAATCTGTATGATTCCCCAGCTCTTTCTTGTCTTCTTCTATCAATGCTGGCAAATTTGGAGATGAGGCCCAACTTCAACAGGAGCCAGCTGATACGAGTCCATACTGCTGCTCTGTTCTCTGCCCAGCACAAGTAGCACTTGGGGAGCTATTAAGGATGGTCATAATTTAGGAGAAAAGGATTAGATTAGTTCTTTCATCAGAACAGACACCTGACCTGGCTCAAACAGTGCACCAGTACAAGGGAGGTGACCACAAGACAAATTTAGCTTTCTGTGTGCCAGTCTCTAACCCAGACTAATACTCTCTAAACTATTTTACTGCTTAGAGTCAGATTTTGGTATTTAGGGGTTCTGTTGTGAATAGAAAATGGAGAGATTACAGAGAGAGATTAAAATAGAGAGATTAAAAAATGGAAGACTATAGACAGAAAAAAGTGAGAAAATGGGTAGGTATTCTCCATTAACACAGGGATCAGGGGACAAGAAAGGTAAAGGCTTTTCAGAAGCATCCTAGAAGTAGGATCAAACTCAATAGTCCAAGGAAAACCTTCTGTTGAACAGTCAAATTTTAGCTTCAGACATTAAAGAAGATCTCTTCAGCAGAGATGGATGAACAGTAATGCTGTTTTACCCTTACAAAGAGTGGCAGGAGAAGGGAAGGGGGTAAGCAGGCTAACCAGTAAAGTTAACTACATGTAGAAAATTACTTTACAAGGTTATATGAGCTAGTTGCTTGTGATATCACAACAGACAGACTTATGAAATTATTTTTATGAAGATTAAAAACATGAGTGGGTAGGCTACAGGATTCCCTTTCCAGATGAATAGCAGACCTTAGAGTTGCCATAAGCTTTCCACAATAAATATTTTAAGTTCTAAAACAACTCCTTCCAAGAACAAAGCTTTGAACCACCAGCCTTGTATTAAAGCCTATTTCTTGACCACTTCAGCGCACTCACTCCTCCCTGCATAACAATTCATACTAAATACTGATGGTTATTCAATATTAAACAACTAATTAAAATTTTTGCTGTTTTCATTGCTTTGAACAAGAAGCTGGTTTGGGCATTTTCAGGTCTTCAAACAAATTGTACCTCTGCAGGTCTCATTCCTAAACTTAATTAATAGTTATTATTATTTATGACTGTACTGCATACTAGTCCAAATTGGTCTTCTTAAAAGAGAGCCTGTGGCTGTGTACTTGGAACTTTTTTCTTCATCTTTTTATTTTCTGAAATAACAGTGTTAGTTCAAATTGTGTAGCTTGTTTTTATATGACTAGTGCTTTGTCTTTGTCTTTGTCTTTGTTTTCTCCCTTTTACCCTTCTGACATTTTTAATTTTAAACTGCTCCAACCTAACTTCATTCTGATTTCTTACTCATGGATGCTTCAAGGACTCACATCGCTGATTATCATCCTTCCATTCTCATTAGTCCAGACCTTAATTTTTTCAAAGGTCACACGGTCTGTATGTCCAGTAAGCACAGTAACTGGCTGGTGTTCATACACACACATCTTTCTCCTTATCTGATACTCATGAGCCTGGTAGTGCTCTTTGTGTGAAAATTGGCCATTACCAACTTCCGAATACTGGTATTCTGCCATTTATTTTGTACATTTTCAATTTGTACTCTGATGTCTGTTGTCTCTTGTTCTTTGTTCCCATTGCCCACTTTTCACTGACTTCTGAATTTTCTGATATGCACAGACACTAAAATCTGTTTCTTAGTCATCAGGAGCAGAAGAGGACATTACTGCACCAGCTCTCTGTACTCTCCAGTCTGGTTTAAAATTGGCATCTGTGTTTTTTAAGTGCTATTGTGTTTGCTCCATCTTTATTTATTTATTCATTTATTCATTCATTTATTTATTTTTTCTCATGTGCCACAATTTCCCTATTTGTTGTGGCAAAATCAAGGGATGAAATCAAGGAATGCAAAGCACACCAGTGCTTTTCATGGCCAGTATTATTTCTAACAATATATTATCTTTCCAATCGATATCCTCTCCAATGATTTCTTCAGATTCCATTTTTGCTCTAGAAGATTTCTAAGTTGGTGTTTAATTCTCTACCTGCCCCACCTTCTGCAATTCTCCCATCCCTGTTCTCTCAGATATTTCATGTTTATCATGAACTAACTCCTATAAAGATATAAGGATTCTGTGATGTTCTGTCTTTATTAAAAAAGTGAAAAGCTAACATTTGACTGTATGAGCTTTTGCAAATAAATTTCTTCTCATTTATTATTTTGAAAGTAACATATAACACCATCCCTAAAGTGTTAGATGCATAAAAGAGAGGAACAGAAACCACTGTCATCATTACTAAAATAAATGCTAAGAAATTACATTACCAGAAAACCTTGGCAGAATCAGCTAATTATAGCTGGCACAGATAGATTATGGATAGTCAGCTACAGTAATCTGAATCCTTCTGTGAGAATCCTCTGGTTTTGGCTGTATTTTCCTGTGGAGAGCTACCCCAAGATTGATTGGTTTAGACTGAAAAAAACCATTATTTACAGGAATTAAATCTGCAAAATATTGTGTCTGCTTTCACCATCTACAGCACACAGGATTCTTAAAAATTTTGGCAGCTTTCATATGAAAGTCACCAAAATGATTAAATTATCTAATTTAATCATTCCCCCTCCTTTGAGTGCATGAGAACCCTTAATAGAACTTCTCATTCACATCCAGTAGCATACAGCATCTGAACACATCCTCTGTTTCCCTGGCACACCCTCTTCAGGCGCACAGCACAAAGCTAATGAAGTTCTTTTGTGTAGGGCTCCACTTGTAGCTACTGAAGACCTGTAAACATGGCAGAAGCAGGGCACTGTAGAACAAGAAAGGACAGGCTTTAGAGTAGCCCAGTGCTGCTTTAACAAAATGCCCTTGTTCCCAAGCTTGACTCTGATACTCTGTCATGGAAAAAGAATTTTCACTTAGTGCGCTTCCAGAAACACCATCTATTTTCAAATAGATTTCATTTTTCAAATAGCCAGCCTCAGACAACAGACTGCATCCAATAGCAATAGTTTTGTTGTTAGCATATGGGGCAAGATGAGATCCCAAGCGCTCTGCAAAATCAGGGCCTTGCTTTCTCAGAAAGGGCACTTGCCCTTAGTTGTCCCTTCAGATTGCCCCAGTGCTCATCCATGTGCCCTAATGCTCACTGGAATGACAATGCCTCAGCTGGTAGAAGCCATGCAGCCATTAAGGTTTGCAGCTGAGATGGAATCAGAGAGTGGTTTATGTTGGGAAACACTTCGTCCAACCACTCATCCAGCACTGCAAGGCCACCACTAAACCATGTCTTTAAGTGCCACCTCCACAAGTCTTTTAAATACCCTCAGGAATTGACTCCACCACTTCCCTGGGCAGCAGAATGATACTGGGGAAGACCCTACAAGAAAATGAGTAGCACTGGAGCACTTGTACTGAGTGATGGCTAGTTAGCCCATGCTACCATACTACCTGCACTGCCTGATGATGTCGTTCAATGATGATGACACAACTCACAAAGGGAACTGAGTTCATATTCCATGTGTGACTATAAATATAGCCTTTCTTTTCCCCCAAGCAGCTGACCTTGCATCCTTAACATGTATGCATGTCAGATTTTTCCTTCACTGAAGATACACCGACAGCCATAAAATATTGGCCAGATAGCTGCCACAAACTGTTACGGATTAGGAGCAAAATAGCTCAAAAATTATTGCAGCTCATATTTTTCCTGTTCTTGAAACCACACTTTGAAAATCAAATTTTCTTGCACATTAAAAGGAAGTGGTGCATGTGTGTCTATTTTGCATGTGGATAAGAAAATTTTGTGTACACAATGGGTATACATACAAACGTTTTTTGATTACAGTGTAAGTATTGCCTTTAGAAAATTGTGTCCCATTAAATAATTCACATTATCCTCCCAGCAGAAGGAATCCAAACGTGTCTAGCAAGGAACTAAATTAGTGAAAGTGAGGTCTTAGAAAATATTGTCCTCTGTGTAGCAATAGTAACACCTTGTTATTGTCTTATATAGAGAACAAACAAATTGGATAATTTGTGCCTCAGATAAGCAAGCCCTGGTTAATAGAATCATACAGGATGTAAGGGGAAATGGGAGTGTGCATTCCCCTGCCTGGATACGTCTCCTGACACAGAGTGGGAGCGCTCTGCCACGCTAACTCTAACTTTGCAAGAGGCAGGTGCAAATTTAGCTCCATTAGCATCAATAAATTGCCACCAGAGCAGACCACAGCTCTGGGGAGGATGCAACAGATACATCTGGGGAAGAGCTTTAAGAAATCACTCCAGCCCAACCAGGGCAAGAAAGCAGAGCAAATTTTGAAAACCAGTGGGCAAGATATAACTGTCTTTCAAGGCTCAGGCCAGGTAATCCTGCCTAATCGACAGTAGGAGCTGACTTTTTAATAATGTCAGAAATTTTAAGAGAATTAATTATTTTATAGGTGGCAACAAGAAACAGCTGAGCTCCAAATTTTGAATAGTGCTGCTAGTAGAGAGATATTGTTTTTAGAGTATATTCAAATCCATTATGCATTGAAGATACAGATAAAATAGCTCAGCAATTAGAAAATAAGAAAAAAATAAGGTAACATGGGGACTAAATTATTGTAGCTTGGTGGAAACTGTTCTTCTCAATGTTATCTTCACCTTCAAATTCTGTGCAGGACTCCTGTTTGTTCCTGGACTCATAATGTCTGAGACTAGGTCTTGGCCTTATTATTCATAATATCTACAACTTGATGACTTGATAAGAAATTACATTTTAAAAAGCTTGATATTAATTTAAAACCTACAAGGTTTTGCTCATTATTTTTGAGACATCCTATTCAACTCCTAGTCAGCAGCTACAGCAAAGTACACTGACCCCATTGATGAGGTAATCAATTATGCTGGAACAAAACAAACTCGTAACTAGAAAGAAAGGAAGCCTATGGTTTTATATAGAGCCAGTGAAAACTGAGAGAAAGACCTTTTGGCAATTGACACAGGACAAGACATTTCACTGCTGGGTTCCAAGAAGATATATTTTAAATTTGTATTAAATACAATTTACAAAATCAATGTTCTTCAATGCTGGATAGCTTTACTTGGAGTGAATGAAGACAAACCAGGGCACACATCCAAAGCTGTGCCTCTACAAGCATGTGGCACTCAGGAATGGAGGTTTACATGCCAGCAACTGCAATTATCCTGACTAGCAATGATTTAGTGTTCTGTGATGTCTAGAGTCCAAAAAACACAGGCTATGTCTTTATATCACAACCATCTGAAATCCAGGTTTAAATTCTGCCTTTAAAGAAACTGCAGCACAGCTTGCTGCTGTGTGCACACTGGAGAATAAAAATGATTAATTCCGCCCATCAGTGAAATTTTTGCTTATGAGTATCACAAGCCTTTGCTGTGTGCAGCAGAAAAAAAAAAAAAGAAAATAATTTTTATGCTTAGTATCTGATCCTTATTCAAAATCATGCAACAGTGCTAATTACTAAACACTGGGAAGACTGAATAAAATATCATAAAATGCTGACTTAAAAACTGACAAAACAGAACACCTTAAACCTAAGTACATTTATCATATCATTTTAGTACATGGTTTTTAGTGCATGAGCTCAGAAAAGATTTTCATGTTAAAATTAACAGAGGAAAGTAACTGGAAAAGAAGCAAATCAAAATGGAAATAAACCATGCTGCCACGATGAACTGAACATCTGAAAAAAGGAGCAGAATGATCAATCGCTCACCACAAGAAAAAGAGACATGTAAAGATTGGCTTGAGAAAAAAAAAAAAAAAATTCCTCTTGGAATCACCACAGCAGGAGCCAGAGGAAGCTTTGCACCCAGAGACCTAATGTCGTCTGTTAAGCTAACAAAACTAGTCTGGAAGAAGAAAAAAAGTAAGACTTTATCTTTTTATCCCCTTCCACTTCACTGCTCATCTCCCTAGTGCTTATCTTGATCCCAGTTTTCTTTTTCTGAGGGTTTTTTCCTCCCTCTCCCTCTTCCTTTCTCGCCTTTTTTTTGATGCTGACAGAGGGAGCAGCATGGGTGCCTGATGCCAGCTGCCTCCTAACCAGAGCCCTGCCTTTGTCATTTGCATTGTCACCTTGAGCAATCACAGACTGTCCCACAGAGGACGCAGAAGGGGTCCGTGACAGAGGTGGTGTTGCAAATTCTGCCTGGCCCTCAGAGCCTTGTGGAGCCTGCAGAGCCCCGTGGCTGCTGAGGCCAGCCCAAGTGTCATGCCATGTCCCATCACACTCAGGGGATCAAACACCCCAGAAGTGGTCAATGCCTGCTGCCACTGGACAGTTTGCAAAGAAACCACAAAAATCCCCTACCCAAGTCAGCCACTTTCTGCCCAGTTTGCCGTAAGCATGTAATGCATGACATGTAATGCAAAACTTGCCGTGACTGAGGAGGAATCCCCAGTGGGATTTTCTCTAGGATGTGCTCCAGGATGCCCCACCACAAAACAATGACAGTGTGGCTGTAGGGTTGCCAGAGCACAAGAGCTGCTCTCTATACCTAATCAGAAACTAAACTAACCACAGCAATACAATGTGCATTACACAGACATGTTAATCTTACATTTACACATGGAAAAATCCTAATGCAATGTATTATTCCTCTGAGGTTTTATACCATATTCTTCTGTCAGTTACAATAGACCAGACCTGCCCTGCACAACTCAGGCAGTAATCTGAACAGTAATTTTTACATCACCACCAAATCAGCAACAATCAGCAGCAGCTTATGCTATTGGGAGAGTAAGTACAACTACAAGCTGTCTATAAACTGGGGGGATACAGTGAGAGAGATCTTGTCACACATCTGAGTTCTTCACACTGTCTCCCTTGGAGTTCAAAACACTCTGGGAACAGCACTCTGTCCATCCATAGAGAAGGTATTACCAGGTTCACAGAATTGAATGAAGTACAGCTAAATTACACACTTAGTTACAGCTCTACATTAGGCTGAAAATAACTGCATTTTCTAGTGTTTGTGTTATCTTAAGAAAGTACCTTGAATAATTACACATAAAATGAAAAAGAATAAAACCAGATAGTCCTGGCCAAGCTAGCCTGGTGTATCATTGAGCAATTTGTCTCATTTTATCTACTGATGGTACATCTAGAAATAGGAAAAATCTGAATTTTAAGCTTGAAATATGAACTCTACAAATCTCTATTTCTGTGTGCGTATTGTAAGCCCACACCAGGGAATACTTTCGAAAACAAAAATAAACATCTAAACTTTGAATGCACTTTAAGGGTCAAAAAGCAATGGGAACAAATGCATTATTTAATTGTAAAAACCACACTCGACTCAGTGCAAGGCTGAGGAGGAAGCTCAGGCTCCCAGAGGCATGTGAAGTGAGGACTGCTTTGAGGGACTGTTGCAAACAGGGGTGGAGCTGAGCTTTCTCTCAGCCCTGACTCTGCCTGGGAGAGGTGGCAACGCAGAAAAGCTGGAGAAGACAGGCAGCTTTTAATAAGAATTAGCTGCCATTTTCTCAGGCACAGTGAAGCAGAGAGGAAAAATGCTGGGAATTTCTTGCTTACAATAAAATAAAGGCATTACTCAAAACTGAGAAGAAAGACTGTTAAAAAGAGGGCTACTCACACAAGGCTAGGAGTGAATTATGAAATTCTTAGCCTTTTTAATAGCCCATTGTTATTAGCTACATCTCTAATGCAGTGTCTTTGTTTTTCCTCCACCCTCATTAAGGGTTAGGTCAATTTCTTACCTGACAAACACAGGCTCTGCTCTCACTACCTTGACTCAAAGCCAACAGTACCTTTTAAAAAAATACTCACAATAATCATGAGCTATAGTATGCTTACCCTGAGGTAGTTGAGGGTGAAGTTTGTCAGACCCATTCGAGTGATGTTTTTGGACAGCTGCTCCAGCACCTGAGGGTCTTGTGCCTAAATAACAAAGGAAAAAAGAACTTTCACTTTGCTTTTCATTGGGATATTTTTTCTATGTGCTTAGTGGAATGTAGGGAGGGTTCCCTGAAAAGCAATGCCACTGCTATGTAAAAATTACACACTGATGCTAAATTTATGTAATGAGCTAGAGTTCCATGTGCATAGGAAAATGTAAAGCATTATGAAATTGGAGCAGACTAAAGACTGTTTTCCAATCTGTTTCTTTGCTCCCTGACCATCCATTCAAAAGATAGACCTAAGAGGTCTGGTCATGCAAGTGTGCAGGGCCCCACCAGCTCCTGAGGGATTGCAGAACACTTTGAGCCTTCTATTTGTTGGCTGTGAGTCCCAGGAGACTAGACAGAAAAAGGAAGAATTAAAAAATGTACCATTTTCTTTTTTGTGGGTAAGAAACTGCAGCAGAAAGACCTCATCAAATAAACGACATTAAGCACAGTCTGGAGAACTGTTCTGATCTAAGTTATTTTCCCAGAATTATACAGGGAAAAATGAAAATATAGGCCTTCCCTGACCCTGGCCAGGAGCGTTACCTGTGAGACCAGCCTCCTCTTTAAAGTGAAATCAATCTCATTACCAAAATTAATACCTGCTGGTTGCTGTCTACCCTGCTTCCACTCTGAATTTAGCAGACCCCTAAATAATAATGTCCATCATGGCCATCCTCATTGTGCCTTAATGGGATACTGTTGAAGAGTTCACTTGATCAGCCCCCTAAGATAGCAGATAATCCTGGGACAGAAATGGTGGGGTGGGCTTTCAAAAGGTGTATTTTTCAGGCTTGTAATAATACTTGGAAAAAAGGCCCAGCTTCAGCTATATACAACTCCTCACTATGAAGAGATCTTTATCTGTGGATATCTTAGTAACTTGATGCCAAAATATAGGAACATCTTTGTGTCTGTGTTCTTACCCTTTATAAAACCACAGTCCTGCAATTGATGTTGCATATCAGGATGCTACTACTAGAAATGGGTGGATGGTGAAGAAATGGAAGTGTCAATAAAGTACACTCTTTGTTTCTCTACAATTTACCTTATTTCTTTACAATTTACCTAATTTCTTTACAATTTACCTTATTTTGACTTTAACTTGTAGAATATTTAATACTTTAATGTTTCATTGTGTGTGTTTTCATTCAATAACAAAAGAAATTCGAGAAATGTGGAACAAAAAGAAGGTCTAGATTAAAATTCTAAAGGTTTCTAAGTAAATATACAGCAATTTCTTATCTTCTATCTATGCAAGGTAACATCAGTTTGCTCCATTTAAAACATCACTGGTACTCAGGATGAAAATTCACAGACTTTGGTGTAGTTCAGGTATATAAGAAGAGATTTTGGACCCAAATCATACAGACCACCAAGTGGGATTAAAAAGAAAATTACGTGCTAAAATAGAATAGAAAACATAGCAACAGTGGCAATAATAGAGCACTGAGAAACAAGGGAGTGATGAAAGAACTTGTGAATAGACATAGTTGCAGGCAAACCAAAATATTTATAGTTAATTGCCTTGGGTGTGAAATTTGCCAGAGTTCTTCATAAACCTAATCTCATCTCCTTGCATTAGGTCAAATGAATGAAGGATTACTTACATGCATGGCTAGAATGCTGCGTGGGACTAATTCTCTGTATTGTCTAATAGTAAAGTGCCATGTTTTTATTCTCATAAGATCATCAAAAGTAAACTCCAAGATAAGACGTCCTTCTGTGCATACCTAGAATACATAAAATGCATGAAATAAATTCCCAGGAATTTTGTTTTCATCGGTATTGTATCATCGATTAAACAACATTGAAAAACATCAGAGCGGTATTCTATTGTTCATCTTGCTAGATTAATTGTTTTCCATTCTCTTGGGGAGAAAAAATGAATGTGGGAAAATTACTTCATAGGCCTTACCTCAGAGACAGTAACTTACAATGGTATAGATTTTATAGCATTTTACAAACATAGAATATTGTGTGCTAAATCTTATTTATTGCATCAATTCTCTTTTCCTCACAGTTTGCTACTGCTAATTAATGACTGAAGCTCACACTGGAGGTGACTGTGGTGCAACTGAGTGCACTTGATGGCAAGTTGCTGAACCAGTCATTCCCAACCTGTTTTAGACTTACTGTAGCTCAGCATATAAACATTTCTCTCATGTCCAGTTGGAGTAGGCAGCACCCTGAATGCCGGTGGCCAAACCTGGGGTTTTTTCATAATTTTTCATAATTTATAATTTTTTTTTTTTTTTTTTTTTACTTTTCCAAGCATTTTCTCCTATTCAGTTTGGTTTTTGTGGTTTTTTTTGGTTTGGTTTGGTTTGGTTTTGTGGGGTTTCTTTGGTGATTTTTTTCCTCTTATCTAGTTTTATTAATTCCCTCTTCCAAGGAAAGCCGGATGGGTGCTTGCCATAGGGCTCTATAAGCTGCCTTGCTCAAAGGTTTGAGAGTCAGGGGAGCAGAGAAGAGCCAGGACAATGGAGCTACTTCCACAGAAAGTGGCTCACACACCTTTGTGAGGAATCTTGTCTAAGAAAGAACAGAAAATGTAGGAGGAATAAATGCAGCAAGTGGGTACTACCTAGAAAGGAAAAATAAAATAAATTACTGGCGACTTTTAAACAACTCTCCACAATTTTATGTGGAAAAGGTACATGGTTGTGGTCTTCTTTAAGGTGAAAAATACAAGCCCAGCATGGTATCTTGACTGAGGGTACTGTGGAGTATTGAAAATTTTGTCTGATTTGAAAATTAACTATCACTGTTGATTTTTAATTGTATATTTAGACTTACAATCCCTGTGCATAGCAAACTTGCAAGTGCAGGTTACAGAGATATTGTGGAAACAGGGGGTACCAGCTTTCAAAAGAAAGCATTTCTGAATATTAATTTTAATACAGCTAGTATCTGATTTTAAAATAGCCATCCCAGATTCAGCTGAATCTGTTGAGCCTTTTTAAAAGCTCCAGCTCAGACTTGGCCAGCTCACACTTGGTCAATGTGTGGCTTTTCTGGTTAACTGTTCTCTTAACGTCCTTACAGTTTTTCCTCCTAATTGTTTCTGTAAAAACACCTAGAAAATTTTAACAGGCATACTATATAGACAAATTCCTGTAGACCTGTGAAGGAGAATCTTGCAACAGGTTCTCATCTGCCCTTTTCAACACACCCTAGTGATACCTTCAGGTGTTTAATGTGCCTTATGTTTCACTTTTGATCTTTACATTAGCTAGATTAGGATGAGAAATTACACAGTACACATGAACACACATAAGGATTCACCTAGGAAAAATATTTTGTATTAATGTTACTGTGTCAAGGCCAAAGATCCTGGTTACTGATCAGTTAATATGAAAGTATTTCAGGTAAAACAATTTTTTTTTAATAATAATAATACCTGTGGCTTCTCAAATGTTTCTTTTTTTAAGCTCACGCAGCCAAAGTGCTTAGCAGATTTTAGGCACTGGCATTAACAAATTTTAATAGAAAAACTTAAACACATTCCTCATATTACAGTGGTAAAAATTTATACATCTCATAAAGGAGTTTAATTTCCTTATGTAAAGTAGAATTTTACACAGTGCTTTTAATCAATAAAATTGGCACAGTTCTTATTTTAAAAGGGCTATTTTTTTCCCCTGAAAGCTGCCTTTTACATAGAATCCAAAAAATCAAAAGGGTCTCCAATTAAGAAAACATTTTCTGTTGTGCTGAATTCATGTTACCGTACTGTGAGCTCTGACATTTTGTTTCTGTGGTAACCAAAATCAGCTGATTAGTTGGCATGGCAACAGAAAAGATGTAATCCCAGCAGACACACTCTAATCAATGCCCCCAGCACAGATGGTCTCCGGAGGATCAACAAGAAAGAGGCTGGCAGGCATTCAGTGTGTCACGTGGTTGCTCTAGACTAGGCCAGGAAAAAACTAAAAAAGAACATTTCTCAAACTAACCAATAGCTTTTTAACCCCTTCACTGCACTTATTAATTGTAGGAATTTCAACTGCTTGTGCCTATGAAAAGCAGCTTTGGTCCTGTGCCTTCTTGCTCACAATCTCATTCTCCTAACACTTGGCATCTTTAGAAGTGCTCTCCCTTTATGAACTACCATTTCTCAAACATGAGTTGCTGCTTTAAGAGAAACCTAAAGCTTATACAAATCTGGGCAATGCCTGATATTATTAGTAGGGATTCAAATGGCTGTTTCAAGGACTTCATCAATACAATTCAGCTGATGGCCGCACACCTGGGAGAAGGAAGTGAGCAGTGAGCACACAGGGTGCTCACTGCTCACCTCTGCCATTCCATTGGGAAACATAATCATTGATAACTGTAGAAAAGCAATCTGCCCGCTCATAAAGTGGGAGTCCCAGAGTTGGAGTAAACACAGTGAAAACAGAGACTTAGAGGGACTCCTAAAACATTTCTCTACCTGAAGAAATAAAAGCGGAGCATCATAGTGGTCTTGTCTTCAGTATTTTGCAACATTTTATTTATGCTATTGAACTATTATAAATTCTTTATACTATTTATTAATATCTTGACAAAACAATTTTTAAAAGTGTGACATTTCATAAGGATTTTGTATCCTCTAAAGACAAGCTGACTATCCATATTCTCACTGCTAGGCATGTTCTGGTCATATCTGTATCAAAAGAATTGGAAATACCATTTTATATATTCATCCAATACTTCTGGATGCAATGAGTTGCAAACTAGCAAAATGTTGAAATGAATTAAATACATTTGATTTTTGATTCTGTGGATTCTTGATTCAATACATAATGAAAAGTGTTTCATTCTGTTATATTAGAAGTTAGTGAATTTGCAGCTTAGAATTCACTTGTGAAACTGAAAGTTTGTATTTTTGCATTAACCACACCCCACCCCAATCTGATAGTTTCAAATTCAGATATGATCCAAGATGCTACATAGTCCACTGCAGTAGTGCTTATAACAGGAGGTCTGCTTTGTTCCATTGCCAGAGCTGTGAGAGTAGGAGTTTACCTTTGGGTACAAGATCTGCCCTTGGTATCCCTGCTAGAAGTTAAATAAGGCAGTTAAATGAAGCTGAGGCAACATTCAGCTCTAACTTATTTCTGAGAGAGTGTTATTATTTCTCCTCCCTTACTCCACCAACTACTGTGTTTTTTGTCAGATTTGCTCTTACTAACAAGTCATATTTTCAACATGCAGGCATTAAATCCTCCTAATTTTTCTCCTAGAATCCAAATCACATCACCAGATGGACTTTTCTACCAGGACACAGAGGTTTATATTGGAATCTGCTAGACAAATGTCTAAGCAGAGGCAAGCTGTGCACTGCCAGGACTGCAGCAGACAGAGGGACCCACTGCACACAACAGGACAATGCCTTGGGAGGCAACTGTGGCCTCCTCACATGAGGTGGACACCCAGCCCCGTTCACACTATTCATCCATCTTTGATTTGCTGGATGCTGACCTTCTTTCCAAAATAACAACACTGTCATGTGCTGCCATTAGTAAAAAAGTCTAATTGAGTTGAGAAAAGTGTTCTATATTTACTGGCTAAACCCCCCTCAAACCAACCTCCTTTTATTTGTTATTGAGTTAAAGCTACTACAAAGGGAAATGACAGAAATTGCGTTAGAGAGTTCAGCAATGAAGCAGCTACTCTGAACTATGGCACATCTGCTGCACACGACCAGGACCCACAGCTCCTCATGAGCAGTGAGGTGGCACAGAGGTGCTAATAGGAATATCTGGTCTCTTCTCTGTCTATCTGTGTCTGTGTAAGCCACAGGGGCTGGAGTGGGTTCACGTGTTCTGGCTCACCAGTGCACCACACACCAGCAGCTTCTCCCTCTGATCCCCACCCCAGGGGAGGTGGCAGAGCAGGACCTGCAGAGGGATGGGACTCACATACATGCTACAACAGCACAAGCCATGTAACCCTGGTCATGATGCTGTCAAAAGCCAGTGACTTGAAATTAAAACTTCCATGGTCTTGCAGATCAAGGGCAACACAGATTAGCCACCTTCTCCTGCTGCCACTTCTCCTTTTGTTCTTTCCTTTATGAAAAAGTTAAAGATGAACACGTACAAGATGGAAAATCAGTATTTCCTGTTATCAGTATTTACTGCTAATGTATTAAAACGTACGCACTTCCATTTCGAAACAACTCTACCTTTTTTTTTTTTAATATAAGAAAATTTTGGTTTTAACTTGTGTTTTTCGCCCTTTTGGTACTGCTTTTGTATATATACATATTGCACCCATTTCAAGTACAGAGCTAGATGTGCCCTATGCATGAAGATAAATCACTATCAATTACAAATATTGAATATTCACTGACTGATCCAGAGCATGTTTCAGTCAATTGACTCCTTCCACTGACTTCATTGCCTTTTGGACTGGCATTCTACTGTACTAAATCAGTATTTTCCTAGAGCTTTATAGTCCTTGTAGTAGGTAAGTATCAAATGTAATGCATACCATCCCAAATGGTAGGTACCTGCAATGAGAAATCTCATTGTTGCTTTAAAATCAAACCCAGAGAAAAGGAGATGGGCAGCCTAAATTTAATTCACATAAAACTGATACTTCTGGCAACCTGGTATTTTGTGCTTCTCTCACAATCTTTCTGGGAGAATTACAGGAGATACCCACAGAATCTTCCAGTCACATAATGAATATAGAAAACAGTAATTAAATGGCTCCAAGGGTTTTCAGTATTAGAAATAATCTCAGTCTACCAGAAAAATTCAACAGCCAATATTTTTCCCCTTTATACACACTGAAAAAGAAAAAGAAAACCAAAAACCAACAACATGCTTTATTGAGTCTTCCCTGTTACCTTGGTAAACATGGGTTTTCCATGCTGAGTGACCATGGTGCATTGATCACAGTCCACTGTGATGGATGAGTTGTGGTATGACTCTTTTGAGTGCTTGAGAATGTAATACAGGTCTGTTACACCTCCTTCAAAGACAGTGCTAAAATAACGAGGAATGAGGGTTCTTCCAATTGCTGTGAGGAAAATACAAAGCAGAATTCAGCAAATGCTCTAGGTTATAAAATCTCAAACCATTTGCTAACAGCACATGAATAATTTTAAGTGCAATGAAATCAAACTTTCATTTAATGACTATAATACATGTTCTCTCCCTTTTGTAGAGACAAAGTTGTGCCTGCTCCCACTGAAATCAATGAAAATGGCTGACTCCATTCAGAGGGAGTGGGCTCATCATATTTAATCTTTTTAAATTGATGGCAAGTTACAGTCACTCTTGAAACCATCTGCAAGGCTTTTTGTCCCAAAGTAATTATTATACAAAAACCCACATGATGTCAATTACTACTGAAAACTGATTACCCATAAGTGTATAAATACAAGTGGTGAATATTGACAGAAATATACTTCTACACCCAAAAAAGCAAAGCACTTTTATATAAGGGGGTTGTGTACACATATATGTTTTTTTCGTGTGTGGGCACGTATATATCTATATATACCCACCATACATGCACACGCACACATGCACATACACTCTTGATTCAACAGGAGGGCTACTACAGAGAAATCAGAGTACTGGGGATTGAAGGAGGACCTGAGAATGGAAAACCAGAATGTTACACAATATATGACTACCCACAGATCGATCTGTGGTCTCTCTTTAGAACAGTATTTATGCCATAGGCTAGAAAGTCCGAGCAGGCGTGAACTCCCTTACACACACCGCTTAAACCCCAAACTGTGGACTGAAGGTACTCAATTCAGAATTATTTAGTCAGGCAAAACTCTCACTGAAGTCACATCTCTCACTTCAGTAGTAGTGTCAGGTAAGTTTTACAAGGTCTAATTCCAAAAATGTAGTAGTGAAAGTGAGCTTCTGACCGTGCTTCAGATGCACAAACTAGCTGCAGCACTGACATCAAAGGAAATTATCTCATATGCAACTGATGCTTTCCAAGCATCTCCTTCTTTACAGATAAATTTGATATACCACAAGCCTGGTATAAGAGAACATTTCAGTTTATAAAAGATGGGTACTTTCATACCAAATGACTCATTGCCTTGCAAACATTAATCAAGCCACAGTAATTTTGAGTAGTGGATACATAAAAACTGCCTCCATTTTACAGGAGAAAACCAAGCAATCTAAATGGTCCCTTGGAAGAATGAGGTAGGAAAGTCACCATCCACAGGCAAGATTAGAGTTTATTAGTTCCTAATTCTAATTTGTCTATTAGGACTATGTGGTGACTCATGCCTCCCTCATTTGCTGCATACTTTTGAGAGTGATTTCTGAAAAAACTATTTTCATAGAAATTTTGCCAGCATATGAACAGAGGCTCCTGAACCTAGGAATGCATTTGCAAATCAGCGTTGCAAATTTAAAAATAAGGAATTTTCACAGTAGCTCTGTGAATACTGTTTTTATTCTGTGCATTGCAATGTGGAATATTGTATAGGCATTCATAATGCAAATTGTATAATGAAAATATGCAAATATAGAAAACTAGGACTTGTTAAAGTTTTTGCTGTAATATCACATATCAGTGTAGTTTAATGTATAAAAATATACCACACTTTCTGGAAGTGGTTGACAATTCAGTGAATACATTGAAAGACTGTTGTACAATTGTAGATCCTAAAAAACCTCACCCACTAAGCATGCACATAATAATTTTTTACAGTCTTTTAATTTAATTTAGAAAAACTGAAGTCCAGAGTATTAGCGTAGGATTTAATTCATGGTTTAACTCAAATTTCTTCATGTTGGTGTGGTATATAGTAAAAAAGTGGAATTTACCCATCAAGTTAATTTCTTGCTCCCCTAAGGCTAATTAGTGCAAATTAAATTTCCTGCTAATCATCTTAAGCAGCAAATGGGTGATATGAAAATCCAGCATTCCTACTGATGGTGATAAACCTCTATTCATACGACTTATGCACTGCATAAATATCTTGAAACTATTTAACTGCAGTTGATAGACTGCTCCCAAAGTAGAATGGTCATGTGGTGCTGCTTTTTGCCCAGTATTTACAGCTACAACACATTAAGGAAAGCTGGAAATACAATAAATAATTTATTCTTGTTACATTAGTAAGCATTCTAATAAAAATTATTTCCTGGTAAGTGTTTGCCACAGGGATATGCTACTGTTAAGAACAGAGTGGGAGACCAAAAGGATGAAGAGGAGTAGAGATGCCCACACAGATGTGCTCCATGGAACTGCATTTTCCCTGACAGATGCACGTGCAGACCCTGTTGGGCTGCAGAACTGAAAATAACTGATGCAAATATCCAGCATAAATGTTTATAGCTACATATTCAACTCCAGAAGAAACAGTAATGGAAACCTGTGCTAATGAGCAGATCTCTCCTCAGCTCACTATTTTGCTTTGCCATGGAAGACAGAAGCATGTTCAGGGTTTTGGTTCTCTTCCTGAAGCACTCAATGGCTTAAAATGATCATTTCATTTCTAGGATAAACATGAAACTCTACAGTAGTAACAAGGGGGGTTTGTGCTGGAGATGGTATTTCCAAGAACAACAAAAGTCTGTGGAATAACTCTTATGAGGCCTGGAGATCATCCCAAACTCAGTGCACTTTTTAGTGCAAAGGACTACTCCTTGAATTTTTCTCTTTCAAGACATAATTGTGTAGATGAGTATGCAAGCACATATGTGTGTGCAGTCCTGCTCTGCTGCATGCACACATACAAGCCTTTCCTGGGAAAAAGAATGGGAACATGGCAACTGTGCTTTTCCTTCCCTACTTGGAGTGAATGGACATGCTCACATGCAGATGTACACACTCCACCTGTGCCTGCCAATGCACATGTCAATAAGATTTCAGCAACACCATGTATCTTCTGCTAGAGATAGCAGGATACTTTCTAGGAGGACCTCAAACAATGCTAAGGCAGAATTATGAAACAACTGGATACTTGTGGCCACTTCAGGATGTGGTCCAGCCATCCTTAGGCCAGTGAAATGAACTCACCCCTTGCAGAGCACAGATCAAACTGTACGCCAGCCTGGCCTTGGGATTGCAATTGCCTGGCCTTGTCTGTAGCAGACACAGCAATAATGGAAAGTATAGACTAATAGCACATCCAATTGCACTAGTGGGGCTGAATGAAGTTTTATATGCTACTGCAATTGGAATTCCTTCATCTTTCAGAGCTTGGATTTTAGTCCACAGAATACATGTTCAAGAATGTGTGTCTGTGCATGGTATTTTAGGGCTCCTTCTCACCACACCACACTTCCCTAAAGGAGCATCACATGGAGCTTTCAGAACTAGCATACAGATCTTAGCCACAGGAGCTCTGAGCTGAGCATTTGCAGAAGCAGTTTGAGTGTGGAGAGGTTCTTGTCATTTCCTTTCTTAACATCAGGGCTTCATTTTTCTCCAGTCTTTTTGCTCACTTAACCCCATGGTCCAATTGTCTGTTTTCTCAGCTTATGGTTGGTTGCTTATCTTCCAAGCTCACTGCTCAACTCCCAGTATCTCTTTGTCTTCTCCCCCTCCTCAAATTATGCCACTTTTTCTTTTGCTCAAAGTAACCCAGTAATCTACCCTAAATCTACATGATTTTTTCATTCTTCTTAATTAAGAAGGCCCAGTTATTTAGTCTCAGTTTCCTTGTTCTTCTCCATGCTGCCCAAAATGCCAACTTCACACACACTTTTTTAGTGCCCTTCCTACCCAGCCAGGCTTCCACATCTGCTTGCCCCAGCCTCCCTTCCTTGACAGCCTAAGCATTCCTCCTGGATCTTGACTTTGTGGGTTACTCCCACCAAATTCTTCTTCTGTACTTTTTCCCACTCTGTCTCCTTGTAACAGCAGATTCTTTCTCCCAATCAATCTCATCTTTCCTTCCTTCCTTCAGTTTCTCATCAGCCAGAGACCTGACAAAAGGATCTCTTTCCTCTGTGTCCTCTCACCCAGCCAAGCACATTCCCATTCCTTGTATTTTTCTCATTGACTTCCAACCCTCCCTAACCCAGTCAACCGCCATCTTCTCCTTTCATCTTCCAATTACTATTTCTCTCTCCTCTATCATACCAATGGCATCTGGTCCTGATTTTTACCCTCTTTTTTTTTTTTTCTCTCTCCTCTTCTCTTTTCTTTCCTCTACATTCAGGTCAAGTTCCTTCTTTCTTAAGACCACCTGGATCCCAGGCACATCTGCCAGCAGTGTAGAAGAAAGGGTTTCCTGCTCTTGCATGCACCACTGGCTGAGCCTTCCCTGTGGGTTTTGTAATCAAAATGACAATGATTCCACACAGCAAAATATCCTGACCTGCAAAATATCTAGTTACTCTATGCAGTTGGCATGTGGATGCCCCACTGTTCCTGGGAAAGGAGACTTTGGAAATTTTAAGCTTGCACTGAATACCTGAGAATGAGTACCCTTCTTTCCCCCAAAATATTTAGAAATTTGTTCAATTCAGTCAGATTTCCACAAAGAGGACAAAGAGATACCCCTACCACAAAGGTGAACAACCCTCCTCCAAAGCATACACATTTTTAAACATTTAAAAAACAAACTTGGAATACTTCTGTAACATGGAAAAAATACCTTCACGTGTACAAATAATAGAAGGCTTTTTCCATTACCCAGAAAAGACCCTTTAATAGTGTCAAATGTGACACCCCACATTTCAAGATACTGTATATACTAGAAGGAAAAATCACCTGTGCCTCATCATTCAGGCATTAATTCCAGATCACCGGAATGTTGCTTTTAATTATTATTTTGTCCTGGAAAGCATTCCTCCCTTGCTAAAGGAGGATTTCTTATGAGAAATGGGCACTGCCACTTAATCTTTGCTTGATTTTGGTAGCAGTTGCCCAGATAGCAGAGCAAAGTGACAAAGATCAGTTGGATTTAGCAATAAGGGATAGTTATTAACATGAAAATGTCTATAAGAAAGGCATATCAGAAATTAATATTTTGCACAAAAAAAGAATGCTATCATCCATGGACATGATGTAACTTTAGCTTATGTTGTAGTGTGACAGTTTGGCTAAATGTGATTCCATGCATCACAGACCAAAAAACAATTTTAGAATTGAAGATAGATTTGTGACAACCCCCCCAAACATGAGTGGTCCAGAAATCAATTAATTCAATCTATGAACAAAGGCAAGAAACTTTATAGGTCAGTAATAGTTATATTATATACAATTCCCTAAGTATCACACCTGGGGAATTCTAAATAATAGAATGAAACCATCTGACATATTAAATGGCCCAAGGCCTGCCTCTCAAGGAGGGATGCACAGAGGTCACACTCCCGCTTTTTGGGCTGGGCATGCAACAATGATGATTAGGATGTCCATCTCTCCTCCTGTTCCTTTAGTTTATTATTTCTTTTAGATGTGTTTGCCTGAGCATAAAACACTTCATCCTCTCAGGAATATGTTTAACTCTAGAATTATTTTTCCATCCCAAACTGAGCCAAAAAGTCCAACGATCTCCAGATGGGATTGTCCATAACTTGTGAAGTTCAGGGTTTTTCCAAGCCTCAGATGAGCTATGGGTAAAAAGCCAGCTGAAAAAATAGTTTAAAATATAATTTTGGTACCACCAAACAGGGTGGTGGTGATGGCACTGCTGGATGGTTGAGGATTTTTTCCCCAAGGAAGATCTGAGTAAAAAAACAGTAAACATGTTTTTCTAGTTCACAGGAAACTGGTATTATTTGTGGGCTAGGAACAGCAGAAGAACATTTCCTCCCTTTGTGTGCCCAAGATAGGCTTTCAAAATCTCAATGCCCCCTCTACAGCACGAAGGGTCACGGCCTCTTTGCAGAAGCAGGGCTTGATAGCAAACCCCTTCCTGCTCACTGAACTGCTCCTGTTGCATTTACAGTAGAGGCTCTCAGGATCAAACGTTTGGATTTAGCATATATATGGTGTAAAATAACTACCAAGTTGGTGTAGCAAAGAAACAATGGAAGTGTTAATCAGTGAAATAAAAATATTGTTTTTATCGCTTTCAGGCTGGTTTTTTGCAGCTTGAATCCTGTCAAGTCGCCTGTCTTTAATTAAAGCTAGGTTATAAAATAAGTAATAAAACAGAAACAAATAAACCCCAAAAATATAAAAGATAAAAAGCCCTTAAAAGTTCCACAGAATCAGCAACAGAATGAAAAAACACCCTTTGCCTATAGCTGAAAGGAGCACTGGAAGCTCTGATGCAGCCTGCAGCTGATTATCTCATCATCATGATGGGCTGGAGGAACTCTGCTGGTTGGGGCTGTGGGGGTTTTTTTGGCTCTCAACACAAAATGTTGAGCTGTCCCATAAAGCTCTAGGCAGACCATGAGAGTCTCTTGCTTGAGAGATTATCACAGTTGGATCTCAGTAATTAAAAAGAGATGTAACTAACTCTCCTCAGCCAGATGCAAGGACTAGGGAAGCAGGAGACAACAGCCCATTGATTGTAAATGAACCTTCCTGGGCACTGCAAAAGAGAGCATGAGCTTTCTGTTAATTGTTAATTGACATCTGTGGGCATGGCTAACTGACATCTGCTTGGGGCAGAGCTTGGCATGTTCATTTACATATGTTTCTGTAACTGAAGTACATAACAGAGCAAAACTTCGTGGAGTTACATAGTGGTATCACTGCTGTTGCTCTGCCTACACTTGTATTTGCCAAAAATTGTCCCAGCGAAAGAGCACATCAGCTGTGTTCTCTTCCAGACACAGGCCATCTGGCTGGGATGTAGAGGCAGGGTTCCATCTCTGAAGCTGGACAATAGCAAATCTCCAGTTTTCAGTACCGTGTCCTACTCTCTGAAAGAGCTGCAAGGCAGGATGCCCATGGGACCACCCCTCCACCTCTGTAAGACCTTATCTGCTGAGTAGATTCAAACCCAAACAACACAAATCTGTCAATTCCTAGGAAAAGCTACTGTCAGATTTGATAGTGTGGCATGGCAGGCAGTGAAAAGACAGTCTAATAAGTCCAAATTCTGCCTCAGAGACATGTGTGCCATGTTGATTAAACCACCCACATGTATCCAAGGCAGAATCTGGCACACACAGACCTGTCCTTTTTTAATCCCTTTCTAGTGTAAGATTTGGCTTCTATCATGTAGAATTACTTTTAGAATAAAAAATTAGAATGTATGATTAATTTGCACTTACAGGAATTTCTGGTTATTTATACTAATTAAATATTAAAAAAGAGTAAAAGTATGATATAAAATCTATACAATAGTAATAACGATGATACTATATTAAAGTATACTAGTGTACTTTTAATAGTATTATATTAGTAACATGCTACATTGTATTTTAACATTCAGAAAGCATCTGCATAATCTACACACATTATAAATTTTAAACACCATGAAATTTGGAAGAGAATGGAAGTAGTACCTCCATATTGCAAAAGGACACCTTTTGAGGAGTAAAATTAGTGGATTATATACTCTTCCCACGTACTTAAAATTATGGTTTTATTTTTAATTAGCTACACAGCACCTTCTGGATATTGTGGAAATCTAATGTTTCTAACTAATTTGCCTTTGTTTTCAATTTTGTGTCAAAATGACAAAGTGGGATGTGTAACATGGATTCAGTACTGTTACTGAGTGAATTGAATCCTTCCCACAACCAGAACCCAACAGTTTTGTTTAGATTCATGACCCTTTAATGGTATCTGCAGTATCTTATTTATTTTATATCAACAACACTGCCTACAGTTAAAGGCTATAACCCAAAATATTAAAGCTAATGAAGTTGCAAATGTATAGATTTTTTTCTCTCCAATTCCTTCTAGACTGTGTAATTCAATCATTGTATTAGGTCTGACTGTGCCTTTTCTCCAGTATTTTCTAACATTTTACCCTGGTGAGGATTTGCGTGTAAAATTTGATTCACTTGACAGTGTATTTCCTTGTCTCTAAAGAGTGTAACCAGCACTTCAATCCTCTAAAACACACTTGAGTCAAGAGCAAGTAACAGAAACTATGACAATGAGACCTCAGCTTTACTCCCTGCACCTTATGACCTTTATTCTCAACAGACACATAATCTGCAACTCAGTCCTTCAACCCTCTGGAGACGATATTTCACTGTAATTCATTTTGGTAAAAACATTCAGAAAAGAACTATAAAATCCTCTATATATCTCAGCACAGAGCTAAACTGCATGAGAGTAATTTTTAATTAAGGTTCAGCCACCCTACAACAAAATCTCCTCCCAACCTTTTTCTCATTACACTGGCAGCTGACCACCAGTCTTTAAAGAACTGCTCAGTACAAAATTCATTCATCAGATCTCAAGTATTTGAGCCTCAGGCTAAGAGAATGTAGACCAGGGAATGTAGAAAGCAAGCAGCAGAGTCCAAGATCTCTTTCACAGGATAGCACTTGGACTTGGAGACCACCTCTGGAAATCATCCCACCCTCCACTCAGAGAAGGGGCATCTGCAGTGGCTTGGCTGGGATTGTGCCCAGTCGGGTTTTAGGTATCTCCAAACATGAAGCCTTAACATCCTCTCTGGGTAAGCCGTGCAAGTGTTTGACCATCTTTGAAACAAAACAGTTTTTGTCGTGTTTAAATGGAATTTTCTGTGTTCCACTTTGTGCTCAACTGCCTCTTGCATTACACTGCGCAATACTGAAAAGTCTGATTCTATCTTCTTAACTCTGTCCCCATCATGTATTTATACACATTATAGGCTTCTCCAGGCTGCAGAGTCTCAACTCTCTCAGCTTCTCCTCACATTGCAAATCCTCCAAGCCCTTAATCATATTCACATCTTGTTTCTGGATTCACTCCAGTACATCCATGTCTTGCTTCTAAATGTTGAGTCCAATCTGACTATCCTACACCCGATGTGCCTCACCAGGGCTGAGGGAAAGATCACCTCCATCACCTTCCTCAAACTCTCTCTCATGCAGCCCAGGAGAGTGTTAATTTCTTTGCTGCAGCGGCACATCACTGGCTCACAGTCAGCTTCAACTCTCGGCTCTTTTTCTGCAGGGCTCAAGCTGAAGCACAAATAGCAGAGCACCAACCATACCAGCTTCAAGCTGTAAGTTTTTTTCTCTGTATCCATTGACAACACTAAGTACTTAGGGAGTCTGCTACTCGATCCTAAAATGAAAAGTCAGAGCCCGTGCAATTTATTGTTAAAACAACTGAATTAGATTTCTAATAGCACAGAGCAGGCCAGACCCTTACACAACATTAAAAAATTCAGAACTTGCCATGGCAGGAAGATATATCAAGAAGCATACTGTCTAAGCTGATTTTTTAGGCTGGAGGTGAGAAATGGGTGGGTTACACATATTTTTGTTCCACAGACAAAAAGACATACCTTAGATGAGGAAGCTCCAGTTTTAACTCTAAAACTTCCATGTCTTATAAATCAAAACCATCACTCTCATGATGAAAATTCAGAAAAGAGAGTATTTGTGTTTGCATAAAAATTCTATACTCTGAATGCAAATAAAGACAAAACAAATGGTTTGCCTGCTTGCAGTATACAGACACTTACACTTCTGTCTGTGCTAATCATTCAGTTCAAAGAAAGAATAGTTCAGTTAACTTTGTTCAACAACTGCAAAGAAGAAAGTTTTAAAAGCAAACCAAAGAGGTTATTCACAGCTGTATGACAAACCACTGTCAAAACATAACAAACCACAACCAAACTCAAGCAGAAAATGACAAAATGTAAGACCATAAAAATGATGGAAATTGTGCAGGACAAGGATTTTAGATGAACAAATGCAATCTGTACCAGCATAAAGGACCAACACAGCAGAGCAAATGATACCCAGAAAAGTTGTCTCAAGAAATAAAGGCAAAACCATAAAATTCAAATGACAGGACACCAAAAGGAAGGGACAAAAACCAGGGAAACCATCAAGTTATATTAAATCAAGCACACCCCTGACCCCTGACTTCATCTGACCTAGCAGAATGCTAAATATGGCATGAGAAAAAAAAATTATGTAAAAACATAAGCAAAATGATGTTAAGATAAAATGATATTGGCCATACCCTCACATACTGCCATAATCCCTTTAGGCAGGTACCAAAGCTGGTCTGAACCGAACTTAGACAGAGACCCCAAAACCAAAGCTTGGTTGCTGCAGAAAAAATGTGTCTGCCTTTCTGTGGAGTGTTCACGCCGGTGGTGTGTTCAGTGACCAACTCACATATTTTGCAGCCATTGACTTGATTCATCTTTTATAGGTCTAAATCAAACAGTTCCATGAAAATTAGGCAATCCACTAGAACCACATCAATTACCACTTGCTAAGACCTTGGTTGTTTATGCTTGAGATCTCCCCTCCCTTCCCCCTTCCTACTCCCAAATTGTATAAATATTCCAATTATTGCAACAAAAGCACACAGGAAGATCTGTTGTGCTATATTTTCTGGAGTGAAGTTGTTCTGGAGACAGATGTCTACAAATATAATTTTACCATCTTCTTATCTCCAGTCTCTCCTCTGAGCCATGTCAAGAGAAAATAAAATCTTACCTGCATTCTAGAAATACTGTTAAACATGTGCAGCCTATATGAGGGAAGACTAAACAACTGAAAAAAGTACTGATCTGAAAAATGCATAGGTCACTTTCACCATTAGAAGAGTGACTGAGATAGAGTTCCATGTGTAGTGGATGACTTCCTCACTTCTAAAGTTTCTGATTTTCATGCAGGCAAAATCACCAACATCACACACCTTCAATAAGCTGCAACTCTGATAAATTCTATTTTTGGTTTCAGTCCAGTTTGTATCTGCCAGAATAGCACCTCATGTCATCACCACCATGCCCTGAGGACACCATTCATGATGTGAAGTCTGAGGAGAAGCACAGACTGCTGGGACGTCAGAGGATTTAGCTCAGACAGAATTTACTTTTTTTCTTGGATGCTTTCTGCAGCTCTCCACAAGCTCCCTTCAACTCAGAGATAGCAATATCAATACTTATGGCAGCTAGTTTAAGTAGTCAAATATTCCTTCACTGTGGTTAGTACAGTGCAAGCATAGCCATGGATGTTTCTGTAAAGCATATGGTAGGCAGACACCAGACTGCACCACTAGCAGTCTGAGTAACCCCAAAGCTACATGCTTGTATAGCTTGGCATCATGTCTGAGGAAGCAGTTCCTGTGAAGGAGCATATATATATATACTGGTTTGGGCTCTGAGACATGAAAAAGGCCACATAGCATCTGCTCAGCTTGGTATGTGTGGGGAAAACGGGCTCATATAGGCACTTGCCCCACAGGTGCAGCTGACCCCCTCAACACTGTAAGAATTCTTTTCCTGGCAAGACTAAAACCCACAGGCTGGGCATGCAAAGGAGAAAGACAGTCTTTTCCCCCAACACAGGACTTCGTGCTCAACCACTATCAGTCAAGCATCACAGCATGGTCCACATTCAGGTGAAAAATATCAGAGGTGAAATGGGTTGATACGTGCATCAAAGGGGAAATAACATAGTGGGGAGTGTGTCTGGAGAACTGGTGGGAGGTGAGGGGTTACAGTGACATGATAAAAGATATACATGGCATTCTCAAAATCCTCAAACTGCATTGAGCACATGTGGATTGATAACCAGCATGATTTTTCTGGTAATGTTATGCTGTAGATGTATGAACAATATCTCACCAGTGGATAATATCAGTTGTCGGTTATATACATGTTTTATAACAACCAGAACACTCTTTTTCAAAAAGCTGTTGGTGGTTGGCTTTGATTTTTTTTTTTTTTTGTCAGCAGCAAAGCTTGCTTTCCCACTCTCTTTCTCTTTCAAGTTCATGGAAGCTAACTGCAGAGAAAGTAAAAACGGTATTGAACACAGTGGACAAGATAATTAGAAAAATAGTCTACTATTTCAAAATGTTTTGTTGGTTTTAAAAGTGTACCTTGTTTATTACCCTTATAATGAAGGCAACTGCCCTGTGTTCAGTTATACAAATCAGATGTCTGACAAAATAACATGAAATAATAAAGAAGCACTTTCAGAAAAGGGCAAGCAATGTAGCAGGTTTATAAGCTTCAGTCAGAACACACATTATACGTAGTTTTTAATAAAATTTTATGCAAGTAATACAAAATCCTCTTAACTTGAAAAAGGTAATGGTAAGTACTACAACAAATGTGTGCTGAAGTTGAAAGTACCACTTCCTATGTTTTCTGTCCTTTTAGCTGTATGATACATTTTTTCACATTTCCCAGAGAGTCATTTGATTATCTTCTTGGAACAGTTTTTCTACAATGACTCACTGTGGCTTCTGGAATTACCATACGTAAGATACAGTTCCCATGACAGTCTTGAACTGGCTGTGTTTGGACAATTTCAGGGACTGCCTAGCCATAAAAATAACAACCACCACACAGGATGAACCCAAATGCCCACCCAGACCAATACTACTGCTTAACAACATACAAACTAGAAACCTAAGAAAAAAATGGAAAAAAAAAAAAAAAAAAAAGTGTTGCACAATCCCTGCCCTGGTCCATCACACCTACTTCCAAAAACAAACAGGTGGAAAACTACACAAGGGATGGTTGCATACAGTCAGACATGGAAGTCAGAGCTACTAACAGCTATTGACATCCAAGTACAGTGACAGTGCAGGGAATCCAGACGCCACCCTAAAACCTTAGTTTAATTACAGAAAAATACATGCAGACTTTATTATCTTAGGCTGAAAGCATATAAAAATTTTCTCTTGAAATATGTTTTCCTGCAGAACTTCAAGAAAGAAGGTCAAGGTGAGGAGCTCTTTTCTAAAGGTTCAGCAACAACTTTTATCTATCAGCAGTGCTTGATAGGGTTACAGTGCAAGTCTCCCAATAAGAATCTCTGCTGACATCCAAGAGAAGGATCCCAGAGAGATAACTTGATGTTCTGATATCCTAATATGTATATGACCATGCAATTCAAAGATTTTCTTTGAAAAATTAAATGTATTTTTTCAAGATTTACTGACTTTTAAAAACTTATAGAAATCACTTAATGTGGGAAAACTAATTTAGTTTGGTATACTTCAAACTTGTTATGTCAAACAAGACTCTGATAAAAAAACAAGATACTCCACCTTGCAGTGTGAACGTGCTGTATTCATATGTATTTGGAATATCTCCCTGATTTTCAAATAATTTGTACATATCTCACAACAAAGAATACAATTTTTTTAACTTCAGCATTGCAAACTCAACTCAGGATCTGGAAACAGATTTGTGTGCCTGCTACTGCGGTGAAAAGAGAGCTGACTTATTTGTTTACAAAACCTAACACCATGTACGAGTAGGTTTGGTAGGAACCAATTCATATTCTTATTATATGACAAATATAAAAGGTGCTGGAATAAAATGCAGAAAACACCAGTCCAAAATTGTTCTGTTGTGAGCATCCATTACAGAGAAGTGTAATAGAAAAGAACAATCCTACAAAGTTGTTTTTTCTTACCACAGAAAAACATCTTTGCCTAAAATCAACCTTTCTTCACTGCATTAATACACTAATATACTAATATTTTCAAATTACTCTCCCCACCCCATTAATCTTATCTCAGACACTATTCACAAATACTGGCCTGTCATGAATCTCCATTTAAACAGCAGGTTTTTTTTTTTTGGGGGGGGGAGGGGTTTGCATAATGATGAGGAGAATTAAAGAAAATAATTTTAATTTACGTGAAGTTAGTCACGTAAGAGGTGAGGGCAGAGGAGCAGTGCTGTAGCCTGATACAGGCCAGGTAGCTGCACTGTTTCCGCTCCTCATGCTTCTGGATTATGCCAAAAAAAACATGCTGAAGACAACCTGAAAACACGGGCTCTACTCTGCAACTGCTTTCTAATACAAAGTGAAGCTTGCAATTTTTTCTTCAGCAAAATTGTGGATTAATTCAAAACTAAAATGTCATTTTGCTACAAAAAATAGAAATGGAGGAAAAATTGCCCACAGTGAAGCATAAAGCAATTTAGATAAATAGCAGTTGTTCCCAGACCTCTGCACAAGCCTTGGTCAGAATATGACATTTAAAATTTTTTTGGATCAACACTCATGTATTTCATAGAGTACTTCAACCACATTACTCCTAGTGTCCTGTTCCTAGAATCAGCATAACTACAAATATAAATTAAAAGGCTGTTCTTGCATACTTCACATCTGGTTAGAGTTAGGAAGTGCTAAAAATCATGTGAGGAAGTTTATTCTTTCAGGCTGTTGAGCTTGAAATTCTTGTTTCCTGCTTTTGCAAGAACCTCTGAGGCAAGTGGGCCTTAAAAAGGGATGGCTATTTTCTTGCCACTGAAAGAGACTGAAATTACACTGATGGGCTGAGCTATGGCTTTGAACTTAGAAATAACCCATGAAATATTTGAATGTATGCAAGATAACATAGAAAACAATTCACAGCAACCAATGGGATTCTAAAACCTCTCCTCCCCAGCTTTGTACCCAGCAGGTGCCCACACTGACTGCACAATGTACCACGGTGCCTGTCGCGCAGCTGCAGACAACATTCAGGGGGCGGTTTGGTTTTGCCACACCAGAGATCTGAGTCTCCCCTGTCACTGCCCTGATGCTGGTACAGGGTATAGGGCCCCATATTTCTGAAAGAAGAAAATACCATCCCTCTCTTACAACATGTGCTTTGTGTTCCTAATGTGCCCACTTCCAGGAGCAACACGCATTTAGCAAACTAATGCTGAATTTCTCCAGGATAATTGTCTATGCCTACACACTCATGCAGTAGCCTACCGAGGTGAAGCAAGAGCTTCCAACCACACACATATTATGTCAGCAAAGCAGTGTGAATCTGATTTCCCAGAGCTATTCCCATGAGGCTGTGTGCAGCACAGTCACAAACAGCGGCTCTGAATGACTTTTGTCACCTTTAATGTCTCCTAAAAATCCACCACTTCCAAGGCAGATGGCAGGCTACACCCCCAAAGAGCAACTTCACAGGAAGCCTTTGCTCTGCGTGGGGATGCTGCCTAGGGAAGTTGAACTTTTGCTCCTCCTCTTCTATTTCCACCTGCTTTTTTCCCCTTGAGTTTCATCACTTGTATGTCATCCCATTCACATTTTACTCTCCCATGTTGTAAGCTGTCTGATCCATTCAATGTCCTTCAAAGGGGTACTCACATGGAAGTCACTCACAGGGTCACCCAAAGCATTTCCATTGAAGAATTTGTGTTTGCTGCTTGTTTGCTAAGTTATTTGTGCTCTCTATGTTCTGAGTAGTGATAAATGCACCTAAACCTTCAGACTTATAAGAAAGGTGATGGGAATGGTTGAATTTCAAAACACAGGTTTTCACACAACCTTGAAAAGATTTAAGAGCAAATGGTAGTATTAACAAAACAACATTTTTGTTTACTGCATCAGTTACAAGTTACACTTGAAGAATGACACTCTTAACAGTGTCAAGAAGAAGTGGCATTTACTTTATAAGGAGTAAATTTTAACCCAAATAGGATCAGAAACCAAGAAAAATTTTTACTTTTTCCTTTTTCTTCAGAGAAATGTCTATGTTTACATTCCAGTGTCATAGAAAAAATTTACAATCCATGTTGTGGGTGTCTTTTTTTGTTTCCCCGGTGATTCCAGAAATTAAGAATATTTTGGTTTATTCTATAGTCATCTATTTTAAATAAAAAAATCCTTTATATAACTAGCCAACTGATGTGGAATGATCATCTCCTTTCCACACAGCATGCTGCCTGTACTGACTGTGGTACACTGGGGTGACACGTCCTAGGCAAATTTGCAAACTAGCCCCAAGAGAGCGACTGCCAATGGATCTTTCTAAAAGGTCACAGTGAGATGACAACTATAGGGGATTCTTCCAACTACCTTCCCATCTATGAATCATTCTCAGTTTTACCAGGAATTTCAACCTTGTCTTTATTAAATGTGATTCTAAGCAGAAGTCCTGCTGAAACTTTGAATAAAAACTCTACTGCTGGTGACATTAGATAAGCTGAAGGGAAGAGTCATTGGCCACTTGTCTGCTAACCACAGGAAAACACTACTGCAAGATGGATGATCCATATTATTGATACCACAATGCTGTCACTGTGATGGAAAATTGTACAGGTTTTCCTTTTGTCTTTTTCACTATTTTTTCAGAATGCATCACTGACAGTAGTAATATGAAACTGCTCTTATTTGAAATGTAGTGGCCTAGAAAATACATAAACTGATGCCAGTGCGTTTGCTACAAAACAGAAGAATCCCAGGGGGCTCCTGTTACAAGATTATTCCAATACAGGTCAACTGTTGCAATATTCAGCAACCTAAATATCATTAAAGTAGTTATTTCCTACTGTGTCCTTTCCCATCTAACACCTTTTTGAGCCAAAGCTTTGATATCTCCTCCAGTTGATGTTTTTCAATATGCTGATCTGGCTTGTTCTTGTAAAACACATGGGTGATCTGCAGAAATGAATCTCGTGTTTTCGATGCTACTAAGTGGTGTGTATGTGGGTCACTCTGCACCAAGCTTTGCTTCCTGACTCCTCTGCATGGGTACAAGAGACATTTACTTCATATTTTATCTAACTGGTAAAATTAGGATCTGCTTTCCACAAAACATTCTAGAAATGTAGGCTCACTTTAAGAGCAATTTTCAACATGATCTGGCATGAATTTTACTGCCATGGAAGGCACTGACATCAGGAAATTATTCCCTTCCAAAGTTGCAAGATATATTTTCAAACCAGGAGACCAACCATTGTGTTTATTCATTTACGCTTCTGAAATGTACAGAGTACATTTGGGAGTACACATGGGGAGTACAGAGCCCTCCCCATCCTCAGCATCACTGGGGACAATCAGTGGCAGTTCAGTCTTTCCTGAGCCTTTGAACAAACTTTCCTGTAACTCTTACAACTTAGGCTGACTATATGCAATACCATTTGCTGCTGCAATGACTGTCAATTAACATATGCAAATTACAAATTGAAATATGCAAACCATATGTAGATTGCACTTATTTTTAAAAGGCTCACCTAAAGAGGGGAATGTAGCTGTCACTTTTAACAATAGCAAATACCTAATAGCAAACGCCTACATGTAAAACTGCTAAAAAGACACATCTGTGGTGCAGCATTGAAGCCCCATGCGAACTTCCATCCTCTTTCACAATACGAAGTTTTATAGGATTTTTTTTGGCTTTTTTTCATGATGTATTGCATAAATATGCCTACTAGCAAATGCTTTAAAACAGGATATCTGGAAATATTGCAACAGAGAAGCCTGCACAGAACAACCTTTCTGAATATGTAAGCGAGCACATAATGCTCTATGAGACAGAGAGCAACTTCTAAAACCCCTTGTACCATGAATAAAAAGGAATAACTCAGCTTGGAGCAAATTTCAAAGCCAGTCCCATGTCCTCTATAATGTTCTATCACACACAATAAACTGGGGGCAATTATTTCATCAAGAAGCAATTAATTATTTTCACTCATGTCTTAAAGATGGGTACTCAACAAGTAGAGAATTGAGAAAGAAAGCCTAAAATACTTCCCCTGAAAATACTGCTCTTACAGCCTAGTTCCTAACCTGGGCACAACTGGACAGAAGTGCAAGTGTAGGACAATAAATGTTACTGAACTACTCATAGCAGCAACATTCCCAGAGCAGTCACAGTAGCACTGGGCAAACACATCCAGGTAATCCCTCTTCACATACAGGCATGAAAAATGCCATTATAAATGTGCCATCCTGAAAGGGGTTAAGGACGACTTCTCCATGTGAGCAAACCCCATGCTCACAGGCAAACCCCCTCGGGAGGCAGAGTGGGAGCAGAGCAGGACGTGACCAGCCTTGGCTGCTGGCTGTCACCTGCTGGGAGCTACAAGCCCACAGGGAGACACCACAGTGGCCTTGTGAAGGCTCCTGCCCAAACCAGGGTTGGGTGCTGGCTGAAGCTGCCTGAGCAAGGCAGTGCATGACAGAAGCCCCTTGCTGGTGTCTGTGACCTCCAGAGGAAGAGCAGCAGAAAACTGCAGGGATGGTCACTTTTTTTTAAAACAAATACAGAGGTTTCCACATGTGCCTGTGCTCTAACAGTGTGGTTTGCAACCATTATTTAATTGTAATTTCAGCTAACCATTTTGCAGTAATTGATGGCTGAATAAGAAATCCAACAACTGCCTATATGTCTGAACAAATTATACTCTGCTTATAATACCTTCTTAACTCAGCCACCCACTATGGCTGAAATATTTGATTGCTAAATTGATTTTTCATTAATTTAATCTTCAAGGATGATTATTATTCTGAAGCTGGACCACACACAATAAAAATAGGCATTTTATTACTCATATAGTCACAGGGCACAAAGGGAAAAAGGCATGAGCCCCGGCTGATGTATAATTTGTTGTTCCAATGCCAACTTGCAGAACACCATTACCTCATCACAGTTGGTGTGATAGAAGCAAAATAAATTTGGGGCCCATAAGTCCTTTTAAAAATTCTTGACCTTGAAAATATGAAAGGACTTTGAAGAGATTATTGAATTGCTGTAATAATAAAAAATAATCTCAACACTGAAATTTTAAATTAAGGAAAGCTCTCTCTCATTTCAGACGACATTTGTTATCAGGAAGACAGTGTGTGCTGAAAGTACTCAGTAATAGTTTCACAGTAAATAAATGTTTCTAAAGCAATGGGATGTCACCACCATAAAATACACACTTGCAAAAATTATAATCAATTATCAAAAGGTCTTTAATGAGCTCTACAAATACATGTCACTGAAACTACTCACACAAATGTTTTTGGGAGACTAAGAGGGAGACTGTAACTTACCCACGAAAATTTGCTAGGAAAAATCTATCCCTACTCCAGTGAATAAAAGATAAAGCAAAAAATCATAAATTAGGGGTCAGTGCAAACCTGTAGGAGCATCTGTGGATGGCAGGGAGAGGGAACTCTGCAACCCTGAGACACTTACAGAAACATGGTTTTATTGCAAGGGTCATGGGTAACAAGGCCTGCCTACAGCCACCAGCCTCGGCTGAAGGGAAGCCCCAAGGGGAGAGAGAGAGAGGGGGGTAAGAAGTAAGAGCTAAGAGATGTGATCAGGGTAAGAGAGTTGGCAGGGGTAAGGGAGGTGAGCGAGGTAAGGTAAGAGAGTAAAGTAAGAGGTGTAAGAGAGTAAGGTAAGAGCAAGAGAGATAAGAGAGTAAGGTAAGAGCAGGGTAAGAGCATAAGGTAAGGGGGAAAAGCTAAGGGGCTAAAGGGGAACAGCTAAGGGGACAAGGTCCTTTTTACAATACATTATATCTCCTTTTGTGTTCAATATTCTGATTTACATAGACCAACCGGCGTGAGATACAAAACCTACAGACTTTGCATATAGCCTGTGAGAACTACTATATTACCATATCATTCTGTATTCTAAACTCTAAAGACTACTTTTGTTATCTACCTTTTCCCACATACCTTGGAGGGCTACTCCCTCAAGCTCTTTTGTTTACTACCACCCAATCCATCACCAGCTAATCACTGTCTTCCTGCCTGGCATGTCTACATCTCAAAACTAGTTTTCATTTCTATTTCACTCACAGGTTTTATATTTTTAGTATCTCTTGCCAGGCAATCATATTTGTAGGCTTTTCCTGTCTCACCCTTCCAAACACAAACCATCTTAAAATTCCTACTTGCAAGTGCTTTCTAAGTACCTCTTTTTTTCTAGCAGTCACCATTTTGTAGTTCTTAACTATCCCAGCAGAATACTGCTGACCTCCTCATGGTCTAGAGCGACCAGCTTTATTTCTAAGGTTAATATTCTCCCTTCTGGCAAGATTTTCATTTTATTTCTGGAAGTAACCGAGACCCAAAAGGCTTCACAACAGGATGCCCATCAACTAATGAATTAATCATCTACACCAAAAATGCCTAGAGCCGTGGACTGACCTGAAACTAGTAATGTCTCAACCAGATTAGACCCACCAAGGACCTCTCTTTAATACTGGATCTTTAAAAAAGGGAAATAGAGAAGAAATGAGGAAAAACTAGCTTCTATGTAATTTCTCTACATATTAGAATACATAAGATCATAACAGCTTGTGTGATGAAGGTGTGAGGAAAGGCAGTGTACTAATACAAAAGATATAGATGGTTCTTGACATATGTCCTTTTTGCTGCTTAGCAACATGTCAGTGTACTGCATTCTTTTTCTGTTTCAACATTCTGCAAAAAGGATGTTTATACTGGAAGAATTGATTTTTTGCAGAACCCTATGCACAACCTTCTGCAGACTCTGCAATGGTAAAGCAGTGGATACTGTGCTCTGAAAAGAGCCCAGAGGGTTCTGTAATTGGAATACTAAAATATTTTTCAAACAAGACAAGTGCTCTGCAGTAGTGCAAGTTAGGCAAACCCAAGATGCTCACCTCTCTAAGAATTTTCTTCTCCTTTCTCTTAAAAGAAACTCTTGTCTTTTAAAGTGCTCTATTAAAACATATTGTTTCCCTTCCCCAACCCTCAATGCATGACTATAAAGGAATGAAGTGAAGAAACACTTCATGGTTGAAATTAGGTAACCTTTGTTCACCAGGGCCCCTTTTTTTTCTTGCATATATTTTTAAAATTATTACTATTTTCTAAGGTTGTAATAGCCCATTACAAGTACTTTTAATGGGAAAACTTTCGTGTTTATTTGTTACTGACAAGCATCTGAGGATCAATATTTTTATCTAACCAGAGCCTTTGCCTTTATTATCCTGATAGAAATTACTATCCTGATAGAATTTCTACTGGTGGAATTCACATTACAAGGATCTTAATATCCAAGAGGTTCCTTTCATATTCTATGCCAAATTCAACCTCTTACTTCAGTAAAACTTACCACCACACTTTTCCAGTGAAGTAATTATAGAGAGAACAGATACTACTGTTTTTTGTATTTTTTAAGATTTGCACTTGTGTCAGAAGGGAAGTAAATAGTATCAGTAAATTTTACTGGGATCAAAGGTGGATTATGTTTGCTTAGAAGCACAGAAGTTTTGTTTGCACCCATTTTCTACTTCATACATTTTTGAGACTGTAATGTGGCCTTTATAGTGTATAATATGTCTAATAAACACACACCTGTTCTGAGTCTGATACTTTTGAGTACTGCTGAAGGTATGAATGAGAACATCTGAGTACTTTTGAGCAATGAATTATGAATAAGGATCCTCTTTCTGTACCTCTCATGGAGAGTTTGTCTCACTGTTGAATATCGAATAAGGTTAAATAAATTGGCATGATCTAAGCAAGCCGTATGCATCACATATGATGCATACACAGCTGATTAAGAAATGAAGAACATAAGACTTCAAAAATCTGCAGATTTAGTTCCCAACTGACTCAGCAAATCACATAATATGAAAATCACACCATATAAACCTTTCCATAACTTTACTGATCTTAAAACCAATCCATTTTTCTATTCACTGCTGCTACTGATTGAGACCCTGTTGATTTGATCACTCAGATTAAATGATCATGTTCTTTTAATTTCCAGCCTATATTCACTCATGTCCACTTGTTTTTAGTCTCAAGTGCCACTTTTCTCTGACTCTGCTGTTCCCCCTGCAAAAAGCATGTGGACAGCAAATTAGTCTCCTCTTCCCATTATATTACTACCCTGAACAAGCCACAACCTTTTTTTTTTTGTTTGCAACACATTTTTTTTGCTTCTGTATCATTCTAATCATCCCTAACTGTTCCTAACACTTGCATCACTTGGATTTAATCTTCCTTAAAAGTGGGTGTACAGTTTTTCAAAAAGCAAACTCTCCAGTGATGCTACAACATTAACATTTCCCCATCTCCACAGGAAATATCTCATTTGATACTTTCTAGGATCACATTGCTTTCTTCACAGCTGTATCACATTGGTGACTCATAGTTGTTCTATGACTGATGGTTACACACAGGTCTTTTGCCTCCTCTGTCGTTTTCAACTGATAAGTCTCTAGCAGAAATTCTTTCCAGCAGTCCTTAAGTGCCATCAGTATTCTTAAATTTCATCTTATTTCTATTACTTTAGTTCCCAAGGTCAGAACATTTTTCCTGCATAATATTCTGATCATCCTTTATATCAATGCTGCCTCACAATACATTGCCACCACCAAATTTCATTCCTCCAGCTGTACATTTTTGTGCCAAAGCCATTAATTAAAATGTTAAGTAAGTCAAGTACTCTAGACTGATCCTTGAAAAACTCCACTGATATGTTCCTTCTAGTGTGACAATTCTCTATTTAACCTTTTTACTCAGCTCTATTCCATTCTGCAATGCTACTACCAGTATACACCTTGTTCAGCTGGACTAATAATTTCCCATGTGTGATCCTGTATCAAATGCTGAACTTTGGCTAATATCAGGTTCACCACATTTTCTGAATGTCTAGTTCCTCGATGTAGACTGGGATAATAACTTTGATAAATCTATGTTGCATTTGCTTGAATGTTCTAATACTGTGCTTGCATAAAACTAATTGAAAGGTCAGACAAAATGAGACTGTAGTAAATCACCTCTTAGGAAAATTGTCATTAAAGAAAGTTTATTTCACAGCAACCTATGAAATAAAGACAACTTATATGCAAAAATTTACCTAAAGCACTTTAAAATTGGCTATTAATCAGCAGTGATTTAAAACAGTTGCAAGAAAAAGTATCATTTATAATGTAGATTTGATATAGAGCCTTACAATACAATGTGTAGTAAGAAATAAACATTCTTTTATGAACCTTTGTTTAAAACATAACTATCCTCCTGTATCTATTAACAAACTAAGCATTCAGCATATTCAAAGTACAGGAAAAGAATTGAAAAGCACAGACCTGTGATAATCTATCCAGCTTCTTTCTCATTGACTGTGGAGCGTAGCAAGAAAATAAGTGATAGGCAGAAAAAATAAGAATTACAAATACATGAATTTCTGCTCTTCAAACAGCAGACTTTCTATGCTGGTTAGAAACTTGATTAGTGACTGATTGTGCTCTAGCAAGAGTTTTGAGTTTGCTATTGCTAGAAAGTGAGTGAACATTGCTGTTAGCCTAAATTCAGTAGTTATTATGTGGCTGTGGAAAGAGTTTTTGGAAAATGTTCTGCACCACTGGACCCATTTTTTCCCGGAGCTTTTTAGATCTTTACTGGGGAAGTGTACTTGCCCAGAAGGCAGCCACTAAGCACTGATAACAAGGATGTTTCTGAAAGCATGTAACTAAATTAACACGCCTATCCACAGCTGAAAGGAAGGTCTGACCAGGCTGTAACACTGCAGCTTGCCTGAGCTTTAAACGTCACATTGAATGGAACCACAAATAGTGAATATGGCAGTATTCTATCTCATTTGAAAGGATGTTCTGAATGAAAGACTGCCCAGGCCAGAGTCCAGCTGTGCCTCCTGGGCTTGCCTCATTGCCTTCTCCTGCTTTCTGGGAGTCCACAAAGTCCTGTCTGGGACATGCTGGGGGTGCTCCTGCCCTCCTGGTGTGATGGAGGCTGCTGAAATGGCCCATCATGACTCAGGAGGTGAATATGACAGCTGTGTGTATGGTTGACTCCTGTTTTACCTGGCTCACAGGACAATCACCTCTGTAGTCAGACAGTGGGGTGGGGGCTACCAAACACTTCCCAAAGGAAAGCCTGTAGGGTACTTCAGCCGTAAGTTTGGAAATACTGCCAAGAATATTTCAAATCACAAGTTTCCTCTAGAATATTACATTAAGGTCAGTTCTGCAGCCTTAACTCCAAGTCACTTAAAGATCTGTGTGTGGGATGTTTAAAATCCTGTTTAAAGCTCAGGACTGATGACCCTTTTCCTCAGGTGCAGTGTCTATCATATGAATAATGTTAGTTTCTGCAAGAGTATTCTTCTCTCACTTCCACACTTTGAAGAACAGGTATTGAATTTATTTCCTTCACCTTGGAATTTATTAATATAAACCTGTACATATGATGTTTATACAATTTAAATATGATCTATCCATGACAGTGAATGGGTTCCTGTCATCATTGCACTAAATTTAATCCTGTTTCCAAAAATTGTTACAGAACAGTAAGAAATACTGCTGCCACCTCAGAGATTGTTTGGTTATTGAAATTAGTAAGACTTCCTGGTATATGCCATAGCATACATGAAGGCAAAGTTAGAGCTAAGAGGAGGAATGATGGGAAGAAACAATCTAGTCACACAACTGCAGACAGCGAGAGCTAGATGGAAAAAAAAAAAAAGAAAAAAAGAAAAAAAAAGTGGTCTGAAGACTGAATCAGATGATGTTAATTAAAAGCGAAAAACTATTTTCCCCTATGCTTTCAATATCAGAAATGAAATGTCTAAGATATAGCACTAAGTACCTTGGTAAGGAACAGTTGAAAAAAATGAGGAAAATTAGCCATTTCCTAGATTCCAACATACCTTCTCTTACTTTCTGTTAAAATGTTATATGTGTATTACCACAGATACAGCTGAATATAAGAATAACTCATGTTTTTCTATTTGATGAGCTAGACTGTGCATCATTTTCTACAGCAGCTACTTACATTACTATGGTACTGAATTTCTCCACAAGCAGTGCTTTTGCATGGAACTACAGTAGTCTGAGCAGGAAAATCAGTGGGGATGGGCCCCAGTATTTCACATTATGGAAAGTTGCAACAAAACATATAAAAAGCAGAGTTCACTAGTGCATGAGCTGCTTTTATTACTACAGGAACTGCCAGAATAATTCCTCGTTTGCTGTACATACATCACTGGAATTGGCACTATCTCTAATGACAAAGTTGTCTTTGCAACCCATCGTGTGGACCCATGCATTTTACTGATCTGTCTCATGGACATGTTTGCTTATTCCCTTTTTTAAATTCCTTTCCTAAAGAAAACCCAGGCAAACAGGGTGGGGGGAAAAATCCCATTCTATCATCTTTAGAAAGGCTCCAAACAAAAAAGGAATCTGCTCTGTAACATGTTGCCTTCATTTCTGTGACTTCATGAAGGAGTCCTTCCCCTGACCTTCCCAGTGCCTGCAGGGTTTCTGTTCACAGCACTGCATATCCCCATGCCAGAGCAAGGCAACATGGCACAAGATGCTGCTGACCTGGTTCCTGATGAAGGACCTCAGTTGGCCTCAACTTCCATGGCTCACATCTGCCAGAGCAGATTCTCTATCTCTACCAACAAGCAAGGGGTGCCCTTGGTGATATCTGGTCTCCTGAGTAGCTTCTAAAGGCTGTCCTGGTAGGTCAAGCATGCATAGATGCAACATATTCTACTGGACAAAATTCTGTGTTTAGATTAGTTGAAAGCCATAATAACAACTGCTTGCTTGCAGGTATAGTGCAGTAAAAAGTCGGCATGAAATCCCTTCACACCTCTTCAGAGTGGATATGAAGTAAATAAAATTTAGCTCATCAAAGTGAGCTTCTGGTTAACAACTACTGCTATTTTTTAATTGTTTTCATTATTTTAATAATACAGGCTTAGTTTGCTACAGAAGAAGAATAATTCATGCTTTTTTCATAGGGATATAATGATGTCAAACAGCATAATGGATCTGTAACCAATTTTTAAGCTTAAATAGCTCACTAGTGGATGAACGGTTACCTCATTATTTTATACATTTGTCTAAGGGTGCATGTCTGTGTACACCTACACAAATACATTCCAAATACAATCACCAACAAATCCTGATTACAAAATAAAGGGAAAGCTTTAAAAATCTAACAGGCATTATCACATAAGTTTTAGAAAAATTACATACAGCAGGCCAACATGCCAAATAGCTGTCTCAACAGTTTATATTTGGCACTCAGATGAGTACTTTGTACTTAATAGTCAAACATGTCACCTAAATAGAACACTCTTAAGACATTTTAAACTGTGTAAAACTCTACCTACCCTTTCTAACTTACAGCTTTTCTCCAATTTATGTGACAAATATCTACAAACTTTAAATAAAATAAATCTCTGCAAATCTGATTTGCAGATTCATCATACACAAAGCTTTTCTGAAAATTCTTGAACATTGCTTTTGCCTACATACATAATATGTGAACATAGATATTGTAATTGCCACCAAAAATATTTTATAGGATTTTTATCCCTCCCAAATGACTTTCAAATCAGAATTCAGAATCTGAGTTGTACATCCTCAGTTTGAAAAATCTAATGTTCCTTGCCATTTATGAGGTTTTGATCTAAACAATGAAGAAATACATTAATTAAAAATCATATGTAGACGAGTACACAACATGTACCTAGACATGACCTACAGGACAAATTAAAGTAAAAGCTGAAGTATAATCAACACTGCACATTTTGGTAAGTCAGTGTTAGATTTTTCTCTGAGAGAGAAGCAGTTCCTACTGGGATGTTATTTAATATGGTAGAACAGATTCTAACCAGCTGCTCCTTTTATATCCAGGGAAACAGAAAAAACAGACTGGAGATGTCTTACTATTACTTTTGCAAGCTGTTACTTTGAACACGCTACTTACAATACAGAAAGCAGCTACTGATTCTTTAATGAGGGGAGTACACAGCACAGTATTTGATCCTGTATGCAAGGTATTTCTTCTAATGAAAAATTATTTGACAAGAGAGTACAAAATTAATAAACTATTAACAGGAAAAATCAACAGCACACAGGTGCAAAGGTAAATACGAAAAAATAAATAAATGGATAATACCATTGCTAGTATATTTGCAAAGAACCTTACCCGTGTTATTACATTAACAGCATTAGTCATGTAAATCATAACTAGGTGAAAAGAACAAGTTTGTTGGGTTTTTTTCATACAGTGATAATCTTTATATTAAACCATCTAAAAGTGAAACTCCTACAAATGGACCAGTAAATCACCTGCCCGTCCATAGCAGCAAATCTTGATTTATAAAACTAAAAAAGATTCAGTTGCAAATATACAAAATGTTCTTGGCTGTCATAATTTTCCATATATCAAAGAATATTAATTTTATTGTTTAATTGCCTCTTACAGCCTTACATTCTCAATTTTATCAACCCAGTACAGAATTTGACTCTGATAGTTAGAAGCTGAATATTGTCTTAAGTATCCAGTGTCTCTGCTGACCACTCACTTGGCAGTTGACCAAAAATTTTCCAAGGAAACCCAAACCCTTCCAATTTTAATTAGCAGACTGTATTTAGCATTCTTTCTTACTAAGGGTGTAAAGAATCATGTTAAATACCTATAGCAATCAGACAAAAATAATGGATGTATTGACATTGTTTCCTCTCTCAAAATACCTCTGCAAACAGCAAAACTCTCTCATCTGGAGAAGAGCCAGAAAATCACCTGATAAAGTACTAATTCTCAATATTTTTATGCACTTACAAGATATCAAATGGTATTAAAAATGGCCAACTACTACACTAATGTACCTCCTCCTGGAAAAGACTAAGGGGTTTATTTCCACTTTTCTATCACGGTGGATCTCATGGAGAGTGCTACATGCTTCAGTGCTGGATACACATTAGCCCTGTGGCAATTTTCCTGGAGCTGCACATTTGAGAGACTCATATACCCTAGAGATAGGCTTGTGATTAACTGATATTTCTTATAAAATCCTAGGTTGGACTGGCTAAATGTTGACAGCAAACAGATTTGTACTTCATGCAATGGAGGATATATTATTTACATATTTGAACTGTAGTTAGCACTGTACTTTTCATCTGCAAACTATTTAGTAATTTAGTAATAGGTTTTCTTTGTGAGATTATGAGATGTTCATTGGCCTATCAGGTGCAAACTACAGAGGCCAAATTGCTGAGTGACCTCTTCGTCTTATTTCTCAGGGATTGCTTTTACTGTCAGGGGGTCTTGTGCAAAAAGCTAAGTTTATCATGTGTTTGGGGCACACTCCATTTCAGCGTGTGCAAATATATAACCTTACTTCTTCTCTGGTTCTACAGGGAAGTGACATGGGGTTAGTTTGTGTAAAACAGTAAAAGCTGTTTGGAGGAAAATATTCAGCTCTTCAAGCAGGTTACATGTAAGTGTGTATTACCTGGTATTAGGTAGGAATGCCAACAATAGCAGCATGCAATCCCTGTTCAATTATATGAGGTATCAGGTGTCATTCAAAGGACAAGATCCAGTGTAGAACATGACAAGTTGAATGTGTTGGGGTATTCTAGTGAAAAGCTGGGTATATCAATTTGATTTCAGCTCAGGGATGATGAAGGTACTTTCTAATGCTTTTGTGCAGGGGTGAAAAACGAGTTAGTAAATGATGGCAAGAAACCCTTTTCCAAGCACCAGAACATGGTATAAGGTACTAAGGATACTATTTTCTTAGTTATAAGATTTTATGACTACTTCAGTGTTTTCTGACTGTTTTACCTTTCGTGAGACTCTAAAATTAAATGTAATTTCAAAAAGTTAAATACTCTACAGTGGGTTTACATTCTGTGTACATCCAAAACAGCTATCCTGCACATTCCCTCACTAAGCACCTAGGGAATGCTAATATTAAATACAAAATAGATACATGTTTTCTTTCTCTTTCAACAGCAAGAAGTTAAAAAAAAAATAAACATTTTCTATTGTTAATTAAACAATATATACAGATATTATTCAAATCCATTTTCAAAACACATTAGCTAACTAGAGAACTGCACAGCTGAGTCACACACACCAAGACAGAAGTCAGTAAAAATTACAGCTGTCCACTGCAGCTGTGGTATCCATTATGCTGGGATTTAACAACAGAAAATAGAAATCCCACTGGAGGCCAGAAAGCTAGAGAAGAATGGACTATAAATCAAGCAAACATATCGCTGTTGCACTTTTAAATAGCATCCATCCATTTGAGATATCTAAGTAATGGATAGGCAAATTGTGTCAATATTATAACAAAATTCTTAAAACACACCACTGAATGTCATTGCAGTTTTTAAGGATACAGTTAACAAGAACATCACATTCATGTGACTTTTTGTACATGCCTAATTTTAACACAGAGATGCTGGGTTGTTTTTTTTCATTCTGATACTTATCATCTCTGAGATGCACAGTGCCAATAAGGTGTCTTAACAAGGGCTGGAACTGTGTCTTGTTACATGAAACTGAAGAGGCTGGTGGGTGTATCTGGCCCATGTGTCACTCATCAGGCAGAGAAGGGTGGAACAAGAATATGTCCTTTAAGGATATATAGTAAGAGAAGGTTTTTAAGTTTTCTTTGATGGGATATGCATGTTCCCAGGGATATAACCTACAAATAGAAGCACCCCTAAAAGAAAGGTGAATCATAGATGAAAAGTTATATGCTTGCAGTTTCACCTAACCTTAGTTGGCTATTTTTGTGAATCGGTATATACTCAAACTAAAAACATCTAATATATTGGCACATACTTTTCCAGTAGGAAATTAGGGTGTAACCTAAGTGCTGTCTTCAGTTTTAAGCTCCCTAAGAGACAGCAGTTCATTTGATCCAGCCAGATAACTGCTTCTAATTTTACGGGCCTAATCTGACCCTTTTGTTTCCCATAATCTGCTAAAGATTCTTCCATTCCAATTTCACCAAGAAAATCAACCTTTGAGTTAAAAAAAAGCCACTAGTCTCCCAGAATTTCTGCCTGCACCATTACAAAATACAACTTGAAGACTGGGGGAATTCAGAAAGAGCACTGGGTTTCCTGTGTTGTCGCGGTGTTTGGGCTCTGGCTGAACTCCCAGTGAAACCCATGGGATTAGGGAGCCCTGGCTGTCAGCTGTCCATCACATGCCTTCACAACTGGGACTTCACAACAGTTCCTATGTGGGCTGATCAGCACAGGGAGCGTAATCACCAGGAAGAAGAAAACCGGGAAGAAGACTGTTAAGTAGTTGAATTGAAGTCAGTTTCTCCTACCAAATCTTTGGGTCTGTGTCAGGTCCTTAAAATTACATTCATCTATATGGCTGATTCCACAAGGTCTCAGCCTGTTCTCCAGCTAATCCCAGCTGGACTGTGCCTGAAACATCCAGTGCTAACTTGAGTGCTGTGGAATGGAGTGGCCAAACAAACCACAGCTTTCATTTCAGCTGCCTGGGCAAGGTTTCAGCCCTTGAAGGACTATGCCATACCACAAACTGGACCCCCAAACAAACAATCCTTAGCACATGTGCTAAGTGAGATGGTATTTCTTGGGACTTATTTCCAGCGCATCTCCCAACACCAGCTCTGGTGATTAATTCTCCCTGAAGGTTGCAATTTCTCCTCTGCTATTTCTGTTATTTACCTCCTGTCCTATCCAAAGGTTGTTTTGTACTATTTTTTGGTACTATTTTATTTTATTTATTGTAGGTAGTGGCTCTCTTTCACATGACTCAACACAGGAACATGAGACAGGACATGCCAGGACACTTTCTCACCTTTTTAAGGGGGGCCTAGTCAGTGCAATAGATTCAATTGCGACCAGAGTCAGCTAGCAAATGCCTGGCTGTGTGAGAGATCATAACTACTTTTAATTTTTTTAAAAAATCAAAAATTATTTTTACTTTAAGACAATCTGAGTTATTGTAGTTGCTCTTCTGTTGTCAAAATATGTAGGAAATACTTAAATGCTAAGAAAACTACTTCCATTGAGAAACAGATATATAAATATTTCTTCATTTCAAAAAGACTTCACAGCTTAAAGACCAGCTGTTAGTCTTTATTTTTACATAATTTCTCATTTTTTTCAAAAACCATAGTATGACTGCAAAACCTCAAAAAATGTATTTTTGTTTCTACAGAACAAAATCTTTTCCTAGTATTCACCCTTTTTCACTTATCTGAAAATGCATTATACAGAGAATTCAGAGTCACTGTCAACTGTGGCATAATAAAGCTCTTCTAAGTTTCTTTTGAAAATTATCTGGAACTTGTAACTTCCTGAAAATAAGTTTGCTGTTGTATTCTGTGTAATTTCAGCACCAAATCCCAGTCCCGGCTGTGCATCCATGCCCAGAGTTGAGCTTTTCCTTTAACTTAACAGCTGAGAGAGTTCAAACAGATCAGACTCCTGGTCACAACACAGATTCTCAGAGCATCTGCTCATGGAAGGCCCCAAACCAGCCTCCTCAACATCTGCACCTCAGCACAGCAGCAACTGGGACTTCTACCCCATCCTTGCCAGTAGAGAACTCATGCACCCAAATACTCCCTAACCAAGCAAAATGTACAATCTGTGTTTGCATGTATCTTCCCTTCCCCTTCCAGGGAAAGAAAAAACAATGACAAAAAAAGCCTATAAAACATAATAAATTTACAAGAAAAAAACAAACCAGGAGTTACATGATGTCTTCTTTTTTCAATATATGCAACTATTTTACACACAAAAAAAGCATAAAAATGTAGACTGCTAGGGTTTTTATTTTATTGTCAGTGGGCGTGCAGCTGTATTTTAAAATCGTCTGTATTTTCAGGCAGGTAAATTCATAATGTGAATACTACATTAATATTGTAGGATATGATTCTGCAAAAGAGTTATGCATGTATTAAACTTTACATATACAATAAGCCCCATTGAATTCAGGAGCTGGCTTGAAAGAGCACTGCAAATGATACAGTTCCAAAAATAATGAACTGCATTATTCATTACATGTATAAGAAAATAGCACGGTATATACATATGTATGCTTGCGTACATTTTTATTATAGACAAGAGCTCTGGTTAAGTTTGCCCAATATTTTTTATTATAATACATTGGTTTCAGTTGCTTACGTCTTTGCCAAGCTGTAATTTTTTCACTGAAATTTTCCAGGCTAGGTTTTTGCCTCAGATGAAATTTTATCTTTTAACTTCCAACAAAAGCAGTTTCTATCTCTCCAAAAGAAGAAAGCATGTTAGAAAAACATGTTGTTTGCAAAGTCATACTCTTTTGCTTTACTGGGAAGCTCCTATATTTTGATGTGTGAAGCAAGAATGGAAAGAATGGAAGGATGAAGAGAAAGGGTGAAATGCAAAAGTTTCCCTAACATCTAGAATATGGTTGTACTGTGATTGAAAAAAATCACCTCTCAAAATTCTGATTACTAATGTAATTCACAGATATGCTATGCCTGTCCTTTTGTATATCTGTCTGTATTTCTCTCTGTGCCTTTATATTACAAACACATGGTTCTGTCCTCTGCTTTGCACCAACCCTAGTGCATGTGCAGTCAGGTGGCAAGTGAGTTTAGGGAGCTGCTATGGCAGGACAATAACCAGCATTTAAAGTAATTAGGCTTCTATGGACCTGAACTTTGAAATATGTGATGCAAATGAAGCTGGAAGATGAAATGTGGGAAAAGTAAAAGAACTATTTAATCTAAAAGAGAATGTTGATATGGCCAAGAAGAATAGCTGTGAGCAGTCATGGAGAAATGTAAACTAGAAATTACAAAAATAATTTTTAAGCATTACCACCTTATATTCCAAAATAACTTTCTGACAGCAGTACTGAGAAAACAATCCTAAATAATGGAGCTTGACCAATTTAATAAAGGGATTATATGGCCTGTGGTGCCACACTACTGGACTCTGTTATACTCCCTCAGTAGTGGCATTCAGAGCCAAACTCCCTGGTCACAAAAGCATCCCTCCTTGATGAGCACCAGCATGATCTGCCGATGCCCTCTAGAGCACAGGAGAACCCGTGTGGGCTCAGTACAATGTGTACCTGAGTCTGCTGCCAGCTGCAGTGGGAGTGGGTATCTGCAGACATTGTAACCCATCACACGAGGATCTCGTGCCGAGAAAGTCACAGGTCACTGAGTGCATCACATTTCTGCCCTTCTTACACTTACCACCAAGTGCCTGCAATTGCTGCTAACGATGCAGGAGGACCATCTCAGCACCGCATCAGAAACTCTAAAGTTTGAAAACAACGGTGATGCTGTTGGCTTTTCAACTCTAAATTGAGATCTTCCCCTTGTGTGTAACTTCTAATTACATGAGCTCCCGTTATTTTTGCCACTGGCATGGGAAAGGATCGTTTAAAAACCTTTGCTAACATACTACATACATCCTGACTTATATGTGAAAGTAGTTACTACCTATGGAATTCATTTCAACACACTTCTTAGGCCGCCACGAAGGTAAGTCTCTACTTCAGTTCCTCATTTCGCTGCATGCTATAGTTCATGCATTCCCTTAGGACACAATTTTTATTTTTAGAGAAGCCTCTATTTGCTGACTGTTGTGAAAGGAACACTCAGGAGATGCGATTAGCAGTCACTTGTTTCAGTAAACATTGAATGTAACATATGCCTCTCAAGTAATGTGTATCCAAACATACAATTTACAAATAATTAACATCATGTTAATTAGTCACATTAATTTATGCCACTTTGTGGAATTATTTCCTCAGAGTCTTTAGGAATGCTGCCAGCAGTTTGAGCCAAAGAGTGTGAAAATTTGCTTGAAGTAACTGTTGTGACTGGCTGTGACACACAGCTTGAACAACAAGCGACGAGGGGCCACAGAGGCTGATTGAAGAGCGGGGAGGCGCCGAGGTGGATTGGTGCTGACAGCGCCGGGCACGGGCAGCAGCCGGGCACCGCTCTCCGGGCAGGGCTGGCGCACACGCTCCCGCTTCCTTGCGTCCTGCCCCACGCCTCGCTCTCCAAAAAACTCACACAGGAGGTGCTCAGCAACATCCTGACAAATTCTTGTAATTACTGAGGGTTATTTCAAATGATGCAGCTTAGGAAAAAAAAAAAAAAAAAAAAAAAAGCTGTTGAAACCGAACATAACTTCAGAACTGATAAATGCCAAAATTAAGCTTTAACTTCTCCAAAACAAAAGAGAAGCCATTTGGAATACTGGCACAATCTCAAAAAAATCAGGCACGGCTATTCTTAAATGTGTGAGAATGGAGCTACTAAACACAGCTGTCCATTTCAGTAATACAATATGAAATGTGCCTTTTATAGAAAAAGAAAAAGAGTTGCTGTCTGAGAACTGAGATGGTGAGGCCAAACACAGGAAGAAACAAAAGAAGCTATCTGCCATCACTTAGGTTTTACAATCAATAGTTCTGTTTGCATGAATAATGATATATTAAAACTATCTAACATTTGTTTTGGGACTGCAACAGTTCAATTTTTAGGAAAAACAAAATGACTCCAGATCAGTAATTGACTGGGCAAAGAATAGCATCACCAATTTCTCCTAACGCACCCAAACTCCAAATCATTGGGATATTAGAAACATCCCAGCTCGCACTATATATTCATTACATTTCTACAAGAAAAAGACCAGACTGAAAAAAAACCCACCTCAAATGATAAATACATGCAGTATTCTAGGAAGGCCATGCTATGGATGATAATTAGACACCCAGAGAGTCAGGCCCTGAGAAATGTATTAAGAATCTTTTTTTATTAATCCTTCTTCCTGTGCCAAGGACCATGAGCTATGATGTTAATACAAACTGACTTATGCAGAGTTTAAAAAAACTACAGTGTTGTCCCAGACTTGGGGTTTCAGGGCAGGGAAAATCCCCAATGGTGCCTATCTTGCCTTACTGCAGCACAAGCACTTCTGCTCTCTCTCAGACAGACACAATACTTCTGTGAATTACTTCAACTGGTTGCCAAGAAATAAAGATTTTTCTGCTGCTGCTGTTTGCACTCCTCTTCAGAAGCAACTGCTGGGACTTTAAACAGAAATGATGACGAATGATTTGGGCCTGATCTGTTGCCCACTGAAATCACTGGACAAAATCCTCTTTTCAAATGAGCCACATTTCAGTTTGCACTGTGTACTCCTGCACAGCACTTGCATATATGAGCACATTAGCAAACTGCTGCCTCTGCTTCTTAACAAGCTGCATGGAGAGCGACAGATAAGAGTACCATATACAGTGCATATTAAATGCCAGCTGGGATGACACATAAAGTTTTGAAGCTCTCTATCACCTTTTACACACTTGTCCCACATTCAGCTGTAGACAAAAGTATCCATATGCATACCACTGCATGTAGTACAAGTAAAGAACTTGTTGCCCCCATCCATCATGGATACCTTCCCAGAAATATGGAAATCTAGGTTATCTACCTCAACCAAATCAGCTGGCTGCAGAAATAAACAAATAGGTAAACAAATACTATATAATACACATTATATATAATTTTATATGTATGTATATATATATATATGCAAAGCACAGAATGTGACTGAGAATTTGATAGCAAGGTATCTTTCACAGTGTTTAGGAGGTTCACTCTGCCCTTCAAGTGATCAGGAAGAAAGCAGTGCAACACTTCTCAATCTAAAAGCTCACTTAGTACAAGCATTCTTACTGCATCTCAATTCCAAATTTATCTTAAATGCTAGGAGATGTATCCTGTCTTTTATTTGAGCCGATAATAAATCACCCTTCGCTGCTCACACACTTTTGAAAGAAGAAGTCACAAAACATAAGTATGTATTTCAAGGCTTTTCAAGGAATAATTTTAAGGATTTAGTTCAGCTTGTCTAAGGATGCCAACATCCTCTGAAATGAGGCTATTGAAAATATTAATCTAGGCCTAGATTGTGTGCTGGTGCCCTCTGTATTTGCAGGGTTGTGGTATTTTGCACTGTTGAGTTTGATTTTTTTGACAATAATACAAAATTTCCCCCTAGTCATTTTTGATGCTTAATTGTGAGCCTTTTGCTAGAGCAGCTGGTCTTGCTGAAAAGCCCCCATAACACATTCAGGATGTCTGACCATATGGCACCTTCCTGTACTCAACAGAAACTCTTCAATTCTACCAGCATTGTACCATCCCTCAGCCCCCTTCAGTGGAGCTGTTTTGCCCACCTGTTGTCTCTCATGCTTTCTTTTGAGTGTATTTTTTACAGTCCTTTTTTTATATATAATTTGTTATATGTGCATATATATCAGCCACACAAAAGGAACCTAAGTATTAGATGGCCACAAAACACACCACATTAGAAACATGTGCCATTAATTAATAAAAAAATCAATGGCAGTTATGCTGGAAACATTATAAGAGAGAAGAGTCTAATACAGGAGACAGTAAATTAGTTTCTAGTTTGGGTTGAAACATCATTTTCTAAATTAGTTTGAGTTTAATTTATAATTTATACATGCTGTGGCCAAAAAGAACTGCTCTGATCATCTAGTCTGACCTTGTCTATACACAGAACAGAACTTTCCTGAGATGCAACTCTTTAAAGAGTTATCTCATTTCATTTTAGTCTCCAACTGATGAGTCTGCCACCCTCCCTGGTGAGCAGTTCCCATGCTAAATTACCTTAATACAAGGAAAATCTGTCTCCTTTGAGGCCAAATTTGTTCAAGTTCACTGTTTACCCATTGGACCCTCATGTGCTTTTGTTTGCAATGTCTAAGCTTCCAAAAAGCCCGTGTTCCATAGGTAATTATCCATGTCCAGTCCTAGAGTTATGTCTCAATTGCAAACTGACTCAGCTCTTTCGGCTCCTTAGATAATTTCTCTAAGATTTTAATTGTACTTCTCTGTACCTCTTGATTCTATGGCATTTAATTATAGCAGATACTGTTTCACATTGTCTTTCACTGCAGATGGTAAACTTCTCATTTTATCCATCATTTCATCTCCTACTTCTCTTTAAACATTGAACAGAATTATTAACTAATTGTTTCTGTATTTTATTTTTTTTTATTATTTGATTTTATATTCTTCATATTGCAATGAGCCTAGTCTTGGATACAGATGACTTTTATTCCTAATATCCTCTAAAATATTGCTTACTATTTTAATTCGATTTCTATGTATATCTCTCTGATTTCTTTAGCTCCTCTTCTTTGCTGCCTGCATTTTTAACCTGTAATTTAAATTCAGTGCTTCTACTTCCACTTTTCCCCATTATTTCTATATTTATTTGCCTTACTTTTGAAAGATGATTCTATATGTCATCTACCAGGGACTTTTCAGAATGTTTTTAAAGCCATGGCTTTTGGATCCACCAGGACAATCTCTGTCAACAATACCAAAGACTTAAAATTCCAAATTTAAATATAATATTGCCATCATTTATGCCAGGAGAGACTTCAGCTTTGGTTAAAAGGTGGGGTTTTTTTAAGTATAAAGTGTAGACTTTACTTGCTGGTGCAACAATTTCTATTCACATATATAATGATCATGAGTTGCACATGCAACAAATGCTTTTCAGATATTTGGTGTTAACTCCTGGTTCATCTCTAGAACTCCCTGTCCTGAGCAGTATTTCCTGTGCTAATAAACAAGGATCTTTGCTTCAGGAATTCAAAGGTACCTCTGATCCTGCTCACATCCAAATTCTCCATCACACTACAACTTGGGAATCCTTACGTTCCAGGATTTATGTGCCTAATGGGGAAAGCCTTTTCTTAAGCATGGATCAGGTTTAACAATGAGTGCCTTAGTTGGAAAGAAAGAAAGAATGAATCTGGGATTTCATTTCTGTTATCTATATACACTGAAAAATGATGAGCCATGTGCCTCTTCAGAGACTGGAGAGCTTTTGGCTCATATTAAGACAAATACCTGAGATAAGAATGAAGGTATTGTTTGGTCATTTCCTGAAAGCATGTAAAATCATGCCCCGTTGTACACTTCTCTGACTTTTCTCAACCTCTTATTTACCTAAATTTTAATCCAGTTCAACTGTTTTATTTAACCATTCCACAGTGGAGAGTACTGTTGGGCCCATATGACATTCTCCCATTACATTCAGTCTAAACCTGCTCTTCTTCATTTCTCTCCCTTTCAAACAAATGGACTTGAGCTTTCAAGCAATGCTGGTCAGTCCATACCCATTCAATTACAATGCTCTTGAAAAGTCTCCCAGAAGCAGATTCCTTCTTTGTTACGCAGCTTTATGGTTATGCTGCAGCAAAGAGGAGTTGTAGCAATGAATTTGGGGGCAGAGACACATGTTTCTCAATACTTTGATAATCTAACATCTAATGATCTGAACATCTAAGAACAAAAAACATGTTCTTGGAGAGAACAGCATGCTTCCTTCATGGCGTGTAGAGCTAAACGTACTTCTCAATGTTTACATACAGATGTAGAGAAGATAGCCTTTAAATTCTTATGTAAGCAGAAGCATATATAAAACCAGGCACATGCAAGGAATTCTTACGAGAAAGGATTCAAAACAGAGATGTGAAATCTTTCATGGGTGTGGGTTTTCATTGTTGATGTGGTAATCTTTCCATCTGATTATCACAGAAACAGGCAGATGCATGCAAAATCACAGTTACAAAACAAATTAAATTTACACGGCCAATCCTCAGAACTGTGTGTTTGCAAGTGTAATATGCACTATTTGCCTGGTAGTCAATCACAACTAAACTTGTACATCCCTATTAAATACATTAAAAATACAATATTTAAAAGTGTCTTCAGTGCATTGATGCAGATGCTCTATAGTCCATACTGATGGGTTACTAACTATATTAAAGTCCATACTGTATTGAGGGCACAAATTTGTTGTAGACATTGTATATTTCTTAGTTTCCAGGAAAGGTTATAGTCTAATAATAAAATATATTTTTCTGTTTCTAGGATCCTTATGTGTGTCCTCATGCAAGTTCTTCTGAAATGTTTCTTTTGTTCCATTTCAGAGTTGTTTTTTTTTTTTTTTTTTTTTTTTTTTTTTTGGGTTTTTTTGTTTTTTTTAATGAAAATTCAATCCAGTTTCTTTTTAACACTAATAGACTCAAAAAATCTGTATAGTAGGGTGAGACTGGATTCCATGCAGGGGGGTACTAGCCAGAAAAATTCATCCATTTAACACAGGACCGTGTGCCTATGTGGACAATGTGCATCTGGAATTTGAAACTGCCTAAACTAACTTTAGATCTTAGGCTATCAAGCTATCTTTGTACAAACTTACAGTCAAGCAAAAATTGTAGGAAATAATTTATAAGAAAGCCACAGGCAATGGCTGCAAGGATAACCAAAGTGGGCAAGGGTGATCAGCAGTGAACAAGGCAGGCAGAAAATACAGCAAGATTCTGCCCTACTGATGTGGAACCACACAACCTGGAATCCAAGGTTACTTTTTAATAAATGTCAATATAGAATTAAAGAGGTACTTTAAAAGGCATGTATGCTGTACTTTGATCTCTTCATACTGTTTTATCTGTACATGAAAAATATATAGTCAATGGAGTGAAGACAACAAGAGTCTAAAGGAAACTTGGGTTTTTTCAGCTTTTTCATCTGCTTTGAAATCCTCCTTAGACATATGTTTTTGCTTAAAATAAACAGAGGTGAATAAATCAGTTGATCAGCATTCCCCTGGAGCTGCCTGCATTAACTTTCTTGGCATGATCTCATCACTTAAGTCAATATGACTTAAGAGTTTCTCTAACAGTTTATTTGCTTCTAATTCTATACTGTTCCTGAATCTAAATTTCAGTCTACTGCACAGAAAAATGGATAGCCCAGAGATTTACTATCACAAGAAACAGAAGTTTCCCTTGTAGACCTGAAAAAGTGGGCTGCTTTTTTTCAGACATAGAAAGTTCTCCATATGGTCAACTTTGTGTTTAGGAGTAAATCAGAAGTATTCCAGAAGAAACATAATCTTTGTACCTGCACCTCAGTACTTCATATTACTAAATCCAATACATCCATCTTTCTTCTCTCCAGACTTCGCTACATATCATTTGGCTGAAAAAGCCAGACAGTCTAGTTGAAAAACTGTATTGTGGGGAAATGCCACGTGGACTTGTTTGGAGACACTGGCTCTTTTTCTCACCACTTGTGAACGCATTCAGGGAACAGGGAGATGCAAATCACCAATTTGTTCGCTCAGATGTTTACTTATTGACTTATTTTCCTAAGTGACTACATACTTACAGCCAATAATGAGGCCTTCGTTTTCACCTAACAAAGGAGCATTTGGAAATGAACAGATGTAGGATGCAATTTGGCAGCCGCTGCCTGTCCCCGGTAGCGGACTATACAACCAGGCAGAGAGAAAAGAAGAAATGCGCTCCTACTTTAATCCTTGCGTCGTCCAAGTGGGGGGCTGGGGGCACCCACACGGGTGGATTAGCTTTTGTGGAGACACGGGAGCACGGTTGCTGTAGAGTGGCAGGGTCGCGCTGTGCAGCACCGCCGAGGGTGGGCATTGCTGCCGGCGGTGATGCCAGCGGGGCCAGCAGCCAGGGCCGTGCCGAGCCCCAGCAAAGCCTCATGGCCGGGGGCTGTGTCCCCTGGGCCATGTCTCTGGGCCGTGCCGAGCCCCAGCAAAGCCTCATGGCCGGGGCTGTGTCCCCTGGGCCATGTCTCTGGGCCGTGCCCCGCGGGCAGGGGCAATGCTGAGCTCCCCATAGCCTCATGGCCGGGGCTGTGTCCCCTGGGCCATGTCTCTGGGCCGTGCCCCGCGGGCAGGGGCAATGCTGACCCCCACCACAGCCTCATGGCCGGGGCTGTGTCCCCCGGGCCCTGCCCTGAGGGCAGGGGCAATGCTGGGCTCCCCACAGCCTCATGGCCGGGCCTGTGCCCCCCGGGCCCTGCCCTGAGGGCAGGGGCCATGCTGACCCCCAGCACAGCCTCATGGCCGGGGCTGTGCCCCCCGGGCCCTGCCCTGAGGGCAGGGGCCATGCTGACCCCCAGCACAGCCTCATGGCCGGGGCTGTGCCCCCCGGGCCCTGCCCTGAGGGCAGGGGCCATGCTGACCCCCAGCACAGCCTCATGGCCGGGGCTGTGCCCCCCGGGCCCTGCCCTGAGGGCAGGGGCCATGCTGACCCCCAGCACAGCCTCATGGCCGGGGCTGTGTCCCCCGGGCCCTGCCCCGCGGGCACACCGCGCCGGGAGCCGCAGCCCGCCGATGCGGGGACACGCAGCAGCCTCCCGGCGGTGCCCCAGCTGCCGCAGAAGGAGCCTACAACCACTCTGGGAAACAAGACTGAATGAGCCGGGGGCATTTCGCACAAGAAAAGACTTTCTGCATCAGTGAACAGATTCTTTTCCCCCAGAACCACTCCTGGCAAAGGCTAAGCTCTCTCCCAGGTCTGCCTCAGCCTGCTGCTAACTAAGCATGAGCAGGTAACAGCACAGCCTGGCGTGTAGTCTCCAAGGGGCCCTTCCTTCCCACAAAAAGTGGCCATCAGCAAAACAGACAGCAACAAATATTTTTGCTCTAAATCAGCACTCTCTGATGAGATGGCCGGTGAGAAGCACTTGGCTGAAGCAGTGCAGCAGCGGGAGCTCCCCGGGCCCCTCAGCCACAGCGGCGCACGGTCCCGCACCCGACCTTCCCCCCGGGAGCCCCGGCAGCCGCTGCCGACAGGGGCGGCATCTGAAAAGTACCCGGAACCGTAGTAAAACACACATTTTAGCATTCGTTTAAAGAAGCTAACAGCTTGAGTCTCTCCCTTTGATCAACACTGAATTTCATAAAACAGTAACATTTCATACAGAAATTTACATACAGAATTTTATTTTTCTAGACGTACTACACCATTACCACCTTCTCATATAACTAGCAGTGCTTCTATTTTTTTTTTTTTTTTTTTTTTTTTTTGGGGGGGGGTGTGGTGGTTCTGTTTGGGGGGTTTTGTTTGTTTGGCTTGTTTGGGGTTTTTTTGTTTTGGTTTGGGGTTTTGTTTGTTTGCTTTGTTTTGGTGGTTTGGGGGTTTTGTTTTTTTGGGTTTTTTTGCTGTTTGACTTACTTTCTCCCTGTTCTCTTCTAAATCACATGTGTTACTCCTGAACACTCCAGTTTTCTTACAAGAAATAAATCTAAGATCCTGACCACTGGGGGCATTGGAAATCTTATTAAAAAAATTGAGGGTAAAGTGTTAGTTTTGCCCAGTTTGCCAAAATCTAATTTGGGGCGTCACATTATGTCTTTGTAACCTTCCCTTGTAATTTCAGCTGGATAGAGCTGCACACTATTACCATCCTTTGTGTAAAAATCTGCTTTCTGTGCCAGCATTTCTGGTGCAAGCAATTTCGATCTTTTATAGATTGTGTCAGACCTTCATATTTCCTTTTTGTTCTAGTGAATTCTTTCTGAGATAGAATATCCAGTGACATTAACAACAGTGTTACCAAAATAGTGAACAAAATCTGAAAAGAACAGTAAGAATGCACTTGAGCAAAAGTAAGCATGCACAGGCTTAAAATTAAATATCTCTCTGTTGAACTGCTATACTGAGCAGAACTGATAAAATGTGAATACACAGAAGTATACTATTGTCCTATTTTGTCTCATCAACTTCTAACTCATACATAAGAAATAAACCTATTAAGACATAAACAATAATAAGAAAATATATCAGACTATTAGCTAAACAAAATAGAAGCACAGTTTCTTGATATTCCATCTACCACAAAAAGCAACCTGTCCAGAGCAGAATATTTGATCTCCTAGGGAAGAATAAAGAACAGCTTTGAGTTTTGTATAAGCATTTGTAATGAAGGATTACATATAGTTGATTATTTTAAGTTTAATATTTCTCAGCAAATTCCCCATTTCCCACCAAGAAAAAAAGAAACATTCATCTATTTCAGTAACTCTTTACTCCAGTTTTAACAGAACCAAGATACCTATTCCAGACAAATATTCCTTTTGATATTTACTACTTAGCTACAAATACTGGGGTGTTTGGTAAAAGAATGCTACCAGTTGCTCTGTGGTGCATTTTTGGGGAGAGCAGCTGTACTTTGGAGGAGGCTTTTGTAAGCTACTTGCCCTAATTAAGCTTTAATCTATAAATCCCATTATGTAGATCAGTTTGTATAGCTACAGTCGCATTTAAAATTACCCTTCACTTTGTACTGGAATAAGTACAGGACAGGAACGAATATTTTCAGATTGCTTTGCAAAGTTTTAAGACTTGCGTTTTCCAGAGTAAATTGCACAGGAGTCACATAGTTACAATTGTTACCACGCAGAGATTTGCAACACTCTGCTTAGAATCAAGTTGTTCTCACATCTTTCAGTAGAATTATTTTTTTTTAATCCCTACTTTGTTAGTAGACTTCATATAGCCAGCAAGACACATTCCTTCAATTTTAAGTGCTTAGAATACATTGCATCTGAAACATTTTTTTTAGGTCAGAATAGACTGTGTGGAGTGGATAAGTCCACAAAGAATCAGTACAACAAGAAAAGAAAAATAAAAATGGATACTGCTTCCCAACAGCTTGTTTGAATAAATCTACTACTGAAACAAAAACCACATAGTTCCTCTGCCCATCTTCTAAATATTTCCAAACATTTCACAGTAGCAGTTTACAGTGTGTATGTTGTACAATTCTTATAAACTGTTGGAAGCACTGATGTAAACAACCTCCATTTAATATTGTGCAGTGATAATTGCACAGGAACGCAGGCACAGGGTGGAAGCATGATTTGCATGAGGTGTCAGCACACTTCCTCTTGCTTGGTAAGAAATTAGTAGCCAAGCACTAGTAGTCATTTGAACCCCTTTTCACCTACTTGTGTTTTCAGTCTATACCAAAGATTTATAGTCAGATGAGTAACTTATGTACATTTGTGCTGGAGAGAGTGGTGCTGTAACTTCACCTGTAACAGGGGCACAGAAGATAACACTTTGGATCATGGAAGTCAGACAAAACAGCTGCAGTTTGTACAGCAGTTGCCTCTATCTGCCTTCTCCTAGTTGAGCCAACACAGATCACTTCTGCAATCACACTCAAAGGTATAATGAGTGACAAAAACAATGGTAGCTCCTATAGGTGTCAGATACACCTATATGGACTTTTCATACAGTATACTCTCAGTTTATTACCCCATAAATCACATTTAAACATCACAGGCAGCACCAGCATCTGGGCAGGAAACCTGCAAGGGAGCCTAAAGGGGGCAGGAGAGAGACTGTAAATTCAGCAGAGGCCACTTCTCCCCAGAAACCTGGACAGCAGGCCTATTTTCCTCCTGCAGGGCTTTGGGCCATCAAGCTTTTTCAGGAAATGTAGAACTCACAACTTTTTGAAAAGCCACTCCAGAGAGATCAGGACCCATTATACACAGATTTTTTTTTCAATGGGATGGTAATGTTACTGCATCTACTGAATCACTCCAAAAGTTTCTGTGTAGAGAGACCCCTTCCCCAGATGTGCTGGATCCTGCATTGTGCTGCTTTTCTAAGCCCATTTAAACAGCTGTTGCAGCTCATTCATGAGCTGGCCACTATGATTCAGTTCTTATTCTACAAAAATAATGAATCCTACCTATTCTCCAATAACAGTCCAAATCATTTCAGTAGCACTAACGCAATCTGTAGTGTTTCAGACCATTACTCTGAAAACAGCAATTGTGTTCTGTTTTATACGTGCCATCTATGTAACAATTTAAGTTTGTAAATCACCTCTGAATCCTTTGTGGTGCAAGGTGCTGTATAAACTCAAGCTATTATCATTCCTACATTTCACTGCTCCATAAATGAGATACTACAGCAGCTCCTTCCAACAATATGTTTGTGATCACATAACCCTCCATCCCCACTATTTCATTTTTACTGGAATTAGTGATTAACATGAACATCACACCCTTTCCTATATCCCACTTCTCTTTGGGGTTTGGATGTTACGCCTGGCAACAGTGCACTGTCTTTCTGTAAGTGGTTTCATTAGAATCAGAGAAGAGCAATTAAGTTGGCTATTAGGATGCAAAGTGTGCAGGTCAGTGCAGCTTCTACCAGGCAAACACACCTTTAAAACACATCCCTTAGATTTCCATCTGTTTTTGAAAGATTCAGGAGACAAAGCACTTCCTGAACAAATTGCAGCAAATAGCTCCTTTACACACAATAAGTTAATTTCCATTATAATTTCTTTAAATGGGCAAAAGTTAAGGAAAACAATTGATGATTTCTATAAAAAGTTTAAAATAGGAGGCAGTCAGTGTCCTTGTCTTCATTCTCTGCTTTCCCCACAAGTTGGTTTTTTTGTTTGTTTGTTTCCAGGGGTTTTCTCTCACCAGGGCCCCGCTGAACAGATCCCATTTGAACAGTTTATTATTTCCCCTCCTCCTTTTTGACGTGCCACAGCAACCTGAGGGAGTCAATACTCAAAAGAGATAACAACCTATGACAAGTAATGCAAGAAAAAATGGCAAGGTAGAAGTCATTTGACAGCATCCAGTTGATATTTCCCAGCAGTGAGGGAGAGTGAGGTGCACCAGACACACTGCCAAAATTTCTGTCACCAGTGTAAATTAAGCAAAGTGGCAAAAGCAATCAGAGAGTTAAAGGAATCTTCTCTTTGCCCTTCTTTGCCTCATTTCTTGTTTTTCTCTTAAACTGCACCACTGGGATGAACCACAAGACTGCCCTTCTCCTTATTAAAAAAGCAAAAACTGCTTATGCAGCAACTGCAGCAGGGCTCTGTTGTTAGCAGATAGAAAGGACGCATGGAGATGAGCTACAAACAGTATCCATATCAGCGGAGACACTTATGGGGAAAAATTTGTTCTGTGAACATTACAAATTCTGCCTCTAATTAAACATTCATCTCTCACTCTTCTGGGGGTGGAGAAGAAAATCATTGTCCTTTTATACTGCAGTTAAAAGTGGAAAACATTGCATCCAGAAATACAAAGAAGAAATATTTTTCTACTCTGTGACAGCAATGAATGCTGAGGGTTGTGCTGACTGAAGGTAATTACTACAGCTCTTTTGCTTGTTCTTTAAAAAATAAAAAGAACTGTTCATGCCTTAAAATACTGCTTTTTAGAAAAATCTGTAAATCATTCTGCGATACAATTTCTTTAAACAGTTGGTACAAGTGCAGACATGATTCTCCCCTTACTGAGCTTCATGGCCTTAAAAAGTATACTCGAAGATACATACATATGAAGTTGAACAAGGAGACACCAATAGAGAAGGAGAGGTGCTCCCAGCTGAGATCAGGCTCATGGAGGTAATTAGACACTCCTCCTTCCCAGGTCTCTGGTGAGGTAGATGGAAGTCCTTACAAGTTTCTTAAGTGTGGAAAGAATCCAATCATTAGATAGGGAATGACCAAGGAACCAAAAATGACCAGTCTCACCTGAGTCTCTTTCTTGCTTTCACAAAATCATTGGAGGAAAAGTGCCAAAATGGAGCACTAAGCTGCTTTATGAGAATAACTTAGTGACATTTTGGAAAGGCTGATACACTGATTTGGGAACTTCTCCAGTTTGTTTTTTCCTCTTGCCTGTTTAAATTTTTTTTTTCTGTTATCTGTGCTCTCTTCTTTTTTTCACATGGTGAATTCTCTAGGGGTTTACTGAAGCCTGAAGTTCTTTCTTGTGGAGGAGAGGGGGAATGAGGGGGGATGGGTTTGTATCTATCTACAGTAATAAAACATTCCACATGATTGATATAAATGTTTCTGACTTTTCACATGCACTTGGGAAAGGCCTCAACTGTCCAAGCCAATTGTCCATATTATGTTCCCATTTGGCTTCAATATATAGGGAAGAGGAAGATTCACTCTAGTGTTTTTGAAGATCTTATAGCAATGCACTGGAGCTCACTTCTACAGGAACATGTGGTACCATGCAAAGCAGAAGAGAAGCAGCAGTCAGTGCAGAAGCAAAGAATTATAGAAGATCTTGAGCTGGAAGGAACCCACAAGGATCATAGAAGTCTAACCCCTGGTTCTGAACAGGACAGCCCCAAGAGTGTACCGTGTACCATGTACCTGAGAGTGTTGTCCAAAGGCTTCTTGAACTCTGTCAGGCTGGTACTGTGACCACTGCCCTGGGCAGCCTATTATCAGGGAATACATTCAGTGCAGTAGCTCGGTTCCAGCTGCAGACTGAAATTTGGGGTTGGAGTCCTGGGTGAGAGGCCATGAACTGCTGACCCTTTGCATGACAAAGGGCACAGATGCTCAGAGACGAAGCAGGAGCTGACTACCCAAGACTTTCACCTGATTTTACTCCAAGAGTATAAAACCATTCATTTTTAAGCCTCCTCCTCAGAGGCACCCAGCTTGAACTATTTTCTTATTTTAAGGCAGGTGCCTTGTGCTAATGGGCCAGCTGTTAAAACCAGGTGAGGCAGTGTTCTTTATCTCTTCCATGGAAATAAAGGACCCATCCTCCTTCCAGGGGAATATCTTCTGTTAATGGGCCATTCAGGCTCACTGCGTGACTGATATAATTTCATCATCCCATTGTGAGATGCTCCACCCAGTGTGAGGAGCCAAGCATTCCTACCTGGATAAAAACTGAGATTCAGAACACCAGGACAGCCTGTTTGCACTGGATTCCCAGAGGAAGACCAGACCTATCTCACCACCACTGGACCTTCAGAGGAAAACTACACCCTTCTAGAGGATCATCTCTGCTCCAACAGAACCACATCTGTCACTCCAGGAAGACTGCTTCCAATACCCTGACTAACAGGGTGTCAGGTTATATCCTGACTGCCAGTATATTTCTTTTTTGTTTGTTTGCTTTTTTTTGTACTACTACTACATTTTTATTTTTAATATTCCTAGTAAAGAACTGTTATTCCTACACCCATATCTTTCTTTATAATTTCAAAATTATAATAATTTGGAGGAAGGGGGTTTACCTTCTCTGTTCCAAGGGAAGCTATGGCTTTTCCTGGCAGACACCTGCCTTTCCAAACCAAGACACACAAGTCCTGGAATAAGGATTAGTCTTCATATGATTAAAGGAAAATTCTTAATGTTTGCAGAAGAGAACCAGAACTAAACCAGCACACATACAAAATATTTGAAATTAAGTGGCCAAATGTAAAAATATTATGTTCTTTAAAGATTATACTATTTTGATCTATCACTTATAAGCAGTTAATTTTGGGCATGCTAGTTAAACATTTGAGAATGAATTTGTTTTCTGGAAAAGTAAGTTCATTAATTCTTTTTTGGAGCTCAATACCCCAGTGTTTTGTGTTCTCTATACTGTCTGCGATCTCCCATATTGCTTTCACTCTCAAAAATAATCCCACTCTGACAGCTTGCCTTAATCTCAAAAAACGGTGCAGTAATAAAATCACGGTTGGTATAACATTCATATATATTCCCTTCCACCTTTTTTCAACAATAATGCCCAGATTCTTAGATCTTGGGGTTTTGTGATTCATCATTTTGTTGTTGCTGCTGTTTGGGGGTTTCGTTTATTTCTTTGCTTTAGTCTTTCATCAGTAATCCAAAAGGTCTGCATCAACAGCCCTCAGAATCTAGATACTGCTTTCTTGTTTCAGCTGACGGAAATATCTGATGGACACTGAGGATGCTGCTGCCCTCTGTGTAGACCAGCTCAGGCAGAGATATAAAAATACAGACCTTGCTACTTGTAGGCTACATAAATACTTCTAAGGCAACCAAGAGCCATGTATTAGGGTGCCCTCTTCTTTCTGCAGGGCATTACAGCAGTAATTATTTGCCAACAGTGTAGTTGTGCCTAAGCCCTGTCACTTGCCTGAGCTACATCAGGAACTAAAATTTCTACTATTTCAGCCAGAGGACTAACACAGAAACATCAGAAGAGTTCTAACTAAGCTGTGGGATAAACAAGGCACATAAGCATATTGGCAATGCCATTTGCCCTAAACATGACAAAATGATCACTGAAAGTGGCATTAAGATCAGTTCCAGAAGAAACCTGAATTACAACGCTTGCTCTTTCTGAGGTGACTTTGCAATAGTCTCACTGACTGCAGTCTAAGAACAATGCATGTATTCTGACCAGAGGGTGTTCTCACAATCTGTATTTCAAGCAATAGCCCAGAGATGTGAAAATCAAATTGAAGTTCGCTTGAACAACTGAAACTGTTTTACAACACTCCTTGCTGTCCCAAATTTATCATATAGGAGAAATATACTATTCACACCTGCACACACTTGTAATCCATTTCTATTAATCCCTTTTTGTAGTCTCTTGCTCACTAAGAGTCCTTTATGAGACAAACATATTTGTCATTATTATAGATACTGTTATTGTTTCATTGAACACATTGTTATTGCTACATTATTGTTATATTGACAAAATGATTGCTAAACTACATTAGAGCAGTATTTATGGCTTAGCATTCCAACCATTTCTTTCCCCAGATATCTGCTGGAAAAATAATGGCAGGGAAGCTACACTGAGGACTCAAATCCCTTTTTAGGCCATTAGGATCTTTACTGGAGGACTGAAAATAAGATTACTATCATAAGTATATTTAGCACATGTGAATTTCTCATCAGATAGTGGTCAGAGGCAAAATTAGCTTTGAAGCAAGTCAATACTTAAGAGAGAGACAAGTTGGACAATGTTTTTAGAAATGTCACATAAATTAAATACAAAGCTTAATATATTTTCAAATTGTTGGCCTGCCTGTGATACAATTAGTAAAGATATACAAGTTTATCCATAATGGTACAGTTTTCTCAAATATCACTGATTCCTTCTGCAGGTGAGAGAGAGAAGTCAATTTAAGATCCCCAAAACATATAAAGCTGTATACAAAAAAGATCCACTCCTGAAACACTAATGCACAAAAGAATAATTACATTAGGGATGTCCTATCTCTGTTAACACCTGACAATGTAATTAATATGTTTATTTATTTCAGTAGGGTAACATTTACCAATGTTATAGGAACATCAACCAGCCCAAAGACAGCTAAAGATTATGAATAAAATGAAACAACATCATTATTATTGGCTATGAGCAGCTTGCAAAATAACGACTAGAGGCAGGCACAAAGGTCGTAGTCTGGCTGAGGTATTATGCTGAAAAGGAAAAACAGAGTTTGATCCAATGAGTAAACTGACTGGACTAAAGGGAGAAGCAGAAGTGAAGCAGCTTTAAAAATTATTCAGAGAATCACAAGAAAAAAATACAAGAAATTAAGTGGTATTTTTTTTGACTTTGGCTCAAGATGGAAGTTCTTAATCATTGTCATCTGGACAGTATAGGTTAAATTACAGACAGATTTTATGTAGGAGGATGTTGCAAATGGATTAATTGAGGACATAGCTTGTCTGTTGCTTATACAAGACCCAGCAGAAAGCTGTGAATGTGTTTTACCCTCAGAGGAAGGATATCTGGGAGTATCTCATCCCCTGCAAGATCAGTACTCAGCTTAAGAGAAGGACATGACTGAGTGAGTGAATTCCAGGCAGCATCCAGAGCCTGAATGCCAGTGTGCTGAACAGTGCACGTTTCTTGTCCAGATCACCAGGAGAATCTGCTTTCATTCACACTCCATTCTTGCTTGTATGGGTCCTTCAGAGTGAGGATATCTCAGCCAAGAAATCTGGCTGCTCCAGCTTCCTACCATCTTATATTACTTCTCCCAAAGGACCTGTCAGAAGTTCTTCTTAAACATGTCAGTGAAACAAGGCAGCATATTTGTCTCGGTCTTTGAGAAATTCAGTAAAAGTTCACCATTTTCTAAATCCTGAATTCTGCTGCTGCTGAATAGATATGTATTTAATATAAAACCAACATTTACGTTGACTAATCTCTAATATTCAATAAAACTGAAAGAATTAAAAAACATCAGAGTATCTGGAATGATGACATTGGTTTCCATTTCTTGCTCCATCTCTGGCTTTTCAGGCAAACTTGGACAAGTCATAATGTCACTCAATGCCCTACAGTCCACTTCTGCAAAACAAATATGCAAACAACATATATACAAATACCACAAACCTTTAGGATAGGATACTTTCTCCTTAACAGTGTAACATTTGCCTAAGAATGAATCCTTTCCTCCCAACCACCAGTATCTATAAAAGGGTTAATTCAAAAACACCCTCAGAAACCAGAGAACTACAGGTACTCTTGATACCCTGAACATGTAATATTTATAACAGTCATACAACTTTAATTTTACTTCTTTGCCTTAGAAAAAAAAAAAAAAAAAAGAAAAAAAAAAGTGCAATTTTTCTAAGCACAGCACTGCAGAAAAAAAAAATGAAGTGCTCGTTAGTTTGGAATTTTCCATTCCTTTTTGCTTCTGCCTGAAAGGCAGAGGACTGTGGGGGTTTCATAGTGGAAAGAATTTAGGCCTGTCTCCCTTTGACTTGCAAATTTTAGAAACAGTGCACTATCCATCTAACCAGTTGGCAAAGATTTAATATCCCTAAAGCCAGTCATGAAGCATTGTCTCCTCTATCTCCTCCCTCCCTCAGCCTTCAACTTGTATATAAAAGCTCAGTGCGTGCAGAATTTATGCTTATAACAGTGGTGGTCACTAGTGTCACTCTAAAGTGTCAGGGTAACAGCAGTTAGAGGTCTGGCTGTGATACTGCCATAAACTCTGTATTCCTTTGGGCAAAATGATGTCTCACCTTTTAAATCTCCTGCTGGTCCAAAATATGGTGCTTATGCATTAAATACCACAATCAAAAATAATATTTTCACAATATGGACTACCAAGTAGTAAGATATTTTCCTATCTCATTTTCAGCACTGTATTAGTATACATTTATATTTCCTCTTTTCATATTTTAATTTAGAGTAGGTAGTAAGAGATCTAAAATACTAAATAAAAATGGGATCAAAAGTGTACTATCATTGAACTCACTTAAAAAGCTCTTCAGAAAAAAAATTCTGAAGCAATTCCATCTGTTGTCCTCAAACCATGCAGGAGTTCTTCCACTGTGCTCATCACAGCAATTATATATATAAAAACCCCCACTTGTCCAGTATTTGCTTGGGGAGATTTTTCCTTCTTTTGACTGACTTGTGCTTTGAAAAGCATATTTTTCTGGTGATGGATCTAATTAAAGAGACAACCATGTCCAAGCTAAATTGTGTACGTTTTTAAAATTGCTTGATTAGGCACAGAAACAGGTAGGACTGAAGGAAGCCTGCATATTTACTGTGTCACAACCCCCCTGTACTTTCAGGGACAAAAGGTAATGTGTACCTAAAATCCCATTTGTACATGTTGGTCTCTCAACTGGACATGACCTCTGAATGTAAAAAGGCAGGTTGGTGCAGACATTATCTCCCACAGGGGGAAATGGTGGGCTGCTTATCATTCCATCAACCTCAAAGCCTAAGTCACATTTGACATCAAACTAATGTCACTGAAATGAATGACATTCACCTATTAGATGGTACTCAGAACCAGATAAACTAGAAAACTAAGGTAAGAAGATGGAGCCATAGACGAAATATTGGCACTTTGTTTAATGGCTACTTTGATCACTTCAGTCCATGTAACAGAAGGAAAATAATAATATGGCAAAATTCATTCATCATTTCACCAAAATCCCTATAAAGGCAATAGGAATAGTTAAAGACATAGTCTTTTCTATTTCATTACCTTTGCTTATGCGATACTAGAGTTTTGTATACACCTAATTGTTCCACAATAAAACAAGATTTTTAGTACAATTAGTAGAAAGCCATCTGAAATGCACAGCATGTTTTGTGTAAAAACTCACTGTGGCTTTATATTAGGTGTCAGAAGTTCTCTCTTACAAAGTATCAGATATACTGCTCTCAGTTTTTTTCAGAGGAGGAAATAAAAGTCCGACAGCGGAATCAAACCAAGCTGATGCTCCATTTTGCAGTCACGTTAATGGACAAGGTATAGCAAATCAGCAACAAATGGATCAGAAGAGCGTGATTATCAGTAAATCACTTGCTGGACTCTAAATAGTTGCTTTTCAAAGTGTTGCTTGCATTACTTGAAGGGCTGTATTGATTTAATATCTATCTCTGAACTTGCCTGTGTTTAAGTTTAGAGTCTGAAAATAACAGTTAGCTTTTAATAAAGTGCTATTTATACAATCATACTGCAAACAAGGCTGAATTTCACGCATAGACAAGTGATAACCTGCCTTCCTCCCTTCCAAAGCAAGGGGAGTACTGACAGCTATGAAAGCAAATGTCTTTTTTTTTCCATTTTGGTGATATTGCCTATGTTTTTATTTCTTGCTATGGATCAAAGAAGGAACACCTCATGGCTTTGCTTCTTTTCTCCTAATAGCAGAAAAGAGTAATCTTTACATAACCAATAATTTATTTACTGACATTTTCAAGCTCTGAGGCTCCAATGAGTTGGGCAATTTAATTATGCTTTATTTCTTTCCAGCTCATTTCTGGAGATGTTTTACTTTTGGAAATTTTTCCAGGTTTTTTTTTTGTTTTGTTTTGTTTGTTTGTTTGTTTGTTTTTTATGCTTACAGTGGCATCCTGTCCTTTTGCTAGGACAGGACTCAGGACCAGGATCCAGCTGTTGAGCTCACTGTTTCAACTGGGACTACCCTGTTACCATTTTGTGCCATGCTGTCTGCACACCAGGCAGCCAGGAGAATAGTACTGGGAGAACTGGTAAGATAGCCAGTTAAGCATAAAAAAGTGAAGAGATACCAGAACTACTTACACTCAGTCCTAAAGTGTCTATGATTTGAATATAGAGAATGCTGTATAGTCAAATAATACTAGCAACATTTTACAACAGTTGACTGTACATTATCTTCCAACGTTTTACAATGAACACATCTCATTGTCATAATCTGTGCATCTCCATCGCCCAGCTCCATCTGCTCTTGCCAACAAACACATATTAAGCTTTTTTTCCATACAGTGGATGCCTTAAGTTCTCTAGGCATTCCAGTCTGCCCTAGGTTAACCAATTTACAACATAATTAATTTAATAGTGAGTAAGATGGCTTTGATATTGTGTCACTCCGTACTAGGGAAGCCTGGCAGCTAAAGGCCTAAGGAAAAAAATGCATCCCTTCTCTAAAATCTCCGGGGATGAAGTCCAGTGGGGTCAGGAGCGTTACTGGCTCTGACAGAGCGGGACATGCCAACAGGCAGCAATGGACCTGAGCAAGCGTGAATGATGTGTCTATTTGGCAGCTTTTCTGAAGAAAACAGCTTTGTAATAGAGACAAGGGAAATATGAAAATCAGCGTTTCCTTCTACAACAGGTAGGTCAATGATGGATTTGCTCTTGCTCTGTCTCTCTGGTCTCCACCGACATCCTTTGGTGGGAAGGTCTGTCGAAGGAAGGTTCTTCAGGGTGGGTTTGTACACATCTCTGCCCACAAGAGGGAAGCTGCCTTGCTCCCCAAGATCTTGCCTGATTTCAGAACCCAGGTTTGTGGGTCAAGCCAGAGCTGCTGGAGGGAAGCTTTAGAGACTGAATCTGAACCTGTTGGAGGGGATGTGTCTGTCAGAAGAATTACAATTGGGTAAGGCTTTAGACAGTAAAATTGCACAGTGTAAAGTGCTTGGACCTGCCACAAAGCTGGCCTTTTAAGTATATCTTGGGTTCAACAAGATATGGATTAATGGATGACAGAATACTTCTGAAGTGACAGCCAGGTGACATAGGTCCACATGAAAGGAAGCTCAGGGCCCAGTCAGGGAGAAAGGCAGGAGGTGCTCAGGAGCTGGAGCCATGGTAGAACCTGTCAGAGCTCAGGAGAGCTGCTGTCTGTCCAGGCAACAAAAACTATTCTTAAAGGAATGTGCCACAGATTTCTTCTCCTGTCCTACATCATCTTATCCTGAGGATCAGTTTGAACATCACAGAAGAGAAGAATGTAGAGACCCTATTGGAAGGCTAGCTAAATTAATAAAAAAGTTAGACTTAAGTAAAGGACTGGGTGTAATATATCATCCTTGGAAAGATGACTGGGAAAAACCCCTACTAATCTCTAATGTGAGGAAAATTAAAAATACACAAAATACCCAAAGATGGATTTCAAATACTTAAATGGGGGATTGATGTCATCCAGAAGTGAAGAAACAGAGGCAGAAGATGTGGCAAATGGTAGATTAGATACAGACCCTGCTATCTGGATCATGGTGTATATGGCAAGATAGATCTGCTGGGTTTTCTGTAGTGTGACCGTAATGTCATTTCAAATCCAAAGGAGGCTAAAAAAACTTGTTCAAAGTCTTTTCCATCTTTTATTTCTCTGGGATAAAGTAATATGACTGTGTGTAGGAGCTTGCTTGTGTTAGGAGCATCAGGAAGGAGATCTCTGAGAGCTGAGGAGAAGAAGCTGCCTTTGCCTTAGCACCTAAAAACTGAAAGTTCTTTTGACATGTCTCTCATACTTTATAAAGTGCTGGCCTCAGGTGCCTCCACCCATTTTCAGAAGCACATTGTACTATACTCTGCTGTTCCACTAAATGAACCATATGCACAGAGTCTTTCCTCCAGTACACACCCTGTAAGCTCAAAGAATAAAATTTTGTTCTACTTCCCAAAGGCTTACAGCTCAGTCAAATCAAAAGCAATTTTCTCTAGAAAAACCAATAGCACTTCTCCTTCATGAGAGCTACTTCCATGCCAATTTCAAGTTTTACCTACAGTTGAACAAGCTGTCAGAGTCCACAAATATTCTCTGTAAAAGTGGAAAAGTATGTTTTATCTTGGCCCATAGCAGGAAATGGCTCAACCCATGTTCAGGCACAGGGGATTCCTGGGTAGATATGCAGCAGGAGTATTTTTAGCCTCCAAGTGAACACTCTGGTAAGTTTTAATCGACCAAAACCAAGTTCGTATAGAAAATACTATGCAAGTTCAACATGCAATGCAATCCCTAAGAGCCTATAATTGCATCTGAAACTTTGGCAATGATTCTTGCTTCAAATAATAACAGCAAACAAAAGGCATTTGAAAAAATGATCTTTGTTTTCATGTTTGTTTTGCATGCATGGCAGAAGTTGCACATTATCACTTTTACTTTCCCTATGCAGGGGCATTCACTTGCTCAGCTCTTGCCATTTATTTGGGCATTGCAGGCAATAACCATGAAGAAAGACCTGTTTTAAGGTTCAAGATAAAACAATTTAAAGCCACAATGCAGCAGCAAAATAAATGGATGAGTTCTAAAAATCCTGCAGTCTTCGTGGGCCTTGGATTGCCATTGCTTGCTCTGCAGTATTGAAAATCAGGAAACCTACTTATGTCCTGAAAAGAATTAAAACCTAGCTGAGGCATCTTCTTTGGAAAATCCTTGCCATCACCTTTAAGCCTGTGATTCTACTCCTTAAAGAGTGAATCAAATCAACAAAAATGTTAAACCTAATCTAGTAAATAGTAAAAATACCTTGCCTTTTCAGAGACTGCATTCAAGTTTTGTCCAACATTTATCTCACCCAATGTGGTCTAAGGTGAAGAAAGGAACTTTTTCCCCTCCCTCACAATTTCAATTTTTCATTTTGTGTGGATAAAGAGTTGTAACTAAATTTCTGTTTCCATTGAGTGTTTTACCAGGTTTTAAGTGAGAAACCAAAGGAGTTAATTTACATCTAAAACCAAATCAACACACACAGGAACTAAAGCATATGAGAAGTCCTGAGATACTTGTTTGTTTATGCTAATAATTTTATTTATTTATGTGGTCTGTGTGCTTCCTCTGGTAGACAGAGCCAAGACACAATTTATAGGTGATGCAGCATGATAGAGTCCATCTATCCTTCTTTGATAAAATAATAGTAAAGATAAATACAATCTTTTGTGCTTGTAATTTTCATTATTTCTGATGTTACTGAAAGCCTAAACTAATATTAAATTCTGTATTATATATGGTTATTCCTAATATGGTATAGTACACAACCTTAAAAGAACCTCTGAGAACTATAAGCCAGAAATAATTAAAAAAACAATGTAAAATAACCTGAACATTGTTCTGGATTAAGTTGTTTTCTTATTTTCAAATATTTAAAATTCTAATATCTAACAGGAATATGCACAACTTTAAGAAAACACATGTGTACATATGTGTATATTTATAATCAAAAATTAAATTTACATCCTTAAAATTAATAAATTCATCTTATTACTGATGTAATAATTTCCTGGACTCTTTCCTTTCAATGGCAAAGCTGAACACACTTTCAGTGTGATAATTTCTAGGGTTAATTGTCATAGTTTCCTAGTCGCAATCTTCTCCACCAGCTTTATTTTATCTGCCAAAGTACCAATATGTCATGATTAGCATAAATTAGACTAAATAAATTCAGTGGGTTACTATATTATTTTATGCTAATCCATTTATTTATTTATTTTTAAACATTCCAAGGTTAGGGATGGGTGAGCAATGCGATGGTGAATTCCTTACGCCAGCTTGTTCAAATTCAGCTCAGAAGTGCTTAAAAACTGTGTGATTTTTTTTTTTTTCAGAAATGTTAAAGAGAAAAAATTCGGTGTGAAAAATGTCATCAAGTACAAACTGCTCTATCATTATATACTGACCTTTTACGGCTGTACTGATGGCACACTACTGTGAGGCAAGGAACTCAATACGTGCAACTCAACAGCACCGAGCAAAGGAAAAAGAAACTCCAAGTAAATTTGCTTGCCTGACTCAAATGAGAGGCTTTCCTGCTGGTAATAGATATATCCTGACCTCCTATTACCCCAAGTAATGGTCTTTCAGATTTTGGAAAGGAGTTTGCACATCTCCTGGCATGCACATGGTTCGTGCCAGCCGCCCAGAACATTACTGACAAAGGCTTCCTTGGGAGTCTGCTGACAACAGGTAAACTGGAGACAGCTGGAAAATGGAGCAGTGGTGCACATGATCATTCAGGTGACCATTCAGCTACCTCTGTGGTCAGACAGGAAATCTTCTCATAACACATGTGAAGAGCACATGTAGCCTGAGTGACTGTCTCTTCAGGAGAAGCTCCAACTCAAAACTATAGACAACCAATGTTTGAAAAGACCAGTTGTTCAAGGTAAGTATACAATATTCTGTCCTATCTTCCAGCACAGCTTGTGCAAACACACTGTACCGCATCATGTAGAAATGAAACCAGCAGTGAGATTCACAAAATGCTTTAATTTGCTTCTTGCAGATGACAGCACAGTAAAGACATACGCTATTGTGGTTTGTCAAGTGTGCATCCATGTAAGAGGTGATGGGTATACAGAAGCAGACCTTAAAGGAAATGGAAAGACAGGAAGAGATTTTTGTCAGAGAGTTTTAATGAAGTTGGTGGATAGAATAGCTGAAGTAGAAAAAAGATGGTGAAACTGTAATTGTCCCAACTGCTCTTGCACAAGCACTTCAGCTTTTTATTTACTGAAGATGTTAAAATTATCTTTGTGCTCTATTATCAAATTTAAAAGTATCTTATTGTTTGTACAGTGATATATAAGATAAAGAGATATATAAGTGATATATAAGATAAAGTGATATATAAGATAAAGAGATGTGACTCTTTCTTCTGTTCCAAAGAAAATGAAGAGTTAATATGACAGTACACATGAAGAAGAGACACAGTCCTGTGTAGGCAGGAGCAGAATTAAACACAAGGGTCCAGCCACAGCAGAAAAAATAAAGGTCATATCCAGAATGCACAGTTAAGATAGGAAAATGGAAATTTTAAGTGCCCAGGATAGAGAACAGACCAATTGATCACTTGAAGTATGTCTTTATAGTCTCTGCCAAATTAACTGATAACCATAGGCATCTTTTATGGTCTTTGCTTAAATTAAGTGCCAAAGTGGCAAATGAGCTGTACATGTTCTGGGCCTTTCACAGTAACAGAAAACAGATGAAGAAAACATCAAATAAGAACCATGTCCCACTAATAACTTCCAATTTCTACTAACCATTCAAAAACCAGTGTTGCAAACTAACTAGTCCTGCTGGTGGACTGGCCGGTCTTACCATATGTTTCCTTTCTGTATTTCACAAGAGCTAATGTAACCTAATAGGGCAGGAAAAATACATGACAGCACCTTCTGCTATCCACAGGTGTATGCCAGCAAGAATCTGAACTGAAAGCCTTCAATTTGGAAGTCAGAATGGACATCAAGGAAGGGTTAGAGCCTTTACTTGGACCTTCTTCATTTCCAGGGCTCATATGCTGTGGATGCCAAGTCTCCGACAAGCCTCTTGCTGTCCACGAGGCTGTTCCTTCCCCAAATCCAGCAGCCAGATGTGAGCCCTTCCTACTGCCAAGTCAGTGGGCAACTGAGACGAGAGCTCTGATTAAAGCTGAGGTAACCCTTGTGAGATCAGCACTACAGCAGTCAACACCTTGTAGGACCCAGACCTTCATAAATTATATGAAACTCTTGTCAGTAGTAACTGTTGACTATGGAAACCAATTTAGAAATATGTATGAGTTTAAAGCACTTGAAAAAAGGGCAGTTAAAAAAGAAACCACAAAAGCAGATACCGGATGCACTGTATCACATAAATCATAGTAGCTTTCCTTCACAACGATTTTCAAGATGATATCTGAAAGGATCAAAACCTATAAGCATTAAGAAGGGTGTTAGATGCTGAAAGCCATCAGAATCCCTTGTTCTATCACTCTGAATACATTATTGCATCTCCCTTTTTAATGCTGAAAATGGATAGATTTTCAGATAAAAATTAGGAGAAGCTGAATTGGACTCCCTGTCTGGCTTCTTGTAATGTATGCATTTTCATAATGTTTTGTGTAAAGCATTCGGGGAAAAAACTGCATCTATTTATGGTCAAATTACTGGCAGCTTAGCCTTGCAAATGCTGTAATTTAACTGTTTTACAGTAAATTAAATTTACAGTTTGTAATGTAAATAAATTCTTTTAAATTCAAATAATAGCAAACAATATGTGTATAATGGCGATTCTGCTTAACAATGACAGACGATTTTCACAACAGATAAAATTTACTTATTTCAGCTTGTATTTATTACTAAACAGTCTCAGGATAACAGAGATTGTTTCCAACTATAAATGTGTGTTAAGACACTTAAGTTTAACAGTGGAATCTTCTCATATTCATATACAGTAATAGACTGTTATAAAATCCTATTCCAAATTATAATTCAAGCATAAAAATTAACTATATACTGAGGAAGACAGGTTGAAGTTATTGCTATATGGTCAGAAAGTAAAGCACTGGTTAAAATTTTGAGTCTGCTTAACGTATTTTAAAAAAGAAATTCTACTTTTTTATATATATATTTCTAAAAGATTCAGAAAGAATTTAGGCTTCACTTCTGCCAGGATAATCTCTGCTAACAAATGTTGCTACTCTATCAAGCTGTTCTGACTTCAGTCCTCTAGGGTGTGCAGAGGCAGACAAGTTTGTAAGATAAGGGCCCTTATGTAAAAAATTCACAGGAAAGGTCATGTTTCTACCATTTCTAAAGTGCTGAGCAGATCAATGGAATGCACAAAACAAGACAGTAAGACACAGAAATTGTTTCCTGCAGACTGGCACTCCTGGAAGCAGCACTTGGGAAATACGGAGGGTTAAGTATTGCCACCACCACACAATTTTTGGGGCATTCTTTGCTTCTAGCCTGCAACAAATCAAGGTCTGGAGACTAAGAGTCCCTATTCCACTTGCAGGAGCAAGCACATGGATACCTTTAAAGGCCCCTAATGAAGTCAACAACCTGAGCTCAGCCAAGATAACCCACTTTTTAAAAACAGGACACAGTTATATGTGTGAGTCTTCCATAGAGCAAGCAAGGGTAAACCTCTGGTGATTAATTCCCTCTGGTGCTGGCCAAAAGCCTCTATGCCACAGGCAGGGCCATGCCCAGAGCAAAGGGTTCCTCCCAGGCATGGTGGGCACAGTTTAAAAGCCCACACTGACCAACACAAAAGGAAACATTGAGCTGTGCAACACTCCTTGGCTCCAGGTCCTATGGCATGAATGTGGCCATACCAACCTCTGCCTAGTCTTGTGCTGCAGCCAGTCCCATTGGAAGCTTTTCCCTTTGGATTAAGTCCTCAGTGTATATCTTTTTTGTATCCAGCACAACCTGACCCTGAATTCCAACAGCCGGCAGTAAGAAAGTCACAGCAACACAGGGTTTATCTCACACAATCACAATTACCCTTTTGATACTTTTCTTTCATTAATACCAGAAACTCTTAGCTTGCTTTCTATTTCATCTGCTTCCCAGAGGCCAAATTTACCTCCCTTAGCAATGTTTTGCCCCATAAATGAACACTTCATGATAGATGCACTACTATACCTTACACGTGACATTTCCTGTAGAGCAAAAAAAGCTCTTAAACAGACTTTGTGACTGACTATACCCTACTGAAGCCAAAGAAGCCCAGATATAATTAAGGATGGCAGTTGGCTGGCAGTCCCTCAACAGCAGCCGCACCACGTCAGTCCTTTTAAAATCAGCAAAATAAAAAGAAGGTCATTCAGAACTGTGTTTTGGGGCCAGGCACTAGCAAGAGAACTGAAAATGATCTAAACTAACAGCCTGGTACCATTCAAAACTACACTACAAAATAAAGCACACTTATTGATGATTTGGATGTAGAGGTTGTAATAGTTGTATTTCTGAGAGATCTGAATATTGTTTTCTGAGATTTGTCTCTTTCTCTATAGCCAATGGTTTATAAAGGCATTTTATTTAAACCACATCTATTATATACTCCTATGTATTCTTTTGAGGATTACGTGAGCTACCTTAACTCATGTTGAATAATATTGCATTCAACACACATCCCACTGAAGCTGATACAGGATTAGGTACTAGCTAACATGAAGACTAGCATCATGAGTCTGACCCTTACTACTGGAAAACTCAGACAGCATTTTAACCTCACAAAGAACCCAAAGTGCTTTACAGATTGAATATGCAGCAATTGATCACTCAGGCTGAGGTGTCCTCAGGAATGTCTCATCAGCTGCACATGAGGTATGCTAAGACTACAGCTAAGATGGCACATTTTCAAACATAAGCTTAAAATATGTAGAAGCCTTCTAAAATGAGGGACAGTCTAGCTATTAAAAGCAAAATCAGCTCCCATCTTTTAGCTGTTTTAAGTCACTGACAGCTGGGTCAGTCTTTCCACAAGTAGCTATAGTTTATTTAAGAATGCTTCATTTTTCCTGTACCACTATTTTCCACTTGCTATTTCCTACTTTAACAAAAGAAAAGGTAGCTCATTGAAAATGTAAATTATATAAATTTTGTATCAGAAAAAATTAAAACATGTAAGTCAAAAGCATTGCTTTACTTGTTTTACAAATTACAAGAGCTGAGACCTATGTCTCCACATGCTGCCCCAAAGCTATGCCAGAGCCCTGCCCACTATATCACAATGCCAGCAAGAATGCTGCCGAGTTACTCCTTGCAGCTTTCTCTGCAATGGAAATATTCCTTGCAGATTCTCTTTAATTTAGTCAATTTTCAGTCAACTGAATTTCCAAGTTGTCAGGTTCTGGTGGATGAAAAAGCTTTTTTCTAAGCACTGCAGGGAAACATGATTTTATTTCTGTATTTTCTTCCCTTGGAATTTAAAAATAAATGTGACCAACATCTCTATCACAGGTTCTGAAAGAAGCTAAATTCTAGACCAAGCTAAAATTAATTTTAAAAACATCCATTTCTTTCAACAGTGGAAACAACAACTTTGACAAAATAAGAAAGTGAGCAGTACCACTAAAGTGATGTGTTGTCTTGCCACTCCGCCTTGCGCTTGCCTGGCTTTCTTCTATGCATTTAAAAATAACACAGATACTTTCACACAGAGCATCTCTGTGATGCTTTTCATTTATCTGATCCTTTGCACTTCTAGCCACCATCTAATGCAGGAGGTCCCACCTCTGTTGTGAAGGCATCTGGTTCAGTTTCACAAGCGAGCAAGCTGTGAACTGCAGTTTGTGCAGTAGCCCCACTGCTGGACTTTAACAGCAATTTTCACTTAGCTCTCAGCATCTAGAAGTCACTTTGCATTCAAGTGATTCTAACTTAAGCAAAAGGTATACAATGCACAAAAGGAATAAAATTTAAAAAAGGGAAATGCTACTTCTGCCTGAACTGAGAAATCTGTTGGCATGGTTGTGCCTTCCACTTCTGCACAAGAGACAAGGCAGTACAATTTCCATTAAGTTTTCTAACTGTGTCACAGCAAAACTGGAACCATGCCACTGACTTACATTCACCCTCCAGTAAAGACAGCAGCTTGCTCCACCTCTTGTTTTACTTCAAGGATTTTATCCAGAACAGTGGTGTTTTTGCAGTGAGAACTGTGCCTGCTAATGTCATGGTGGTGTAAGTTCAAACCCTGTTTATGACAAAAGCGAGAGTGTCTAATTATGGCACATTCCTAAATACAATGAATCAACCACAATCAAGGAGCAGGATTTGATAAAGTTCTGCCACAAATTCTGTTTTAAAACTCCATGTTTTCATGTAGAGTGGACACATGAAAATCAGGCTCTGTGGGGGAAAAATTAACAAACCTTTGAAAAAACCAAAGCTGCATAATCTGTGGTATTTCAGTTGGTCTTTATCCGCAAAAATCCCAGATCTTTGTTTAAGCTACAAACAGACTATAAAAATCAGCTTGCTGGCCTCTCTCCTTATTATCCACATCCCTGCACAAATCAAATGAAGCTTTTGCTGTAAAGCTGATAAAAAACACCACACACATGAGCAAGCTGATGTATTTAAAAAGTGGTTATCATTTCTAATCCTTTCCTCTCTCTCCAGGGAATATCATATTTCCAAGGAACACACAAAACTCCACCACTGAGCACACATCAGCACTTATACTTGTTTTGATTAGGGATTTTCTAAAATAACAATGAATGAAGTAGTCTGGCATTATTGTTGATTTTTAGCACCTAGGGAAGCAGTATGACAGCCATCCAATTGTTTAAAACCAGTGAATAGCCAAGACCAGTTCTGACAAATATTTGTACTCATAATCTATTTCAAAACCTCACAAAATGAACGACAGTACCTGGTTTGATATCAGGCTGATGCTTTTGCCATTTCTTTGTAGATAAATTTTTCTGTACGACCCCACATGTAACCCAGAACAAGAGAAGTGGTCACAGATGCTAAACTTATGCCTGAGATCTCTTAGCAGGCACTGGGATTTGTTTGAGATTCAGGGTATTGACTGAGATGCTCTCCAGTTCCACTTCCTTGCCAAACAGAGCAAATTTTATTATCTAATGTAGACATATCCAAATGATATATCTAAATCCACTCTAGACAACCAAGTTTAGATTCATGAAGGGTGTAATGCTCATTTCACACAGATGTAAGTCTAGTCTTGCAACTTGCTGCAAGCCAAGGAGTGACAACACTGGGAAACTAAAGTGGTGTAAGATTCAGGTCCCACCTCCTAGAATTCAGTTTTTCAAACTGATCTGTTGCAGACTTGAGCCAAAAACTAAGAAGTCTGACTTCAAACTTGCGCAGAGAGGTTTAAATGTCTCTCTTCATGTTGGGCACTGTAGAACTTTGTCCACACAAAGACTGTTTTATAAATAAAGCTGCAGCCATGAGTTATGAGTTTTAGACTGTTGAAAATACACACAAACACACACACACACACACACACACACACACGTACACAGGAAACAAACACTTAATTTAACTGACAAATTTCTGATGGTTTCAGAATGGAGAAAGGTGCTTCTTCAATGTGGGCTTGAGCACAGTGAGTCTTAAATTCACAACAGGGGTTTGTGTGTCAAACACCATTAACATTTCATGTTGTGTGTGATTTTTAACTTGTGTAACACACCACATGCATTATGCTACTTAGATTCTATCAATTTAGCCATGTCCTAAGAGCCTCACCTTTTACATGAAGGCAGTAGGCCATTTACATTTACAAGCATCATAGGGAGCAGGGTGAGGTAACAGCCTGCTCCCTGCCAGGCAGTGGGTGACCTTGAAAACAGAAAAGGACAAGGAAATGGAGATGAATCTACTAATGTAACAAATCTTTGCTTCGCAAATTTTAAATGTTGGTCAACAGCAGGAACATCACTTTAGAAGCACAGAAATTGGGAATTATGAAATACCAAAATAAAATTTATTCACTGGATTTAAGCCAGTAACATCTGTAGAATTTTCTCCTGTAAATAAAGTCCTTCTGTTTCAATTTTCTCTGATACTTCTTGTCTTTTTTTTTTTAATTAAAATATATAAAGCAAAACCTCAAGCCTAATTTGCTTCAGAAGCAGCACAGAAAAGTAGCTGTTTGAGAAAACTAAATTTAATAGAATGTGGATATGTAATTTAAAGAAATTGAAACAAAACTGACATTAGAGAAGGAGTAAGCAATTATTCCAGCAAATTCTCTTTTCTTTACCTAAAGGAAGTTGTCAGGGTTTTGTTGGTTTGTTTTTTTGGGTTTTTTTTGTTGTTGTTTTTTGTTTGTTTGGGTTTTTTTTAATTTGGCAATTTCTGTTAAACAAATAATCAGACAAAACAAATAAAAACAGAAGTAACACCTGCGTAGTCTGACATGAGCACAGACTTAAATCGGATTCAACTTTTAACTGCCACCCTCAGGTGCCTGAGGAATCATAGCAAGGTAATTCAAACACTGTTAGGCCAGTTTTCAATGGACTTCTGTCAGTTGAACAGCTGATAAAAGCCATCTGGACGATCAAATACTGCATAGTTCAAGATACAGAAAGTGGTGAATATATGTAAGCCCAATCAGTCTGAATGACAGATCTGCCTCCTCACTGCCTTGTTTTCTGTTACTGTTTTTGACAGCTATATATATTCCATTTTCAACAGAGTTCAGAAGTCCAGGCACTATCTATATGGCATTTTTTAATTCACATCTACACAAATGTCATGGTATTTCTCTAGGGGGAAAAAAGTATAGATGCTGATTTTTGTGTCAGCTAATAAAATTATTGTACAGTTCATTCAATTGTATTTTCTTAACCATGTATGGATAGGGATACCTAACAGTTACAAGACAAATGACAGAAAAAAGATAAGATGATGCAGTCTACACAAGCTGTCACTTCTACCTGAAAAGATACGACTGAAGAAGTGGTATAGGAGAGCTTGTCTTTCCCAGGGACCTAACATGTTACCTCTCCTACCCCAAATGAGACAGCTATGAATCACTAGCACAACTGCCATGTGATTTAAACAAGTATTGCCCTTTTCTATCAGATATTTAATAACAGAGGGAGACCAGAATTTATCTTCTGCCTCTAGAATACTTTCTCACCTGTTAGAAACCTAGATGCTAAAATCTTAACAGATGAAAATGCTGGCTATTTGCAGGACCAGCTTTTTCCATGGCACAGATTTGCTCTTTAAATGTACTTTGATATACAGGTCTGCATTTTCAACTGCACTACTAATATCAGCCACCTAATCTTACAGTGGCTTGCTACACACAGGAGGCATTTATGTCCTCTGCATGCCTATGACAATCTTACCCTCAACCTCAATGCAAGTAGCTAGCACTGATTTTGTGGAAAATTAGATGTGTTGGAATTTTGAAAATTAGGTCAATTTTTATGGCTTTAGACACATGTTTTAGAACATATTCTAGGACCCTGTTGTGGACACTTGTCCATGTTCATCATCTTCACAGTGTAAAGTGCTGCCTTGGTAGTAAGAAATGGAGATAAAACAACACATGTAAGTGGAACTGGTGTTGCGAGCAAGGACAAACACTTTACTGCAAACATCATGTTGAAAATTCACACCATCTAATTCCATCTAAAACTTCTGGACTTTTATTTGAAAGAAGGTCAACTAGAAAGTCTTTGCAGTTGATTTGTGCACAAGGTAACTCTATGATGAGCCTGGAGGCTCCCAGAACCTGTGCATGTGGAAAGATAGTTTGAGCTGTCTGATATCCATCTCCCATGTGAGGAAGCGTTTAGGATAGGCAATCAAAAAAGGCATCTGGACTTGTCCAACAGAAAAACTCTTACCAGAATTAACTGTCACAATCTGAATAGACAAGATTTTGATCCTGTTAGCTGCATCGCTTAGACGTCCACTTGTTGAGGTGTAACTTCAGTCACAAATCACAGCAGAAGGCAGCAGCTTTATTTAGCACATACAATATATGTGCTAATACATTGTTTGCACAGTGTTATCTACAGATTTTGGTTCTGAATTAAAGAAGAAAAAAACTTGCAAAAGCACAAATTTTCAGGAAAGTTACTGGACAGGAATCACTGTGTATAGAATTTTTTAACCTCCAGGACAATAAAAATGTCAGAGACAAAATAAATGAGAGCATGGTCATTTTCGTCATAAAAACCAGAGGTTAGGAGAAAAAAAAAAAAAGCTGAAAAAGGCTGTGCTCAAATGGAAACTGCCTCTTCTCCATTGATAATATGATACATCCAGACATACCACAGAAGATTAGAAGTAACCTGCAAGGTTTTATTATCTTTGATTTTTAGCTCTGTGCTACATAAAATTAATTTGTATTTTGCACTAGAAAATGCATGGCATAGGATTAATGATGGCAGTGTGGAAGAGAGGATTTTTTTTCCTCCTGTGGAAGATCTCTGAATTCTTCTCAGACCTCAAACAGTACTTACAGCAAGAGAAAAATATTTGCTTTGCAATTTATGGTGCTATACAACTCACAAGAGGACCAGTTTAGATCATTCATGCTTTCAAACTTCTGGTTACATAGTGTGATCTCACTGAGCCTGATCTTAGAACCAGATTTGATCTCTTAGAATGATAAGCAACTTAGCACGATAGTCGGCAATTTTCCACATCCTGGGAAAACAGCAGTTCCCATGCTATTTCAGTGCCTTCTATCTAAAATGAGACAAAACGTGGCAAAGGTGAGAATACCAGAAAAAAATAGGAGCAATAAATAACAGTAAAAGAAGAGGTTAACTAAAGAAATAATTTTCTAACTACACAGAATCTTGTCCAAAGCTTCAGGAAGGGTGATCTAAAAATCTGATTTTTAAGTGAAATTTTAGGAATTACATACAACTCATAGGATTTTTGTTTTCCTCCCATCATCTATACATAACTAGAGCAAGACATTTCATATTGTACTCATTATTTCCAGAATTTTTGAATGCTACTTATCCAGGTCCATATGTTGTCTTTCAGAAGAGATATGACAGAACACTGAAAAATTAGAGAAAAAAAAAATCTGCCTTGATGTCTACTTTAAACAAACTCCACAACATAATCACTATGTTGTTCAGGTGTTAGGTTTCCCTTCATGGCCCTTATTTGCTATAAGCCAAATACTGACCCTCAATTACATCTTAGCAGTACACACACTAAAAAGGGAAAGGGTATTTGTGATCTGTCCTTCTCCTACCTCCTGGGTTTACCCCCCTGGCAGATACTACAAACTTTTATGACCCCTCATTTTCCCCTGTACCAGATACCCCTCAACATTTCAGTTCCCATTTCTCTGGCCACCCTCAGCAGTGACCTTCTATATCCAGCTAGAAAAAGAATTTGGTCCTGTGGTAGGGCCCCTGCTGTCTCTTTCCATGCACTGAGGAGGAGGGAATGAAGTAACTGGCAGGTGCTTGGAGGAGCTCCGATGTCCAATTTCTACAGAAACAAGAATAATAAAACCATTCCCAACTGTGTTAAATTTGTAGACCATGATGCTTTCTGAGATTCTGAAGTGTGGTACTCTTAATTCCAAAAGACACTTGTCTGGACACAGAGATGTAGTATTAATGAAAACTTGTGTCCCAATAAACTTAAAAGAAATAGCACAGTCTGATCAAACTTCAAATGGAATGTAGGTGGTCTCCAATAAAATTCTGTGTAGCAGTGTATTGCTGTTTGAACAGGAAAAAGATCTGGGCTGAATCTTGCAGCTCCTTACTTCAACAAAATTTGAAAAAAAAAAAAAAAAATCCTAAAACTCAAAACCTGACAAATCCAGATACCTTCTAACAGATGGCTCAGTTAGGTGGGATGAATCAGTAAAGTCCTAGTTTCAAAGCCTTTCAAGGAACATAGAATCATATAATAGTTAGAGTTAGAAGGGACCTTAAAGATCATCTAGGGATCCTTGCAACTATAAGCCTAAAAGTGCATGGTGAGTGCATGTAGGCTCAACACCTGGAATGTAAACAGGAAACACAGATGGTTCTTTCTACTAGGAGGCAGGGAACAGCTCCTAGAGCCAACTAGCTTCCAACCACATGGGAATTTCGGTCATCCTAGAGGCTGCAGAGAGGCACTCCTGTGTGCCACATAGCTATGCACTGACAGCTCAGGAGCTGGTAAGGGTAATGAGTCCTTCACAGGGGGCGATCCAACAAGCCAGAGCCCCTTCCTGCCCTCTCCCACTTTTATGTTCTCAGATTATGCAGAAGGTCAGGATGTGAAAGTCTATGAGGGAACTGGGCACCCAACTGCCATACAGAACGAAGCGTCAAAAAAGAACTGACTACTTAAGATGTCATGTTAAGTAAAAGCAAAGGAGATCTTTGAAACATCACTACCCATCCTCCCATACCTTTTTATTTTTATTAGATGGAAAATTGGGCTATCCTACCCTGCAGCATGTCTAGAGCACTGGGTGGAGGAGTCTGATGAGATATCCTTTAGCTAAGCATCTTGCAGCCTTTCCACCATCTTAAACTAGTTTTCATTGCACTTTTGGCAATGGATAAATTCGGATTGATTTCAAATAAAAGGATGCTCTTATGTGGTCCATAGGAAAACAAATAAGAATTTGAGTCACTTGTGACACATCTTGAGGAATTCAAGGCATCAGATTGAATCATCTATTTTAAGTATATTATCACTGAAATAAAATCTTGCTGTTTTGAAACACCTGAGAAAATACTGTGGATTGGAAACTTGAGGAGGATCATCTTTAGTGTCATTGCAATTGTAAATAGCATTGACAGCAGACACTGAAAGTTTCTCTGCTGCTTTGAAAGATAAATACATTCCAGAAATCGTAAAAGCATCTTTAGTGACAGCAAAGGACATACAAGACATACATCTTTAGTGAAATACAAAAGCTCTGTAAGAATAAACAGGATATTAGCTGAGGTTCATTACTGCTGCCTTTGTAGATGTCTTTATTTAAGCTAGTTCAGCAACAGGAAAAACCTGATTGCTGCTTTGCTCAGTAAGCACAAGGCATCTGAGATGTGAAACAGGAAGTTAGATTTCTTTTGGAAGAAGTAAAAGAAGAAAATGTAACTTATAAGAAAGGTTTCCACTGATCTAAGTCTGTTAATGGTTCTCAGCAATCCCACTGAAGAAGTCTGAACTACATTTGAAGTAGGAAAAAAAATGAAAATTCCCCTTGAGGATTCGTAGACATTTTCACATCGTCCAAGGAAACTTTTACATGTTTTGTTAAATGATTTTTGTGTTATCTGTCATCTCTATAACATGATCCACGTCTATCATTAGTCTGAAAAATAAGCAATGAGTTAAAAAGTTGGTACATGTCTCTCCATTTTTTAAATTTTACTAACCAGAGTTAGAGAAAACGGACAGGGAAAACAAAACAAAACAAAACAAAACAAAACAAAACAAAACAAAACAATTACATACTCTTTGGTTTGTACTGAGACAGGGAATTTTTGCCATTTGTGTAGTGCTGATGGCACTGGGCAGAACTTATCCAGACACAGGCACTGTGATTTACGATGTTGGTGAGGAGGGAAGAGGGACTGATGCCATCTACCTGGACTTGTGCAAAGTATTTGATACTGTACCACACAACAACTTTGTCTTTAAATTGGAGAGACATGGATTATGTGCATGAACCACTCAGAGGACAAGGAATTGTTGGGATGGTTGTACTCAAAGAGTTGTGAACAAGCGGCATTCCTCAGGAGTCTGTATTGGGACCAGGGCTGTTTAACATCTTTATCAATGACATGGACAGTGGGATCAAGAGCACCCTCAGCACGGCTGCAGATGACACCAATCTGTGAGATGAACCAAGGCTGGAGGGAAGGGATGCCATCCAGAGGGACCTGGGCAAACTCAGAAAGATGATCTGGGGCTGAAGCACTTTTCCAAAGACAGGCTGAGAGAGATTTGTTGTTTTGTTGTTTCAGAAGAAAGGGTTCCAGGGAGACCTTATGGCACCTTCCAATATTTAAAGGGGGCTACAAGAGAGCTGGGGAGGGACTTTTCAAAAGGTGATGTAGTGATAGAACAAGGGGTAATGGCTCTAAACTAAGAGAGTGGGTTTAGATGAGCTGTTAGGAAGAAATTCTGAATAATGAAGGTGGTAAGATGCTGGAAAGGGTTGCCCAAAAAATCCTGTGGATGCCCCATCCTGGAAGTGTTCAAGGCCAGGCTGGGTGGGGCTTTGAGCAACCTGGTCTAGTGAAAGGTGGTCCTGCTCATGGCAGGGGGTTGGAAGCAGATCATCTTTAAGGCCTCTTTCAACAGAAACCACACTATGAATCTATAACTAAATATGGTGTAATTTGAAGTATAATAGTAGAAATAAACAATGGAAAAATAGAGTGGTGAATGATGAAGAGGAAATCTAAGAAGGAGCTGCTTCTCCTTCTCAGTCCAGAAATGTAAGATTAAGTCAAAATTTCAGACCAATATTTTGATGAAGAGTGCTGGAGCTCTTCCATGAATTAGAGAGAAGATTATTTTTCTTTAAAATATACATAGCTAGCTGGACACTAGCTTAACAAGGTAATTATCAAATGAAAGAGAACTGTTGTATAGCTGTGAAGCTGCATAAAGACTTTTATAATTACTGATGTTTCGGCCTAGCTTTGTTTTAGAAGACCATGCATTTTAATATTTTTGCATAAAATATGTTCAGCTACATTGTCTTTCTACCTTTCTTTACTACCTTTGTCTTTACTACCATTTTCTTTACTACCTTTCCTAGACTACTTTTAAAATAAAAAGGCTATATATGAATGTCATTTTACCAAGTTTGTTGCATCAGAAAACTGGGTATACTAATAATTATTTTATGAAAAAGCATAAGTAAAAGTTTCATAACTGATGGTGAGACTCTAAACAAATAAACCAATGTTTTTAATAATGATTTTTTTGTTCCTCAGATGGCTGTATATAATGGCAAGTATGGATATATTAATGAGAGGTTGACATGAACACTTGTAAAAATTACTAAGAATTAGTGACATCTGAAAATTTTGCTCTGTGTCCTTTTGACATCATTGTGTAGATAAGGCACAAGAGTATATATCAAAACCTGGGTTTTTTTCCAGATAATGTTGACTTGAATATAATTAGTGTATTACGATGCTATTTTCTTGTTGCTTCCTTCCTTAATAACTAGACATATCAAACATAATTTCATATATTAGCAGTGACAAAAATAGTATAACTATGATGGTATAAAGAAGGAGAAGAGTAAGACATAAGCAGCTGAAAAGCTTCCAAAATATAAGTAAATTTTTTTTAGTGAGAATGAAAATCACATAGTAATGTGCATTTGAAACACTGTATTGTGCTATTGTAACACAACTGTCTGATGGAGGCTCCCAGCTCTTTTCCTGTCATATTAAAACTATTTCACAATTTCATGGTAAAGAGTCATGGTTGTCCCTTTCAATCCTGCTGACTTTTGCTTTCAAATTCAAAGCACATAGAAGAAGTACAGTTTAGATCCTATCAACAGGTCTAGAGAAATGTGTCATGGTCTGGTGAGTAAATGTATCAGTTTCATAAAGACAAATTATATATATATGCTGTGCAAGTCCAATAAACCTTACTTTAAAACAGAAGTGACAGAAGGGGAATACTCAATTGGCAAGACATGCAAACGAGAAAATTCTCACATGCCAATATTATCTCATTAAAGCCTTGTTTAAAAATGGTTTTAACATGCTCCCTGTAAACAATATCTTTTGTTTGCTGTCTCTACTATTAACTAACATTTTCAGGAGATACTGAGATGTTTTTAAACCATCGTTCAACTTAAACAGGTTTGAATGTTTAAGTGTTATGACTATCTCATAATACACTATACAAACAAGCAAAAATAAAATAATGGCATTCTTCTCCTTTCTAGTAAGACATATAAAAGTTGGGTAACGATGAACACTTGTTCACTTGCTAACTCTCTCGCAGGTCACTTCATTACCTTCCTGTAACAAGACACACTTGTGGTGTGTGTTTCCAGTGCACGGAAAGCTCTGTTCTGTAAACTGTGCCATAGCTCAGCTCTCACTGACTGCTTCTGCTGAGAAGCTACACTGTAATTTCTGTCCTAGCTAATGGTCCCCATGGACATTACCCTCATTTCTATTATTTTGTGTACTGCTGATGACCAGTGCACTGATCAGAATGACCAGGTACACACGCCTGTGTTCAGGATAGCAGTAACTTGCCAAAGAGAAACAAGCATTGATCCTAATTCTAGCAGCTGCAGCAAAAGCCACACCAAAAGCTAATGTTCCATTGCAGTGTGCTCAGATGCCAGGGGTTATTCAAATTGAAGCTGACAGCACAATCTTAATCCTGCTTCCCTGTGCATCTGTATTTGCAATAATACAGAGTGTAATTACATGATCACTATATATTTGCACAAATGAATTTGATAGTATACAAATTTACTACAATGTAGATATATGTGTGTACCTTCCTACAATCAAGAGACATATCAAGGTATATTAATACTTATTTGAAATCATGCAGTTCACAATATATCTAGTGACATATTGGTTACATTCTGTTGAAAGTTATTGCTAGGAGCAGCCAAAGTTATATTTATCATATCTGAGCTCTCTACTGTAGAATCACACCATCAGATCCTAAATAGGTCTTTTGTCTTTGTTATTATTAAAGAGAATTGATGAGGGGGAAGAAGCTGCAGAAGAAAGCATTTTGGGATTTAAGACTGGCTTTCAAATTATGCCAAGAGCATGCATGATGACCTTATTCCCTGAGGGATATGCTTTCTACATAGCACTCCAGGACTGTCAGATGGGGCTGATTCTTCAACCCAGTGTAGAGGAAGTGGGTCCAAGCAACAAAACAAACTACTGCCAAGCCTGGTCACTGGCTCACTTCAAGGGAGGTCAGCAGCAGTGGAGGGGCTGAGACACAGCTATAGAGCAAGGCTGCAGACCTCACAAGGAATAAAATAAGTGAAAATGGTGGGAGACTGTGTGTTGAATAGTCTGTCTTCTCCACAGCTCTAGAGCAAAAAAAAATTCAAGCAGGTGTTTGAGGAAGAGGAATTGTCATCAGACCAGAGAAGAGCATTGTCACAGGAACAGGACTGGTGCTGAATACATAGAATAGACTCCTCCAGGACTTGGATGCTTTTCATGGAAGTAAGGGAGAAGAGCAGAGGGTTATAAGGTCTGTGATATAAATGATATCAAAAGTAAAATTAAATGAACTTTTCATCCCAGAATGGCTCACATGGCACCTGGCAGGGTGCCTAATGAAGTTACTATCACAACGGAATTCCTGCTCCATACCTAAATTCCCACTCACTTTTTAACTCAGTTAAGGAACACTTTCCTGAAGTCAGTGGCTGAATCACTTCTCTTTGGTCCATGATGTGGAGAGGTCTTCAAGCTCACAGACTCTATGCCCTTTGTAAGAAAGGTGTCAAATGGACTCCAGAAATGCACTCAAATGCATGCCAGCCATTAACAGGCAGGTAGTTCACTAGACTGGGCTGGACCTGGTCTGAAATAAACCTCTTCAAAACATGAGTCATGTGGAAGTCATGCTCTCAGTACTGCAATTGCTCCTGCACTGCACTGCCTGCTGATGTCAGTGCAGCATCCAGCCACCAGCACAACAGATTATAAATTAAATCAACAAGCTGGCCCTGAGAGTACTAAGAGTACACACTCTACCTTTCCAAAGGTAGTTTGAATGTATTGTGCAGACTTTTTCTTTCTGTTTAGTGAACCTTCTCCCTACCATAATACCACTCCCAAGTTGTACATAAATTCACACTACAGGCTGTGCACATTTCACTAAGCTAAGTTTAACCCCTCTCACTTAAAGATACCCTCTGTTTCATTTGCATTTTAAAACTATTAACTAATTCCATTAGTTGTACGTGTATAATGGAGAAAAGAAGAATAATGAACAGAAACAGTCTGGAAAGGAAAGACAGTCCTTTGTTTTCCAACTTGATATATCTTTTCTTGGTGCAAGTCCATGTTGTGGCTCAAAATCTCTTTTCCTGTGGTTTTTTTTTTTTTTTTTTTTTTTTTTTTTTTTTTTTTTTTTTTTTTTTTTTTTTTTTCTTTTTCTCCTTTTTTTTTTTTAAGACCATGACCTGGAGCATCCCTTTGGATTACAGAATTTGATGCATAGCCAGCCATGCATGTGCAACTGTCCCTAAGAGCCAAGCCTCAGTAAAGCTGGTGTGCCTACAATCTTGAAACAAAAATAGCTGTCAAATCAAAACTAATTTGCCACAAAAGAAAGCACAGAGCACAGATCCACAGTTAGAGAATACCAAACTAGTTTGAGTTCAAAATTGCTTGAAAAACAGGGATTTGATTTTATAAAAGTGTATTTTTAATCTCTCTAATATAATTTAATAATGGATGAATTGATTTTCCTTAAGGCTAAAGGTGGGGGTAGGGCAGGGGGGGACATAGAGGTAATATCAATTCGTGAGAGGGGGAAAAAGTTTTCAAGACTGCCAGCAACTAAAAGAGGGGAGGGAAATACAAACAATCATACAGCAGACTGCTGCTATCACATGTGACACGAAAAATATGTTAGTTTAATGTTCTCTGGACCAGGGTTTCATTTTACCTTATTTTAGTGAATTAAATCATGTACTACAAAGAAATTTGGATCTGAATGAAAGGAACAAGATTGATATCAGGATGAAAAGTAATGCTGTATTAATTCAAGTTCAGACATTAAAGACAAAAATAAAATTGAATTACATGGTGTTCTAATATTTCAGGACTAGATAAAATTGTATATAAAAGCCTTTATCATAGCCAAATGGAGTTGGGAGTAATGGATTTTTAATAGATAAAACAAAATGGTCAACATCTACTTTCAAGTGCCAGTGAACTGCATGGATGGAGTTGACTCAGAAGCAGCCACTGGACAGACAGCTGTACACTGGTGCTTCTCTGCACACATTCCTGCACCATATGCAAAATGGTAAGCTAAGATTAGCTCAAGTCACAGATAAAAAGCGGATGTTTGAAGCTGAATGGTGTGAAAAAGGTAACACTGATAATGAAGGAATAGCACTTTCAGGACCCTGGAGTCAAGGCAAAGCCTCTTTGGCTGAAGGAACACTTACATGTAGGCAGTTTATTCTGGAGCAGAGCTACGGAAGAGTCATCACCCAGACTCTGAATGTGATAGTGCCCTTCAGCAACAAAATCTTAACCACTGACTGTTGATTCATATGTCTCGGCTGGGTGGCAGCAAGGAAATAGCCCTACAAAGCATAACCACAAGGTTGCACGTAATGCCATGTGCTGTGGCAGTATCTCCTCAGCAGCCCAGAGCTTACCTGCAATCCTTCTCTTGGCTTTCTCATGCAATATAAAACCAAGATACTAACACTCTTAATGATCTGACACAAGATCCTTCAAAGAAGAGCATATCTGGAACAACAGAGCTGCACTAGCACTTTCTCCTGCACAGGCAGAGCTGGACACCAGTATCCTTCAGGGGATAGGATATTCCCAGAAGTTCAGTAGAAAAGTAGTTCAAACTCCACAAAAACAAAGGAATATCATAAATCTTAATAATTCTGTTTCAAATCCTATACATATACCTATAAACTGTTCTCTCTGACGTAAACTTTTAATAGTATCGATGTATTGAGTTAATTTTTCTTGAAAAATCCTAAGGAAATACTTCACAGAGACCACTTCTCTGTGAAAATAAGGAGAGAAGAAACAAGAAATGCAAGGTACTGCTTACACTGCTATATGCACCAGAATGAACCTAAAATATTACGGAATAAAACCTATATGGATCAGAATAGTGGAACAGCAAAATGTCAGCAACATTTTAAAGGTAATATAATTTGGAGTGCAGAATTCAATATGATAAAGAATGATAGTCACTGTATAATATCTGAGCCTTCCCACACATAGCAGACTTAAAAAAAAAATCATGACTGCATTAATTCAAGGAAACTTTCAATACGGAACTGGGAATAGTATCTCAGTGTCCAGAATCAGCTTTTGGGTCTATTTCTACTAATCATGGGGCTGCAGCTGACCCAGTTTAAATGTATTTCTATAAAGATTCCATAATTTTTGGTGATGTTGCATGTTGTGTTCTCCTAAGCCATTTAAAAATACTGCACTACAGTAAATACCTAGTGCTTAAAAATAAGGTACATCATGTGGAACAGCTCTACTGCATCACAGAAATACAATGTAAAACTCTTAATAAAGTTTTATTTGTACATTAAACACAAGCATGCACATTTTGTGTAATAGAACCTACACTATATTAGGATGCATGTTTGTGTATTTGACTGTGTTCTATTTGTGTGTCATACAGGTTTGCAAGATTAAATTTGTGGGTAGAGGAGCAAATATTTTTATTATCTGAACTTAAAAAATATCATCTCTGCCTACAAGCCTTGTCCAGACAGTGTGCTAAAGCCATGAAGTATGCAATACCACTAACTGCACTGGTAAGAGTAAATGCCTAATACAGAATTTATACATTATTATAAAGTCATCATAATATGCATAAACTTCCCAGAACAATTAGGAATTTTGTTCTGAATCACCTATACTTGAGGATTCAAAAAGAGAAGAAAAAAAATCTGGCCCATAGTTTAGTTATTCAGTGCTCTATAAAAAGAAATCTGTTTCTAATACCTTCAGGCAATCCATGTGCTCTGAAGTGTTATAGTTTATACCAATTGTGGATAAAACTACTATACTTATTAATGAAATGCCTCTCTTTGTTTTAGAAACGAGACAACAATATGAAAATATCCTCTACCACAACGCTTCCATATTTTTATGGTGTTGCTTAGGTAATTCCTAAAGTGAGGTGTTTCCCTTCTGAAAAAGAAATGAGTGTAACAAAATAAAAGAAGAAAAAATGGAAAATGCAAAAAGAAATTTCTTGACTACTAAGGGAAACATGAATATTCCAATCCAACTTTGTTTCTTACAGGAACTTTGTAACTATGTTAGGACACTTTTCTGCAAGAATATAACATGTATTAATTGATCTTAAAAATCACTTGATAACATTAAAAGTTGAAGCAATAACCACTGAATATTTTCAATTTCATGGAGAAAATCTTAAAATGATGCTAGTATAGGAACACTTTTATTTCTCAATGAAAGAAAATTATTTTAATGTACTGACAACATTTGAAGCCAAACGAAATTATTCAGCAAAACACAAAAAAATACTGACCAATTCCTCACAACTGCCATCACACTATGCACACAAAACAATAAAGAAATTATTTAACCTGAATTTTAAAATAGTGAAAAATTGGTTAATACTTTGATGAAAAAGCTATTAATTTCTATTTTATGCATGGGTTTCCATCATTTTGTTAACATCACCTCCCGCAGAAAGAATTGAATGCTACATAATTTGGACCAATTGGGTGAACAAAAGCCAACCACAACAAAGGGATTATTTGTATTGGGCAGGGGAAAAGCCCATAAATCACTGATTCTCTCATGTTAATTTTGCTTTTATACTTTGGGTTTTCTGAATGGACCCAAGACACCTCTATTGTATCATGTCCTATGATATTAAGATTTCTCCCAAAGAGGGTTTATCACTTAATTTGTTTATACAGCAGCAGAAACAATCTGATTGACTGGGGTTTCAGAAATTGCAATTAGAGGCTCCATATTGTACAATATTCACATTAGGAATTAGTAGCTTACTAATTACTTACTACAGTAGTAGTCCTTTTCCATGTACCACTTTACAGACATAGGGTCTCCCATATTCATTTGTACAACATGCTTAGTTACAAGCAGAAGAGATCTGGGATCCTCTGTAAGATATTTGAAATCTTACAATATTTGTCAGGATAGTTGAGAAAGAGGCTAATGAAACAGTTTTCCTTATAAACTTTTCCACCTAACTGATGTTGTGTACACACAGGCAATACCCACACATGAAATTAGTAGTTCTAAGGGTTTTTTTCACTTTTCTATGTGGTGTTAATAATTTAATAAAATAATTTTAAAAAAACACTACTACTGTGCTGATATTTAAGGGACACTATGCAGTCAGGGAACAGCATAACATAATACACTTGCTTGATATCAATCCAGACAAAATAGTGAAAAAAAAATTATACAGGATTTAACTGACAAAGATTGAAATGAAAGGGATGTAATTAATGCCAGTCAACATGGGTTTATGCAAAATAGCTCTTGTCAAACAAATCTCATTTTATTCTTTGATGAGTTTACGAAAGTCTGGGTGATAAAGATAAGTGCATGGCTGTGATACACTTTGACACCTGTAAAGGATTCAACTTACTAGTGCATTACTGATATCCTTACTGAAGTTTATTAATATATAATTTTCATAGAACATATGTAAAATTTATGGAGAACTCTTTAAAACATCAATTTTAGGAAGCACTTGTTAATTAGAAATCATTAGGAGGAGAATGAAGGGGCTAGTGTTGATCCAGGTCCAATTGTGGACCTCTTACACCTGATTCTAATGAAATTTTTACCTATGGTCTGAAATTAAATTTTAAAGTATTGCCAAGAATCTTTGAAAAAACCCCAAACTAGAGTAGTACTATATAAAGACGAATGCCAGGGATCACACAGAATAATCTGTCTCACAAAGCTAGGCCAATTTACTGTGTTGCACCTGATTGCTCAAATGATGTTTAATGACTGTGATTTCTGGGGGAAAAAAATAAAGGGAAAAAAGAAAGATGTTCCTGGAAATAAAACAATTTGTTTCTCTAGGCAAATTTAATTTTCTCTCAAAGAGTTATAGGAGAGAAGCTAGATGACAGTTTTAGAGAAACCTGGGGAGATAATGTAGCATGCTGGCCCCTCAAACCATCTTTTTGAAATAGTAATGTGTGATGAACCCTCCCTGTTTATTCCCAAACTATGCTTATAAGAAATACCTACTAGATGTAGCTTCTCACCATTAACCCCTGCAAAAGTTTTTCAATAAAGAGCTATAAAGTTACCTGCATTGCACAGATTATAAAAACAGGGACAAATTCACAATTAATCTGCTGCAGCTTCCTTGCTATGTATTAATTGAATAATTTGTAGTAAAATCTAAAATACACTTATGAAATATATTCTAAAGGCACACAGAAAAACTTAGATAAGTGCTTCAAAGTTGATGGTTTTGTCACTTGGCCCAAACTTCACTTGAAAACTATTGCCCAACCTTCCTTCCTTCCTTCCCTCCTTCCTTCCTTCCTTCCTTCCTTCCTTCCTTCCTTCCCTCTCTCTTTCTTTCTGTCTCTCTCTTTCTTTCTCTCTTTCTCTCTTTCTTTCCTTATTTCTTTCTGTCTATCAATCTATCTAGAAATGAAGAAAAATAAAACAGGGTTTCATGAGCCAAGTAGAAAAAATGAAAAAAAAAGGCATAGAATGCAAAGCATGGTATCATTACCTTGTATATTCCAAACACAAACTGCAGTAGAAATTATAACAGAAAATACATATTCAATTATCAGCTACAGATTCAGAGCAACAATAAAACTGAAATCACTATATTTTCCTAGGGATAGGGAGAGCAAAGAGCTCAAATTGTTCCTTTTGAAATTTCTACTGTGTAACATTATGCAATGCCATATAAAATTGGGTGATGAAAGCCTATAAAAAGTGCCTGAAATTCTCAATATATTCTACATCTATAAGCTTAAATAAATCCATTTTGAGGACTCCATCATATCTACCACACATGAAATTTTTTTACAGCTACAGATGTAATAGCTCATGCTTTTGCCTCCTCACAGTATTATAGCTCCTCCATGGACAGAAATCTTTTAGTGAACAGAAGAGAAATGTAGACAACCTCTAATTTTCTGTACAGTGGCAACTGCATTCATTATGCATTAAAGTAGCACTTTCCCTGAAAGAGTTAACTTTCTAGCTCCTATTCTCTGCAGTGCTGCATAAACACTGCACATTATTCTTACTGAGCATGCTTCATCTTTCCTGTCTCCACAGTCTTGGGCTGTCAATCACCTGTCAGTCCCTACCACATCAGCACAGTGCGCATCACCAGGCTGTCAGCACAGCAGCTGATGAGACTCTGCTAAGAGCTGTCAATCAAACTTGTTTCTCTTATCTGTTCAGGAAATATTTTGTCTCTGAGAAACAAAGAACCTGGGCAACAATGGATCAGAGTCTAGTATTTACTCTTTTACGGGGATAGAAGCCTCTTAACAGGAAATGAATGCTTTATCCACAACAAGGAAACAAAAATTCTGCTCCATTAGGCATATTTTCATTTTTCAATTTTGTTTAAGTCCTATTTATTTCTTGAACGAACAAATCAGGGCATAATATATTAAAGAAAATTTCTTTTTGCTCTCACTGCAGAATTAACTTCATGTGTTTACTTCTTAGTTTCTGTTGATTATAATTCAATGCAGCATAAGACAAGTAGCATCTCTGTTTTTGGGAATCTTTCCTTGTCTTTAAGCATTGGAATGTGTGAGGTTTCTCTCCATCTCAGGGTAGCAAAAAAGCCAGACTAGAGAAATGCACAATTTACACCTTTGTTATCTTTAAATATATCATTATTTTCTGCAACATTTTCATTAAAATTTCAACATAGAATACAGTAATATGAGTAGGGTTCCTAGATAATAGACCAAAAGAGTAGCTGAGGGGTATAAGCAAGTAGGAGAAAAACATATTTTCAGTGGCTGTTTGAAAGAAGATAGTATCTTCTTTCTGGAATGCTGTGCCAGGAAGAAAGGATTGCAGAAGGTAAAGTTCTTGCATCTACAGAAATAAAATACCAAAGAAAGACAAAAAAGAGCTGCAAAGATGAGCACAGCAGCTATTTCTGGTCTGACACAGAATCTCTGCATGAAAAAGTTAAGCTAGGCTTTCAAGTCACATCTATCCAAGGCAGAGTATCATTCTGCACAGATAACTAGATCTAGGTCTAACAAACCCAGCAATCAAATTAATTAACACTGGTGGATCACTGAACTAACAAACCTGTGCTCTTCCCAGGGCACAAATAAGTATCTTTACATGCTGTGCCGTGCAGATATAGGGACATTTAAAGCTAGCTCGAGTATCAGTACATAGTGTTGCCTGACGTGAAGCAAAGTAAACATAACCCAGTGACTTAAAATCCCCATTTTGAACCATATCTATTTTTCCCTACAAATGAAAGAAACTCAGAGCTGACAGTTGAGGAGAAACATTGAGAATAGCAAAGGGAAGAGAACTGCTTTTCTCAGTATAGAGAGGAGTGCTGTAAAACATGGTAATATGAATGAAAGACGTAAATATATTTTGTGCTCTTCATTAGGATTCAGGTTTGGGGCATGAAAGTAAATAAGCAACTTTGTTTCCTGGGACAAAAATAAAGGTGAGTTCACAAGCCTTACAATCCATTGGACAAAACTGTGTATTAAAAGTTAAAAGGGGAGGCAAACAAAAGTAATTTTAAAACAAAAATCTTCTACCACTTACACCAACACTGATTTACAGGCCTGCTCTGATTATTTGCATTGGCTGTGGAGTTGGACTGTTCAGGTAGGAGCAGAGGACAGAGAGAGCCAGCTGGGAAACCAGCTATTATATGAAACTCACAGAAAGGAAAAGTTTAAAGCAGTCACAGGAAAAAAGCCCCCAAAGGAATTTGGGAACTGCACTCAAGATTAGTTCTCAGCAGCCTCCCACAACATTCTCGAGGGGCTTTGAAGAAGAAACCTGGGGCAAAACAGCATGCTTCTTCATGTCTCTGATGGCTTAATGCAAGTTCTGGATAGCCCCTGAGAAGGAGGGAAATGGACTGGGAATTGCCATAACCTAGAGAAAAATGGGGTCATGGACAGCAAAAAAGTTTTTGTCCTTTACACACACACACAAAGGATTTTTAGAATTTGTTTGCTCCAAAAGAGAATATTTTAGTTCTCAGAAGAGGGAAAACATTGCCCAAAGGAAAAAAAAAAAAAAAAAAAAAGTGGTGGCCACAACCAATGTCAGAGATGTAAGCAAAGCTCTCACAGGCTGAAGCAAGTCAAAGGCAGGCAATTTTGACCTGAATCCTAGAGCAAAGGCAAGAGGTCGGCATCTTTCATCACTTTCAACTTTATAAACAACTTCTCAAAGGATGCCTTTTTCTCTTTTTCTGGGCCTTATCTTGGTTCCCTCCATTACTGTCTGTGTCTGCAAGAGTAAGAACAAACAATTTGTCTTTTCTCTTTCCTCTCTGCCAGTTCCAATGTGTTTAATGCCCTCTCCATCCTAAAGAGCATACACACTAGGCAAGGAGGCAGGTGTCTTGCTGGAGACAACACAGATGAAAAAAGGACACTTTTGTTTCCCCCCTTTCAAAACTATGTTTGGTGCTGCAACCTCATACTCACCTAACAGGAGCCACAACCACTGGTCAGCAATTTCAGCAGCTTGGAATAGAGGTACTGGGTGTTGTTATGGTTTTTGGGAGATGCCAAGAGCATCCATAAGAGAATAGCACAGCATGGCTTGGGCAAACAAAACAGAGAGCTGTAAGAGGAGCAAACTTCTCTGTTCTGAGCTCCTGGACATGGTTTTGGACACAAAGTTCCCAGCTAGGAAGAGAGAGCTACTCTTAATATGCAACCTCCACTCTGCAGCCACCACAAGCAATGTCAAAGTTGTCCCCAAGCAGGGACTTGGACAGCACAAAGGCCTAAAGAATGCTCTCAAAGACTTCTCAGAGAGCAGTGGAAGTCTCAAACTGGAACAGCCACAATCACGCTTTTCAGAGTTTCACTGAGTTTGAATACTGCTTATGTCAAAAAGCATCATTAATGCTGCAGTTCAGTATTACATAAATATTAAATAACAAAGGAAAAGACATATGGATTAACAGCAAAGAGCCTTAAAGGTGGAGTTTCAGTTCCAGATGCTGAGAATAAACCAAAAGCAACAACAGTTGGCGCAGAGGTCAGAAATTAAAACCAGAGGAAAAATTCTGGGTACTAGTCACTTTAAAAAGCATGACTACAGTAACTTGATCTTTCAATCATTCTTTCCAGCAATGGTGCTAAGAATCACAGTATTACCCCAGTTACAGACAATACAACCATTATCAAGCATTTGTGACAACAACAGTATTTTACACATTGACAAATCCTTTCATATGCAGCACTGTTTTCCTGAATCACAACTCCCTCTGATCTAACTGGACATTAATTGCTTTTTTGCTGATGTATCTGTGCCTTCTGGACTGATAACACAACTAGCAAATCTGATATCTGACAAGTTGACTCAACCTAATCAGGACAGATCAGCTGTTACCAACGTTGCTATAGGCTGTAATTTGAGGACCTTTAGAGAGTTATCACTTGCTTTGAAAGGCAAGAAACTGTAATTCTGTCAACACTAATCCCAGAAACGTGCATTCAAAGTGGTTGTTATTTTTTCTCCAGAAGAAGGTAACACTTGTCAAATAAATACCTGAGATAACTGATAATAGGAATTAGAAGTATGTGAGTGATATGGTGACAATCAGTCACTCTCATGAAAAAGAAGAACCTTGCAAGATTCAGAACATTAAATAGAGAGCACAATCTGTCACCATGAAGCAGGGGTCACTCTGAATGGAGTCAAACAATTGGCAATGCAGTTTTTCAATGTTTACTTCTCTCTCTATTGCTCGGTGCTAAAGCTGAGTGAATTATTCACTTCAAACAATTTGTTTGATGAATTTTATCCCTTTTTGCTTCTCAGCGTATGCAGGCAATGGATTCCAATGCCATCAGATTTATTCACTGCTTCACTTATATTCAAGCTTTCATTTAGTGCTTGATTGAGAGTATTCTAGACTTCCACTGCTGCTCAGACAGCATCCAAGGCTGGTCCTTAATGTGTGCAAGCAGCATAGATCCACGAAGTTGATGGAATAATAATTATCTACATCACCAAGGACATAGATTTTAGTTTGGGGTTTTTTTTTGATCCCTCTTTTATTTTGGAAGCCCTTTCAGCAAAAATACTGACATTTGCTACAAAGTTCCCTGCCTGTGAACAATTTTGCCCACAAGACTCAACACTTGAATTTTTGCAGAAGACAAATAACCAAAGAATGCAAGCACAGTCACAAAGCACATTAATTTAAAAAAAAATTCCAAAGATTATATTTTATTATTTGCTTCATTCCATCCACTAGGAAATAATTTATTTTCATGTAATAAAACTCAGAGGAATTCCATAAAAAATGGATTCCAAATTCATGGAATTCTTTAATGTAACTTAATAGTCACTGAATATACACAAGTGACTTTGTCGTTGCCAGGGCTGCATCTGTCTTGTACAGATAAACTGTTTTTAGAAATTCATACTTAACATTAGAACAAAAAATATACATTTCTTACTGTATCGCTTTGGTCCATCTTCCAAACAAAATGAAAGTGTTAAGGTTGCATCATCTTCAAAAAATTCAGTTGCAAAGGCATCCCACCAGAGGTTGTCACTATCCTAGGAAGCAACAGATCATTCACTTAACAGGAGGCAAAATGAAAATATGCTCATCTGTTGTAAAAGAAATTCAACAGGATCACACCTAGTCTGGCTTCTTCACCTGTGGTTTTAGGGTGCAGATGTCTATATGATATTTCAAAATAATTTTCCTAGATAAAGTCTAGTTCTAATTTAGGAAAACATCTGAAGTGTTTAATTTGCTGTATAAGAAACTTTTATTTTATTCAACATACTAAATATGTAAAAACTTTCTTTTCCATAACTTTTTTTTCCAAATGTTAGATATAGTTTTATAAATCAGTTGTAAATAAAGCAATTATGAGCTTTCCCTCCTTTTCTGAGCTGTGCATCTCAAATGCTTGGTCCTAGAAATCAAAAATCCTTCAATACTTAATTCTATAATGATACATAACCTCATCATCAGCACAAGATGACAAGAAAGTTATTTAAAAACTAAATATAATGGCCATTCTACTCCAATGCATTTAATATAAATACAATCCTACTTCAGGTTGATTAAATGCCAGCTAGTTACTTAAATGCAATTGTTGTGAGAAATCTTTACTTTTAAGTGTGATACAAGAAGTGAAAAAAATATGTTAAGATGACTTGTGCATACTTAGGCTTACAGTAATACACATAACTGGAAACAGCAATTATTAAAATAGTAAACTATGTAAAACAACACAGCACTACTGGTAGTTTCTTGACTTTAAAAATTGAACCAGGCATTGACCTGGATGATCAACAGCTGGCACCCAAACCTCAATGTCTAGCGCCTGAGCAAGTGGTCCAGCTTGAGGGGTTTTAATAGAAGTTGGGCAACACAAATCCCACCAAAGGTTTCATCCAAAAGCTATGGATATATTTAATAGCTGTATTAGAAATTTTTGGTTCAGTCTCTTCTGCTCCTTTGAAGCCCAAAGACTTAAATCACTTGTAGCACACAAGGTCCGTAACAAAGCTGGAAATACACTTCCAAAGATGCCCTGGCTGCACCCCTCAGAGCCACTCTATCCCACTCACACACCTTCCTGCAAGGCCAGGTTCATTCAGCACAGTGAGTCCTAAGCTCTTAAAGCCTGAGCAATATAAATCTAAGCCAGAAAACATTTGTCTGTTTCACAGGAAAAAAATCCTGAGATAAAATTCCAATTTAAAAGAATATATGCATCTATCATATTCATTATGTACACATGTAGAGCAATCTGGGGATTTTAGTTCTGCTGCTGTATTTCCTGATGATGTTACTTTTGGATTTCACTCCAAAATGTTAAGCAAGGTATACTTCCTGCCTCTCAATTTCACTTTGATTTTTTTGTCAAGCATCCAATAGAGAAATGGTAAGGACAGGTTTTAACAATCTGGTTCGTACCAGAGACCCTAGAGAGACTTCTTGTCTGAGTCAGAGCCTGTAATACACTTTCCCTGCCAAGCCTCATCCCACCTGGCAGTGACAGGACCATACAGCCCTGCCTTTCAGTCACACAAAGAGGTATCAAAGCTGTCCCCACATCTCAGAAATCTGCTGTCACAGAGAGTTGTTGTTTTTTCCTGGTGCAAGCTCGATGGGTGTTCCCATGTACAAACACTGCTACGTTGAGTAGCCAAGCAGCCACAACAGTAAGCATGAAATACACAGTGGTACACATGAAACATATATACAGGTGCCCGACACACCTCTGCACAGGGCCTGCACTCAGCACAGCCTGGGGGGTTGCATTACAAGCCCATACAAGAGTGTATTGTCCAACAAGTAGCTATGAGCTCCCACTCTCTGCCATTTGACTAAAGAGAGGCTGCAGCACCATTTAACCTTTTGGCCATACTTGTCATAGGGAAGGAAGAGTGAAGGGAAGAATTTTAGCAATGCTACATGGCACATTTGCAGCTCTCATTAATCCAGTAGTTGAGTGTCACTGGAGTTACTCATGCAGCACCCAATGCATGGGAACAAAAAGGAGAGCACTGCATAGCCAGGATGTAGCTGCACATGGGAAAGATAGAGAAGAGCAGAGAAAGTGCAGAGCCTCACCTCAAAACCACACATACCTGCACTCACACTGGCTCCCAAGAAGTCTTGAAAGCAAGGAAAATGTGGAAATGAAATTACAGTGGATTGCCTCCCCAGTTAGATGAAATATCCAGACTCTCTCACAGTTTGAATACAGTTCAAGGTCTTTATCTTAAGCTTTTGCATATTTTACGTGAGGAAGAAGGAAAAATATAAAATGCAACACCCTACTCCCAGAAAGAAAACCCAAACTTAAAAAAGAGTATATAACTCCTGTCAACATTGGAAATGCTCTGCTGATTAATTTTCTGACCCACCCTTGTCACAGGTGGGCCCATATCTCAAAGCCAAATGTGAACAAAACCAAATGAGGTATCCCCAGCCAAACCAAAATAGGATCCAGTTATTAATTTTTTTTTATTTTATTTTTTTTTTCCAAAAAGGGGATGGTGAAGGCAAGGCTGCCCTCCGGCATCTTTAACTTGTGCTTTGACAGGTTATGGGGGATTTTGCCAGAGTAATTATTTTTCTATTCAACAATAATGAGAAATTACCATGGCAACCTCCCTTTCACGTAGTGCACTCACATGCTCAAACATTGAAATAATGGCCTAAACATAACAAAAAAAAATTAATTCTCTAAAAATACTTTGTATTAAAATAAACTTAAGGAATAGGTCACAGGAGAGAAGAGGGCAGAGACAGCCAGCAAGTTGGGTCAGAAGTGAAGACCTGTGCTGCTGTGGCCAGGTACCCACACTGCAAAATGACTTCTTCCATAACTGTCACTGTTCCCTCTGATCCCCTCCACCCTGGTATTATTTGTAATCTGAAGCATGGCTCAGCTCTGAATAGGGTCTCCAAGTAAATGGAATAGTACCATTTCAGTATTTTTTCCTGACTGATTTCTTTGGCATAGGTGATCAGATTTTAAGTGCAATGATCTTCTTTTTTCCCCTCCATCTAAAAGTCCTCTATGTTCACTGTATGAGTTCACAAGCTGGGTTCTTCTTTACACCTTACACACTTACATGTTTAAGAGTCTGCAAGCTAAATGAGGCTTCTCCACTTGCCTGTGATAAATCTTGCAACTGGAATATGAGGCCAACTGAGACTATGGCATTTTCTCCAAATTATTTTATTTTTGCTTAATGACTTGGAAGGCAAAATGGACTGATGTAAAAAGTCAGTATATGAAATCATATTTGAAAGGATGCAGATACCTTGCAGAACAGAAATGGAATTCAAAATTATTTTGATAGATTGGATAAATTATCTGAAATTAAGATGAAATTCAATAAAATTAAGTGACAGAAGTACAAAAACAAAATGTGGAATAACTGGCTAAGCAGTACTGTAGAAAATGGTCCAGATCATAAAGCAAACATGTCAGCAATCAGTCTTGGAAATAAGGGAAATGTCTTAGATACAATACCCTTCCTCTCCAGCAAACCCATCTCTGAAAAGAGTTCAACTGGAATAGTCTGTCCACTTCTGGAATACTGTGGCCAAGTCTGGGCCACGCACTTTTAAAAAGGAATTCGCTGAGAACCACAGGAATCAATGAGTTTAAAGACAGACGGAAACAAACCAAACAACCCCAAAAGACTCAAAGGAAGAAAGGTAGAAGGATGTAGCTTTGTTTAGTATTAGACAGAAGAAGCTCACAGGGAATGTGATGACAGTTGTCATATGAAAAGATTGCTATAAAGAGGAGTGAACACTGGTCCTTGGTGGATAACACAGATAGCAGTAATAATTGGTTGTTTGCTGCCATTGCAGGTTAAGTGGTTTAATACCCTGTTACAAATTTCTAGGCTAGTGTTTTGCAGAGGGGAAAGAGCTGCAGGGCAAGACTGCTGTGTTCCCTAGGGGAGTGGATATAGAGATCCTGCTGCCTAAGAGCCTCTGGCAGATCTGCCCCTGTACAGCAGCTCCACAGCTCATGCCCAGTGAGAAGCTGAATTTGGTTCCTCCTTTACGTTGCTTTTGGCTGCATATGTGTAACAGGTGTAAATAGTATATTCAAACAGAGTTATGGAAACAAGTAAATACAATTCTGAATATGCACAGGAAACACATCTGTTCTGAAGTCAGATTTTTTTTTTAATAATCACTTTTTAGGGAAAACCAGAGTTTTAAGCATCAATCTTATAATTGGACAAGGCAAAAATAAAAAGAGACTGTGTGCTTGGGAGCTTACATTTTTCTTCTGGCATCTGCAATCCTTTCCTATTGACACTTACTATTTTCAGAATTCTATATATCCACATTCCTGTTGGCAACATATATGTGTCTCATATTCTTTTAAGTTAATGTTGCACAGGGAACTGCTGGCTCCCTAAGGAAAGAATGGCATTCCTTCCCTCCTCCTGTTCCCAGCAAATTAAACTACATTTGAGCCTTCAAAATGCAGTTCAAGATAAGATTTTGCCATTAAATACACCAAGAAAAACTCCACAACCATTACAAATGACAAAATTCATGAGTATAAAAAAAAAAAAAAATCTGGCATTGAAGTTTATACTCAAAACACTCAGACAAACGATGAAAAATAAAAAGTCCAAATATAAGAAACCAATAATTTTCCCATTAGTTTTAAATTAGACCAGTCTTGTGTCTAATACCTAACATATTTAAGATTCTGATACAAATTGCACATGAATATCCAATTGATAGGGATCTATAGATGTTAATTTTGTAGACTTGGAAATTTGAGTGCTCACCTGTAGATCTGGCCCTGCAAAGCACAATGGTTTTATAATCTGGCATAGGGTTTTTGTTATTTGTATACATTCAATATGGACTACAGATACTGAGACCTAGATTGGTTTTTCTGGAAACAGTGTGAACAGAGTGCAACAGTGGAATGCTCATATGTATGTAGGTGGGAAACCCATATATGGCTGTCTGTTATACAAGAAGGTGCCCACCTTTCTTATTTTCCCAGTATCCTTGCTAGAAATGTGTGGTACCCTGTAGTTAGTAAAAGTACCTGAAAAAGAGGACCAATCTGGTTACACAGGGCTGGTTTTTAAGAACCATTTCCACTGCTTTTCCATTTTTTTATTCTATCTCATTCATTTTATTTCAAACATGAAGCATATTTTACACAGAATTAAATATACTTTTAAGCTTGCACCTAGTGGTATCTTACAGAGTCTCCATCTCCCTTTCCCTGCCAGGAATGCCTGACTCTATTCCTTCCATTTGTTATTTCACACATATTCGCAGTTTTAATGGTGTTGCTTTCTTTTATTTCACTTACTAGTGTGGCTAGATTCTATCTCTCAAACAATGTGTAGTAAAACTGGCTGAAAGATTTTAAGACTTGGCTTTGGTCATAAGTAGCTTTCTGTTCCATTATACGCTTGCAACTTCCTGCCAAAACTCTGCTCAATGCCCAAAACATATCAATCCCTTCAGCTCACTTAATAATTAATTAAACTATTGTTTACATTCCACTTAGGAACTTATCTTCAATTGTACAGTAAAGAAACAGCACCAAGTTTCTGTTTTATTGAAAAGCTGGAATATAGTCATGCAACAGATCCCCACAGCAATACCTCCTCAGAGAGACTGACTGGGGTGCAAAATGGGGGCAACATCTCTTTTGCTTATGTTAATCTGGAGTAGGTTTAAAAATACAAAGGAATTCTAGGGAAAGGCCCATAATAGGGAGTTACTCTTACACACTCACTGGAAATGCCTAATATATCAAGGATCCTGTTTTTATTGCCTATAAATCAGTACACTATCAGGCATCAGAAAGTCAAACATTAATTATTTGATTTTTAGATACAAATGGGACAAACAAACAAACAGAGAGAGGCTTTGCAAAATCCACAAATTGATTTATGCCATTTTCCTCTTGTACTCTGAACCCAGGCATATGAAAATCAGCATCACTTTAGCACAAACACTGTGCTATAATGACACCAGCCATACAACTCAGCTTTGCAGATATACTGCTTTGAGATAATGTCACTTATATGTCACAAATAGAAAGTCCACACTGGGAAATTTTACCAGGGGTTCAGATTAACTGAAACATGCTGACACTGAAATAAGGACAACAAATATTTTTCTTGTGTTCGGAAGGATGGTTGACCCTTTCCACTAACATATGCCCAAATTAGATACCTTTTGTTAAGAGTACTTGTGGGAAATATTCACTCGGCTGGCAAATAACAAGATCAATCTACACACAGCTATAAAAGAACAGTTATTTCACTACATCTAAGCCACTAATTTTTTCCATCTACATGGATGTTGCACGTGTAACAATCTGGATATCCTTTTGAAATTGCGGTGCTTAAAATTACAGAGATTTTTAACTTAAGTTGTCAGGAAAGGATAAGACAGAGACATACCTTGTTCAGTCTAATAACAGAATCAGAGAAGAACACCAGGTCTAAAACCTATTATTTGTCAGTCTTTAAATTTTACTGCAGCTTGTGGACAAAAGAGAAATGAATTCTTAAATATCCACGCTGTGCATATTTGACTATTCACCTGCAGTAGACAGGAGACTGCAGTTTAATACTCATCTGTAAGCAGTACAGAGCAGAAGGAGTTAACCTATGAAATGTGTCATTTCACTGGCTTCTTTAATTTGAATTCATTATTTCCATTCCTGAAACTTGTGCACAAGAATGGATAGGAGAAAGAAAGAGCAGTGAAGCTGGGCTTAAGACACACTCCACTGCCAATTCCTTACTGCCAACATGGCATCATCCTTGAGATTTCACAGCAATATCATCACTGACCAGCAGAAGATGCTTCTTTGTCCTTTTAAAATATATAGGATAAGATGGCACTTGGTCTCTAAGGATAAGACCTATATTCTGGTCGTGAGAACAAAAAGACTGGGCATTAACAATCAAACTGTGCAGTTTTTAACAGAAATATACACTTCCACCCACAGCAGAGTATCTGTTAGTACTTGCTACATATACAGTGCATACTAAATCCATATTCAAAATTGTTTTAAATTTGAGCCCTTTTTTCAATAGGCATGAAAATATCTCTAGCTGGCTGGAAACAGTAATAGATTTTCTTAGTAGTATTCTCAATCCATGATCATTGCAGAAAATAACAGACCTGAGTTTTGTGTTTATCAAAAATGAACCACAGTTACATTTCTCTATTCTGCCAGAGAATACTCTACAGCCTCTGCCTTTGAGAATAGTTTATAGAGATGGAATATTAAGTGTGTCTATTATCTACTGTACTACCGTCAGCCATACAAATGTTCTTATTTTATTCTGACATTTTGACCTGGTTTCTTTTTTACCTTGTTTACTTCCATCTCTATGAGTAAATGGAAGCTGCTATGCCATCTATCCGAATGAAAAGGCAATAACTAGTATTGCCATGAGTGAATATAGAGCATCAAATATTATGTGTCACTAGGGCACAGAAAAAAACCTCATATTCCCAGCAATATTAGTAAATTAGTCTCTCTAGGTCTATCTATCCAACTGCACCAACTCCCAAGGCTCTAAAATTTAGTGAACACAAATCTCTTTATCATTTATTACAGTGAAAATAAAATTATTACTGACAGGATCAAAATACTATATTGGAACATGATGAGGACAGTCCTTGACACCTCCATTCCACACTGGACTCTCCCCACCTCTTCGATTACTGAAGTCTCACAAAAGCACCATGTGTATTGGAGACAAGTACAAAGCTGGGACCTTCAGAGGTCCCAGATTCTGAACAATTACAATCTCAACTATGATCTAACAGACTGTACTTTGAGAGGTCATAAATGGCTCTTCAGCTGAGTTAAAGAACTTACTCTGCTATGTATTGTTCCTTATTCTTGTGCAAATCTGGTGATCCAGGTAGGAAAGGGAAACACAGGTAAGACAAACCATCCTTCCAGTTACGTTCTAGAGTCTTGAAGAAGTAGCAAATAGTGAAAGGGCTAGGTAACGCAGCTACAAAGAGCTGATTTTATCATAAGAAAAGATTATATGGATTGAAAAGACATATAGGTGAGGAGATATATATATCTATATACACAAAGAAAGCCTGAGAGGGATTATTTACAAGGGCATGTAGTGACAGGACAAGGGGAAACGGCTCTAAACTGAAAGACAGCAGGTTTTGATTAGCTATTAGAAGAAATTCTTTACTGTGAAGGTAATGAGGCCCTGGCACAGGTTGCCCAGAGAAGCTGTGAATGCCCCATCCCTGGCAGTGTTCAAGGCCAGGTTGGCTGGAGCTCTAAGCAATCCGGTCTAGTAAAAGGTGTTCCTGTCTGTGGCAGGGGACTACGAAGGAGATGATCTTTAAGGTCCCCTCCAACCCAGACCGTTACACTCACCTCTAGCACAACTCTACCCCACAGGACCTTGAGAAAACTCTTGCTAAGACTCAGCAAGAGACTTTCAAAATTAAGAATATGTTAAATGTTTTGCTGAGCTGAGATCCACCTATGCTTTTGTTGGTCTGCAAGTATAATCAACTCAAAATTATGACCTCCTATTAAGCTTTGCAACCAGGTAAGAGCATATCAAAATTATGGACTGCTCTAACCAAAGAGCTGTTATTTCTTGGGAAGGTACAGGAAGTGGAAAAGATCAAGTACATTGTATGTTCCATCTTCTATGGAGGACAGGTAATCTCATGCACCAAAATTAATTTAGCAACAACTAGTCAGAAAAAGAAAAAACAATTAAGAAAGAAGTATGGAAGAAACCACTCTTGTTAAAATTTACAACCATATCTATACTTTAAATTGTATATTGCTGCATTTAATTGTTTCATAATATAACTGTGGTTTTGGGTGTCCAGGTATCACCCAAAGAAATCATAAAAGCAGTGTATAATTTCAGACAGTACAGAGAAGTAAACATATGGCACCATACAGAAATTTCGTCAAGAAGCAATGGTAAAGCACAAATATGAGGGGGTTTGTTATGTATAATATCTCTATTTTTGCTGCATATTCTTTATGTGCGTATTCTTTAAGCAAAAAAACCCCACTGTGATAATTAACAAATAATTTCATAAAAGAGTTACAGTGACCTGCAAATTATATCCCTTAAAGGTTCATTCACTTTTTTTATTCAACCCATATCAGAAGCCCCACTCTAGTGACCATTTTAAAGGATTACATCTTTAGTATAGCAAAACTACACTCCAAGTTGATTCCTGTGTTCATTCTGTACTTACTAGGACTAGAAATCACAGTCATTTTTGTCAGCTGGTGATGTCACTCTATCCACAAATATTATCTGTTTTAAATGTGTTTCAGAATCTAAATTCTACTTAAGAGAGAGATAAGAAAAAAGATAGTGCTGAAGTATTAAGTCTGTATTTTAGACTCTACTTACTCATTCCAGTTTTCAACACTACAGCACAGTATCATCTGCAGTGACCATTTGAACCACTAATCAACTGCAGTTATCAGATACTCAGGTATTTGAAAATAATACAGCTACATTTATTGCTTGTAATTTTTAAATATACAAACACATGTGCATTCAAATTTAATCAAACATTAAGGCAGAGATTTTCAAAGCTAATTAAAGACTTATGCATTCATTTTCCATTAAATTAAGTGGAAATCAGATGTTGGAATATTCTATGCAAGGCTCCAAATCCCAGCATGGAAATGGAGCTTGTTACATTTGCTAAATCAAAGCTAGAGGGTGACAACAGGGCTGGGATTCATCTCACCCCAAGACAGTTGTCTAAATTCATGTGAGATAAAAAGCCTCATGGAGATCTCTGTCTTTTCACTGTCCGTAGAGGGAGCCTAGAGAATAGTTCTGTCTAGCCATGTAACTTTTTTAGGGAAAAAGGTAGGTAAGATAAATCATATTCTATGTATCTACCAAGAATTTAAAAGTCAGGAAGAAAACTGGTAGAGGCTTTGAGAGCTTAGTAAAGGACAAAAATATGTGAAACAACTGTATCTGCTTTGTCTAGATTTTTACAGTCTTGGCAGGAAAAACTATAAATGATGTTCAAGTTTTTGCTCACAATACTCAAAGATCTCCAGGCTGCCAGGTTCCTGCTGTTTCATATGAAAAGCTCAAAGTGGCAGACAGAAGTTGGAGAACTGGTTAAAGATTTCTGCCAGTATGAAATGCTTTAAATGAAGAAGATGTGATTATTTGCTGGGCTTCCTAACTTTACTCCCCAGCTAGCCACAGTTGCAAGCCCCATTTTTTATCTCATACTGTATTTTGATACAAAATTCCTGTACAAGTTCCAGGATGTATCTTCCTACATCCTGGGTAATCTGAAATATAAGGAAATCCTTGGTCAAGACTAGACAGCTCAAATACTGACATTTCTCATGCCTTATCCTCTGACCATCAGATCACTCAGTTGTTTCATCTCTGTGGTGTAGCACTACCTTTCTCAAGCACATAACACTCACTGCTGGGCATGTACAGCCAAGCCTGATTAACCAAGCAATCAGGAGTTGCTTTGATAAAGTGAGAAGGGGTTGGGCTCCATATACTTGCATAGTCTCAGTGTACACCATGATTTGCAAGTTTAGGGGGTGAGAAGCACAAAGTAGTGAACTTTTTAAACTGACATTTACATTTACAAATTAAAATTCTGATTCAAATGGAGATGTCTGAATCTCCTGCTTGCCATGAAAAACCTACTTAGAACCAAAACTTTTACTGTTATTGCTGCTATAATATTGTAGAACAGTGTAACACATCACTGACAAGGCTGTTACGGTTGCTAAATCAAAGGATATGCTGTACTGAAAGGCACTGAAAGAAATACAGAGGGAATGCAACACAGAGGTTGTGATAACAGAGTGGGTATGTGTGTTTGTTTTAATTATTAACTTTAAATTTTCACTTCAAAAGAAATGGGAGAATTTATGCATGCCAAGAAGTGCTCCCTTTCAAAACTTGGTCTTCACTGAGCAAAGTAAGTAAAGCTTTCTTCTAAATGGCATCTCTTATCCTGTCAACCTCATTTAAAGTAAAAAGGCATCAATAGTAATAATAAAATTGCAGCTTGGTGAACAATTCCTTTACAGTAGCCAGCTACTACATACTGTAACAAATTAAAAACTCCAAAACTCTATGCAGGTCCCCAGAGAAATGCTATTTAATAAAGCAAACACTGATATTGAATGTGACAGAATTCCATTTGCTTCAGAATCCCATCCAACTGAGTTTGGCTGCAGCTGAAGCAATTAGAGAAAGCTGTGATTTAATGATTATGCTAAAACCCTAGACAAACAAAGCTCTCACCTACCAAGTGGCCACTTAGCTGTATCACTACCACTAGAATGTATAAAAATCCTTGTAGGATTTCATTTGCTGTCAGTCAACTAGTAACAACATGAGCAATTATTTACTAAAAATGTCTATTTTCTAGCTACCCTACTGCTTAAACATGAAAAATGTATAAATCTAAATTAAACAAAGTAAGCAAAGCCAAATGTGAGTTACATAGGTCAAGAAAATCACCCACTAAGGTCATCCTTGTAGCTGAGACCTGATATGATCCAGTTGAAAGCTCATAACAGCTACTATTTAAAAAAAAAAATATGTCTTTATGTTGTATATGATAATCTACTGGGGCCTCACCTCTGGGTCTGTAAATATTTAATGAAATTTTAAACATCTTTTCATTACAACAGTAGCCTCCTATGAACTACAACCAATCACTTCAGACCCTGTGGACCTCTTAAATCAGTAAAACTGATTCGCTTAAGATTTCTTAGTTTGCCAGAAGTGGTATTTGGCCTTTCCTGTTTCCTAATGCCATCAAAATTTCTCCATGTAAAGTTGCAGGACATAAAGAAGTATAAAAAAGTGACAATTTGGAAAACTTGCTTACAGAAAACTTGTGATTTTGTTTGGAAACTCAAGTCTTTCTTGGTGTGTTCCTGCCAGCCAACAAGCTACATTATGAAAAAATGACTAATGGTCTTTCTAATATTTCATTTTCACATTAGTCAAAGAGCCAATTAAGTGATACCTTGGACTGCTGATGTAGATTTTTACCCTCAGTGCCTTCCAGGTGAAGGCATCTCCTGACAAAGAGCAAGCAAAGCTTTTGAAGAAGTAATTTCCCTCCTCCCCAACTAAGGAATAGGATCTAGAGACATGGTGCAAATACAGACTAAAAAAACCTACCAGTGTTGATCCAAAATGTTTAAAATCAGAAAGAATATGAATCTGTGAGAAAGCTCAAACACACAGAAAACCATTTTAAGAAAGAAAACAGTTTTGTATAACATTGATAAGTATGGACAAAGTTGCTGCAGAGGAGACCGAAATAACTTAAAGAGCTCATAGAAGTTCACCTATCTATCAGCTCAGACCTATGTTCAAAACTCTAAATCCTCATATATTAACAATAAAATATACTGTGGGCATATCATTGTTTGTTTTGTTATAGCTGTACATTTCTAACTAAAATATACAATAGTCATGTTCAGAATCTCTCATTTTTTTCTAATTACAATGTGTTCCCCTAGAGTGCTATAAATCCAGAGCATATACAGCTTCAGAGCTTTCCTTAAAGATTTGTGTTCATAGTACCAAGGAGCCTGAGATGGCAGCAATAGCCTTGGCAAAGCCAAGAAACTACACAGTCCCATTTCTGGGAATGCGTTAACTGCCAGAGGAGCTGTCATCTGAAAGTGAGACAGAAAATCAGAAAAGATTCAGTGCTAATATCTTCTTAGACTAGGGGCACCTTATGTCAAACTCAGCCCAGAATATATGGATCCACATCAAGCAGCTTGTTTTCTACTAGTGCAATGACAACCATTATGAGATGTTATCATATTTCTTTGCACTAGTTTTTTTTAAGAACCTACAAAATTAGTTGTAGCTGGATCACTCTCTAGGTCCTCAAACAAAATACATCAAAATAGCACAGATGCTCTTTGGAGGGTGCTGGTTTCAGGTGCTGACTGTTCTTAGGATTCTCCTCCTCTAAATTAGTTCTTCCCCAATCACTCAAATTTTACAACTGATTTCTGTCTGGCATGCTGAACAAAGTGTGCTCTAGAACAAAATAACAAAATTACTCTTTTTGTTTGTTTGTTTTTCTCTCTCTCTTGCTTTTTTAGTTCTACTTTCTGATTTGTAAAGTTTTCTAAAACAAGATGCACTGATAGACATGCACAGACACACATTTTTGTTGATACTCTCAGCTTCAGCAGTAGTGTCTACTGGATTAGGTCATCTGCTTCTTAAAATCATGTATCAAGTTATCCCTGGTCTGAGGCATTCCACAATTAATGTGAACATTTTTATAACCTCCACATGTGAGATTTTAAAGCTGCAAGAAGCCCATCAGTAACTGCCAGGTCAGTTATCTCATATCCCACCATTTATCTCATGGCATATCAGCAAGGACAAAGAAGTTTACTGAGGATCAAATATGCTTCGTATTAAGCAAGCAGTTCCTTGTTCAGACTGTAAATGTACTTATTCAGAAAGGCTCAACATCTGGCAGGAGTCAAGTCTGGACTGAGTGCCTTCTGACTTGATTCAACCCTCTCCAGTACAGCACAACCCTCTCCTGACAATCACAGGCCTTCAGGTCCTAAAGTCTCAATAGGCTTGCAGAACATGTATAGAATCAAAGCAGCTTCCATGTCTCTCCCTGCAAATGCTCATGCACCTTGATCTGAAGGGACCACAAGCAGGATTACACTGTCAGTACTCTCCTCATTCCTCTGCCAATATTCCGAGCATTAGAATCAGTCAAAGAGGTGACACCAAACTGCCCTGGGCACATGGCCTAGAAACTGCAGAGATAGTGAATATTTTCAGCTGTATTATGTAGTATGCAGCTGATGAAAGACCCTATGGGTTGTGAGCTGATACATATTGGTACAGATATAGATGATATAGATAGATAGTTATAGATACTAACTGAATCCAGTGGTCAAGAAAACAGTCTATGTTGTACATGGTGAGTCTCACAATAAAGAATGTCCTAGGGAAATATCTAACCTATCAGACCATCAGCAGCAGTGCCTTGCAAACATAAAAGGAAACATGCTGTTCCACAATGTTCCTATGATAATAAGCACAGCAGTCAGGGATAATAAATGTCTTCTTAGGAAATGTAGGGGGAAAAACTGATACAGTATGAAGTTACCATTGCTCTAAGAATTTATGTTTCCTACTTGAAAAGATCTTTCTTGCACTCCTAGAAAATGTCTTCTTGCCAGATATACTTCATAGATTTAATCAAGTAATCTTTTTTCTACTTCCAAGGTGTCCATGTTTTGGGTTTTAAGAGAGAAAAACTCAAAAGTAACTTAAACCCATGGTAAAATAAAGAGAAAGAAGCTACAGGTTTTTTTCACTTTGACTACTATAATAAATAGCTCCAAGGAAACTACTACACATTGTGTTTCATTATAAAAACTAATTTTTTTTTCAATCCACATAATGATCAAAATAATCCTGGATACCTTTCTGATCTACAGGGTCTACCTGAGGTGAGACTCAGCAGTGTCTGTTCTGCATGGGGACAGAATCGTAGGTCTTTGAAATCCAGTATTTAGTATCTGGTTTCTTGATACAAGCTCAGAATAACTCAGACCTCTATTCTTCTGCTGTAGGCTTTACACTCTGTAGCTTGTCCTATCAAAAAACTAACTTGAAATCAAAGTTCTCAGGTCCTCTAAATAGACAATTAAGTGTGGGGGTTTTTTTAAGAACAGGAGTCTACTCTAATTGTAGCCACGGTTGCAGAGTGTCATGAAATGCATTTAGACATGAGCAGTGGAAGAAAAGTAATTCCAAATTCATTCCTCCTTCAATAGAATGACATTTCAGCCAGTGGGATGATCCTTCAGAGCCTGACTCTGCTTTGGGTAGAAGCACGGAATGGTTTACATATTTAAATTGTGTATGTTCTTTCTCATGGCCATCAATATCAAATAAATGGCAGCTCACTTGGAGGCAGGGTGTTAAACAGAGTATAAATTTGTCATATGGAGAAGAAACCATGCTCATCATTGATATTCTCTTATCTCATTCAGCTTATTTGATTTGAGTGTTGGTATCAAAAGGAAGTGACCTGAACATATTAAAGATGATGCAAGTTTCAGTATTCCCTGTTGCATATAACTTAAAAATTAACAGTTCATTAATATCCAAACAGATCTGCTTATGAGAGACCTGACCAGAATTCAACACTAGATTCACAAGCATCTGAGAGTACTGTCTATGTGTTTTCAAAAAAGCCTAGGAACAGCATGTATTCTACATCATTTCCACTCCCTTCACCTGCAAAAGTGGTATCTCTGCTTCAGCAACTGAATAACTAGATAGAAATTTGTTTTTTAACAATTAATTTGTTAAATTTAATTGTTAAAACCAAAATTTTTTCCAGTTCTCAAAAGGATTGTATTTTGCACCAGTATAAGAAAAAATCAGCTTATTTTATCTAATTCATGACATACTACCCAATGGTAGGATGAGAAAGATGGCAGTTCCCATTTCATGCTTTTATAGAGAGTCAACAGAGAAGTAATACAAACTGACAGGTTTGTATGACTGACCTCCTGATACCTACTGGTGCATAAACATGTAGTTGTTAGAACTTATCACTAGGGCCAGGGTTATCCCCTCCTGACTAGGAGTCTGCCAAGTCATAAATAAATAAGCTAAAAATAGAGTTCCAAAATAATGTGTTCTATTTAGTGGATTCTGCCCCTAAAATATCACGTACCAGAAAATCTCTAAACAGGAAAGCTGAGATTTCAGCATTTCTTGTCTTTTGTTTCCAGATGTTGCAAAAAGCTTGGTAGGTAGGGAGGCCATCTCAGTGTCTCTGCTCTGCTGAGTAGTGTTTCTGAGGGGTCCACACTGGGACCAGTATTGTTTAATCTCCATCAGTGACACAGGCAGTGGGGTTAAGTGCATCCACAGCGAGTTTGCAGACAACGTGAAGCTGGGTGGTGCAGTTGACACACCTTAGGGATGAGATGGAATTCAGAGGAACCTGGACAAACTCTAGAAGTGTGCCATGGGAATCTCATGAGGTTCAACAAGCCAAATGCATGGTCTGGCATCTGATCCAATGCTCACAATATATGGATTTTGGAGAGCAAAGGAACGGGAAGCAATGGTTAAATTTCAATGAGCGTGAGACCAATCTCATGGGCTGAATGCCAAGGAGTAGTCAGAAACCTTAAAGTCCTGTTCACACACACCGAGACCGCATTGCAACATGATCTGATGTCCAGTAAGTTGAGACATTCACATAATTTACCTTTAAAGTGACAATCCAAGTACAAATTAAAACATTAGGAGGGGTGAAGAAGCATGCCCTCTTACCTTTCCCAGGCGAAATTAAGAGGAAATATAGAGCTCATTTCTGTGCCTGTTTTTTGAGAAAAAAATTTTAGGTCCCTACACTCAGGGATTTAGGTGGGCAGCTTTGTCTGGGTGAATCCCAGCTCTGATAGGATGCTGAGCTTCCACAAAAAAACAAAAAATAATCCCCCTTTCGAAAGACCACACCATTAAGAATTGAGTGCTCACCTTAGGAAACAGCTAGTTTGAGCCTGTGCCCTTGAGGTGCCTGGCTTTCACACTACACTTCACATGGAACCAGCATGTGGTTTCATTTCATTCTGGGGCCATGCATCTAGCTGTGAGATTACTAAATCCTATGTTTTTCAAACTTAACTGGGTTTAGCTAGTCCTTTCTACACATGAGAAATAATCACCAAATTAAGCAAGAGCTTTTAAATTTGATTTTATGAGAGAGGAATACACAAAACGTACAATACACCCACTCCTAAGAGAGATTTATGTATGATCTGAGGACAATTACACTAAAGAAAACCCCACTGACTTTGGAGAATCCCTTCACTTTCTGTGACAGAATCTGTGTGACAGAAATCAGAATTTGGCACTTAGGGCAAATTTGGAACTGACATGGCTCAGAAATGCTTGACAGGTGCTGCCTGTGAGGGGATCTTCCTATTAGTCCCTTCCAGGGGGAGAGCAAGAAAACCTCTCTGATGGCTTAGCTCTAGAAGTCTTCTTGCCAGGTACCTGCCATATGCCTAAAGGCATTAGAAAAACATGGTTACATTTGTTATCATGAGACTAGTTGGCTTTGTTAGAATATCTGAAACAAACCTCACATTTTTTAATGGCCTGATTTGTTTTTGCAGAAAGCTGAATCTTGGTATATGAGCTGTCATATCAGATTCTATTTTATTCTTTTATGTTTACAAAGTATTGCATAAACAGGAACAGCTGGTGTTGATTTACAAACACGAGAGTTGTCTTGAGAGTTTAGGTGTTATTTTGCCAACATTTAAGTCTAATAATTTGCAAGCAATTGTTCTCTATCATAGTGGACAGTGGTTCTTCTGCTGCCTAAAGACAAAGATATTTTCTAATAATACTAATAATGGAATTCTGAATTAGACTTCGAAGAAGGATCTTATGTGCATAGATTTATTTATATATCTGAGTACGTGTCTTTGTTCATCCAGAATTTCTTAGAGAATACCACAACATTCACTGCTCCAACTTTTTGTATAATTACTGTAGCCTGCTGTAAATACACAGGCAAAGGTCTAGCCTCTATGAAAACCTGCACATTTTTTGCATATGCGTACCTTTGAAGTAAGCTGTGGAAATGCAGCCAGTTGTTGGACCCTATGTTTAACCGCCTTAACCAGGGGATATTTTCCTCGATTTCATTCACAGTACAGTTGCCAAGTTTTGAAATAAATATTCTCCTGACAACAGTCTCTTCCTTTATGTTATCCTGATTTGCTCCCATTACAGAAGCATGCTGTGCACCAAAGAAAGCAGGAATCACATGATCAAATACCATAAGATCAGTTAATTAAAGAATTTATTATAAGCTAAAACGATGCCCATTAAAGTTTCAAAGGCAAATTGAATTCCTGCATCTCCAAGTGGTGGCATTGAGGGTTTTTTTGTGAAAGGCAGTTTTTATCTTATTCTAAGTTTTAATAAAGGGAAACCTAAGACTTGGTTAATAAATCATTAAAAGATAGTAAACAAAGGGTAGAAATAACTGGAAAGCTTTTGCAACAGAGGAAAGATACCTGCCCAACTCCCAGGGACCTGAGATGTTAGGCAGAGTCTTGTAGGACTTTGAAAGAAGACAAAAAACAACACGAAAAAATTTACCAGGCATGGAGAGTCACTCTGGCTAGCTGATCTGAATGCAAAGAGTGGTGGGAAGCTTAAAATACTAAACAACAATAAAACAGCAGAGGGTATTGATGAATGCAAAGTAATGCATATGAGGGAAAACAATCCTAATTAGATCTAAACCACAGTGGACCCTAGCTATTATCATGCGGCACAAAAATCTCTGAACCATTATGGATAATTCCATGGAAATGTTGGTTTAATGATATGTAGTAATAAAAAAGGCCAACCACATGCTTTCAGATTGGAAAAAAGGTAACTGGGGATGGGTACAGTGGAGGTTTGCAAATCATAAAAGTTCTGGACTTTCTTTTCTGTGATTAGAGAAGGATTATTTAGTCTAAAAATCATCATTGTAATAAATAAATTACAAAAAAGATCTGAGGACACAATAAAATTAGCTCGCAGTTTTAAACCCAGTAAGAGGAAATAACTCTTCATGCAATGCACAAGCTGTAGAATTCATTGCTGCTGGGCTTCAAGTCACAAGCATAAACAAATTTTAAAACATATTAGGTGTATCAGCAGAGGCAGAATACACTGGCAATTCCTAAATGCAGTGCTCCAGGCACAACCTCCCATTTGGGATGAGCTGATATGTAAAAAATGTTTGGTCATTTCCCAGTTTTGCTCACTTATCCTTTCCCAATCCATCTGCTACTGGTGGCAGGATAGTTGACATCTGACCCTTCTTCCCCACAAATCTTCCCTTCCAAAAATGCTGATTCTAAGGCCTGATCTTCTGTGTAGTAAATATTAAATCTTATAAATTAATCTTTCCTTTGACTTCCAGGTTCATATCAGTGTTTCATCCTCGATTAACTGTTTCTCACCTCATATCCCTTTCCCCCTTGCTTTCCACCAGTACTTCCAGAGATAGAATTCTTTTCTCAGCTGATTCCACTCTCTCACCTGCCTCCATTACACTTGCTCAAGGATTTTTAAGTTCACACAATGTGATGCTTTTCATAACAATTTTATAAGACAAAGAGAACCTCCTGCCAAATTTCAAATACTTATTCCCAAACAATAGGATGGGCAGCAGAGAGAGGGAGGGGACAATACAGCTATTAAGAGCAAGGACTGCCAGGACTTTTCAGTGTGGTCAAAAAAATATATATATTTCCATTGCCTAATGCCGGGAAATGTTTGAATATTTTTTTTCTGAAATTTTCCAAAACAGATTCAACGAAGAAGAAAACCAGTGTGGGGCTTCATCTCACAGAGATGCCAAACAGTTAAAGTCTAGCAAAGCTTATCAGCAACTGCAAACTGGGAGCTATTATGGATAACATTAGGCAACCTTAGTAAAACCTTATCTGTTGCAGCACCAAAGAGAACAAAATGTAGCACCAGACATCTGATTTCTGTTGTTTTTGATATAATGAAAGCCTAGATTTCAGTGATAGACTTTGGTAATCATTTCATTGCACATTATTTTAAGAGTGCATTATTTTATTTTTCAAGTTGTCACCAAATTTAAAAAGCCCTTTTTGTCATGGAAAAAGAAGACTTTTAAAATGAGAAGTAATTATAACACCAGCAATGACTGCAACAAATAATCCCCCACAATTTTCTTTGTTTGCAAGTATCCACAATTTTTAAAAAATTATGATTGATTTTCAAAAATGGGAAACTAGCCATATTTAAAATGAGCCCTACTAACTGAAGAAAATCCAGTTTTAAATGCAGATAAATAAGGATATTCACAGCTACGACTGAGGCTGGAGGCAGTAATTTGCCCCACTGAGTGCAGGGAAGCTCAACTCACCCTCTTGGTGATGGCCACCACATCCCTCTGCACTGGCACTGTGGCAGCAAAGCAGAGCACACAGCTCTGAGACACTCAGCAGCTCCTCTAAACCAACATGAGACCAGGTCTGAGGGAAATCAGCTGCAAGGAAGGACTTGTACAAAGTCCCTCCCTTTTCTCTGGCCTCCCATATGTGACTATCAAGACATGCTGTACAGATATAACCAAAACAATAAAAGATAGATTTGCATATGTGCCTTCTGAGTTTCCTGGCTTTTCCATGTTTTTTGGGGGTTTTTTTTGGTTTTGTTTTTGTTTTTGCTTTTTGTGTTTTGTTTTTGTGTGGTTTTGTTTTTGTTTTTGTTTGTTTTGTTTTGTTTTTTGTGGGTTTTTTTGTTTTGTTTTTTTAATAATGGTCCATTAAGATTGATATTTATTAATTATATCTAAGGTGAAAATTACACTCCTAAACTAACTAATAATGGCCAAACTCTTAGTTCCTTGGATAGTGGTTGAAGTGTCTTGTTTACAGCTCTGTAGATCAGAAGAACTTGATTTTTCACCTATCAAGGAGACTTGATTGAATGCACTTGTTTGTTTTTTTGAATGTAAACAGAAAGAGTTTCCAGATGACAGAAAGGCTACCATCAGTTTACAAGACCTGACCATTAACAAATCTGCTGTTTTCAATCCAGAAAATTGTTTCAATCTTGCAGGTCATGTTCACATCAGGGCCTGTGATGTACCTCCCTGCATTTATGACACAGGGACCCTTTCAGAACTTCTCTGTCACTAGCCTAAAGGTAAAGGCAAGCTATGTACCATGAGGATCTTCTCCCAATAAAAGCTTCCAAAGGCAATTCCACAACAAACTACACTGAATTTTACAGAGATAAAATATTTAAATTTTCATGGGTTCACTCCAGCTGGACTAATGCAAGGGTGATTTGGGCTATCCTAAGAAGATACAGTTGGACAACCAGTCTGTGACTTGCATTTGAAACATGAGAAGTTATTCTGCAGACTGAATAAATGACACTGGAAAACAGGTGACAAAAATATTTCTCAGAGGAAACCCCAGGTAATGCCCCACTATTTACATTCCTGCCTTCCCTATCAACCAGCCAATATACCAGCATTTAAAAATAACCTTGCACTGTGAATTTGCTATCAAGTAGCTTCATTTTTTTCAGCTGAAAAAAATTTTAAGTTCAAACACTTAGCAGAGCCACTCTCAGCTGGGTTTGATTCCTTTCCCCAGAAGAGATTCTGATTCTCAGATTGAGGAGAGGGAATTGAGGCTGTCTGCTCAAAGAAGGCGTCTGCTGGACAGGTAATCAGAAAATTTATTTCTTTTTTTTGTTGCTTTTTTTCCTTCCCCTTTTGAAACTGATCAAATTTCATACAGAGAATCATGGAGGAACAATAAACATGGAAGCCTAGAATAGCATTTTTGCAGAAACAAGTTTCAGGATAGAATAACACTTTAATTTTTTCCAGGCTTCCCACAGTATTGCTGGCAAGCCTTGAAAGCTGTAGAAGAGAAGCTAACAGAATCCAAATCTCTACCATAGGCCAGATTTTATTCAGCCCTGCATGGGACTGCAAGAAGTGAGCCCAAGGGGAGAGAAAACAAAGAACCTCCTCCTGTGCTGAGGCATAAAACAGCAGGGAAACATGAGCACTGTCTCATGCAAAGATGAATCATGACATCAATTTCCCCCAGAAAGGGCTGGGAATAGTTCAGGAGTGACTGGCAGTTGTCCCTCCTTGGCAGTGGCCACCAGAGCTGTTCAAACATGAGAAAACGTCTTTTCAGAGGACTGCTGCATTTCACCTGCCAAATTTCTTTACAACTCCTGAGAAGACCTCAGCCAAAATGCACAGACACATCTTTAGAAATAAGCCCTTCCTCTTTTAAGCTGTGTCCAGCACAGGCCCCAGTTTCAGTCAGCTCATGGAAGAGATGCCTGACTCCCAGGAAATAAGAAATTCCCAGGAACAAACATATGATGTGAGGACTGATTATACAGACTAGAATTCTAAGAGACTTAAGTGGCTTTTTTTTTTTTTCGTTTTGAGGGTTTTTTTTAAAGTATTATATCTATTATCCTAGAAGCTGAGAAAATATTATTTCTAGGAGAAAGGATTTTGTGTTTTTTAAAACACTAGCATCATGTACATCTAAAAGACTGGTGTGCTTTTACACCTTATCCTTATTTCAGGTAAATATTTATGCAGCATTGTTAGGACTTCTGAATTCAGTGTCTCTACTAGCAGATTGACAAACTAACGAAAGTAACTGATACAGCCTTTCTACTGAAATATATTTGGTTTTGACAAAACACTGCTATGTATTTAGCACATGTGCTATATCACTGTGCACGTAAAACAACTAAATAATTAAAGCAAAGAAAATGGGCCAGGTTGGAGGGTGGGAATAAAATCATCTTGCTGATCACCAGATGAATCCTTGCCTCTGAAATCTTCTCTCTTGCTTCTTCCCATTTTTTTGTTTGATCGATCAAACTTCTAACTTTGTTCCTAACCCAAATTGTCAACTACACAGGATAGGAATGAGCAATGAGGAATGAGGAATAAGGAATAATAAGAAAAAATAATTTCTTGAAGGGGCCTCATGGTCATGCAGCAACATCATTGGGCTTTTTTTTTTGCCCAGATTTCTTCCCTTGCACCTCTTCTGCAGGAAAATATAATGAAGATGGGTGTAATCAGAAGACCTACAAAATTTTCCCGATTTTGAAAACAGTAAACCATTTTCCATGTAATAAATACCTTATTAATCTACTCTCATGAAAAATGTTTCCTTTTTAATTATATGAGCACAAGACCCCTTTATTTTCAGCGGTATTAAAAATTAAAAGTATTTTTACTAGTGTGTTTTTAAATTATAGGACTCTCTCTTTTAAAAATAAACACATTGGAAATTAGTTCAGCAGCATCAAATGAAGATATGCACAAGATGATTCAAACAGTAGAAATGATCCCTCTGCAATCATCAACTAGAATTTGCAATTCACTCTTAAATTATTTTAATATTTAAAATGGCTGAAACATCAAAACACCATGGTAACACATTTTTATCCTGTACAGCTTAGTTCACAAGTGTTTGACTCTTGCTGATAGATTGTGACTTTCAAACACAGGTGCACAGAGTACATGGTAGCCTGAAACAAAAACACTATGAAGTAATCTTCCTCTCTCAGCTGAATATATGGAGTTTCATTTACATATACCAGCTGTGGATGCAGTAGCTGATCATTTGTTATAGCCAAAGAAATGCCAAAATTCTTTTATAATATAAAAACCATGCAGCCCTTACAATTTAAAAGTAGTTGTTGACAACCAAACAGTCAAACAGCTATTCTTGGTGACACAGAACTCTTGACAGTTTTTAGCTTACGTTTCTCAGTGAATATCCCTTTCTTTCCCTTACACTGGCCCCTGGCATGTTTTATATGAGGATATTTAATAGACCCCATCAGCTCATAGTACACAAGGCTCAGAATTGGTTGCCTTTACTGAATAGGCTGGGAAAGCTGCCTCAACAAATCTGTTCATGCTTAAGGTCTGGTCACTGCCAAGTGACGTGCTCAAGACAGCTGCCTTTCCATCCTCTGCTGTTAGTTTAACTACACATTCACAGCAGAAAGGACAAAGATATACTCTACAACTATGCCAAAATGAGAAGATGAGAAGCAAGACTGCTCTTAGGCATAAAATTCAACCCTGCTGGTGCAGAGCTGGTATCTAATTTTCTCTGGCTCAAGAGATTTGTGGGGTGAAAAAAAAAAAGAAAAAAAAAAAAAGAAAAAAAAAAAAGAAAAAAAAAAAAAAGAAAAAAAAAAAGAGTCCTGAATTAATTAAAAAGAGTCCTGAATTTTATCAGTCCTCATGAGTCTGAGAGACTTGAGAAAGCTAAAGCTTACCCAGAGATCTTCCTTCTATTAGTCACAATAAATGCATTTAACAATAAATACACATGAACAGAGAAAAAAAATAAGTAAGATAGTAATAGATGCAAGGTTGACAATGGGGCAAAAATGATGAAATTGCTGGAGGATTCTATCCTTCTGTAAAGACCCAAGGTCAGCTGGAGCTTGGGTTATCTGCTGCCTGAGGCTATTCTACCTTGTTTTTCATTCAGCGATCATTGTTCTTTGGTTGTTTACGTGGATTTTATTCCACCCTTTTCTTCATACTGTCTTCCCTTTCCAGCTTGCAGTCCCTGCGGCACACACCAGAAGCCCATCCTGGTTGTGCACCAAGAAATCCAGACTAGTCTAATGGGAAAAAGCAGCATTAGGTGAGAACAGTTTTCCTCTTTAAAGAGGAGAAAGAGACAGAGAGAAGGTATTTAACAAATCCTTTGTGAAAAGTGAAAAATTCACTAATTACTTTTAAGGATGGTTCATGTATCTAACTGGTGCTGGGGATACTATTTAAATATCTTTATCACCATAAACAAGGTAGTTAAACAAAACAGTTTTTCCTGTATTTTAATGACATTTAATACATTACATTTATCCATACTTAGAGATTCATCAGAGAGAACATGATAAAGGACAAATGATAGAGCGGAGGAAAATAAAGGGGACAAATAAAGGCAGATACTAAGATGTAAGTTATACACATAGCAGAATAACTGAGATTTTAGAGTGGAGGTTTCAGGTAAGAATTTTACAGTGAAATATTGTTTAGAGTTGGGCAGGGAAAGACCAAGAGACCTGAATCTCCATCACGAGTGTTACACTTATCTTTCGCATCACTTAAAACCATTGCAACATAAGCCAAAGCTTTCTTATTCCTTCTGTTAGGGTCAGTATCTTTAGAAAACTTTACAGGAAACACGTTTAATACATTGAACTTTCACAGGAAAAATTATACCTGCCATTAGCAGTGCCAGCTCCCATTGACTGAAGAAGGAATTGGATTTGCTTCTATCAAAGCTGATTTTGGCAGAGGTAGTCCCATAAAGCCCTGTATTAGGCTTCCTTATCTTTTCCTCTCTGTGGAATTTGAGATGATTTTTAAGCTGCTGCATGACTTACATCTCCCTGAATGCAAGATACAGAACTCTTTTAATATTTTGCATACCTTAGAATTCAAATTTTTATAATTTTTGTGCAAGAAAGGGGCAAAATATTTAAATTAAAAAAAAATAACAATTAGTGTCATTAATGAAGGCATTATTTTCTGTTTCAGCTATATTTTTGTATTTTAGGGACATTTCTTTTTTTTTTTTTTTTTTTTTTTTTTTTTTGGTTTGGTTTACATTGGTTTCAAAAGGTTTCATAACCTCCAGGATAATTAGAACTTCGTGATGAAACAAGTAAGGTATAAAACTTCAAGATACAACTGCTGCATATATTTGGAGGACAGTGTGCATAGAAGGAATCTCTGTAAAAATCTAAATAATCTGTTATTAGCCATGAAAGATAACCACCACTGGAAGCTTAAGGAGCCTAGATTTTTAAAAGGTTGCTTGACACTTCAAATCAGATAGGATAAGTTCAAAGTTCCTCAAACACTTCTAAAGAAGAACCTACTAAAAACGGTTCTACTCTGCCTAAATTGTACACTTTCCATTATAAATATATGTGTTGAACCTATTTTTATAACGCAATAAAGTTTGTATAGCAGAATAAGTACACAGCACAGCCTTTGGCAAGGGCTCTTGTGTTGTAGAAAATAATTTAGTGAAACAGAAACATCTGGAAATTTTTTATCAGCAGAAGAAACTCTGTTTTCTTTGAGAAAAAAAGCACCTAACATGGTCTGTGTGCACACAAAGTTCATTCACCTTCCAAAAAAAAAAAAAAAAAAATATTCAGTAAAAGCTTTGAAAAGCACTTTCCAAACAGTGAACCTCATCCAAAATGGTTGTATGTCCCTTACATGGGACTTAAGAAATTCTTAGTGTGAATAGCGTTAATCAAGGTCACTATTTGATTCAAGATCTGTCCCTACACCATGTCAGTTGTACAGCTTTGGGAAAAGATCTTTAAACCTCTCTAGAAAAGACTACATGGAAATAGCTGATAAACTGGTATTGATTTTCACATATCACCCTTGTCAAAAGGATTTATTGATGTGTCAATGCATGTTGTGGCAAGGATCATAGCAGGATATCTTTAAAGGATTTATGGTGAATCTACAGGCTTTAATACACTCTGTGGTAAATAACTAACAAGTACTGTGTATATTGATTCTTGTCGTGTGGTCAATGGAATCTTTAGCCCACTAATTGTTCGTATTGACAAAAGGTTCATGATCTAAATGAGCAACAGAACATCACTCCTAACCAGTATTGCTCCAAAGATGCTTTTCTTCACCATTCACCCCCACCAGGAACAATGCTTAAACACAGAAGTATTTATCAGGACACCCCTCACTAACTTCACTGGAGCCTGGTTGGTGTTTAGATCCCTGTTTTCCCCCCTGCAGTGGTTCCACACACCTTTAAGCATCTGTAACTCAATTTAAAAGTTGCAGGACAATTAACTGTGGTTACAACCTTATTCCTCATTAGGACTTCCAATTGGGCATCTTACTCCAAATTCAGACACTTGGATTCAGAACTATTTGTGTTTTATTATTTTCAGAATTTTAAAAATTTAATATTTAAATATATGTGGGTACAAACATCAGACAACAGTTTGATATCTGCCAAGAATTTTCTGAGAAAAATATTATTTTTGTGTTTGTATAGGTGTGTGTTCATTCTAGGCAGGTCAGAGTCTCAGCTGGGACTTTTAATTTTATTATCTACAAATGCAGAAATAAACAATTAAATAGTTGTAAAAAGATTTATCAAATCCACTGCTAGTGTAAAATCAATACCCAGAACTAATATAGCTGGTAAAATAATTATTAGTTAAACAATAAGTAAAATTTCCATTCAGACTTAAGCAGAACTAGGTAAATACAGTGTGTGTATGCAGAGCATTATCAATTCCTTCCATTAGCCTTGTGTCTTCCACTGAGTAATAAATACAGATTACAATGTTTTTGAATGTCTGTCGGATCAGCCTGTCTCTCACAGAAAAAAAAAATACAGTCATAAAAATCCAACACTCCAAGACTAAACAAATTAACAAAAAAATAGGCAAGCACTAAAGCTTGCTTTCTAAAGACCTGAAAACTGGTTTGTACCCCTCTTTCTCCTCAACTGCTTGAAAAAAAATGTAACATTAAGATTATCAGAGTCGGATTGATTGGTGGCAAAGACAGAAGAATAAATGAAAAAATGAAGATTCCAAAGAGCAAATGCAGGAGTTTTTTTTCTACAAACCAATCTGTAGGATTCAAGACAGAGACGGAATTTCAAACTTAAATTTAAATACTAATAGACCATATTGAAATTTAACATTAACCTTCTTTGTTTGGCGCTCTTGTATTATTATTATTATTTATTTGAAGTTTTAATTACCTTTGTGTCTTTCCACAGCAATGTTTGCAAGCCCATTTAAAGAGTGCTTTTGCCTGAGCAGTGCAGATTATTATTGCCTTAAGTTTGCTTTGCTTTCCTAAAAGGGCAATTTGTGGCTTGTGGGGAGCAAGTTTGTGGTAAAACAGACGGACTTGGCGTCTAGTCTGCTTTAAGGAGGGTTGACTTGAGGTGTCACTTCTCTTCACATCAGATCTATACCAGCCACTCATCAGCTTGATATCTATAGAAAAACCCAACAACTTCTTAAGTAAATATTTACCAGTTCAAAGCATGAAGCCAACCTGATACTTGTGCATATATCAAATATATGGGCAGAGAAACTATTTTCAGCACATTGCAACAAATGCTAAGTCAAGTAATTTTTAGTAAAATGTCCAAAAGTTAAATCTATTAATGCATTTACTATTTGTGTACTCTTGAGAACTTGAGCCAGTCTATGTTACTGAACTCCCTTGGACCTTTTATTCCCATTAACTTTTAGGTAAAATTATGTGATTGAAAACACAGTTTACTGAAACCACAACAAGTCAGGGAAAATGTGCTTATACATTTTATCTTGACTGAATTAAAAATCTCAATAATTTTTCTGATCCTAATTAATAACGCTGGGGTATGTGTTTATGTATATGCCTAAGTGCCATTTACTTTAGCAGACATGAACAGCTCTGGTGTATAGGGATCCTTTCCTTAAACAGAACTTTCATTATAGGGTAGCTACTGGCCTCATTTCGTTTTTTTATAAGTTCTTACCATTATATTATAAAATTATCTTTTTGCCATATTCAGGTCATATGTCTTAGAAGTAGTGGATATGAATATAACATACAACCTGAATACCATATATCTAGGGTAACAACATCAGCAAAAAGGCAAAAAAGGAAGTTCTTAAATCTTTCCAGCATTTATTAATCTGAGGTCTCATTTAAAAAAATAAACAACCCTATCTTTTCAATCATGCACAGTAATGTACCGAGCAATGATTTAGTTACGAAGAAATAAATTTTATTCTGTTCAGTCAAATTGTATCCTTTAATTCACATAATACCTTCATTAAGGTCCAGAAGTCCTTCTTACATCATAATACATAAGTAAAATAGGAAGTTTATTAATAAAGTATCCTATGAAGGGTAGTATAAACAATATGTCCTGGTTTACAGGGTTAGAAGGTACGACTAATTATTGGTATTGTTCTTTGCAACCTCCTGATGAGATTAATGCTAAAATACCACATGGGACTTCACCATCTACTGCTCAATTCAATATTTAGCTGGCAATTTAGCTTCATCTGAATATAATTTTCAGCAGCTCCTTAGACAGCCAAATGTTACAACTAAGCAATGCAAGCATCCATTGCAGGCAGTGTTGTGCATGCTTTGCAAGAAGCAGGAAAGGGACTTTCCTGTGCTGAAAAGGCAGCACAGAGCAAGGAGCTAAGTATCCTGCATCTAAGATGTGGCATTCAAGCATGTAAAATGCAGTAAAAAAAACCAGTTCTTGTAAGTTATTTGACAGGCAGAAGCGTAGTTGGAAAAGTCACAATGATACACGACCTTTTGCTGGGATTTCTGCAATTATATCATAGCTATGTACAGTCCCCCACAAAACCCCCCGTATTTTCTCATAAGCACAAACTTAATAACCAGGAAGTTGCAATAAATGATACTTAAAAGCAATGCAAAAGAAAAGGTTCTAATTAAGAAACTTTGGGAGGCTTTTTGATACCCAGATTATCAGTTAATTGTGATAATTCACTCTTCAAAGAAGTAATTTTCTTCTTCATCTTGTTCCACTCCATCAGAACAACACTGAGTCCTATGGTACAGGATACCAACGGGGTGGCTAAAGGGTGAAGATTAGTTAAATAATGGTGATCAAGGGAAATGAGGTTTGGAAAACAGGTTTATACCTGGTAGATAACTAATATGCCTGCTTCACTCCAGGCCAGAGCCATCACAGCCAAAAGCAACACAGGAAGGATGGATTTATCCATCCCTCTTACACTTCTCCAATTTCATTAATATTTTGTTAATTTTACTATGTACAGCTGTAGAATATTTTAAAGACCAAGAAAGGAACTGAAGTGAGAGTATTGTGACATAATGCAGTTGGCAATGATGCATATGGTGTTTGCTGGGGACGTTGCCTGGGCTGATGACAGAGAAGACACTGAAGCTCCACCATGAGATATTTTATGTTTTCAGTAACTATCAGCACTGTCACTAAAGGCTGATCTGCAAGTGTCTCCTGTGTCCAATTATCACTACCCATTTTGGTAAATGACAAGCTATCAGGACAAATCTGTCTTCTAGACTCCTTCTGGGTATTTAAACATAGCACATTTCTCTGTTACAAACTAAATCTGTGGGCATAAGCACTGTAAATGCAGTTTACCAAATTTATGGCAAGACTGCCCTTCTTCTTTTGAAGAAACCAAAAACCTTTTTATGGTTTGAGCACAGTTTCTCTCTTTTCTTTTTTTAATATAAAGATGGTTTGATTCTTTCTACACCACATCAGGTCAGAGAATGAAAGCAGGACTTCAGAGGAAACAGCTAAATCAATCCACTTTCAAAGTGACTGTAATTTGCAGCAATAAATAGGATTCTAATAAATATCCATTTCTATCTAAATATTAATTTTTCCTGCAAGTCAGTCCAACGTGATAACCCAGGCTCTTCAAACTACACTGTATGCCACTCTTTGCTGGCAAAATTTGGGCAGGACTGTGAGCTATTTCTTAGGTCCGACAGAAGAAAAAACAACAGACTTCCCAAAGAATTCCCAGACCTGGGTGGTTTCCCCTGGGAATGCTGTCTCCACTGGACAGAGGGGCTTTTCCTCTACCATACCAGAGATGATCCCTCTTCACTCAGTACTATTCCTACATGGGAGAAGAGGAAATAGTAATATGAGATTTACCTCCTTAAAGTCTTCCCTGCTGATGACAAATGTCTGTTTTTAAACATTCCCAATGGTACAAACTTAACTGTAATCTGTAATGCATTCATAATTCGAGGTGCCCTTAAAGATGTGGGTGGAATTCAACTGTGCAATTAATCTTTGTCCGGCCACTGGAACACACTGCCCTGAGGTGGCTGCCAAGAGCTCTGAGGGTTCCAGGGGCCCTCTCATTGTTGCCTTCTGCAGTGGCCGTGCTGGGGGAGAGACGGGGCAAAGGAATGAACTTCTATACAAGCCTGACTCTTCTCAGTGTCTCGGTTACATTCTCCTGTGTCATGCAACCAACAGTGCATAGAAGACCAGCTCGATCCTAGAAAGAGTCCCCATCTGTGTCCTCAGGCAAGGCTTCTCTGTGAACAATGAGGCAGGCATCTTAGCTACCTTCTCAGGCTCCTCAAAACCAGCAGCTGAGATTTCACACTTAGACTTCAGTCACATGTTTGCTGTGTGAGTACAGTCGAGAGACTCCAGTCAAAGGCGCAGCTCTAGGCAGCATTACAACAAGGAAAAGCTGTAAATTAGGCTACCAAAAGTACTCAGGAGGCCATAGAATATCCCCAAAGGTCATAAAAGTAGTTGAAAGCCTTTAATCCCCAGAACCTCTGGGATACCAAGTTCTGTGCCATTCCTGCTTAGCTATCCAAGCAGATTGCAATGTTTATTTTTCTTGAAGTACACTTCCAACTGTTTTCAACTTGAAAATATTTTCTAAAACCCTCTGGCCCTGCCAGGAGCAAACGTTTTGGTGCCTGTCAGGATTGGGGCTCAGTGCTCAGCTCCTCTCACTTTCTGGTACTTCCCCCGTGAAGTGGGGAGTTACTGCTTCTTCCCAGCCCTGTTAACCTTGTTTATTTAGATGGAAAACTTGTTGGGAGAGGAACTGTCTCTCACCATATGTATGTAGACTACTCCAAACAATAAGGCCTTTGCCTCTCCAGGCACTATCAGCATTTAAGTAAGTAAGCCAAGTGATGATAATTCTTAGAGAAAAATGCAGGAAAAATAACCTAAAAATCACCAGAATTGACATAAAACTCTCCAGCAGATGGGGGCCTAGCACTCCCTGAGGGCCCTGCTTATGCGAAGACCAGTTACTTGTAAACATTTATAAATTCTGGCAAATATGTACAGACTTCCACAGAAGCAATTGCATTCCCCTTCTCTTGCATCAGAGGCAGCTGGTGCTGTCTGAAATACACCCCATCATTACACCATAACTACTTACACATATATGTCTGTAAAGTGAGGTCTTGTATGTGCTGAAGTGTTGAGGGCAAGGAAAAACTCCCATGAAAAGATGGTTCTAAGAATCATTATTTTTGATTAAAGTATTTAGATTAGATCTCCCAGCCAAGTTAAGTTACACTGGTCATTTACAGGTAGGGGAATTTTATCCTAAAGTTTTCTTGAAAAAATGAAGAAAATCACTTTCCAAAATACAAAATGACAAATTATAATGTCCCACTCAAGTGTTTCAAGTCGTAAGTCATTTATATTTATAAAATATAGTGGCTATTGAATACTGTAATAAAGTAAGAAGAATCAGATTCAAATTAACAGACTGCAATAAAATCAAACACCCTGTCATGGTGCAAAACTAAAATGTTATAGGAAGATAAATATTAAAATTATCTTTATTGATAGCAACAATCCCTAAACAAGATCAGTACTTTAACTCGCATATAACAACTATACTAGCAAAAAGGACACCCAACAGGATCACAGTAGCAATACACAAAAGCCAAAGAAATCTAACTGGAATGAGACACCTGGCTCCCATCTGCTGCTCTGAATAGCTCCTGACCTGACAGAAACCTGTGGCAATGAGGTTTTCATTAGGGAACAAGCAGTGAGTAACTACCTGAATAAATACAACTTACCTGTAATGGCATATTTCTAGAGACTACAGATAGGAAGAATACAGGGAATATAGATGGTGCACAAAAGTCACCACACAGTCTGAGAACAAAAACTCTGCCTTCATGTACTTGGGAATGCACATTAAAAGGACAGTGGATAAAAGCAATCAAGTATTTACCTTACACTGCCTAGTGGTGTCTGTCTGTCTGCAGGATTTGAATCCCTGTCCCATGGCTCCCAGAAAAGCCCTCAGCAGTTTGCAGGGCTGCATCATTGAAGCTGGAGTGGCAGCCCCTCAGCTGCAGAGCTGCTCTCCAGATCGAGCACACCAGCAGCTCAGCCCTTTCTGGCACAGTTGAAAACAAACCTTCCAGCACCCTTCTGATTTTGTACATTCACCAGCCCCTGCACAGCTCACAACAATCCATCAGAACAACAGGTTGTTATTTCCATGTTTGCATTCCCGGTCCTTGCAGAGCACTGAAGGCTGATGAAGATTTCCCAAAGCATCAACTGTGATCTGAAGAGAAGCACCTTGATTAGAGAGGCACTGAAGAGCAGGTACAGACATACAACTCTCTCACTCTAAAGAGTGAGGCCTGATGGCTGTTATCTCTTTTTCCACCAAGATGAAGAGGAAACTCACTTGGTGTTTCTAAAGTACAGTTTTGCTTAATTATGCTGTCTGATCACTTTAAAGCCCTATTTGCACACAAACGTTGTACAAATTAACTGTAGGAGAACAAGCTAACTGATAAGGGTGACTATGCAGATAGGTTCGAATCCATTTCAAGATAAGTTGTTTACATCTGTTTTAAAACATTTGAAGCATCTGAAGCTGTGCTGTATCCTCGTCTCATGTCTGGATCTAACCTGGATAGTCCTGATTTCAGGCTATGCATGAAACTCAACTGCATCTCAGACTGCTCAGAGAGAAGCCAAGCTGTTCCAGAGCAAAACCAGCCCCCTCAAAGCCAGGGAGAGCACCTAGTGCTGTCCTGCTTTGTGTCCAGATCAGGACACAAAGGTCCAGTGGGACCTCCCCAGTGAAAAGTAGCCAAAGCAACTATAAATGTGGTGTGCTAAAATTTACATGCAGTTCTGGGGTGTTAACCTGCCAAGGTAATGAGCTGACTGAGAGGAAAGGCAGCAGCAGGGCATGAGGAGGAGAAGGCACACAGCCACGGCCCCCAAGGTACTGTTGGTACCAGGAGTTGTTGCTTTCCTCAAAAAGATGAAGCACGTGAAAAATTAAGGTAAGAGTGGGAAGGCCTGGGGGAGAGCACAGGTAGGAAGGACAGTGAGAGAAGCAAGGGAACAGCCATGAAGGCAGGACTAGCCAGAGCAGGAACACTGCCAGGAATCATGTTGATTACTTATTTTTAAGCAGTCCATGGCTCACAGTTACAAGCTGTGCTTCTAAAGACAGGCAGTGATGGCTACTGGAAAGTTTGTAGTACAGATATGCAGAAAGCAGAATCCTTGAACGGATTAATGTGTAACTTATGTAATTTGTTTTCTGTATAATAGTTCTCTCCTGCATGCTAGAATCTATTTCTGCTAATGCAGGTGATTCCTAGTTTGCTTTCTGGGTTACAAAAATGGTCTGCTCAGGGTCCAGAGAAGCTCACTCTCTCCCTTCCCCCCACCTTCACTCTTATTCCAAGTCAAGCCAGTGTAAGGGATTTTACAAAAAGAGGCAGCTATAAAGGAGTCAATATCACATTACATTTACATTTTAAGGAGTTTTAGGAGAGGTATACAAGAGTATTGTTCATCTCAGCTTGTTCTATTTAGGGAGGCTTAGAATAACATTGCAAATGACAGGTCTACTCCGATAAAACACTAGAGGGCTAGGATGCCATCTCACACTTCGGCAGAACGGTAAATACAAAGAGCCTTACTATGGGAATATGAATATTCACTAGCAACGGAGAGAGGTGAATTGTTATGCAAGTGGCAATATCTACTGCATACACTGAAATTCCTCTTGCTTCACTCTACTGCACAATGTTCCTCTGCTTTTAGATGGATGTATCTGAATATACTTTGTGCCATTAGCATTTTTGTAAAATCTGACATGAACTGGTTTAGTTTCTTAAAAAAACCAAACAACTGAATACCACGTTATTTGTAACACGTTACATTGATCAGCTTGTTACAAACAGCTCTGAGAAGACATGTTTTACTACAAGCCTACTTTCCTCTGCAGAAAGTAATAGATGAGTTAAATACAAATAGGAAAGGTTAGTGTGGTCTAAAGTCTCATATTAGAACTTCAAGTGATGTGATTTTAAACTGACCTGATACTATCTTAAGTCTGATTATTTGAAAATCTCAATCATAATATTTGTTAAAGTATCTTATAATATTAAAGATCAGAAAATAGGGTTAGAAAATCTCTGAAATGTATAAGGGAGGTCCAAGGTCCATATCCACCTTCAGCTTTGATGCTCAGCACAGCTATCACCAAGCCTCCAGGAAGAATTAAAAAAAAATAGCAGTAAAACCCTCTAGTAGATCTGCTGGAAAAGTGTCCACAAAAGACATTACTTCATCACTTGGACATAGCAGGAAAGCCAAGTTTGAAGTCAGCCTATAACCATTGGACGGACTTTACAAACAAATAAACCACTGAGAATGGGCTAATGGAAGAGAATAATCTGGACAGAGGAAATAATGCAGAAAAAAACCCCAACCCATTACTAAAACACATTATATTATTAACTGTTACCACATAGTATGACAAGGCAAATAAGGAATAATTTAACTGAAGCATTTAGCCATTTCTCCTGCTTGCAACTGTCTGCAAATAGGCTTCTATTATTATTATTACTATTACTCTTCCAAGTTGCTCAATGAACAGTGTATTGAACACATCTCAGCACATAATGTTTGCAACTGTTCACAGGGCATACTCCTGAGATAATTCGTTAGATTCAGTTCAACATTTGCACTGTAGAACAGCCTGTATAAAGCACAAAATAAAGTTTATGTTCCCTGACTAGCTAATATAAGCTTATAAACAATTTTTACCTGCAACCCATTGCAAAAATAATTTTGTTTAATTTAATCTTGGCTCTGTCTTAAACAATAGAGTTTTGCAAATGTTCGCTTCAGCAATTCCTTGGCAACAGACTTTTTCATTGAAAATCGTCACAATGTCTACAGTTGAAAGGAAAAAAAAAAGCCTGTAGGTGCATTGTGATGGACTTTGGTCTCTTTACATTTAAATTTGGAATAAAGATAAGCCCCAAGAAAAGGCTTCAAGTGTCTTTTTGTTGTATTAAGAGACAGCAAGGAAAAACACTTGCATAAGTGCATCAAGCCCCAAAAGCCACTTATGTGCCATGTTCTGCACATGGTAGCAAAGCATTCACAAGTGAGGCAGATAATATTCTAAAGAGATGCATTAGAATACTGCTCAATTTAAATTTCTCAAGACCTCCATTACAGCAATAAAGCTTACCCCAGTAATTTTACCCTTCTGAATAGGTTGAACATTAACTAAATCAGAATCAAACCACTGTGTGAAGCTTAGAAAATAAAATTAAAAAAAAAGCTAAACCAAAGCTTCTATAAAGGAATAACTTCCAGTAACAAACAAAACATTTCTGGTATTCTTTCCCAAAACTATGACTCAGATACAGGGAAAATTAATGTTTGAAGTTTAATTAGTTAAATTGCTGTGGTTTTCACCTGCTGCTTCACTATGATTGGTACCATAGTCATTATAAAGCAACTGTCATTTGATTGAAAGGTACTGCAGTACACTGAGATACATAAATATAGAATACTTCAATTTGATTAGTTGTTCATTAATTCATTTTATCTGATGTTTTTAATACTGGATAATTGTCTTTCTTAAAACTTCCAGCCTGTTTTTACTGATCTATTACTGTTTCAATGAAAAAGGCAAATGTTGATTTTAAACATAAATTCTGAATTAGAGAATGATATTAACAGGAAAATATCACAGCAATGCCACTGTTTGTCACAGCCCATGGATAGTCAGTGGAGGATAGGGAAGTCTTTATTTGCCGTTGGTATTTGGTCCTGTGTAGACCTTATTCATATGCCACAATCCCTGACACCAAGCCATCTGGATCATGAGCACATCTGTTATATGGGTAAGTATATGTTTTTAAGACATTTGGATGTGAAAAAAGAAAGATTCTATCCTGTAAGGTATCATGACCTAGTTCCACTAAATTGCTTAGAAGCTGATAGGAAAATTCTGAGAATAGAATTTGAAAGTGTTCTCAGAGTACCTCTGAATTCCTCAGTTACTTTTTACAACATTTATGTCAACCAGGCTCCTTTGGTGCAGTCATCTACATGTGGGCTGCTTTTCTAAATTCCTTGTAGTTTGAGAGAAAGAGATGCTCTGAAGCTGCAATTCAATGTGCCTATTTCAAATGTCCACATTGGAAGGAGAGTTGTTTTCTATGCAAACATTTCTCTCCAGTGATCATTTATGGAGTCTAGGAAAGCGACTCAGAGGTCATCATCCACATTTGGTCGGGTGAATCCCACTCCTCTTATTTGCAGAAGTCTCCTCTTCTGCACATAACCAGAGCTGTGGTCAGTGTGCTGGGAACAGGGCTGAATCCCAGATTTCTGTGCTTCAGGTGAGCACTCTACTCCCTAACCTGTGGTCTGGAGTCTCCTATCCAGCCCCACCCTGCTCAGTAAGCACAGGTGTAGCTCTCTGGGCCCAGTAGCTCAGCATAAGCAAGACAGCTGAGGAACCTCTTCATCACCAGCACCTTAAGCTAAGAAGTAAATTTGAGCCAGAAAGGGATAAATGGCCTCTCCAGGAAGCATTTGTGCAAACAGCCTCAATGAAGTGTTTCCCTGAAGACCAAAGCAAAGACAAGATTTACAGGTTCTGGTTTTCCTCCTGTCTTTCTTGGAGACTAGAGTGGCAGGTTCCCTGCAGAGTGTCCTGGATGCCATAAATCCAGCTTTGAGAGTGTGGCTAAACAGCACAGACGAGCCTGTCCAACAATACCTTCTGTCAAAATGAGCAGCCTGTCAGCCTCCTTCCCTTTCTCTAATGATTCTGCAGGCCCTCCACCTCCTGCTTCTGGGTTCATCCAGCTCCTCTGTGAGCCAGATAAGCCATTCACCTGGCAAAATACTGCAGGGGAAACACTTCAACTCTGTTGGTTTGCCGTGGTAGCCATTTCCTTAGCAAGGCAAGTCAATTCATGGAGGGGTTCAAGATGTTAAATATCATTGCAACTGAAAGAGTGGGCATGGCTGGACAGAGACCACCTTGACAGGAACCACGAGCTTAAGAGGTCATTGATGGAACAGCCCAGTGAGGAACAGGGCTGAGTGACCTCCACCCTTCATCCCTCCCTCATTCCCTCACATTTCCCCCCAACCTGCACTCAGCCCCCTCTCTCTTTCCCCACTTGTGCTGCAGAAGCACCACACAATCGTTGCAGCTCACTGATGTTTGTTCACTCCAACCCACTTCTGTGAATTAATTCCTGTTAAAACCAGAAGCCATCCCTTTTTTATAAGAGGAAATGGTTTCTCAGAGAGGTGTTAGAGACCAAACACAGAGTTAAATGGGTATGGCCTCCAGTTGGGACCAAGGAATGATCCATTTGCTCTGGATCCACAACTGCAGTCCCAAATAGGACAAAGAAAATGAGCATCACTGGGTGTCCCTCTTGGTTGACTTCCTTCCACAAGGAAGAAGGAATGATGGAGATACTCAGTGCTATGTAGGACTGAGCTCAAAAGAGTATTACCTAGCCTGACCAATTTTGGCATATTTTTCCATTTTTACCACTAGAAACCACAAGATATCCTCCAACAATTAAACAGAGTTAGCATGGGAAATTACGTATTTCTTGGCAGAGCAAGTACCCTGGAAAGTTACACTGAATTTTATTTCACAGAAACATGCCATCCATACACTTGTTAAAATTCAACTGAACTATAACTAGCTCTTGCATTAGCATTTAGGAGCTGACTTAAATTTACAGGAAAGTACCCCTAAACAGGGAAGAATATTATGTTTCAAATGTTTTAAAATCTGGTTGAATTAAAAAAAAAAAACAAAAAAAAAAACAAACAACTGTGATGACAGCTATAAATATCTATAATGTCATAAATCTGAAATGGGAAGTTATGCAGCTTTGAACAAAATATGGTCACCTCAGCTTTTTTGGATTATTTATTTTAGCTTATTACAGACTACTTACACGCTGCTCTGCTGGGTGTTTTTTCATCTAGCAGAAAAACACATTGCTAGCTATATTTATGAAACAGTGTATACATATGCATAAATACATATATATACACACATACATGCATATGTATATATATTGATCAATCAAAATCTGAAGAATTAACTTTTTGGACCCTTAAATATTTTTATCTGTACTAACTGTAAGTTTTGTGCATAATAATTAAACACTGAATACATGAAACTACATCAGATACACAATTATTAAAAAACAGTTTTGAAAGTTAAGTCAAACAAGGAGACTAGCTTGGATTTAGATGGAAACAACCATGACAACTTTTATCCTGTGTTCTAAATTATTCTCAAAAATACATTGTTAGCTACAGTTGCTGAAAAAATGCTCTGAATATACCAAGTTTCTCGTCTTCCACTTAACACTAAAATACTTTCCAAACAGGAACCTTCTGTGTGACAGTAACTTTTGTTTCTAAAATGGCGTATATTTTTTTCTTTTTTTTTATTAATTTGTAACTGATATGAGATTTCATTGGAGACCTGGGAAATTCCCTATGAATCTATAGCTTTGTAAGGTCTCTGGCTACCACAGGAAAACCCGAACAGATGTATAATGTAAAATTTTGCACATTTTCTCTGGCAGTGAACACAGCATTTAAGCAGTCTCTATCATCACAGAATCCATGAAAACAAAAATTGGAAACAATTAATCGGACTTCCTTAAAAAGAAGGAAAAATATCAAGCCAAAAATATTTGCATTTGACACACAAAAACCCCAATCAAATTAGTCTTTCATTTTCCCCAGTTGCTCAAAGTGAAATCTTTTCCTGATCTGGTAAAGTTACACAAATGCTTCTTCTGGCATAAGGAAAAAAGGCGGGGCAGGCAACAGGGATAAGCCCAAAGAAGAAAAAGTCACCATCTTCAGCGAGATCAGTAGCTTATGCCTGCTAACAGTGTTTCTGGGGAGCTGCAGATTCTCTCTGCTCCTCGAGCTTCGCAGGCACTAATTTTGTACGCTATGAGTCACAGAGATGAAAAGTGTGGGCACTGCTCTGTAGCAAAGAGCATGCAGTGGAGCCAGGATTTTATTTTTCCTAGGAATTAAACTGGGACAGGGGAAGAGAAAAGCATCCCAAAATTGGAATTTGGAAAGACACAGGCTGTTCATACAGAGGGAAGAAAAGGTGAGAACTGGCAGACAAATTACAGTCAGAAACCTGAAGATTTAAATCTCTGTGTGACTGTAGGTGCAAACTACTGCAGTTTTTTTGGCTTGGCTTAGAAAAGCAGCAAGTTGATGGACGAAAAATCATAACTGAAAAGACAACAAAAAGATATAAACAGGCAACAAGGACAAAAAAACATCAAAGGAAACCAGAGTGGAAGGAGTCAAGAAGACAAAATGCAGAGAAAGGAGGTGACTTGGGGGTGGTGCTAAAGTAACTTCGGGGAAGCTAATATAATAGTAACAATTGCTCTCACAGATCCTTTCTCAGGAATCATTTGCCAAAACAAACAAATGAAGATCATTTCTGAGGATAAAAAAAAAAAAAAAAAAAAAAAAAAAAAAAAAAGGAAAGTGAGGATACTAGTTCTCTCACATATTTGAAGAAAAAATAGAATGACCAGCAGAGGAGGCCACTGCCCTCAAGAAAGATGTACAGGTAGAAAGGAGTAACAGGACCCCTAGGTGAAGGAAATTCCAGCAAATCAGCTGAAAGCAGCTCCTTCCTCGAAATACATCTTGGTGAGCTCAAACACTTATGGTCATGAAAAGAAACCAATCAGTACAATCCAGGGCACAACTACCAAAAAACATACAAGCTATTTTCACAGAACCTGGTCCACAGCATTAAAAACTTTTCCACCTAGTCAAAATAGCTTGCCTTATTGCCTTGCAGGACAAAGTTTAGCAGCATACATTTATTTCCAGTAATTCTCTAGCACCTTCTTAATGGTAAAAATAGCCTCCTTCAAATTTATTTAATCCAGTGTTAAGGCTGCAGCCAATGCTAGTTGTGTCCAATATGCTGACACCTGTGATTCCCTGAACAGCCATCCTTAAATGAGGGAATTGTATCATGTAATTGCCTGTACCACAAACAGTTGCTCTGAAATAATGTAGTATTTCAGACAGGAAGTGAATTCTTGTTTAGCCACCCTGAAAGTAAATAGTGAAATAATGAAAAAAACTTCATTTTTGAAGTAAAATTGACCAAAACATTCTGCAATTTTGTAGCAAACAAAAACTTTTTAAAAGGGTATTTCCTCAGTAGAATTGCTTTATAATACTGATGAATTTGCTAGACAAAAATAGCCTCTGTGTCTGAGAGAATGGGCAAGAAAGCAACTAACTTCCCTCCCCACACCCCTTTGTTATCCATTTCTGGATCTACAGCCACTGCAAGCACAGCATCTCCTGTACCCTCCTATACCTTCCTGACTCCATACAGGATATCCACTCCAAGGCAGTCTGCTTTCCTAAAACAAAATGTTTCAAGATTCTTGTATTTATTTTATCTGTCTATAAAATGCCTTTCTGCAAAACAATGTACTCTCCCAAAGCTGGGACAATGGCCAGGGCATACCTCTGCCCTGCCAGAAAAACACAAGTGCAGAAGCCTACTTTTAAGCAATTACCAGACTATGTAAGTGAGGCTGAGAAGAGTAAATATAAATATAAATATCCCCTAAAATTTCGTTTTCCACTTGATCTGATCCATATATATTAGAAGTCTCTGTTCCCTAACAACAAAACAGGAAATTGTAGTCCTAAATCTGGTGCCTAAAATTAGGCAGTACAACCACCCTTGTAGCCATCAAGAAACTACACTATTACTCTTCCAACCAGTTTAAACTGCTCATCTCTTGCAGACTTTTCTGTTTACCCAGGGTGACCCTGCCAGCTCTCTTATTAACCTAGAGAAGTTTTTGCCAGCCACACTGAGCATGGGCATTGCCATCTCCAGCAGGACCTTGCAGGGAAGAATTATGCAAGTAGCAACACCAGCATCCATACTGGGATAAACTGCAACTAATCACTTAGTGCTTGCAGATGGATTATGAGAATTAAATAGTTAAGGCTTTCATAGCATTTTCAACATATCTATGGCACTACAGCACTGCACAGAACATCGCAGAAACGCCTTTTCCAATAAAAAGCAATCATGCTGCATGTTTACAAGAAGTCCCCACAAGGCATTCCTCTCATCTTCCTACTTTAATGTATTCAGCATCTCCAGTAACACTGCAAGGCAACACCTCCTTTCTGGGCTAAAAAAAATAAAATAATAATAAAAATAAAAAAAACCTAAGAGGAAAAAGCTGGTTTAGACATCTGCAGTTATACTTACTGCCTTGAACAGTTCTTTCTATCCAAGGCGAGGTATGCTGCATATGGGTGATGAAAAGCCTTTTGTAGAAAGGCTAAAATATGTAAAACAGAATCAACTGCATTTTGCCCTATCTCTATATAATTCAGTAGCATTAATTACAGGAAAACAATATCACTCAAAGTATGGTATCACAGAATTACATTATGGGTGAGACTGGGAGGGATCATAGTGGGTCATTTGATCTAACTCCCCAGCTCAAGCAGGGCCATCCCAGATCACACGGCACAGGATAGCATCCAGATGGTTCTTGTATATCTCCAGTGAGGGAGACTCCACAACCTTTTTGGGCAACCTTTTCCATGTGTGCTCATCTGCACAATAAAGTTCTTTCTCATATTCAGGTGGAACATTCTGTGCATCAGTCTCTGCCCATTGCCTCTTTTCCTATTGCCTGGCAGCACTGAGCAGAGCCTGGCTCCATCCTCCTGGCACCCTCCCTTCAGATACTGACATGATTACTGTATTCTCTTCATCTGCTTGAAGAGAGGTTTTGATAGATTACCTAAGTTCTGTGAGTCTATCAAAAATATAGTCTTAAAATCGCTATCCGTTAACGTCTAGGACAGAACAATTAGGAGTGCTGGAAGGAGCAGGAATACAGATTCTGCTTTTCTTTGTTGAACTTGTAAATATATCTTCTTAATGTCACATCATTTTGCACAAGTAGATACAAAAAAAAATTGTAAAAATATTTCTTTGTATTAAGATATTAAAAACATATCATCCAGACAATACAAATCATGGTTAGGAAACATCCTTCTGTCAAAAGGAAAAAAAAACCCCACCAGTTTATTCTGACAGTTTCTGTGGATCTTTGATATCAAAGTCTTTTTATAAGACACTGACAGTCATCAAGAGGATGTTTGTCAAAGTACATTTTCCAGATGTCTAAATAAAACTGGTTTACTTTGATGAGTTTTATACTGATAGCTAAAGGTAGAATACAGGCGTTGCTTCTATTTGCAGCTCTTTACTTCAATGGCTTGCAAATTTGCTTTAATGCTCCATCTATTTTTGTTGTGTTTTTTGACAATTAATTATTAAAAACATCAGAGGATGCTGGAATCCCTTTGCAGTATACTTCAGAAAAAAAATCCCAAAACTCTCTTGCACACTTGCAACAGCAGAAGTAGCAATTGTGAGGATGAGATGGCACAGGGTGGTCACAGCAGAGGACAAACTCCAGGGCATGTAATGAAGAGTTTAACCCTGTCCCTGGATTTGATTTCAACAGGAGTAGGATCAGCCTGTCTGAGAGAGGCTTTGATGGAGACAATCAGCAGCCTCATTCCCCACAGCCACACGTGCTGAGGGGCAGGGAGCTGACCTGCACACCTGCAGTGACACTCTTTGCTTCCTGCTTGTGTTTTGGGTGCACAGAACATCTCCACACATTCCACGAAGTCCCTCCTGCCTGATGTCTTTAATTCCATTAAGTCTGGGGACAAGTTTTGGCCTGCAAGTAAGACTTTTTTTTTTTTTTTTTTTTTTTTTTTAATCACAATATATACTATGGAAATTAACCTTCTTCAGACAACTTTTTTTTTTTTTTTTTTTTTTTGGTGGTTCACAAGTTCTTTGCTTACACAGCTCAAATAAAACACAACATTTATTTTAAAACTGAATGGAAGACATTGCTGTACAAAGTAAATCTACTTGCAAAGGTATCAAACTGTGTTATCAATAGTTACATCTCACAAGCTAATCCAAATAGTTTTTAAAAGAGGGTTACTGTGCCCAGCATTTTTTATAAATATTTATCTCAGTTTACATAAACCAGGATTTAGGGAATGGAAAAAAGCAAAGCCATCTCCATGTGGTGACATTTTACTCCGTTTTCTCTGTATTTATAATTTAACTGATGAGGATAAATTGACTTATTCTTCATTAGTAGCCAGTCAGGAAAAAAAATAACTTGGCTGCAAAGTACAGGCTGAAGCATAAATAACCCTGCAAAATGCCTGCAGAAATTAACTGAGTGAGCTCAGCTAAAAACAAGGGACCAGAAAGAATTCCCTATCAGAGTAAGGAGAGCATGAAATAGCTGTGTGTGTGTTGATGGGAGCCACAGCAAGGCCCTGTGGATCCCAGCATCAGTCACCCACACCAGAGAGGCTCCTTCTTGCCCAGAGAGAATTTCTTTGCACCCTGGTGTCACAGCCAGTTCCAAATCCATGCTGAATTTCCCAGAGACATGCTTGCAGAGCACTGCAGTGATGGGGCATTTTATCTAAAGACCATTCCTAAACAGATAAAAGTGGCCTCATTCTAGGCAAGACACCAAGGACCTCTGAAGCTACAACTCATTGTTGGAGAGCTGCAGCAGCTCCATCCTACCTAGAGAACAGAGTGGGACAGTAAAACACACACATGGATGCACAGAGAATAGGAAGATATCCATAAAGGTACATACACAACCCCAAAAGTTCACATGTAGGGGACTACACCTGCATTTTGAATACTGTGAGAAGTCTCTCTAGGTCACATGCACTTTGAAAAGCATTATTGGCAAATTGAGCTGTTTCATGCATACTCAAGTCCCAGTGAACCACAAAAGCTAACTTCAAGTAGTTTTTTCTTAAGCAGAAACAGAGATGAACAACCTTCTTATTCAATCACAGTTAGTTTATGAGATATGAATTTACAAAATGAAGTAATTTTTTTGTCCTTGTCCTGCTGAAGTAACACTCACAATAAGAAATTAGGCAATTTTAAAGGTACAAAGACATATTTTAGCTGAAGAGATGTAAAACAGAGTGTCAAAAATGGGTGTCATTAAGATTAATTTTTAATCAGATATAAATTTAACAAAAAATTACTTTATTTTCATTTGGCACAGGATCCAGTCTGCAGCAGTCAGTTATCTCTGTCGCCTGGAAGGAACTCTGGGTAAGCCACAGGAAAAAGGTGGGAGCATTGTCGTGGTTTCCTGATGGCCAGAACACTGCAGTATTGTTTTGCTTTGCTTTTTTCCTTTTTTTTTTTTTTTTTTTTTTTTTTTTTGAGGAAGGGGTTATCACATCATGTCATATTTATTTCTGCAACATCCTCTTTAGCTGAAGCACTATTTATTGACTTTGAAAACTGCATCAATACATAAGTGCAACTCAGTACTGTTAATTCTAAAAGCAAAGTCTAATCACCCAGTATTGTTGTTTTTTCAAGATACTTATTGCATGGCTTTGTCTGCTATTTCACTAAAAATTGTATTTTAGAAGGTTTCATTTTTTATAAGTAGCATCCTAAAGTTCCAACTATTTCACTTTTTTGCTAAGATGCATTATTACCTCAGTTTTACTGAAGCACAGAATTCTATCATTTACCTATAAAAGAGCTGAGGTATTTATCAGTAAATTAAATGTCTCCTGAAGAACTCCAGGAGACCATATAAACAGAGTTTACAGAAAGCTAATAGGCATATTGGTTTTACACAAGCTCTGAGCAGAGACACAGATGGTGCCATACACTAAACCTGAAAAGATACAGAGAAGGAATAGGCAGTACATGTTATATACAATTACTGTGGGTCATGTTGGCTGTTTCTCTTCCCTAATATTTGTAGAGGACATATTAAGCTAAACATTAATATAGTATTTAAGGCAGTTTTTCATTTAATAGTGTCAATGAATTTTTTTCTCAGGCTCTAGGGGTTAATTGAGCTTTGTTTTTTGGGTTGTTTTTTTTACGAACTGAAGCATGGGGAGAATCCATGTAATTCAATAGAATTTCAATATTTTACTGTTGAATTGCAATCTGTGATGAGGATTGTTGCTCTGAGTAGGGGAGAGATCCAACACTTAAGGAATATAACAGATCCAACATTCGACATATTCCTTTAATGTGTGAACAACTGCCTTGTTAGCGAGAACAGATTCAATATTTCAGTGCAGTATGAACATTATGGCCAAGATATTTAAATCTGACTGCTGAAACTTGCAACTAAGTCTGAATTAGACACTTCATATAAAAGTAGCCAGATTTAAGAAAAAAACCCCAACTAAACAAAAAAAAATCAACAAAAAAAATTAAACATGAACACAACAGAACACTAACAAATCCAATTAACATGATCCAGAGGTGGCCTAGAGAACAAGGGTAAAGGCCAAGAGGCATGTAGTGTAACAGATCTTCAAAAATGATCAACAGGCTGAAGGTTTAAGTAGGGATGCCTAAGAGGGATAAAATTTCTATAAAAGTTTCCTCCTGCTTTTTCTTTATCAATCCAGATTGTTTAATGAAGGATCACAGCAGGATTACATGGTGATGCTACGCCTTCCTCCTTCAGAATCTGTCATCCAGTCCTAAAGGAGGAAGCTGAATTTAAAATGCTGCTCTATGGCAGGTGCCTTTCTTGTTTCTATTGGTCAGATATATATTCTTTAATTAATCTGGCCAGTGTAGCACCAGCATTTATCAACTCTCATCAACACAGACTAAGACAAACATGTTTAATAGAATTATATACCCAGAAATTTCCTCAGTTCCCTGTATGCTTTAGAAGACTAATTTCAAAACTAACAAAGCATTATTTATTATCACAGAAATGGTTTCACTACATATTCCCCTCATCCAAATGAACAGGTGTTGTTCCACCTGGGGAATGCTGAGTGCTGATTAGTGATCAGGCTAGTTTATTGTGATATTTATGGGTTTACCCTAATAGTTATGGGATTAAAACTGCTCTCAGGGGAGGAAAACCTCCTGTGGAAATGGAGTGTAGGAATAGTCCATCACAGGGAGAAGGGTTAAGCTGAATCATGCAGAAGAAAAAAAAAAGCCTGGACTAGCATTTCCATGTAGTGTTATTTTAAACACACAAATAAATACTAATAGACTGTAGAAAACATGTGGCATGTGTGAGGGAATTATATTTATTATTTGAATGAACTTCAGTCTGCATGCAGTTTATATGAACATAAAAAAATATTTGCTGAAATTACTAAGGCAGGAGAGTTATTTTCTGGCTCATCCTCCTGGACTATTAAGCCAAAGATAACATGTAGATAGGGTGAAAATGTCTAGATTGTATTATTCAGTGTAGCAAATAACTGCCTGTAACTGAGTCATGTTAAGCCTTTGGAACTTTTATTCTTGGTCTCTGAGGCCAAAAGGATCAAGGCAGCATCTCAGTCAATAATGGCCAACATTGTTTTCAACCACATGAAAACAGAACTGGTCAGGAAACACTTCTTTTTCCCACCATCAGCAGTTTTGCCCCAAATACTGCACAGGTTACTTCACACTCCCGTAAGAATTCTCTGCTATCACAGCACACAGAGGTTTCTATACAAAGATAAATTGTTCTTGGGCTATATAAATCAGCTTTCCATTTCTTTCATGCTATCACTTAAAATTATGGAGGTGGTAGATGGGCTGGCTTAAAACTTTCCATTCCAAGTGAAGTCTCATCGGCACCAGGGAGTTTCAACTGTTTGAACAGAGCAGAATTCAACAGAAAATACAGACAGAATAATATACCCACAATGTAGAGGATATAACCAAAGTTTGGGTGTGAGGAAACTATTTACAGAGTTTCAGTAACATTAAACAAATACAAACAATTATCAGATAAGGGTCTTTGCCAGCTGTTATGGTCATAGAGCGGACACTAGCACAGGGAGCAATGTGGGAAGATTTGCTTCTGATACTGTGTACCACTTCATAAAAGAACAAATTCAATTCAAACAATCCAAATTCCAAAGGAAAATGGGAGAATAAAGACAAGTCTAGGTTGCAAAAACCTCAGCAAAGGCAAGAGATGACACCACTGAAAAAAGGAAGGCTTTTTATTCTCTGACAGCAGAAGCCTAGTAAGAGGTGGACATCTGTTATTTTCCATATTTATTTTTTTTAAATAAAATGAGCGTTTCTTGCTCTCTGAATCCCAAGATGAAGATTTAAGAGATATTCTGACTGTTGCATTCATAGTACAGGTGAAGAGTTGTGCAAGTTCCCAGGGTCTAACTTCAAGACAACCTGGCAAAGCTGTTTCTTGTGAAAGTTGTTCTCTTTCCCATGGGAAATTCCCATGGGAATTCAAGGAAATTCAAACTCTATCAGAAAATAAGAGGAAGACAAAAGCCCTCAACCATTCTTTCTCCCTTTCCAGAACTCCCAAAATATCTAAATTTGAAGTATTTTTAAAGCCACAGCAGAGCTAAAGATACTCAGTTTGGAAACTGGTATAATGTCGAGGGGAAAAGGAAATAAAACACAGTAAGGGAAGGGGATGAAGAAAGACAACAAGGTTCAGTATATGACCTATCAATCACCAGCTAGCACTGGAACATCCTGTGCATTGGCAGCTTCTAAAGACATCAACTTTTCTGAACCAAAGGTGAGAGAAAACAAGGAAGGGTTGAAAAATAGAGGAAGAAAAAGAAAAAGAAAAAAATTTCAAGTGCCAGGCACTTTGCTTCCAAAAAGATAAATCCTGTACTATAAAAACTGAGAAAGCAAAGAGCTTCTATGGCCAGATATCAAGCAACATATGTGGTAAATTGGTCATGCATGAGGAAGTCTCTCAAAACTGAGGCAGTTCTCAGATTTACTCCCATAGTAAATTTTGACCCCTGGTATTTTTAGCTCTCTGCTGTTTGCTGTTCTAGCAACAATGTGCCTGTAGTTCTGGCAGCAATTCATACTGCAAACACTCCCTGCATTAAGAATCCTGTCAGAATTACCGAGCACAGTGGAAATATGCTAATGCTAATGCTGCATTGTTACACTTAGTTGTGTCACTCTTGCTGTTTGTATGGAGGGTTGGAGTGCACATATAGTGCACAGACAAATTATCTTCTTAAAGAAGAATGCAAACCCTTTCCATTTCACACACTCTGGAAAGCCTAGCAAACCCTAGTGTGTGAGGATGCAGCATTTCTTTGATCTGACCATGCAGCCAGCAGGTCTGACACGTTTGAGACAATGTTGTCTCCTGCCTTAATGAGGCAGAATGGTCCTGTACTCCACAGTCCCCTGGCTCTGAGCTTCTCAGTACCACTCTGTCTTTCCTCTTCTACTTCCCTTTTTCCATCCAAACTATCTCAGAAGATTAAAGGATGAAATCTCTCACAGCTGTCATGAAAAGCGTACATGGACACTGCTAAAATGTTCTTAAGATAAATAAATAAATAGGTATTGTCAGCAAGTGATTTTTAATTTTTTTTCTTTCCCTCACAAATATTTTCAGGCACTTTCTGGTACATGAGTAGTCTACTAGAAGGCTCCTGTAAAGTCCATGCCTTTGAGAGAAGAAGGTACTAAACAGCACCCAACTGCAGCAAAGCTGAGGGCTGCCCTCAGCTGTACAACTTCCATCTTACATATTTATCCATACAATCCAGTGTATGGCTTCATCTCCACTGGTTTGTGAGAGAAAACTAACTCATCTCGTGTTACTATTAGGCCTGTCACATAGTTCTCTGCACTCTAGTCCATTCTTATGGGGCTTCACAAGAGAAAAATACATGACCTCTTTCTACTGCAATAAATCTTTCTCAGCAGGTCCAGCTTTAGCCTTTTAATGCTCCTCTATCTGATTGTGTCATCAAGCCTCTTCCTTATCAGTCTGTTTCACACAACATCTCACCTCTTCCCAGCCTCAATTCTGCACCCAGCCACTTAGAGCCTTCCTTTCCTCTTTTGAGTTGTGCCAATGACCGGGAAGGGAAGCTGGCAAGTGAGCATGCAACCACCACAAAGCAGGAAGAAAGCAACAATGGAGATGAAATCCACCCATCCAGCTAAGTTACAAAACCATATTGTTAACCATCCTGCCTCCCTGACCCCGTCTGAGCTCCCTTACGAGGAAAGAACAAACTAACTGTTTCCAGCCCTGGTGGGGAAGGAAGAGAGAGATACCATTGTTGTTCTGACACTTGGGAAGTACTCACATACAATGCAACGAGTATTAATACAACAAGATCCTAGGCAGACAGATCAGGACATTCTTCAAAAATTGTTTCACTATAAGAGAGTGATATGCCAGCCCATCAGTGAGCTCTGATCAGGGGCACAAGAGTAGTTAGATAGGCTGAAGGAAAAAGCATGTAGTTCACATGTTAAACTTTCACTGCCAGTCATTGAGAGATTCGCTCCTTCCATTCATCCAGTCATCCAACTTATTTCTTAAAATTTCATGCAATGAAGAAGCCTTGTATGCTTGTGCTAGCGTGTGACACCCTAAAAAACAAAACTGCAAAGCCTTTTCTGACATGCCAGCCTGTGAGAGCACTGACATGTGAGAAAGTGTTCAGTCTATAGATGCTCTTTCTGAGTTTCTATGCAGATTTCACTCACTCTCTTTGAGAATTTAAACAGATAATGTCTGGCAGTTCAAGCCAGGCATCCAGCCTTTTTTTGCCCCTGTTTTTTTTTTTGTTTTTTTGTTTTTTTTTTTTTTTTTGTGTGTGTGTATGTGTGTGTGCGGGTGAGTACGATCATTGTCAGTCTTTGTTTACTATTTTATCAATTAGCAGACAAACTTGGGAGCTGTAGTCAGAACTAAAGAAGTTCAATGGATATGTGTTGAGGTCTCTAAGACTGCATATCAGGACAGAAGTAGAAGGCAATGAACTGATTTATTTGTAACCCAGATACTGCACAATGGAGGTAACATTTAAAATATAACAGTTAAACTACAAAATTCATCAGTTTTCATTTTTGTATATGCAGACACCTACAAATTTTAAATAGAAGATATGCTAGCATCTGTAAGGCAAATAAAGGCTTCCAAGAGGGAGATTTTTTTTCTGGTTACCTTTTATGAGACTTTTATCAGTAGTCCTGCCAACCAGTTAACCAGCCCTAGAAAATCCCTCAAAAAATCCACCACAAACAGGAATAATAATTACAAAAAGATTCATACATTTTCACTACCAGGCTACCAGGTAGAAAACACTATGCAAATTTGAAGAATACACAATGAATGGTGCAAGGTATAGCAGATCTTTTTAAAAATGTGCTATTTATGGCACTACTAGCAAAGGATTCTGGTGTCTTGCTTTTTTATATAAAGCTTACAGTATTATTTTTATCTAAAATTTCAAATATGAATCTTGAACAAAGTCAAATAAGGACTGTAGATGAAAAAAAACCAACAGAATTTTCTAGGGCTTTGATGCGTATTTTCAAGTGCTCTACATTTTCCTAAGTGATATTAGACTCAACTATGAGAAATTCACAAGACCTGAACCCATACCTTTTACAGAGAATTTATTCATTTGCTCCTTTTGACAATATTCTCCTGTTGAGAGCACAAAACCTATATTACTTTGGTAAGCAGAATAGCCCCTTTTTGGCTGCTAGAAGTTTACAATGTTTTGCTTTCTTTCATGCACACATTCTTTTCTTACATACTGGGGGGCAGAAGAGGATCCTGCAGTATCAACTCCTTTTACAGCTGCTTACATCTATAAGATATCAGATATATTTGTAGAGTCTGTCCTTTACCTTCTCTTCTTTGTATTAGATCTCACAGAAAATTGTCAAGTAACATATTTCAAGCTATTTATCAGTTTTGGCCTTTGCATAAACATGACTGTTACAGGCCAATTGTGCACACTCGTGGTATATTTCATTGATGAAGAAACAAGTTACAGTATTGATCATCACTAGGTGATCTTTCTTAACACTCCTGATAAGTCCAGAGGAATATTCTTCTATTAAAAAAAAAAAAAAAAAAAAAAAAAGAAAGGAGATTTATTTAAAGCAATTTTTAGTATTAGAAGAGAGCAAAGATGACTAGCCTAAATACATCTATCAACTATCTTTCCTCTTATTGACTCACAAAAATAAGAGCCTCCAGGCTGTTCTAAACCCTGTTCTAAAGCTGTTACTTTGCCAATATTTTCCTTACTCTGCTAGCCGGCCCCCAGTACTATTGACTTTGAATCTGTTTTTTCATGGTGTTCTAGGAACAGAGCAAGAGGGCTTATGCCAATCTGTCTTTTCCTGATCTCTCTTTCCAGGCAGTCTGGCCAAGTAACACAGAAGAGATGGCACCATATCTTCATGTTTGTGCCCACACAGCCAGGACAATCAGTAAGCTTTAGTGTCTACTTTAGTTGTCAGAGCTATGCTGGCATTCCTGTAAGTGAAATTACTCTGGCTGCTTTATACACCTATCATGTATGATGCCTAAAGTTTAAAAATGCGCTCATTTACTAAACAGACAGTCACGTAAATGGCTTCCAAAGAGACAAAAAAAAAAAAAAAAAAAAAAAAGGAAACTGCACAGCTATTTTGGTGTTCCATCTTTGTTCACAGTTTGCAAATAAAAGCCTAGACTGGTTGCTACTATAAAAGCAAACAGACTGTTGAATAAATATTTTGCATTTTCCACGTCTTTTTTATCAGTGCATATTACTGATTGCTAAGTAGTATCAGTTGTGTGGGCACAAATATTACCTATTGGTGAAGCAATTAGTCTTGATGGCATTATCTTTCCCCCCTCCCCTTTCCTATTTTTTTTCTCCACTTAAGCAGCTTTTCTGCTCTGAAGATCACCAGATAGCAATCCACTCATAAGCAGTCAAAAGATGCCCTAGATAAAAAATTTGGGTTATGATTCACAACGTGTGTAATGAATATACTATTCAGGACACTCTTCACTGAGACCATTGTATTGCATTGGTCATTGTATTCATATAGTCATTTTGCAACACAGGTATATGATGAATATGACAGTTATCAGAATCATACTGAATGAGGTTTCTTATTTACCCATCATTCAAAACAAAAAAAAATCTACAAAAAATTAACACTGAAGTTGGAAAATTCATAATTGTAAATATATTGGTTTGTTGGGTGTTGCTCCAGAAAGCTAAGAAATGATCCAAAGTACAATATTTATTACTGAACTTCACTAGTAAACCTATAGCACCGTATTAACAATCTTTCCAAGGCCAGAGAAGAGGAGTTAGACCAGAACATGGCACTGAGGTCTGGGTCTGAAAGCAAGCTGGGAAAGAAATGGTACTGCTTAACAAATGAAAGACAACCAGGTCATACCAAAATGGCAGCAACCAGGAGGGATGCAGACAGGCCAGACACATTTTTAACAAATTAATCTTTTGGTCACGGCCAGATTGGCTCCAGTGGCTCCAAAGTCCATTCAGCTTTAATATGGTTTGTGGTGGAGCACAGCAAGTTACAGGTGCTGCTTCAGTCTCCCTGGCACATGAGCCAAACTACTGACAGAGGATTTTACAATTTATCACTACCTCTCCCTAGACTACAGACAGCTGATTGGGTCTGTGGTACAGTTTTTCAGGGGGTTTGTTGTTGTTATTATTATTATTATTATTATTATTATTATTATTATTATCATCATCACTGTTATTACTATAATACAATTACACTGTGCTTTGAAACTACATTTTCAAAACATAATAACCATAATCTGAAACATATGTTGATGAAGATGTACTAGTGTGCCTTCAACATTTAATTATTGACATTTCATTTAAAAAAGTAAACAGTCCAAAATAGGGCTAGTTAATGGCATAGATTGGTGCCTAAAAGTACAACCAAGAAATTTTAAACCAGGCTAATCATGGAAGTTAAGGATTTCCCCAAATTTATCTTGAAGCATATCTCCAAAATACACAGCTCATTGTTCCTTTCCCTTTTAAAAGCACCTAGATTTCACAACATGCTAGCCATGGTCCTGCACATATAAGCAAAAACTCAAAAGGTAAGATAAGAAGTAAGTAATAATCACTTAAGAATTACTTCTTATCTTAATAAGATAAGAAGTAAGTAATAAGTAAGTAATAAAATCTTTGAGGAAAGTTTAGACAGTAAATGAGTGATGTAAACAATATATTTAAGCCTTAGGGTTTTTTGTTTTTTTTTTAAGAGAAGGCATGCTTTGGTACTCAGCATGGAGTAGACTGAGGAGTAGCAGAGTAATTATGAAAATATTACATGAAATAGTAACACAAGTTGGGTTTGGGTTTTTTTTTACTATTTTAGCACAAATTATTAGGCCATGATTAAAAGAAACATAAAAAATATAGATATTTCATAGAATCATAAAAAAGGTCGGGTTGGAACATTCCAATCCCATGTCATGGGCAGGAGCAACTTTCACTAGACCAGGTTGCTCACAGCCCCATCTGACGTGGCCTTGGACACTTCCAGGGATGGGGCATCCACAACCTCTCTGTTCCAGCACATCACCACCCTCTCAGGGAAGAACTGCTCCCTCACACCTAATCTAAATCTGCCCTCTTTCAGTTTAAAGCCATTCCACTTTCTCTTATCACTATATACCCTTGTTAAAAGTCCCTCTCTTGCAGGCCCATCTTGGGTAGTGAAAGGGTGCCATAGATCACCCCAGAACCTACCCTTCTCAGGCTGAACAACCTCAACTCTCTTAGTCTTTCCTCAGCCTTTCCCTTCCTATTTAAACTTTCCTGAGCCTTACGTTTCCTGTTTAAAAGAGATCAAGTTGTAAAGTTGTGGGAATTTGATTTGAGAAAGAAGTAATGCCAAAAAAATTCTAAGCTCTAAAAATGTATGTATACCAAACTAAACAATACCAATTGTTACACACAAGGTTATGTATAGTGATGATAGTAACAGAAATAATTGAGAAGAGTGATTCTAAAATGGGAACTTAGAAAGGGACTATGACAGGTATAAAACTTTACATGAAATTTGGTACTTGATTTTAGAAGAGAAGCCCATCCTAACTCAGATCAACCAAGGCCAAGTAATGAAAAGTGAAAATATGAAGCTCTGAAAATATACCATTGTTCAGATATATTTTTATGTATTTTTGATGCTTTTATATCTATTTTACTAGCTGTATTACAATAGAAAAAGGTTTACATAAAAAGCTTTGCAGTGTTTTTTGATTATGTGAGTTCCTTCAGATTGCCTGCAGCAGCATTAAAATTTAACCATTTCTTGTTGCTAATCTAAAGAGAAGTTGACCTAATTAATATTGGAAATTGATTATAATTAACACAACATAGCATAGTTAATATGACACTGGCACTGATGTTGGCTCCTTACTTAAAAGAGTTACTCAAAAAGTAAACACAATGCATGAATGAGACAGGATTTTCTAAAACATTTGTTCTGTTTTATTGTTTTTCTGTTGTGAATCACTTCTCTTAAAATATGCAAGATGTCTAATGGAAGAACAACTTCACAGGCAAAAATGTGACAGGACTGGGGAGAGAGTTGTAATGTACTCTACAAGATTTGGTACCTGTTCCTCTCAGTATGTGGAGCAACTCAGAGACACAACATGATGGAGAAGAGAGGAGGGCACCAAGGGAGAGATGAAGTAAGAGAACTTGCAAAAACTGAACAATAACTGAAGGCATCATTTGGAGTTACTTCAAAGCAAGTCTATGAGACTGCAGACATCAGCATCTGTCACATACTTCTAAAGATTTGAACTCTCAAGGGGTTACTTCCTGCAAGACATGAACATCTTCACAGAAGAGATTAGAGATACATCATGAACTATCTCATCCTGACTATTTATCATGATAAACCTGCCAAGTGCATTAAATTTGCATAAAAGGATGTGGTCACCTTTAATAAGCCACCTATTTCTTGATTTCTCAGTGACAAAAACTTGATTTCTCAGTGAAACACATTTAGTGAGAGTGCTGCAACTAATCATTGAGCAGGCAATCTTTCACAGAGTTGCCACACTATGATCTAGCTCCAAGATTTTGTAAATGTGCTTTTTCATTCACAGTGTAAGCTTAAGTTGCTAGGTATTACAACACGGTGCATCTCTCTCAATGAATGAGAAATGCCAATTTAAACTTGTAAAACAATAAGTCTCTCTTACAAGGTCACTTAAAAGGAAAAACCCACAGCACCGGTATTTTGAATTCTAATCTTTAGTGGAATCATCCATATTCATTGCAGTTCCCTGTATCGGCAATGTAGGTTTTGGGTGAGACTTCAACAAATTTCATTTTTCTTTAAGTTTTTCTGCTGATGTATCTAACATTTTTATGTGTACTTGTGACAAGACCCAAAGGGAAATCCTGAAGGGTATTCAAATCTGTGCAACCTAGTTAACATTTGTTGATAAATAATAGATTAGCTTTCCATGAACTACTACTTCAGTATAGATTTTGAGAGACATCCTAAGCAAGTTTTAAACGTAGCTCATCAAGGTAATACAACTAAACTATGTCATCTTTGCTACAGGTTATTATCCAATCTTGAACTTTCATGTCAGGTCACAAGAAATTTTAAAATGTGCGTTTAAAGATACTGTATACTACACCAGGAAACCCTTTTGCTTTTATTGTTCCCTTTGGGTTAGTAATGTCTATAAAAATGGTATTTAAATATTTGCCTGTTGATGGTCACTCGGACTAGTATATTTGCTGGAAAGTCACTTCTGAAATCCTATCTCTTCCTAAAGCTAACATATTTACTGTATCATTCTCCCATTTTGCTGAATCCAAAAGAAAAGTAAAGAATGGAAAATTCTGGTAAAACTCACTAAGGGAAGCATACCTTGAATGCACCTGTTCTCTGAAAGAATGCATCCTTCTTCCTCCCTCTTCCCCAAAGTGACATGGTTTTCAGTTAATTCTTGCCAGACACTATTTTCAGAGTCTTCAGTGAAATCAGCAAGCCACAGACAAAATCTCAAATATATTTTACAGGGCTGTTTCTGCAGGATGGAAGAGGCTTGGCCTCAGCTGAGGGATCACTACCTGCTCCTGCACTTCTCTTTCCATCACTTTCCATCCACTATAAATAGGACTTACAGTCAATCTTCCTCCAAAACGCCTGTGATGCTCCAGATTCGTGAACCCAGATTACAAGATCTGCCCCTTTCTGTGCCTGGTGCCAGTGAGAACAGGATGCAGGCACTTGCTGGCAGGTAATGGAACCCTACCTGTGGCTGTGGCTGTGGGTGCTGAGGGCTCCAGGCACTGCCCCCCTGCCCAGAGCCTGCCACACTGCAGCCTGCCCCTCTGCCAGACCCTCAGCAACCAGAGCAGCCCACGCAGTTCTGGGCCTCAGGAATCAAATGTATTGGCTGAAGGAGGAGCAAGGCAGAAAGGTGTATTTAGGAGTCTGCAGGCTCAGACCTTTCGGCCTCAATACAGTTGCCTCGTTCAGGCAGAGATGCTGCCTTCGAGGTGGAGGGTTGTCCTGTGGGAAACCTGGCTGCATTCCCACTCAGGCCTTTTCTTAACTGACCTCTGAAAATGCCCAGTAGCTGCACTGCCTGCTGTACATAGGTTAGTGTTTAACTATATATTTACAATCTGCTGGGTGCTGTGGTGACAGAGCATCTCAGAGGCTGCAAACCCCTATCCTGCACCCCAGGACTCCAGAGGAGCACAGGAGAATGGAGCAGATTCACTAGAGTTTGTGGAAACAGCCTGAGCCCCTGGCCTAATCCAAACCTTCCCAAAGGTTTGGTTATTAGCAAAGAGAAGCCAAACACATTGTCCTTTGATGAGGGTGTGGGCAAGGGTGTATTTCACAGCAACAAAACTTCATGCCACCACCTACCACTGAAGATGCAGCAAGGTTGCACCTCAAATGTACAGCATACAGAGGAGAGATAAATGCAAGGGTGAAGCATTTTCTGCAAGAAGCCTTGAGAAAATTGAAGAGTCTTTATCTTTGGGAAGAACTTGGTAAAGTCTTTCTGTCACCACAATAAACCTACAAACCCACATTCACCACAGTCCTTGCCTTCCTTGCAATCCTCTGCAATTATGTGGTGGGGTCCCAGCTTTCCAGCCCAAATCACTTCTCCGTGCAACTGTTTGTACTGTGAGAGCCTTCTTTAATGGATTCATGCTAAAAGTGCAAAAGCCAAGCAGCCATGCACACTTCAATATTTAAAAGCATAAATAAAAATCTTAATAGATCCCAGATGTTTCATTTCCTCCAGCCCTTGTCAGTGATTGAGTTGGTGCTGATGTAGATGATTTTTTAAGATCAGTGGTCAGTTTGATGCTGAAAAAGCTTCAGATGTCTGGGAATTTCAAATGCAATTCCTAGAAATAAATAAATCATTAAGTACAACTGTGAATGCAAGTGGCTGTTATTTTGTAAACGTATTTTATGGCCTGAAATGCACCCACAGGTTTTAAATACAACTGAGTGTGAAACAGACAGTAACATTTTGTCAAGATATATAAAACCTTGTAGATATAATTATTTCAATCTCATTTTCTTAGCAAAAGAACTCAAAGGTTCATAGACATAACAAATTGAAGGAATCCATACCTTATAGGCTGCTGCAATATTGAAGCTAATGAAGAACTTGCTATTTATTTAAGCAGAGCTCAGATTTGCTAGCTGCATCCATTTTTCACTTCTTAAACCAGCAAGTTACCATTTACCATACCAAGCAAATAAAGCACTGTACAGAAAACGTGCCTACAAAAACAAGCTGCTGAGCTCAGTAACTCAAGTCATGTTGCCACACACAAGTTTGCAAGTCCAGTGAGCAGCTCAGTTCTCCCTCTCCTATTTTTACTGGGAGAAGTCCTTAGTCTCCCAAATGAAAATGGGGCTGGGGGGCTGCAGCTCATATTTAGCTTGTACAGACACATGATGTGTGCACTTGACGTCATAAAAATGCTGTAAGTCTGCCAGGTCAGCAGCCACAAACCCCAAATGCTGCCAGTTGCAGGCTGAGCAGACACTAAAAGGCTATGAATTTCATTTTATCATCCTTCCCTTTCCCAGTAAAGCAGTAGAAGCTAGCAGCTGCTGGAGAAAAATGCTGGAAAGTATTAACTGTGGACATCCAGGACTTGATTTTGATCAGTATTAAAATAATCCCAATGACAAATCTTGCAAAATTTGTTTTTATTAATACTGCTAACAATGTAGGCTTTGTAGTCCACTTTCAAAGAGTATGGATAAACTCACCTAAATTATGTACTTCATTCAGCCTGCCAGATCTACCTACTGTTCTGCTTTACGAGCCATACCTTTCTCTCCAGCTAAATTTCTGATTGAGAAAAGCTTCATTCGGTTTCTGTTACTTGTTTTGCTACACAACCACACTCCTTAATAATGAGTGCTCCTTGTTCTTAACCATGCTTTCTATTATAACCTTTTGCATTTTGTGAAATTGTAAGTGCAAACATAATACAAGTCCCTGAACATGCAGTTTTATTGCAGAGCCAACTATGGACAACACTGAAAAGCTGAATATTTCCAGTCCTTTTGGTAAATCCATTAGAATAGGTGGGTTCCACAAAACCAAGGTTTTGCTGTTCTAGTTTCTACACCTTGTTCTAGCACTTTCGTATACAGGACCAAATGCTCATTTCACTGCCTTAAAGAGGAAATCTTTGCATGGTATAAGAAGCTGCCGTTACAAGATGAAACTGAAGCAAACCTAGGAAGCTTCTGATAGAGGAGAAGATTTTTTTTTTTTTTTTTTTTTTAATCACAACAGCTCCACTAGCCTACAAATTATGTTATTTGCTATTGTGCATCTGTGTGTCATCAATCTCCAAGGAAGGGAAAGACTGCTCTCAATTTATGTTTCTCAGTTGACTCTTATAATCACACACAGTGTTCTCAACCTTAGTGCAGTTATTCTGGTAACAAAATTTGTACACCAGGTGGGTTTATCCATGTTCCCATGGTCCTAATAGTTTCATAGACTTCCTAATAATAATCTTGAAAATTATAGAGGTAATTGTGTTTCTAAAAAGCCATCCTCAGCAAAACTGGGAGAGTTCTTTCCTCTCAACAGGAAAAATATTTTAATAAAGCAGCTAGTATATGTCTTAAAAATGGAAAAAAAAAAAAAAAAAAGGCAGTTTAAAAATTTCACCCTTTTTTGATGCTGCCTTTAAATGTGGCATTAAACAAAGCTAAGGGAACTCTGGGGTCCACAGGTGACAAAAGGTGTGAAAACAGCATGGACACCGAGGAGGATCCACTGACAAGGATCCCTTGGTCCTGCAGCACTGCAATCTGGATAAAGCATTAATATTCATACTCTAGACCACAATTAGAAAGAAGGCTGGAGCTCTGTGCAACAGTGGGCCTAACCCAGCCGAGGTGCAGTGAACTGCTTCGCTGCCTTATTGAAATTCAGTCCATCTAATTGATACTGCAGAAGGCAGCAGCATAATGAAACAGAGCAGAGATCACTTCAGTAGTTTTATCAATCTATGCTCTCCTGCTCCTGACTAATATATAACCCCACACAGGACTTCACTCTTTCCAACTTCAAGCAATCCTAGGAATAGTTTAAGTTTCTATAATATGGTAACCATTAAGGTATTTCTATTAGATCACCATTCAGAAATGTATCAAGACTGACGACCTTCATTTGTATAACACCAAAAATGCATTGGTTTTGCTTAAGGCAGCCCAGTTTCTTTCAAAATGACAATTTAAAAAACACCTTTTCCTCAGATCCAGAATAAAATACTTATAACGACCTCATTTATAGGTGAGCAAATACAGATAATGTCTGTTAAAAAGCAAAATCTGTTAGACTCTGGGTAGTTTTGGTAGTTAGTAGTCTCCAAAAGGCAGCAGATGTGGGGACGGGGGAGGGGGAAGTTGATTTTGTCTTTTTAATATTCAAAGTGGGTCTGTTCTCACTGGCTAATTAAATCAGTAGAGTGCAAACAATAAAAGAAAAAAAATAAGTGTTGCCTTTCTTCCCTAGAACAACCTCCCTGATTCATCTCTACTTATTACACAAACTTAATTTATTACCAGACTTTACAATACTCCCTCCCCAAATCATCATGAAATAAGATACATATTCTACAGCACCAGTTCCCATCAAAAAGAATATGCTTGTCCTGTAGAATTTAAAATAAGATGTTTTTTCCACTACTAAGAAAATAATGGGCTTAGAATGAGATTCTTTGATTGATGTGAAACTACTGAAGAATCACACTTAAAAAACAATAGATTTAATAACAATATCAGATGTACAAATCAACCAGCAGAATGCTGCCTTAAATATATTTGTAGTTGCTTGGCAAAACCAGTAGATTTGCACAGGTGTGCTGAACTCCTTGAGAAGTAACAAAATGTATTAACATTAAACAGTCATCTTCGAAGAACTTAGACTATTATGGTACCTTCTAGTCAGGCAATTCTTTTTAGTGCATAAATACGTGTAATATCAATTTAAAACATTTATAACATCAAAATGACAATGGTATATATAGATTTGGATTTGAAAGTATTTTAAATACTACTACCAACTTTCAGCCTTTACTCGGTTACAATAATAAAAACATGTTGCAGATACAGACCAGAACTCCACTGTTCTAGCACTGTACAAGAACAGAAAAGGTGGTCCCAGCCCCAAGAACCTTATAGTAAAGGTGCACATCATGAAGACAAGGTCACATGAGCATCAGTAACCATCCAATTTTATGAGCATAAAGCTCAGCAAAGGATCAATATACCTGTGCATGAAATAAGGCAGATTGCACACCCTGAGTCCTGGGCTGCTGTAATGTCCCACACCATCAAGTTAAATGAAAGTTTGGGCATGTTTGTCTATGTATCATGTTTAAGTGACAGCACTGTGAACATACCTGAAAATAAGGGACAATAAAGTGTCTTAGGGGCAACACCCCTCAGATGCTCAGTATCATCGTGGAAGAAAACATTGACCTGTAAGATGTAACAAGTGACAACCAAGACACTAGATGGTACTGTGAGGCCCTGAGCATTTATAGATGCAGGGTCTTTCTAAGCTCCATGCACTATTGGCCTAATTTTAAGTTTAATGGTAATTTCTCAGCAAAATGCAACTTTATTGTAGTAAATTAACTGTCACAGTTGTAACACTGATCTATTTAACCCCAGACTCAGGGCTGTATGGACTTACCTGCTCATTGCCAAATGCTAAGTATAACCTAGCTGAAGCTACTGTTTAGCTATCATTCAAAACATACTCAGTATCAAAAAGTACTCTGCACCCTCCAAGCATTCTTCTGGTTAACCAAATGAGTGGTCTCAAACAAATAAAATATTTACTCTGTACTGCATCCAAAACCAGCGTTTCTTCATGCAATCTGACTGATGAGCAAACAGCAAAGCCATGGAGATAATAGCAGCAGGTCAGACTTAGCAAAATGATGCCTCAGCTTATGCCACTTAGCAGTAAAACACATGCTAGAAGGACACAAACAGAAATGAGCCCACTAACACCTAATTTAACTGTATCTTGAAAACACAGTATAGTAACCCAGCAAAGAGATTTCTGTTGGTATTTGTATGAAAGGACATTTGTCAACACCCATTAACCTCTGGCTTTTACCTGTTAGTTTTTTAAAAGATGCTTGTGTTGCTTCACAAGCCACAAGGTGTCACAGTGGCTCAAGTGGTAGGATTCTTGTCAGTCCAGACACGCAGGTTGTGGCTTCAGGTTACATACCAGCGCTAACACCACTCTGTACAAGAGAGTCTGTGCTACACCGCATATTTAGAAGTGCAGCCCTTTGGATGCAACTATGAGCCAAGATGCAACTCGGTTGCCTCAGGATGTTTTTTATATGGGCATTAAATAAGCTTACAGCACTGTCAGGGAGAGAAGTACTTGGTGTGCGGGCATCTTGACCAATCTTTTTACCTTGCATTATTAAACCTGCCAGCATTAGGAAGTACTGTAAAAGTTGAGCTAATAATTCATATCAAATAAAAAAAATTATGAATTCCACTTTGTTCTACTGAGGGTTTCTAGGAATTAGTAACAATTTATTTGAATGCACTAATTATTCAAATTTAAGACACACTTTTCCTCGTCTTTCATAACAAGCAGCGTGCTGTAAGCACACTAAATGTAATATTCTGCTAAGACTATATATTGTAGTTGGTCATATATTGTGTGTTACTGTTTTGCATCCTTGACTGGATGAGCACAGATGGAGCTAGAGTTTAAAATGCCAGGATCTCAGAAAATTTTTACCATTTTTCTAATGTAACTGCACACTAAGCAGCGTTCTGTTCCATGAAAAAATTATGCACATACATCATATTTACTGACTTGTAATTTTCCCGTTGCAACCAGCCATTGTTATTAATTTGCTTTACACTCATACACCAGTCAGTCCTCACTGCAAAGCAATCAGAGATTCTTCTTTGGTGTATTTAATTGCTAAGTATCCTGGTTCTATTTGAGAGGTAAGCTCAAAACAGGAAACACTGCCTCTCAGCTTAGACCATATAAAATAATGAAATTCTTTCAGTAATGGTTAATAAATTGAAATTTGCATTCTGCAATTATTTGTAGGAATAAAACTCCATTGATCAAACATTCATAGAAAAGCATAAAGAGCACAAACATAGCCAAAGCAAATTCACTGCTAAACTCAAGTGAATTGTCACGGAAATTTTTCATGTAGTATTTGTTGCACTCAGGTAATGAACATTTACCCAGTGTGTTGGCTTTTCATGTCCCATTATTCATGCCAACACATTCATTAAAATGGGCCTATGCTATTTAACATAATCAGCAGTGTGCATAGGTGTGGCCTTCAAGGAGTTATTACCACAGTTTACAGGCATGCTGTTCATAAATACAAGCAGAACCCCAGTCAGTGCAAAACGCCAAGCTTCCCAAAAATGTATGGTAATTTTTGCTGTGTAAAATGGATAGATGCATTATATAATGCATAATTGCATCACATTATATCTGAACTTCTAATTGTTTAAAATGATACTTTAAATCACATCAACAACATTATTACCTAATTAGCCTAAGGGTTAACTGATATTCCAGTGATTAAGTCTAGGTAGAAGCAATAGAGCTATTGCATTGCCTTCATCCACTACAGCAATAGGTATGGTTGCAACTGCACATCTCTATTCTGTGAATGTTTTCAACATCTTGGTATAGGGAAAAAAAGGTGGAGAAATGACTGCCAAAAGGAAGGAGGTCCCTCTTGCAACATGCTGAACAACAAAAATTATTTTCATTTGCTCTAAAGGAACTATTATATAGCAGGTTTTTTCCTTTCACATCATTGTTTTGCAAAGTAGAGTAACATGGTAACATTTTTGGTACTTAAACCGGCTAGAAGAATTATGGAAGATGGTGAGTGACATTAATCTGAAAAGGCAAGTTGCTATCAGAATGTGGGGGAGTAAAACAGACAGTTGTTAGGCCTTTCTCCACTGCCAAATGACCCATGCATGAGACGTTTGTTAACTGCAGGAATAAAACATAGCATTCTAGGTGTGAGGCATTGCATCTTCCCCTTTTCCACTTATTAAAGGCTGTCCTGGTTGCAAACCTAGAGGCAAAGCAGGTGTCACCCCTGCCTTGCTCACTTCACCCTGGAGCATGTCTAGTCACAGAAGATGGTTGGAAATGCTGGTACTGCTGACTGCCTTCCTAAGGGATGAAGTGTGGTGAAGGTGCTTCAGCATAAGAGGAAATAAAATTAAAAAGTTCCACTCTATTTACTTTCCTGTTTTCTGAGCATTTTCCTATTTTCACGTAACTATTGTATTTAAAGATTTAGAATATGACTACATTTTGTATAACATAGTCATTAATATCTCAGAAATCTCTTTGTAACCTGCTCTAGGACAGATGGCAGCTATTTGTCTGATAAAATCTTCTGCTAATGGCTGAGGCAAAACTACACAACTCGAACAAAAAAATCACAATAAGGTACATAAAATACTTCAAATGTAAAATGTGCTTAAAGTCATAATTTTCTCAATTTACTATTTTAGAAAATAACCTAACAAAAACGTAGTTAGGAAAAAACCAAATGTTTGAAAGTCCAAAAGGAAAGTAAAAAAAGTCCACTGCACATGTGATGTAAGACTGCACATATTAATACTCATACATAGTCAGTTGTTTTTTCCAGGTTTTTTTCTTAGTTTTTTAAGAATAAGCAAAGTGGATCTATGATTCAATCTATTCTTGAATCTGCTTTCATCAGAGGGTTCCAAATATGATCACTTTTATACACACATAATGTTTCTTTCTCCTCTGAATGTAACAGATAAGGTCATTCAGCCAGGCAATTCTTTTGGATGTTCTAGTCTGCAGCTGGCAGTTGGGTAAAATGCATGGAATATGGACGGATACTGAATCTGCTTTATGTGAATAATCTGATGTCAAAACTACACCGAGATTAGATTTCCCCCTCCCCTTTTTAACACACATACAAGCTCCTGCTCAGCTAACTAGGCTTTACAAACTTAGAATCAGGGAAGATGGATATCAACAGGTACTGCAGATCACGTGTGACAGATTTACAGCAATGTTCCAATTCATTAGGTGCTCTGAAGGATGTAAACTATTTGGTTTGCAGCTGACCAGGCAGTAGATTTAAGCACATTTAGAAACCTACGCAAAGCTATGGGCTTTACCGCATCAGTTCTGAGTTTGCAATTCCACTCTGGACAAGCACCTGAATGTGAATATTGACAACAGAAGGACCTCAGGGAGAAGTTCTAGTGTGATACTTCTATTTTGGCCACAGTTATCAGAGTTCTTCATAAAGAAGTAATCTGCTAATGCTCAAGTCTCATGCTTCAACCCAAACCATTTTGAGTCTGTGATTCAAGTCTCCATGCTGAGGATGGGAACAACCCCTGGCCAGAAGCTTCAGCATGAGCATGACTCCTTGACAATACTGTAGAAACATCAAGGTGACACCAAGACAACCTATGTCTCATGGAGAGGACAGCCTGTTGCTGTAAAATTTATGGCCTTTGCAAAGACTCTCCAGTACCAACAACTCTCAAATCCTGAAGAGGTGATAAGTGTAGAAACATACCAAGTCCTACTTCATGTTTAGTTCTGAAAAGTTCTCATTTCACCAGAGCAGTTGGGTTTTCACCAGCCTTTTAAGGCGTGAAAGTACTGGAGCTGTTTCCAGAGGTATCAGCTGTTCCCATACTGAGGTTTAGGTTCTGCGTGTGGGTCTAGTTGATTCCCTGTCATCTCAGAAGTACCAAGTGGACTATTCAGCCTAGATCAGTAATTTACAGGTTTTAGTTTAGTAGGGCATGGCTATCAACCACAATGTGATAGAAACAGTATTCTGACCATAAAGTGCCTTCTCTCTGAAATTCTGACAGTAACCAAACACAGAAATAATGTACCAGGGAAAAGAGTGATGCAGGCAGGCCTAGAGAAAAATATTTTAGCCAGGGTTTTGGGGATGTTTCTTTCACTACTAATTTTGTCTAATAAATAAGACCATTGAGAACTGGCCAACAGGTCCTGCCCTACCACAGTCTTTTTTGGAGACTAATCATCAGCCACTTTGGGGCAACCTTTTTCCTGCCATGACCACTCCTCTAAGGCATCAAGTAGCCCAGCAACAACTTCTGGAAAAAAGTACCTGGCAAAAGTGGGGATCTATCCTGACCTGTTTACACAGAACAGAGCAGGAAAGAAGGTTCTTCTTACAGAGGAAACAACTGAACAAAGTACCAGCATGGTTGAAATGAGTGTTTAAGTGTTTATAGCAGATATGCAACTTCTGGCAAAGAGATGCAAAAAAAAAAAAAAAAAAAAAAAATACCATTTGAAGTAAGAAGTCCAGCAAAAAATACTGCAAAGAGTTTAGCAATCTTACCCCTTTTTAAACAAAGAAAGGGCATGCACCAAATCCAAATTATTTTCTTTTTTATCTCATCTTGCAATCTTACTGCAGGCAAAACTCCAGCTTAAATAAGAGCACAGGACTGGCTCCTTGTTATGATCTCTATTTTGTCCTCTCTCACTAACCAACAGCTTCTATTTTTGAGACTAGATCTGCATAGTAAATCTTGTTTACATCAGGGAAAGACGAAGCTTAAGGTTTTTTCTAAGTGGATTTATGGGCTAAAGAGTAAAGAAAAAAAAAAAAAAAAAAGAAGAAGAATTGTAAAGGTCTCTTTATAGAAAATTATCTAGTAAGCATCAGAGTGATTGCAGGAGGGACCCATTCTTACACTTTTGCAGTGACTCCTTCTCCACCCTCACCAGCCCCTACTCCCAAATGCCAAATGTAGCATGTGTGCAGTTTCTATTCTATTACATGACTTTTCTGGGGGGGTGGGGGTGTGGGCAGGAGTAGCAAGAGATCCCTGATCGTAGAGCTAAGGATCAACATGTAAAGGAAGTAGAGTCTTTTTTTTCCTCCCCTGGCCTCATAAGAATTGTTAGTTTGTAACAATTTTAATTGAAAGCAGCTGCAACTGAATTTTTTGACGGTTAAAAAACATGTATGAAATAAAAGAAAATCAGTAAAAAAAGCCTTGAATCTATTCTGAAGTCAGTGTCTGCCTAAAGGCATTCAAGGGTTTTCTTTTAACACTGACCTTTTAGTTTCTGCAAAGCATGGTTCATAAGTACTCTCAAAATACGTTACTCATATTCCTAGAATTGTAAAGTATTAGTGTATTTGTGGGTGAAGGAATATTTCCTCAAAATTACTTTGAGACAGAAGTTTATATGTTTTCCCCTCAACAAAACAAACTCATTGGACAAACTCAGACTTATGTACACAATGTGAGAGATCTGTTTGCCATACTAAGTTGCTAGGCGAACAAACGTGATGTCACAACATAGATTTTTATGACTAATCTATTAAAAATGCATCAGGAAGGAGAAGATTATTTCATCAGATACCAATGTAAGGAAGAAAAAAAGAGACCTTCATTAAACTGCAGAAAATTTGTTTTGCTTTGATTGGCTTTAAATATTTGGTTGCGTATGAATGTCTGTGTAAGCTTCCAGTTCATTTAGCAGCTTTTAAATAATCATAATACCCTCCTTTATTTTCCTTTTAATTTTCTTTATATATTTTTCCATCATGAAATCTTTGTTATATTCACTATACAGTTTAATAGGAGTTTAATATCATTTGATTAAGCTGATTGTCTTTAAAACAAATATGCTACTAATCAAGGTTTCTAGTCACCCTTAAAACATTGCTCTCTTAGCCAGAGGGAAAGCTGTGTTTTTGCATCCAATGGTGATGTAAAGCATAATCTCTTGTAGTGACAGAGAGAGATACAGGTGAATTTAATTTATTGTGATACACAAAAGTTCTAACAATACAGGGGACTAAATAAACAAGTGAAAGGCTTGATACATTTCTTTGATTACTGACAATAAAGCAACGCCTCAAACTTTAAACTGTCAGCAACTTTAGGTGATCTATTCACAGCACACTGTAATGGTACTGAATAATTATATACAAGATATAATCACCTTTTTTTTTTTCTTTTAAGCATAAGCAATTTCAAATTATTAAAAATTAGAACAGAAAAGGATTTGCAACATCAAAGAGGAAAAGAGGTGCCTTTTTAAACATCAAGTTTTATGAAAAACAGAGACATTTACCTATGTTGTGTATTGCTACCTAGAACTTCAGAAACTGCTGATTATGCCACAACAGGATTCCTTTCTTGAAATGTTAAACTAATACAGATAGGAAAACATTAAGATAAAGTATGAGTATGAGTGAATGGGAATGAAATCCTGAAAACCACACACAGAGCAAGGAAACAGCTGCATTCTGTTTAACTAGAAGTTAATCAACTATGAGAGAAGTAAGCAAGATTTATCTTTATATCTGCCAGAGATTATTAAACATTTAAATATTCATTTTACTTCTTTAAATAGGGACTGTTGAAGCATTACAAAATGGCACTGGATGCTCCCCAAGTTTTATTAAGAAAGCATGTATTAATTTAGAAAAAAGTATTACCACATTAGATTTCTTTGAACAACTTTGAAGGAAGGTATGGTTTTCCTGGACACTGTTTAGTAACTCAGACTCTCTAATTTACTTTAGATCACATAAGAATTAGCTAGGTGGTGGACTTTTGCCAGTACTTACATCATAAAACCACCCCCTGCCTGGGTGTGATTGGAATTCTTCGCCTAAGACTGACCCTGAATTTAAAAAGGCAGTTGTAGGTTCTTTCTGAGGAGCCCATAAAGTTATAAGAAGTTTGGAGAGCAAAAGTTTGCACATCTAGCACAGGCTAAAGCTGTTAATTCTTTATTTTCATGACTTCCATTTCTTCCTAAAGAAAACAAGAACAACAAAGATAGCTATGCTGCATCTAAATGACCTTTCTTTATCACTCTGTACTTTGTCTGCTTAATACACCAAGCACATCCTTCACACTGAATGCTATCCTCTTCCACCCAATGCTGACAGAAACTGGAGTGGAAGCAGTCGATTTCTCAGGAAGGGTCCCCAAGCCCTGAACCATTTTGAGGACACTTCTACCTCCCCCAACACACCATCGACCTTGCTGCTGGGAGAGCAGGATTAGGAATAGCATTTACTGGTGGATTCCTCAGTGGTGTTGTGGTGTTTCTACCAGCTTGTCACCTTTTTTCTTTTTTTTTTTTTTTTTTAAATAATTTCTCACCTACCTGCAAGCTTTGGAGAACTACAGTGGGAAGGGAGAGGAGAAAACAGATAGACATGACATCCAGGTACTCCTTCCACAGGCTCTCCATCCATCCTCTGTACAACTTTATTAAATTATGTATGTTTTGCTCTGTCTTGAAACTTCCACCTCTGCAAGGGACAGCAGAGAATCTAGCTCTACAGGGTTAATAACAGCATTTTTATTTTTTATGAAACCAGCAAAATCCCAAAGGCTTTCCATGGATATATTTGGGATAACGGCTGTAGTTTGCCATTTTTTTTAATGCATCCTCATTTGCCACTGTCTCTCTGCACAAGTTGGGCCCACGTGGAATCTGCCAGCTTGCTACCCCCAGTCTTTTGGAGAGTTTCTTTGTAATTCCTTTCGCCTTAAGCGGCTTTGCCTGTGCTCACCTACCCCCTGGGGCTCGCAGAGCACAAGCAGCCTCCTTCAGAGACCAGTGCCTACATTATTCCAAAGACTGCCTGAAGAGAAAGGTTCAGGCAGAAAGCCTGTATCACCCAGATCACAGGCACATTCCTTCCATGACATACAGGGCTCTGGATTCAAAAAATTTAGAGCTAGTTATATATGCCCCAGAAGCCTTCACCTACCAATCTCAAACATGCTTGGAAGTGAATAAAATTAATGGGAAACTTCCACTTCTGACCTGCCCCAAAAGCCAGCATTGTTCTTTACAGACGGTCCACACCTAGTCACTCTAGTGTCCCAGGAAACTAGTTTAATTTTTTTTGTTGTTGTTGTTTATTATGGAGATGTTTTAGTAGGAAGATGAACGAGAAGGACTGAAGTTAGCTAGAAAACACATTTCAATGAGCAGCAATGCTTACAGCACAGAGCTTGTAAACTAAAAAAACAGAGAACCAGAATGTAAACACTGAACAATCACAAAGCAAAAGAATTTTTATTCTGAGCAAATAAAAAGAATGCTGGAGCATAAGGCCTTCATTAACTAAATACTGTCTGTCAAAGTAAAATTCTGCTGAAACCTAGCAAGGCACTCCTAGCAAGAAAGAGTGGGTTATTGCTTTTTGCCCACAACAAGCCATCTGAATCTGCAAAGCAAAAATTGCAATTAAAGGTGCAGAAGTTTAATTCAGCACACCTCAGCAACAAAAGTTTTTTCACAAGTCCCTCAAAAACTTTTCTAGTGTAACATCCATAAAGGACCTATAATCAGGAACTGGTCAATTATTAAAAGTACCACTAAAATCATATGTTAAAAGGATAAGTTAGCACTGACAGCTTTTAGAGCAGGTTGTATATAAAACCCTGACGAAATCACTCAGTGATACATACTTGCTCTCCTGACTTGAAAAACTCTTTAAGTTATTACATGAACATGTACAGGAATGCAAGGAGCAGACTTGCAAGACACTAACAAGAAGTAGCGAACAAACCCCACCAACCCCCTCATCCCAAACTGGCAGCGACTCTCTGCAGCCAACAACTTGGGGCAAAACCTGACAAACACTTGCCATGATTTGGGGAGTAAAGAGCGGCTTGGAGTTTTTAGCCAGCACAAAGTGTATTACCAATTACTCCCCAGCAATGTTCCAAGCCTGGCAGTGGAAACAGTGATAGAAAAGCAGTTACCCCGTGGCGGTGCCCAATCAGAAAGCAGGTCACATCTTGTTAGCTGTATCATATACGTTAAACGTCACAGATTTTCCATGGCTTAGCTGACAATTCAGGCATGTGTTGTTTTTTTTTTTTTATTTTATGATAACCTCATGTTATCTTAAAGAATCACAATACAACAAACAGATCAACCTGAGATCCTTCACCACGCTGCGTGTCACAAACCTGGCAGATATTTGCCACTATATAAAGCTGTTTACTATAAAAGATTCATACTTCTAAAAAGTCTTTTCAGGGCACCACTAATAAACTACTATGAAAAATTGCAGCCCCAAGAATGTTTGCTACACAGACACAGGGACAGAAATGCAGCCTGATTCACTTCAGCAGACTTGAAAAGTGTGCTTTACTTAACCCCATAAATAACAAGATGCAGCCCCCACTATTTTTTTTTTTATTATTATATTTTTTTAATGACAAAAGCATTTCCCTCTCCCATTCAGTATGTTCCTTGCAGTGGCTGATCTGGATTTCAAAGCCAGGGTGTATAAACCAGTAACACACTTTACAAAGCATAACCAACAGTGAATGTAGTTTACATTACTGGGTACTTTTGACAGCTATATGATAAAGTAGTGAACTGACCACCTCTCTTGCTACAAGCAACAGCATTCTAAATGTAAACACAAATTTCTCTTGTCGGTTGTCCCAAACGTGTTCTTTAAGAGTATCCTAGGAATAAGTTTTTAAAACTCTGCTCCTCTTTTCAGTTATCATCCATTTTTCATTTTAATGAGTTCACAGAACAAAACCAAAGAAACGTTCGTCTCTCCCCCTAAACCTGCAACATTCCAGAATTAATTTTGTGCAAAAGCCGAAGCAATACTTCACAATATTATAGCTGCAAATGCCAGCAGGACAGATCCCGAGCAAACAACACACTAAGGAAAGAAATTTTCTGAGAGCAGCGTTATAATCAATCCTGAAGTGCTGTACTGTAATTTCATGATTTCAGCCTAAACTGGTATCTCCTCAAAGAGTTGCTCTGCGTGGAAACATAATGAGGGATTACCCAATTAAACTACTAAATTAATTAGGGTTCATGCCTGCATATACTGTACTGCCTAGTGGGACGTTTCAGCTGGAATTCGGGCTGAAACCTACCACGGTCCATGCACAGGAAAACAAGGCTGGGGGACTTACCTCCGTCCGCGACTGCAGCCTCTTGTTCATTTCATATATTCGGTACTCTGGTTGCACCATGTATGGTGTGTGTCTCCTATAAAATGGGCCAAAAGGAGAAGAATAGAAAGGGTCATGTGGTGTGCTGGACATCTTGCCTGCTTGCAGAGATTCAAGCTACACAGAGTATCATCAACATCCATACAGAGCACATGGGCTGTGTGTTCTTCACAGTACAAAGTAGCGGCGCGCACACACACACACACATCCAGGCTGCACGCACTGGCTGGGGACTGCTGTGGGAGCCCGCTCCGGCGGAGACGGGCGGGGGGGTGGGGAGCGGGAGCGCACAGGCTCCAGACACGGAGAGGGAGGCTGGATAGCTTCAGGCACCGCCGCTCGGTTTTAAAGCAGCAGTTTCTGGAGGGGTCATTTCCTGTCCGCGCTGCCGACTAGTTCAGAAATGCCATCCCCCCCTCCTCTCCTCTCCTCTCCTCTCCTCTCCTCTCCTCTCCGCCTGGCAGAGGTGCGGGTTGGGGTTCGCTGTCCCCCCGCAGGCCCCCGCCGGAGCCGCGGCGGGCTCGTTAGCATATAGGTGGTTTAAAAGCTGCCTGAGCCAATCACCCCGCGGGTAATGTCAGAAATGTGATTACTACAAAATACATAAACACAGGCCACGGCCATCCCGCCGCGGGCAGCCGGCGCTTCCCCCGCGCCCGACGGCTCCCGCTGCCCGCCGCTCCGCGCTGCCCGGGGCACGGCAGGGAGGGCGGCCGGCACAAAGGAATAACCTCGCACGCCACACTTCACACAATGGAGAGCGCTCGGATGCCAGCCGCGGAAACCTCCCGGAAAATGGGGAAGCACAAAAGGGGCGGGTGGCAGAGCGGGACCCCCGGGCAAGCGCCGGCAGTGCCCTTCGGCCGGGGTCAGCCGTACGCAAATGGGTCATTTTAGACGCCGCTGTCCGGCGTAAAGGCGTCGGCAGCTAGATGGGAGACTGCTCCCGGTTTTCAGGATCATTGCTGGGCATAGATCCAGTAGCTGTTAGAGAGCGCTGCCAGTGAATATCTAACATTGGGGAAGGGGGGGTCCCGAGGGAGGAGGGGAGGGCAAGGGAAGGAGATCACCCCTCGGAGGTGAGGAATGAACTTTATCTGTTGAATCATACTTGCAGGAGAGTGCTGGGAGCGGACACCACGTGAGCGAAAAGTCCTCAAAATATAGAATAAACAAAATGGGCTCATGTGCTCAATGGGAAAGTGCCAGGTCTAGAAGGGGGGCGTTCAAATTACCTGTACGAAAAAGTCCTCTGAGCACAGACTGTGTCCTCATACACAGCTGTACAGGATCAGGTATTATTTACAGTACTGGATAAATGTAAAAACAACAATAAACAGCGCTGAATTAATCTCTCATGTAAATTCATTCAAGCAAATGGAACCACTCTAGGAACAGATTTAGTTAACTAATATGATTAAGAGAATAACAATCAGCTGCAGCCACAGCGGTTCTCAGTCGGAGTGCTCTGCAGGAACGCTGCGGGATCGCCCATTTCACAGACGGGGAAATCAAGGCACGCGCCATTACTTTTTCTAAATTTTTGTAATAGCCCCGAAAAATATTTGAGCATGATATGGCTTTACCCACTGTCAAAATTTTAATTCAAATCCGACTTGAGTGTAGGAATATTTTAAGACATATTTGAAAAATTCTAGTTTTCACTGGCATTTGGCTAATTGTGGAAAGTCTGACCTCTCTTTTCAGGAAAAAATATGAAATTTCACACTTGATATTCTACTGACCACTGATCGGAATCATAATTTATCTTTCCCCTACCGGTAGTTGTTTAGCAAAACTATTTCTGAATGTTATGGAATAACAGTTTCCATAAGAAGTGACGTATTGAGCTGTTTTTATAGACTTCCCACAGCTTCTGTCACTAAACAGAGAGACAACAGATAATACATGAGGAATGTCACTTCTCTCTTTAAGAGCACCCCAGCAATGTAGCAATACTGCACTGCCACTCCAGTACCATTACTGGAGGTGCTGAGTTTAATAAATAGCATGTGCAACATTTGGCTCAGTAGTGCTGCAGTGACTGTGACAGTGTTCTGCCAGGGTTTGCTGACCCCATGAAAAGTCTGCAACGTGGTCACATACCTACGAGAAAACTTCCCTGCACCTACCTTGTACTCTAAAAGGTCCCAACAAGGCTAAAAAAACCTGAAACCAAAATGACCAGAAAAAATAGACTTACAGCACTAATAAACACAGTATTTATAACCAAAGTATGACGTGCATTTAAAAATGTCAAAAAAAACCCAACCAGAAATCTACCAAGTTATGGATTTTACCTTCTTTGCAAAGCAAATCCAAAATATAACATTTGCCCAAGAAAGGGCACACTGTTCTCTATAATTAAAACGGTGGAATTTTGCATAGTTTGTAAGCTATTTCTGTTTTAAGGACTTTTTGATTAAGCTAAAATTCACTGTTTCACTGAAGTTAAACACAGAGATTATATTCGTATTGTTATTTTGGCTGAGGTGGGAGGAAAGGAAGGAGCAGTAGGATTTGCTTTCGTGAGTAGGAGCCCCAGATACTCCCCTCAACCCCCTTATAGGAGCTTCTGTGTACGGGTCTAGCACAAAGCAAAAATATGCAGTGATATTTTAATAATTCCCATTGATTAACTGGCAAATTATCCCACACCTACAGCCCACCAGCAAGAACCAAGTCCCAGGGTAGGAGCCTGCTAATTACAGGCTCCGGCAGCTCTTCCAGTTGCCTGTTATCATCTCGACTAGTCTGATGCGCAGAACAGTAAAACAGAAGGCAGAATCAAAGGAACATAAAGTTACAGGGATCCTGACACTGTCATCTTGATTCCCACTTGGATCTGCTGCCTTTTAAGTTTTGTGTGTGCTCTGAAGGCGTGGGTTAGGGGGCGTGCAGCCAGCCCCATTGCCTGGGCTGCTCCAAACCCCCTGCACCATTGTTGGCATCAAGCTGCTCCCCAGAGCGGCCCAGGGGTTGAAGGCAAATATCTGACCCAAGATTTAGGACAGCCAATAAATTCCTTAATCTGGAAAACAAGTTTAATGTGATCAAGGAAAAAGAAAAGAGGTGGAGGAAAGCAAAAGGAAGAGACTAGTCTTCCCAAATCTGAAAATGAGTCTATTCCTGTGCCTGTGCATATGCATGGCTCCCAACAGATGAGGAAACTGTGCAGAGTTGTCTTCGTGTGGGTGTAGGCACATGCAAATCCTGCTGCACCTCGAAGTGCTGAGACTTACACCAGCACCTGGAGGCCAGAAAGGAAGTGCTGGGACACGTCCTTGGTTCCCCAGTCCCCAAACCTGCACACTGCGTTGGCTTACCCTAACTGTGCCTGGATGCTGCACATGAACACGAGACAAGGCACCAGAGCAGAGAGGGACCAGGACACAGGCTTGTGATTCCCAGCTGGCTGGAAGTGTGTCTTTAGACCCCACCAGCAGACACAGAGCTGCGTTTTGTGTCCCTCTGGCGAGGCACTAACCACCACATAACCCCTCGACACCCCGAAGGAGGGCCGGGATAATCTGGCTGCTGTCTGGGTGCTGGATTGCCCTCTCCTGGGCAGAAACAGAAGGACCCACGCAAGTCAAGGACTCGCACTCTGGCAGCTCGGGTGGACAATTTCCCTTCATTTCACAGGGGAAAGCATGGATCTGGTGGAGCAGAAGCGTGCATGTCCTCTGCCTCTGCACCCACCTGTGTGATACCTGTAGCGCTACGGGCGGAAGGACCAAAAACCTACAGCAGAAACTTCCAGGGCAAAAGCAGGGAGCAAGAAAGGCTGAAGCAGAGCAGTTTGTTCACCTGCCCGTGCTGGAGCAGCTGGCACAGCCTGTACCGGGAGGGCTCCTGCGCTGCCACTGCCGCACCACGGCAGCGACAGCCCGGGAACAGAGCCCAGCCAAAAGCACCACGTGCGGCCGAGGCACAGCCCTCGCCTCGCCAGGCTGGCAATCGAAGCAGCTCGGAAGGCTGCGCTATTTTTAATAACCGCTTAAGTAATAATGATGATAATAATAATAATAATGTAGAAAAGCGATACAGCTGAAAATAGGTGTAATTGCTGTATTTATCCCTGGTATGTGTTGACTGTTCAGTTTCTGTCAGAAATCGGGTTTACAAGGATACATTTAAGGAGGTTTGTAGCTGTTGAAAGACAGTAAAGGAGTGATCGTAGTTAAAGACACATAGCATATGAAGAGATAAAAACTACAAGTACTTGAATATTGAGGATGCTCAAGTAAACAAGATTTGGTTTTTAAAAACTAACAACACTACGTTTTCAAACTATCCTTTGTTTATACAAAAGCCAAATAGCACTGAAGACTTCTGATGGAGTGGCCTTAGGTAAAAAAACAAAGCTGTTTTCCTGTGCATGCTCAAGAGTGACTAAATGAAATATGCTTATCAAAAGCTGGGATGCACAATGAAGAACCACCTGCAACACCCAACCATCTGTAACATATACTCAACTGCAGAGCTCAAACACAGATTTTGACAGGCTTCAGGTTACTTCCATTAATTTCTACAGCTATAGTGTACCAGATGCTTGCAATTTATAGCAAAAATAGAAGCTGTAATTTGTTTGCATTAAATATTCGTACATTGAAATAAAAATATATTCCAGAAAACAGTACCCTTTCACAGATAATTTGTAGACAGGAACCCAAATAAATCTGTTCAATCCATTGTTAAAAATATTGACTGAGCTCAGTGTACACTTCTAAACTTTTTCCATTTAGATTTTTTGTTGTTGTTGTGATAATTTTCATTTTCTGTCATTAATGAATGACATGATTGTTTTTATCAGAAGGGTTTTATTAAAAATCTGCCAGTGGGACTGACCAAAACTACTGTGTTTCAGAGTTTGTAATGGTGCAAGAAGGGTTCACATCTTTTAGATGCTTCAGGCTTTTTACAGACTCAAGCCTACCTTGCATAAATTACATATAATTATCACTCAATACAAATGAAAATTCTAAGAATTCTCTTCCCCTATTTAATCCTAGTAAATTAGTTACAGCTCCAGCCCTCACTAGTGATGCCAGAAGTACTTCTAAATTGATGATAACACAGAAGGGATTTTGAATATTTTTGAGTTCTTCAGTGTACAGAAGGTCTTTGTCCTCAATCAAAATGGATATTTAATTTTGTCTGGAAACTTTATGAATGCTCAGCTGAAAGCAGTCTTTGAGGAGCCTGCCCATGCCTGACTGAGCAGTCTGTCTGCTTTACTCATCCAGTACCTGCATGGTACCTGAAGGAGACAGGTGGGGGAAATAAACATGGAACAAACTTGAAGTGGTGAAAATCTTACCTTGATATTACGTTGATTGGCCACCTAAACCCAGCAAGATACACCAGACAAACTGCCCTACCATCTCTCTGACTAAGCTGCAGTAAGCCAGTGCTGTGTGCTTTAAGTGTCCTCCCTTTGTGCCATTGCAGAGGGATACTGGTCTGTAGGAGCTCCCAACTACAGTCCAACTCCTTGGCTCACAGGACACTCTTGCTTTAAGCCTGAGTGGCTCCATTTTGCTCCCCACCACGCTGTCAGTGCAGCACTTGAGTGGACAGTGGGCTTGGGCAGCCTCCACCCTCCACACCCATCACACCTGGGTGCTGGAACTACAAAGGACTTTGTGACCATGTGAAGGGGACTACTGTTAGGGGGAAATAGTGCTGGAGGGGAGGATGAGGTCTCTGGTGTGATGTATTCAGCCCTTGGCCTCCAGGGGAGCTTCTCTGGGCTGCAACAGCTTCCGGAGACCAAGGAATATCTGTCCATTGACAGTATCTTTCAGACTGGTAAAACAGCAAAGAGCTTGAACATACCTTGGTTTTGTTGTATCTCTGAGGACACCGTGAAGACTGCTTTCTAGAATCCAGCAGCCTCAACAACACTTATGTCTTGTTTTGTTCCATCGCCCTATTTTCCTTCATATTGCATATACCTGCCCATAACCCCTTTTGAATAGAATTCCTTTTCCATAAGCCATACCTGCCTTGGCAGCTTCCCACCGTATGTATTGGGTTTCCCCTCCCCCACCCCCTGCATGGGGCTACATGCTGCTGGAGTTTGGGGTGGATTGTCACTGGAGACTGGTGCTGGGAAGGACTGTTTGAAGCAACTAAGATTTTCCACTCAAAGTGCTCAGCAAGTTTTGCTGGGTCTGTTTTCCCTGAAGAAAGTGATGCTGAGGATGGTGAATCTAGAGCAGTCAAACAGGGGAAAGAAATGGATGAAATTCCTGTAATTTGCCTTTTGCAGCCATCTCCCAGCGGCTGAGGAAGAAAACAGCCTTCAGCAGCAGAAAAGACAGTGCTGCGGTTTATAGCATTGGCAGACAGCCAAAAAAAAAATCTCCAAAGAAGGGGTGGGGGAGGCTACAGGAGCAGACTATGGTCTGGCAGACTGACCCTCCAGCAAAAAATCAGGTCAGGAGAGAGGAAAGGGCCTGAAGTATCTGAGCCCATTTCTGATATACTAGTTTCCCTTACAGACAAGCTAAATATGAATTAAATGCAGGTGGCACAGTTACTCAGCTTGGATGTATTATGTAATGTTTTATTTCAAATTTCTTTAGTCTCAGTGCAAAGCAAGAATCATTATAACTACCCCTCAGTATAGTAAGAAATAAACAATGCTGGGCTTCAATACACTCTTTAAGCAACCCTTCCTCCCTAACCTGGGTCTTAGAACAGAAATGTGAACACGAAAATATTCTCATTTTGGCTAGTGGTTCACCTGAGATGTTCATTTTGCATTGCTTTTCCTACCTGGAAAAACTTAGTATTTCTTCTACATAACCAACTCCACCATACAGATTTACCTGTTACACACCTCACCCACTGCTCAACTTCCAGCGTATTTCAATTAGTTGAAAGATTACTTTTTAAAGGACTCAACTGGGAGCACTCAGCTTTGGAGGCATTTCAGTTGAGTGCTAATTAGCAACTAGCTGACTGTCAACTTTTCTTCTTCGAAGAGAGGGTAGGGTTGGTGATTCCCTTCTGAATTACCTGGCAATCAAATACATGTTGAAATTTATTCATTAACTTATAATAATCATCCCTAGCTTCTTTGGCAATTTTCATCTTCAAAGCACATTATAAACATTCACAGAGACACTGTGGTGATTAGCACTATGACAAAACTGTGCAACCTCCTGCATATAGGTCTCTGTCCTTATTCCACAGGTGTGGAAGGTAAGGGAGGGGTGAATGACTGAAGAAGTCAGTGGCAGAAATGGAGTTACACCTCAGGAAACTATGACTTTAGGATTTACATATGGATCTTGCACAGCAGAGATATACATACTAAGCAGAACAAGTCAGGGATGGACAGGAGAATTGCTGAGAAAGGGAATGATGCATAGAGAATTTCTGTGCCTGGTACCAAGGTGGGATTCATTTAAGAGTAATCTGGAACTTGTAACTATGTCCTTACCATGTAACTGAAACAAAGTCTCACCAAATCCTCGACTGCATTTACCATTGTCTTGAACCAACAGCAGTTCAAGACAGCAGTTGTCTTGAACCAACTGCTATGGCTTACTACAAAACATGCAGTGCCACTCTGTTTTGTTTATTCAGTTATTTTAACACAAAATCCCAACTGATTGCATAAAGAAATGTATATTGAAAAAATATTATTTACTACACAGTTGTTTTTTTTTCTTTTGGTCTTTTAGTTCACGTTTTTCATTCATACTCAATTTTTTGTAAAGATTTGATCATAAGCAACTTGATCTTAATTTGATCTTAGACCTTTTCACTTGCAAAACACAAGCCAAAACTTGCCAGGAAATGAAAGCATGCAGGATACAATCCATTGAGATTCTAGGACTGTTTCAGGTAATGTTTCAGGTAGTCTTTCCACTGCTTTAGACTGTACACTCAATACATGAAAAATGCAATCAGTTACTACCTGTATGCATATTTTGTAGACACAACATAATGTTTTTAATTTGACTTTTAAAATTTAAGTACATGTTATCATTTTAAATTTTATAATTTGAAATGTTACCGTGCTCTGCAGTGCTTGAATTTTGCCAAGACCTTGTATGGCTGCATAAATGTGAGTAAAATAACCAGGAGTTTTGCTTGGAAAATCTGATTATGCTGCAAGAGCAAAATGTTCCAGCTCATGAGGACGAAAGGCTGGCTGTGCCTCTCCTTTAAGTGAATAATGAGTTTGCACAGAAAAATAAAGTCGAAGGAAAATATATACTGAATACATCTTTATCTCCTGTATCTCACAGATTCTGTTCTTCTGACATCTCGTACCTTCCAGGTATGCTACTCAGTGATCTATATCCAAACAATGACCAAAAAATGAACATCTAATTCAGTATTTAAAACATGCCAGATGCATTTTAAACAAGTGTGGCATGCACATACCGCAGAGAGCATGGAAAGATGCAGACATCTCTGGAAAAGCAGCAGATCTGAGCTCCCTCTGACTGGAAGCTTGGCCCACATCAGGAACTACTGTCTCTCATGGAGACAGGACACCACCAACCAGCTGCTCAATGGCAGCAGCTGCATCTCCCACCTTCAACTCTCGTTGCTAGCTTTGATTTCTAATTCTAAGAGTACATTCTGCTCTCTGCTGTCTGTTGTCTTCCCAGCATCATCCCATTGCATGTACTCTGCAGCCATGTCATGGTGCATTTTATAGTGGCGTACGAAAACCCCACTGTTTTAACAAAAACACAATGTTTTGTGCATGAAGTACAACTTCATGGATTGTGGAACTCTAGTACATTTGCCCATATCTCTTTGCTGGTGGAGTATGAAGTTTGAAAGTTATTGATTAGAAAACTTCTAATTAGATGACAGAAAAAACCTTCACAGCACTTTTTTTGCTTGACATCCAGGGAACTGGCACAAGACTCTGCAGCATGCCTCCTTCAATGCAAGTATCCTAGTAAATATTGCCTTGATTTCAACATCTGGCTCGCATTAAATAAAACTACAGATGTGAATCCAATAAAGATAGAAATTCTGGAGGGAAGATAAAAGGCTTTAAATTAACCAGCAAGACATTTGTGTTCATTTGCTAAAGCCAAAAAAGCAAGTACAATTATCACAGGACCTGAATGTCTTAGCTAGAAATGGTAGCACAACATTGCCCGTTATTTGAAATACAACTCATCCTTAATGTGATATGAAATTCTGGACTGAATTCAGGCATTAAGATTCTAAGTCTCAATTCTAGTTTTTTGCATTTTTAAACTTGTAATCTTAATATTTGAGGAAAAGAATGAATGAAAGTGTTTGAGAAGGGCCATTTATTCAGCTAAAGAATTATGAATGTAACGAGGACAATTACAGGCCTGTTTTACATTAACAGCATGAGCACTGAAAATTTTCCAAGTCTTCATACAACCTTTGTATTTCATGTATGTGCATACATTATAATCAAACCCTAGTTAGTAATATGCATTGCATAGAGATCAAAACAAAGGAGGTACACACCTGGAGTTAGGTCTACACTGAAATATGCCATTGAAAAATCCCAAACATTTAAACCATTTCACATTTTGATGAACAGGGTTTCAACTTTCTGAGCTTCTTTGCATTATGGGCCAGACTGAAGTGTTTGCCAGACAAAGCTAACTTCACGTAGGGTTTTTTAGGGAAGTAATGAGAAGAACAATGGGATGGGGGTGTCAGGATGAGTACATGACCAGTGTGTGTAGTCAGGTTCATGGAAGGATATGTCCATGACTTGTGTCCTTGCTGCTACTATTGCTTTTTCCAGGTAAAGGGCATATGGTTTGTATATGATCTTCAGTCACATTTCCATTTGGTGGCTCAGGATTATCTGTATATTTTTAGGGAATACATCTGATGGCAAATAAGTCAAAAGCAATAATAGTTGTTTAAAGTATTCAATACTTAAGCTTCATTTTTATAAACTTGTAAAAGGTAATATTTTAAAATAAAGTTCCTTTGTTGAAAACTTGACTAATTTCTGTGCATTTGCTGCTTTTACCTCATACACTCTTCCCAGGTCTTACTTGTAAATATATGTGCTATGGCACAATTTTGGAAATCCTAAAATTCAAATTCAAATTAATGTCCTTGATTCAAAACAATCAAATTGAGTCACTGGGAAAATCTTTAGGGGAAAAGCAGGCTTTTATGAAGACAGAGATTGCACTTGTCATAGTCTCAGTGAGGCAATGAGGCTGTAATATAAAAAGGAGAGACCCCTCTGCCTCATCTTCCAAAATGTTTATTTACATGTAGTTCAGGTTGTCATGCATCTCTCACAACCATTCTTCAAAGAAACTGCTCATTATGATAAAGACTTGGGAGGTGAGACTGAGATGGGAGACTGGAATAGTGAGCTGAGTGACTATTCTCGCAGCCTTGCAGTTTTACAGGGTATGATAGTGCTAAATGAAGTTTAACAACCTAAAATTTAAGTTGATGGTGTTTCTTGTAAGAAATCAGGAGCATATATCATGCATAGAGCTTGACATAATTTATTGCTAATTTCAGAATGGCATCCTGTAGGCATATTGTGTGCAAATCCTATTCTGCCATTCCTACACATACATGGGATCAGTGGAGTCTGGTGGTGTGTATCAAAGCACATACTCTCCAGTGTGTTTATGACACCAACTTCCCAGCTGTTCAAACTGATGTCTCTAAAGTCACACGTCAGTTCATGAAGCCAGGTGTTCTGCTGGCAGTGAGGTAAAGGGGCAGGCAGCACATCCCAGCGTTCTCCCAACACACAGTTAGAGCACCACTGCAAGGCTCAGCCGTGGGATCCTATCCTGTGATGTAGACATAATCCTCATCATACTCATCATCCTCATCATATAAACCTCATTGGTTTATACTCATTTAGTGATGGACCATAATGAGGGAGAGGCTATTGCACAAATGCTGGAAAGTACAGTTCAGCCAAAGGCATAGACACAAAAATGCCTATTTTGCTAAATCCTAGTGAAGGTTCTTCTTTGCCATCATCATCCTGTGCTGGGTGGAGCATCATCATTCTCTCCATACAAACTCAACTTTTTCTTTTTCATCTATTCTGTTTAATTCCCAATTTTCATTTCCCTCTACTAGTCCATTCCTTACAACTTATCCTGAACCAGAATACTTTTATTTCCCCTTCAATTTCAGATATTTCTGAAACACCTACTAACTCTTCCCCTGCCACTGTTTTTAGACCTCTCCTCCTACCCAACATCTACTCTGCTTCAACACTATTCCTCCATCCCTCATCAACATTTACTCATCTTTCTTCATCCCCTTGACAGGTCTCAGCACTTCTGGCAAAATGCTGGGGGAAGCTGCAGCACACAAACCTTGTTTGGTCACAGCAGCCCAATGATGTATTGTGCGTCATCAGTCCCACAGAAACCCTGAAGGACATAAATATGGTAATGGCAGCCAGCCCAGAAGAAGCTATTGGATCTGCTGGAATTCTGCCAAGGCTTTGTGGGAGATCAGGAAAGGTAAGGGGGAGTACATAAGAAATCAGAGAGGTAAGAAACTTGGGATTGTATGAAAATCAGTGGAAAGGGGGAAAAGAGTAGGCTTTTATGGTTTTGTTTAGTTTTCTGAAAAGGCAGTGATTTAAGATGGAATATTTTTATTTTATTGGAAAGCAAAGTGCTGCAGGTTCAAGTTTGATACGAGGTTCACTGTCAATGTGAAGATATACTGAAAGTTTAGTCTACTGCTGCTGTGATCAATCATCTGAATTTAGGCCACAGTTTCTTGAAATATGTATTCAAGATTTGGATATAGCCAGAGGAAAGAGAGGAGGCAGTGTTCACAACAGGATGTATCTGGCTCATGGTCATCCCCATTTAACCCAGAGTTATGCCCTTTCAGGTGTTCAACCAACTCCATCTCCACTGTTAAGCCAAGTAGGTTAAAGGCTTCTGTTTCTCAAAAATACCAAGACTTAGTGGTGTTGTGGGGGATGTGTCCTATCTTGTACATTGTTCCTTCATGAGAACTGATCCTAATTTTAGAACCCTTTAATAATTCACAAATAACAATGACCTAGTCTTAAATCAATGACTGAAAACCTTATATTCAAAAAGTTCATTTAACAATATTGCTCCAACTAAGACTGAGACACACATGCAGACAGCTCAGGGGAATTTCAGACAAACACATAAAGTTTTGAGTTGTGATTTGAGTTTAAATTCTTGCCTGTGCATATTTCCTATTCTTGGTGAAAAGAGGACAAAGAAATACCAAAATAAAATAGGAACACTTATATCAAGTAATTAAAACCACATGAGATTGCATAGTTAAGAAAAATATATGGCATAAGAAAGTTTTCTGTTGACTGTTGCAAGGCATCAGTTCCTTCTGACTCCAGGTGCATGTCCCAGCTGTCCTAAGCCCACTTTAAGATTCAGGTTTCTAAGGGACCTTTCTTATGGCCAGGCTGCAAGGTCCTGCTTCATCTGCATCAGACCAAATGCCAGATGATTGCAAAGCAGGAGAGGACAGGCCCCAATGTGGTTCCAGTTTGCTCTGATCCAAGCTAGCTGCTGCACAGGTTCTGCTGGTCAGCTTAGACACTGTACTGTATGTACAACTGCTGTTTTATACAGGTAATCATTAATTTTACATCATCAGTCACTCATTTTCACAACTCTGTGTCTTTTATTTTCCTATTTATTTTCTTTATTTTCCTATTTATTTTCTTTATTTTCCATAGCAAATGATGTGTGCATTTTACAGACAGCAGTTGGTATTTTAACTACTCATAATTCAGTTTTGAGGGTTATGAACCTTTAATAAATCACATCTTTCAGAGCAATTTTCAAATTCAGACACTGAACCCCATGTGACTGAAAGTTAGTCTCCATTTCACTGTGCAGTATATTCCAGGTAAATGTACTATGTATTGCCCGATTGACTTTAGCAAGTCTTTATAAGAGCATGTTTAATAATCAGGTCAGGAATACCTTAGACTGTAAGACGATATCTACCTTTCTGCATCACTTGATCGTTTTGGGTTTTTTGGGTTTTTTTGGTGTTTTTTTGTTTTTTGTTTTTTGTTTTTTTTTTAATATGACCAGCAGAAACCTGGTGTCCTCATCTCAGCCAGCCATCATTATCCTTTGCACATTGAATCCTGCTGCATCTTCTGTTCTATATTTGACTCTGCGACTTTTCCTGAGGGAAGGACAGAGCAATGTCCTCTTAAATATTGAGCTACAACCTAGTGTTTATGGCATGCTCTGAGGAGCTGTGAACCCCCTAAGCAGAACAGGGGGAAAAAGTTAAGTTTCCCACTTTGTAACCCAGAGCAATTGGATAAACAACGGGTGGAGGCAGCACCACTCCATATTTATGCGGAGACAGTGGGACAGTGAAACACATACCAAGAGTGTTGAATGTAATAATCAAAACCAACAGTGGCATACAATAGACCACCCAAAACACAGCTGTAACAGTTTTGCAGCTCTGCCACGGAAAGAATGAATAGAAACAACAAGCAGAATAGTTTTGAAAATGACATTTGTACATTTCAAAGTAGAATCTTAAACTTTGAACCAACTGAGATAGTTAGGTGATTCAAAAATAGTTAGAATATTTTTGCAGATACAATTTTTGGTGCATGAGGTCAGCTGTTCTAACAGCACTGGAGAGTTGTAGACCCTAACAAAGTGATAGGTTAGTGTGCTGTGTAGGAGGTAGTTCTGTCACAGACGCTGCTGCAATTGGATATTTCCCAATGTTTAAAGAGTTGCATTCAGAGGTAATTGCTGTTAATACTAATGAGAACAACCATTATTTTATATCATACAGACATTATTAAATAAAAAATATATTTTTAAATAGTTTTGAAGTCTTTTCCATTTTAATTCTGCTCAAAAATTTATGTTTTACCTGGTAGCAAAAACACTTCATTCCAAATCTTTGAAATTATGATCAGAGTAAATTAGTAGAATTTCCCTAGCAGGCCTTTGGTGTGCCAACCTATAGGTTTGGCAGATGTGCACTAAGAAAAGGTCCAGTTAAACTGCACCTTGGAGTGATCATAGCTGAGATTTCCAGAGAACCTCTGTAAGACTGACCATAGTCCCATGGGACGACTTGTGGGGCCAACTCCTTTCTACTGATGCTGAGTGTTAGTACTCAGGATTTTCTTACAATAGAGGAAGGCTCTTCATGTGGGAACTTTGCCATCCCTGTCATATAATATTCATTACACTTCATTACACAGAGCTGCCCAAATAAGAAATTATCGGTTTTCTCATGATTTCTTCTGGAAACTTCACCAGTATATTATACCTCACAAATGGAGGCATCTCTTTCTATACTGACAAATTCCTCTGCTGTGTAGTAGAGTATGAGTGCTTTTGGGTTTGCATATGAGGTCCAAAACATAGCAAGATTAAGGCTAAAATCTATAAATTCCTCAAGTTTGGAGTGCCCCAGCATTAAATATGTAGACTTTGATTTTCCTGGGCTGTTGGTCATCTGCTGCTCCCTCAGATTTCATTTACAGTGAGAACTGTCAGTGCCTCAGATATCCATACCCTGATTTTCAGAAGCAGAGCCAAAAAATTATATTAAAGCTTAATAAAATAAAGTTTTTCCCTTGTCCAGATTGGAGGAAATATTTGGAAGTATCAAGCAGAAAGATTATCACCATAGGAAATGACTAGATGATGAAATCCTTCACCTAAAAGTGTAAAAGCCTGAGATGCAAGTTTCTTCTCTGAACCAAATAGTTTAAACTCAGTTCTTCTCAGTATTGGTTGCATAGGTTAATAGCATATCTTTAAAAAAACCCAAACCACAAAATTCCCAGTTGAAGTGAATCTTTCCATCCAAAGTAAGGGTAAAACTAATCCTATTTTAAAAAGTTTTGGAATGACAGCACTTTCCTCTGACCCCTTTTTTCTTTCCTACCCTGCCCAAAATGTTTGACAAAAATAATCAAAATCTAAATTCATTCTTACCATAAGCTTGACAGATGAAAAAGTACTTTCAGAAGGCGTTTATCACACAGAAAGAGAAACAAGTTCATTTAAGTTTTGATGAGCCATATAACCACTAAAGATTATCTGCCATCTTCCTGCTGTCCTTTTGCTCTGCAAGAACAGACCACTGCATACCTATTGACTTTGGTAAGTCATAATGCTGGGGGAAGGATTCCTAATGCCAGCTTCATTTAAAAAAAAAAAAAAAGTCAACATACCTCCTTCAAAAATCTTCCAGCCTCAGCCCCACATGAAGTAGAGACTCGAGGGAAAATTAGGCTGCAGAGAAGGATCTTGAATGCTAGCCTTAGTGGAGCTACTGTGAAAACAGGAAGAGTTTAACAACTCAAGGGTGTTCAAGCTGTTTTCCCCATTTGAAGACATTTAATGGTGTTCTAATGGGGGAAAAAGTCAAAATGCTAGTATGTAATGTGACTTGCATGGCCTATGTGTGGCACTATGACATTTAGAGACAACAAAATATATGGTAAATTGGTTTTATTCCTCTAGTGATAGGAATCTCTAGCAACATGGACACAAAGAAGCACAACATTTATCCACAAATCCAAGATTTAATAAAAATGTAAGAGCTTTTATTCCCCTTTAAGTGGGGGGGGGGGGGGGGGGGAAGAAAAGGTAAACTTTCTCCTAATCTGTGCTCTCTCACCACCACCATTTCAATCTCTAGTGTGCACACATAGATCATGTCTGCCTCAGAACATAAATACACAACAGTGCAACATAAGAATTAAAATTAACAGATGAATCCAAGGAGTGAAACCAGCTAGCAAATGTATCTTGTTAGACTTCTGTCAGAGAACAAGATTTTTATCAGAAACGCTGTTTTTCAGAGGACACCAGGATAATTTCTTCCTAATAAATTTCCATCTTATTGAGAGCAGCTAAAGTTCTGCCAGTCAGAGGGAATCTCCCAAGGGTATGTCTTATGCCACTCTCCTACCACTGGATTAGATGTATGGACACGTTTGAAAATACAGTGAGCCCAGAGTACCTCTGAAAGTGTGTTTAGGTATTAAAGACACACAACAGTGGTAGAAGTTTGCCTGATTTAAAAAAAGATTCACTACTTTGTTTATTGCAGTCTTTTCCCCTGAATTCAGAGGAAATGAGTGTGCATAATTCCACATTCCCTGGAAGGCAAAAGGCAAACATTGGTCTAAGTAGTTTGTGGTGGTGTTTTGTAATTTTCATGAATCAAAGCTTATTTTTTTTACTGAATCTTCTATAATTTTCTATAAATCTCTTTCCTTTCCCTTTAAAAATATTTAGAGAAGAAAAGCACCATGTGTCATAGGGTATTAGCTGATTAGTTCATTCAAACAGTGCTAATTATAGGTTTAATTGCTTAAATGTGAAAGTCATTTATTTAAATTAGCTGCATCAAACATACAGTATGCTCAAAACCTGAAACATTTTGGTACTGGGAACCAGGGTTATATTCTGTAAACAGAACATGCAAAATATAAGATGAGAAACAATGTGCCTCTATGTACTGATCGGCAAACTCATTTAAGCCCCAAACTCCCTCCTCCCCTGCCTCTGGGGTCGGAAAACAGCCTCATTTGAACAATGACTAATGGAATGCACTGAAATGTGTGAGGGTTGAAAGGAGAAATACTATTCAAGCCAACAAACTCATTTCATTTGTGATTTAGAGGGGCGCTGCACCTTTCCCCTGAACTCCTCCTGAGAAAGAATGAATAGGCATCTCAAGGTTACGTAAAAATGGGTATTTCGGGTGGGAAACTGTATTGGTTTTTAAAATAATAAATGAAGAAATAAATAAAGGTTTGTTATGTCATAAAAATACTGCAGGGAAAAGACGTTTACACCACAACAAAAAGGTACTCAGAGCTATAGTGGCTCTGACAGAAAGAGTATGTTTGTGAATTAAAAAATATGCTGTTTTAAATATGCAGCATGAGAACTATGATCAGAGTGCAAGAGAAGGGCTCAGCTTTTTAATCGGAGAAAAAATAAAGGAAGAAAAACAAGATCATTTTAAAAAACAGAAAACATTAGATAATTAACAAATTGAAGAATGCCTAGCTGCCAATCCCTCCATCTTCCTGTATTGACAAAGAAATGTATATAGACATACACATCTATTTTTTAAGATTTTTTTTTTTAAAGGAACAAAGAGATTCAGAAGAGCTAGATTTCCCAGACATATCAGTTTTCGTGTTCTGTATCTCTGTTTGGTCTGTAATCAAGTTGTATCTGAATGTTATTGCATTTTTCTAAACCTTCAACTTGATATTAAGCCCCAGTTTTCTCAACAACATTATGGAAGTACAAACAGCAGCAGTGGCAAAGGCTGGGGGATGCAGAACGCTCCCCTTAATTTAATAAGGGTTTTTAAACCGAACGCTATGCACCATTGACTATGCAGGAAAGCTATTTTTTGCTGCAAAATTTCCCAGCTCATGAATATCCTTGTATGCTTCTCTGTGCACAGCCTCTCTCTGTGCCCCCTTTTCCTGCTGAGAGGGTCATATGGCCACAGGAGAGCCTGACCCCCTGTTTACATTTCACTGTGCAGATTACACAGTGAAGAATAATACTACAGCTGGTTACTGCTTAAAATTATTTAATTTAAAAAAACCCCAACCAACCAGCACTTTAAAAGCTGAATTTATATAAATCCATCTGTCTCTGTGTCTCTTTCTCCACACGCGACGACTTGCTATTTATTTTTTACTTGTAAATTCGCTGTACTCATTCATTATGAGCTTCCTTTTGGGTGGGGAGGATGTTTGTACTTTTGCTCCATGCAATGCAGAGCCTTAGGCTGAAAAAATTAGGAAGTTAAAAACGTTTGGAAAACATTATTGTCATATTTTATATAAGCAAAGTAAGGCAGAAAGAAGGTACAATCCTGACATCATGCAGCAGTCAGCGACAGAGGAAGCAATATGCACCCAAGCATGAGGCTGAGCCAGCAGTTTCATCTCTAATTTTTAGAGACCCCTACCCTCCTGGCACACAGTGGTAGACCCACAGAGAAGCAGACTTGAGGATGACCAAGGGAAAATGCAGCTAAAGCATAATAACCCAAGAAAAAAAAAAAAAAAAAAAAAAAAAAAAAGGCACCAAAAAGACAGTGTTTCAAATTCAGAAAGGAAGTCCTGGGTAGATTTTGCTGAGATTAAATCTAAATTGAGTGGATTTCCAATGTGATCAGGGAACAGCATGTTAAGGGAGAGAGTTGGAGACATATCCTCGGGGGATTTATGTGGTTATACCTCCAGATGATCCCAGGGCAGTTGGAAAATGAGATACAAAGGGCTCTATTCTGCCCTCATTTGCACAGCACTTAACTCTGATTTTCATGCCGTTTAAACAAGAATGTCATGTAAAGTGTCTTGATCATTGAAAATGGTGCCAAATACATATTCTCCCCTCAAGATTACTGCATGCAATTCAGATCATGGGATATTTGCATTAGTCGAGCTGGCCTTCAGAAAAGAGGTACAGACGTTAAAATAGAGGTTGTGAAGAAGCTAATCTGAATTGGCCTGTTTCTCAATTGCTTAGCCAATATAACCATGTAAATTACAGTTTCTTTAGCAGATTTATGTTTGTATTTGCCAGGGCAAACTGGTATTTATATACTAGACATACTTCATATAAATTTCGAGGACACAAAAGAAATGCTCAGAATGCCATTGTTTAAGACTATCGTCTACTTTGCTAACATATGTAGATGTATAGTATTGCCAGTAAGGTGGAGGAAAAGGCAGTGTCACATCTTCCATACACTATATGATAACATGGTAATATGTCTCCTCATTTTTAGGTGTTTTAAAAGCTTAGGATTTCCCAGTTACAGAGAGTTATGTTGCCCTCTGGATAAAAGATGGAGAAGTACATGGCAATGCTGACTTTTTGAAGGAAAACTATTACACAATATAATAAATACATGGTATGTTAGCCCCCACTTATCTCTACTGTTATATGCTATGAATAGGCCTGTTTTATCTTATTCCCACTGTTATAATCCTCAGCCACTTAAATGATCATGGTACTCAGCTCAGGTGTTACAGTATGTTATACTCATGGCCACATTTCAATCATTGACTAATCTCCTTATTAAGCAACATGTTAAACACCATATTAAATCAAGGTGTGACACCAGCAGGTATGATCCTATTCCAGACAAGGCTGTACTTTTAAAAAGCCCATTGGATTCTGTGAAGGCACATGCTACAGGCATTCATTAAAATCATGGGCAACTACGAATGCAAAAGGCAAGATACAGTCACAAGTCTCCTTCCTGCCTTTTATTGACACTTCCTCAGACCCAGGTGGTATTAAATTTAAGATTCCAGGTAAAAGAGCCCAGCAAAAGAATCCAGCAAGTTCTCTTGTCCAGCTTTATGCATTTGCATTACTGTCTTTAGATACTGTAAACTGACCTGAGGGATGGGCATTACTCTGGAGTTGGCTCAGGCTCAACTGGAAACAGCAAAAGCCCTCATTTACAAAGTATGAATAAGAAGCAAGGCGGGTTTCAGGGCTCAGACTCATACTCAGGACATGAGGAGGAGCTTTTAATTATTCAAGAACCTCTTCAATACATACTTTAATGCATTTCAGTTTATGACTAGATTTTTACGTAGTTTGTTGCATATTTGGCCACCAGAATCATGTTCTGTTTGGGAAATAGAAAAAGATAATGCAACAGAACTCAAAACTATGCGTTACAGCATCAGAGCAGTATTTTTGTGCCCCTCTGTTTTCAATTTCTATGAGTAATGCAGCAAATAGATTGTATGATGTATTATAAATTACATGATCCATCACAGTAACCATCATCACTAACCAAATGATATAGAACATAACAAGAAATACTAGTAAATATTCAGTGAAAGCCAACTTTAAAATTATGAGTCAGCCTATTCTAGGAGCTAGTCCTAAAATAAAAGAAGAGAAAAAAGTATCATGTAGTCTACCTATAATCAAAACAAAACACAGCCTTTGTGTTACATAAGATCTAAAATTGAATGGCCAAAAAGACCCCTTTTATTGCAGGATTTTCAGCAGTATGTATACTTAAGAAACTAAAAACAGGTTTGAAATAATTTATAAAGAGGTGTAAAAAAGGCAAAATTACTACACTGTTTCTTCTCTAGCCTATGGGATGAATTTTGTGGGAATGTTTAGTGAACACCCTTTCTTCCTAAGAATTCTCAATGCTCTTCAGACTATAAAAATGCAGATATGTGTCAAAGTAAAAATAATGCCCACTGAGAAGGGATCAGGCACTAGCTTTTCTTCACCAATCTCAATTAATTTTCAGTTTGGAATTGCTTTGAGTTCTGTGCAAAAGATTAGAGGGATTGTGGCTGCAGTGCACTTCCCTGCAGGACAATTCTCTGTGTGCTATAAAATGCCCATAAGATGGTGTGAGTTTGGAGTGAACCTAGACTTTTCCACATAGTGTCTAAGAATCTTGTAAAGATAACATATGTCTCAATTTTTAAAAGCTTTTTCTTTTATAGAAATAGAAAAGTTGGTAAAAAACCAAAGCTAGCAAGAGAGTCTAGTACTACTTTCTTAGTCAGTGAGTACTGACTTGATTTTTCTATCTCTAAACAATATTAACTTTACTGACATCAAAGAAGGCTCATACCCTTAACACATTATGAAGAAAAAAGGTATCTGGTTGCACTGGCCTCATGTTTCATTGTACATCACATCACAAGCTGCTGCACTGATAGAAGAAATCACATATCCTCTATCTACAAGAGAGAAGAGAAATGTATATATAACAGTCTTTGGAAGTTCTGTAAATGCATGTCAGGTGCTGACTTCATTTTGCTGGCACAATACTTGCCACTCTGACAGCAAAGGCATAAAGTCATGCATCTTTAGCAAAGACAATAGAGAATACAGGATTTAAAGTTGCCATTAGGGAGCACAAGTGAATAAGGAGTAGTGCTTCTGATGGGATTTCTCTTTGAATTTTTAAAGCAGTATAATGTAAACAGAGTAACAGCTGTTTTCTTCAGTCACATTGAGCACAGGTAGAGTGGTCATTCCTGCAAATATAGAACTATAGAATCATTAATAGCTTGCCTAACTCAATTGTTGTGTCAAATACTTGCAAAAGGAAAAAAAAAAAAAAACCCAAACAACTGAATGTTAAAATAACTCTTGCCACTTAACAGAATTGCACCATGATAAGAATGTTACTGTCACCAGAAAAACAGTTTTTTGCTTCCACAGTACTGTTAAAGAAGTGCGTTTCTGCACCTGTATAATCCTTTGGGCTGAGAGAAAGATGAACCCTTCTGCTGTCTGCCTGCAGCCAGATGCTGGGGCTCAGGGTGGGTTTCAAACAGCCAGCTTCAGAAAAACCAAGTCTGTTCCATTTAGCTTTTTAGCAAAAAAAGATCTTAATATGTACATTTTCCTGCTCAAGAAGGGACAAAAAACATGGATAAGAGATAATTATTTGCATCCAGAATTTGCCTGTAATGACAGGAAGTGGAGGGGCGTGGGACATGCATACACCCATGGTGACAAGGAAGATGAGGTTTGGGTATTTTTCCCCTGAAACAGGACACAAGTTGCACATTAATTAGATAGACTCTTAGGTATTGTGATTGCTTTGGTTATGTATGTAGTATATATAGGTAGACATGTATGTGATAACTAGGGGTCCCTTCTAATCCTAACAATTCTGTGCTTTTGTGATATACTTAATTGAATAGGGGACATTAGAAGCCATATCACTACTTAAGGTCGCTGTGTTCCTGTAAATACAACTATCATAAAGCATGATCCCAGGGTTATGCAATATATTTCAAGCACCCCAGGTGCATATGTGCTATTTCAAAAATTCCATGAGTTTATTGCTGAGTATAACCTTCCACAAACACTGGACAAACCTATGTATGTAGGTAGTAGCACTTCAGTGGAATTGGCAGATTTCAGCTAATCTAATAGTATAACTTGATAAGTCTTTTCTATTTAATGTGAAAAAATCTAAACACAGTTAAGATTTTTATTTTATTACTTTCATTTTGTCTTTCTTCCAATGTTTTCAGTAGCATGAGCACTGAGAGCTGAACAAAACCCATAACATGATGTTTAAAACAGTTACTGCTTTTCAGAACTGTTTTTTAGGAGGTGGTAGAAATTGAGAGATTGTTTTCTAAATGAAGAGTCCAAGATTTATGGGCAATTTGAGTGGTACCTGGAAAAGCAAAAGGAGTGGGAAAGAGGGAAAGAAGCAATGGTATTGTATTCCAAGAAGAAATAAAAAGCTTTTGTTGTCAAATTCTTATTACCTGGATTTAGTACTTTTGATTATTTATTTGAGCAAATACCTTAACTTGTTCATCTCAGTCTTGAAATACAGCTGGAAAAAGACTAGGTCAGGCTATCAGCTTGACCCTTTGACCCTGATGACGTAGCAAGTGAAATAAATGTCACATCTCTTGAGTGCTACACTCAGATATCTGAATTTTTGCCAATAGCAGGGAGTGGCATGCCATACTATTTAGAACACAGGTCTTATATAACTAAAGTATAAAGATGAAATAAATATGTTACAAAATCCAAGGCACTATGGACACAAGGTCCAGGCTGCCTGTACCTCCCATCTCCCTGTATCATCTCCAACTGCTCATCCAAATTGAAAGGAGTCTGGACTGGCAGCTGACTTCAGGGCTAGACCTTTTCTCCCAAAAGTAACCTAGAGCTGCTCTAGGTTACAGAGATTTCTATGGAACAGTCAGTGCTGTCTTGCTATGTATGAAGAAGCAAAGTCATACAGGAATCACCATCACTAATACTGTGTCCCCATGGGAGAAGCTTGTGCTTTGCTTGGTAGAGTTTCAGAGTTGTGGTCACTGTTGCTTTTGACATATGGATATTGTTAAATATCTACATTAGAGAGGATAGGGTCAAAGAAGAGTGACTTGCAACTGGAGCAGAAGGCAGTGAGGTCTGTGGGGATTTTTTAGATTTCCGGAGTTCATTCCAGTGTGAGATCAGCCCTGGAGAAAGTTATCCTTTCCATAGGGATGAGATTCCCTCTTAATACAGAGCACTCCATTTTTCATAGAAGTGTAGTGAGCAAAAAATCCCTTCCACATCTCTTTATATATCTTGGGGAAGGCAGTGAAGTATGCCTTTGTTGGTGTATAAGGCAATGAGGTACACAGCTGAATCTAAGCAACAGCTCCCTGATTCTCATTGAAAATCTAAGGGGAAGCCAGTGAAAGCATTTGAGGACATTTCTAATGTGCTCACAGTAAGTTGCCTTGTTGAAAATACAAATTTTTTCAAAAGCCTCTGTTCTCCAAGGCTCATGTGTGTTGAAGACAACATAATAGGTTTCCTACATGGTCAAAGTTCATACAAGAGTCACCAATGTACAAGTATCTGAGTGTGGATCCTCAGCAGGAGACAACAGTGAGAATTCAATGCATAAACTGCATTCTGGGAGTTCAGCATCTGCAAGGGATTCAATATTAGTCCCCACCTGTAGCCCAAGTTCACCAGGCCCGTGATGTACTCATTGATGCATACACAGGAAGGTAGAGAGGACACAGGTTGTATATGATGGGTGTGGAGTTGGCATGACAGAAGTACAACACCTTTCCTAGTCCATCCTGTGGATCTGGGCTATTTTCTGCTCTCCTGGGAGGCAGGTGAACAGAGCACCTCGGGAACATATCACGTCATAAAGGCAAGCCTACATTTACAGATCTTTCAGAAATGCATGCATGACATTCTCTTTCAAAATTACCGGTTTAGTAGTGTGGAATAGATGCCTTCAGGATGCTATTATTGCTTGGCCAAAGTTACTGATAATCACTCACCCAGCAGGGCCCCACTCTTGCTACAAATGAATAGCTTCCATCATTCTGCTTTTGTCCTCCTTTCCCATGTAATTATTCCTGAAAATAATCTCTCATCTAATAAGTAAAACCTGAGCAAGGCCACTCAAATTCCATAAAAATGAATATAGCATTTTCTGAAATAAACCATTTCCTTATATTTTCATGCTTCAATTTTCAACTTTCCTTCAAATTCACATTCCATGCCCAGTGCATTTTAAATCAAAGACTTCGTATTTAATAGATTATCTCCAGCAGTCTTGATATTTGTTCAAAAGTTGTCAAAAATTACTTAGCTATTTCTTCAGGAAGAACAATTAAATTTTATTTCTCTTAAGACATAAAAACTCCAGGAATTTTAAACCATACTTCTTTTCATGCCACTCAGTGTGCACCTCTTTTTGTAGTGTTTTAAGTGTAAACATCTAATTTTAACCTAAGTTTATCCATCTAAGTTAAACCATCTAAGTTTAAATAATTTATTTTACTTCACATCCATATATGTGAGAATTTAAATATAAAATATTGAATTTTCATTTATTCAGTGTCCAGAGGGAATAAACAGTGTATGAACTGTCTATAGTTGCATCCTAGTAAGAAAATCATCAAAAACTGCCTAATATTTTCAGATTTTTAAGAGAACATTTCTTGTGAAGACTTGAAGCTGATAATTTACATAGGATCCCAGAAACTAGCCCAGAGAAGAGAGTTCATCTGTAACATACAAAATAATGCTAAAAACCAGTTACATGTGACCTATTTATTACTTATCCCTGTGTTTGGGCAAATAAACTCCGCTGCATTTCACTTGTGAAGCACAGAGTATAATTTGTATTAAGCATAGCTTCATGCCTTGTTGGCGTGGAGCAAATGCCTTGCAGTGGTGGGATTTGACAGAGTTACAACATGAACAACCCGGACAAACAAGCTCCAAGCAGTTGCTCTCTTCCCCTGTCAGTTTTAGAAATGCATTTTATGGCAGTAGCAATAACTGCCTGTTTCTTTTAGCTGATTGAAATAATGTATTATTGGCTAATTGGGGAAGAGATACTTACAGTCTTGAGATATAGTTTACTGAACAGTTTCATTTACTGTTCAGTATAGTTAAAATTTTAGTACTCCTGATACAGTAACAAATAGGCTTAAACAACTGTGACAGCTGGAAAGAGGCAGACTTTTTTTGTTTGACTATCTTGCAAGCTTCACTTAAATATCCTCAGTTAAGGAACTCTCATAAAAAGTCATAAATTTCTTCTATGCTAGAAAATGGAGCCAAAATAATATTTTTTTTTTAGAAGTAGTTGCAGGAATGTTTAGACAAATTAAAACCAATCCAAACCATCCACTCTTTTATAGGTACAGGGACTGTGGTAGGTGGAGTGGAGACTGGGAGGCAGGAAATAGCCTCTTGTGTGCACACACAGACACCACAAACTCATTACTACAAATCCTAGCTACAGAGACACATATTAACATCAGTGCACAGGTATATCTCAAAGCCTTTACTGAAACCCTATAAGCAGTCCACTGTGTTGGAACAAACAAGATGGGTGCCAATTCATTTGGGGAAGTGGATTAAGCTGGAACAGTTACAGGAATTCTTGCTCTGTACTCTGTGTCTCACATCTCTCAGTAGTTGGTGTCCCAGGAGCCAGGGCACACACAAGTTCCATAATCTTCAACCAACTTTTTAATCTGAACTATAATAGGAGAATTTTTAAACAAGATCTTTCCCCTCAACTAGATAAAAGCAGCTAACATGAAGGTTAATAATACTGGAATGAAAATAGCTTTAAACCTATGAAAGATAGCTGTCTTTGTTTGTGCCGAAAGGATTTTGCTTTTCTTGATGCTTCATCTTCTAAAGAGAACTGTAAAATATCAGTGCTTACATAGCCAGTGAAAATTGTTTTGGAACACCTACATTAAGAAGCCTGGATATCAGAAGAGATTAACAAATTATCCCTAGGCCCAAGCACAAAGCTGGTGATCCAGGTTTGTGTTTCACAAATGCAGAGATCAGGAACTGGTACAAGGTGGAAACTGCTTATTTTCTTCCTCTAACTAAACTGGTAAAGTTTTCTTACTTTATATAACTCATGAGAAACTTGATTGCAGAGCAAACATTTTAACTTTTAGCTCCATGTCTTTGCTAATGCTTGTTTTTTGCTGAAGTTTCTGCTGGTCAGGTGGAATGGTGAAAAAGGGTGCTCTTAGTGAATAATAAACTTGCTGCAGAATGCACTGCAGTAGGGAAAAAAAGATCAGAAAAAGTGTTTGTGTCTAAAACTGTTGATTATTCATTTTCAAAATAGCTCTTTTGCTTTTACATGTATTTTAAAAGGAGTTAAACAATTCAAAATTAAATTAAGTGTTTTATCTTAAGTTAATCTGTCAATTTTAATTATTTATTTCAGCAAATGCAGACAATATATATATTTTTTTTAAATTCTGGAACAGACCTGAATTGCTTTCTTAACCCAGTTAAAATCTTACAGTCATTTCCATTGAGAAGAAATTTAGCAGCCCAACTAAGAGTGCAAGGAAAATCTATAACTAGACTACAAAAGAGCATGTAGAGGAATAACTATATGTTTTCCCAATGCTCTTGTGTTGCCACTGAAGGTATAAAACACAAGACAAGAAATCAAAAAGGAGGAAGCATGGATCACAGTACCTTACTAAGGAAAGATGTCCCTCATTCATCTCTGGCATAAAAGACCAACCAAAACTGAGCAAAGATATGAATGGGGAGATTTGTAGGAAGACAGCAAAATGCAAAATACATTCTGTTGTAAAAGAAGTGACACTCATCAACTAGTAAATTCCCAACATGTAATTCTCCATTTGCTATCTAGTTTTGTACTATCTGTATATCGGGCCTCTTTCAGTGATACATGTAGAGCCTAGAACAAAAATACTATTAAATGCAGAAGGTGTGAATTTGAAATTCAATTTCTATTGCTGCAGTTTACCTGCTAAGTTGTGCTTGGGGAAACTTTATGATTACTATATTATCTTCAAGCTCAAGGTTGCTGCAAGGTTTCCAAAATCATAGAATTTGTCCAAAACTCCACTGTGCATCTTTTTAGGATTCTCTTTGGTGAGCATCAACACAAAGTTAACTTAATTTCAATTTGTACACACATCTTCAGTGGAAGAAAATCAAATCTGCAGTGACCAAAGGGTTGTGAGTGACTTAAGAGAGTCAGCTCTAAAATACATGATGGAAATGAAAATGAAAGCATTAAAACTGTATAATGAAAGGACGTTGTTAAATGTCCATTAGATTTAGGAGTGTTTACTTTCATTATGTCTCTGATACTGGTTTAAAATGGGCCAAATCCAGATGTAGAGGAATATGCCTTCAAGAGAATTCTCTGTCTTCAGAGAGTTTTCTAATGGGAAAGCTTTAAGAGCCATTGAGTTAGTCCTTGGATTTGGAATTGATGCATCTACCCCGTGCATCTTTAAGATGCTGCACAAACTACCTTAATTACTAAATAAAACAGTTCAGATCTCAGAGGAGAAGTACTATGTATTTGGCAAGAAGAAAGAGAATCTTATGAAGCAATCCAAATGCCTTCAGGTATTGCAAGCACAATTGCCAGTGAGGTATGTGCATGCAATTCAGAGCGTATTTGGGATCATTTGATGCAATTAAGTATTAATTATTTCATTTGTATCCCTAATAGATCAGTATAGAAAATTGAAAAAAGGGCTACACAATGATGCAGAATGATGTAGAACCTGTCCATCTGCCCCAAAATGAATGCAACCATAGTTGGTCAAGCATAGTCTATTCTGCTTCCCCTAAATAGCATGTTACCAGAAAATGATCATGGTCAGAATATTTCTCAACAAAGGTCTACAAAATACTACAAAATACGGTGTCATGGACCTGAACACTTCATATGTTTTGTTTAAACTGTCAGTGGGGCAAAAATCCCATACCTACTTTTTGAAAGAATCTTGTCAAGAAGGATGGCAATGAGCCATGATGGATTCTTTTGTAGCAAGTACTTTCAGGCCTCCCCTGTGAAGACATTTGCTTTAAAAGAGGCAGACTGCAAAGTCCTCCTGCTTAGGACCTTCTGTAGATCAGCAAACAAGTGTCCATGAGAAATGCTGTGGCATCAGTGATGAAGGGAACAAATGTACCTGACAATAAGAGGCTCCAGGCAAGCAGCAGTACTGTTGTGTGTTTATGGGAAAACAATCAGAGATTGAAGCTTTGCCACCTCTAACTGGGGGTTATTTATCCCACTATGAAGAATGTAAAAGGGCACAAAGCCACAAGGCTTCCTGTCCACCTGCCTTTCCTACAGGAACAAATGTCTGTTTAATTATAAAATAAGGTTCAGCAAAGCAAATGAACTTTGGCGTTTCAAAAGCAAGAGGAGTCTAAATCGACTCCTAAACTCCTTATACTCAAACTTCCAGGAGAGTTGCATGCTTTTCTTTCTTCCAGCAGAGCCGTTTTTAATTCCCTAGTGCTGTCAGTGTCCTGTTATTTCAGGAGTGAAGCTGTGGCAGGGTGAAGCCATGCGGCAGGAGGCTGTGCGGGCACAGTGATCCCGCTTTCCCCCTCTCCCCAGAATTGGTAAGGAATGTGCAGTATCTGTTTTTAAAATGTAAATTTACCTAGTTTGGGGTTTTTTTAACAATGCAGGTTTCTTAAAAAGATGAAGAAAAAAAAATCATACATTGCTAAAGAGACCGTTTAATGTCTAAAGTAAATCTTTCCTCTGTTTTTATTATGCCAGTTAGTTTGTTGTCCTGAAAAGTCGCCAAGCTCTGTGACAAAGGAAGATGAAGCACAGCCGGGTCTGCAGGGACAGGCAGCACATAGCAACATGATACTGACGAGGAGAGGAAGCATGCAAGGGCAGGGTTTTCTTTTTTTAGGTTGGTATCTGGAACCTCATTTATCCTAAGGTAGGCTGGTTTGTTTGCTTTTTTATTTATTGAATGCATCTTAGTCTAGTGAAAAGCCACCACGATGCTCCAAAGCTGCCCCTCTGGGTTCTGCAGGAATCCATCCTGGCAGACAGATCTGCAGACTTGGAGGGAGTTCAAGTATTTTCCAGTATATCAACAAATATGACAAGAAATCCCACTATATTCTGAGTGATGCCATAATAATAAGTGAGGAAGAAAGTAGTAACATTAGATAATCCCCATAGAAGACTAACTCTTTGATCTCCTGCATTTACATGCATGCCTTTACACTTTGTACATTGTAAGCATTTGATTTCTTACCAATAAAATACAGCTACAAACGCCTCTTGAATGTTCCAGAAATAAAATTCTCCTTGATCCAGTTACATGTCTTCTAAGCAGTGAGGGAGAAAACTGAGGCCTCAGATGACCATGATGAGTAAATGGACAAGTTATCATGCAAATGCCAAGAACTAATAATGTCTATTTAGTTTAGCTGTTTCTAAATATTAAGTCAGTTATGGTTCTGCTTTTTCTACAAGAGTCAGTACATTATCATGATTTTAATTCTTTATCTCCTAACATATAGGCAAGCCTGACACCAGGGCTTGTGTAGATAGGGACCTTTAATAAAAACATTTTCCTAGCCCCATTTTTGTCTCTGGTGGTAACTAAACCTAATCTTGCAAACAAATTTTGTATCAGTTCATGTGAATAAAATCCATACTCCCTTGTGTCCTTGACCTCCCTAAGCCTAGAACCTTTTGATTTTATTCTGTTCTGGAAACATTCACATACTTGAGCAAATGTGAAATAATGAGCTATGACCTCTCGCGATACTGCTTGTCTGGTTACATCAGTGAATTTTCAGCAAGGGAGCTATTTCAATGGGTGTCAGGGTAAAGGAAATGACTCACTAGGCTGGCTTATAGCTAGCTGCTTGTAACTACAGAGACTGTTAACTAAATCCTAAATAAATAGCAATAAATAATGGAAAATAAATCATGTTTCATTGCTAGCACTAAAATCCAGTGCACACATTATTAAAATTAAATGGCTGCAAATAGTCAAAAATCTCTGAGAAACTTTTTTCTTTAAATGAAAGAACTGGAATTTTTATGACTATCAAGAAGAGAGAGGAAGAAACAGAGAGGAAAATCTAAAAGGAAGACATTTTCCAGGCTGTAGTGCCAGAGTCATTCTTTCACAGGCTTTACATCACAGAAAGCTCGGATTCAGATGTTGAAAATGTATGTCTCCAAAATACACCCATCACGTTTCAAGATTTCAGGCAGGGTTTATTCATGGCTGGGAGCAGCAGTGGTAAAAGGAAGCAGTTAAAGCCAGGACACATTCCTGGGACATTATAATGCATATTATGCATTGTCTCAGCTTGACTGTGAGCAACAACTTGAAAATGAACATCAGCTAATTAGTTGCATACCATAGAGGAAGCTTGAGCCTATTTCATTTACTGCACAAACGATTTCAGATTTTGCTCTTCAGCTCAGAAGAGGCATAGCCCTCCACTGCTTTCTTGGATGTGGAATTTTACATGTGACATGGCAATGCAATCTGGAAGAAAACAGAAACCCCGGAAAGCCACAGACATAAAAATAGAGATAGGAGAATTTTAGCTTCCTTTCTGCTTAAGCAAGTGTTTGAGAAACTGAAATCTGGATCTTGCTAAAGAAGTTTGCATCCACACCACAAATGGCACTGCAATGTAGATATACCCTAGGCAGCTGAAAAAAAAAAAAAAAAAAAAAAGGCAGCTCACTCTAGTACCACATACTATTTAATTATAACATCACTCAGCTTAGCTGCTCATCCATATGGATACTCCACATTGAATTCTGTGCTGTCCTGTGGATACTCATCTCTCTGAGCAACCTCACCTAAAATCCATTCAGTACCTTTACATTGCAGTGAAGTCTGTGATATATGTATCTTAAGCTTGTGCTTTTCTATGCTATACTCCTGTCAACCCCATGCAAATGATGGGGTTTTGAAATATAAGTACTCCAGTTTCCCCTCTGACAGACTACAGAAAGTCCAAATTTGAAGTCTAAGATGATAAGGGCAACAGCAGTCTTCTGCTAGCTCTGTGCAATGGCTCACCTAAGAGGCAGCTGGCTGCTGGGAAGCTCTGTGAGCATTACAATATAAAGAAATGACAGGGTTCTGCCATTTCTCATCCGTGTCACTAATTGCATACTTTCACAGCTCTCTCTGAGCCCTAAAACTCTCTAAACATCAGAAATGTGAAAGTTTTAGAAGACGACTAACAGCCTGAGAAAAGTTGAAGTTACAGATTGGGAAGGCATAAAATGGAAATAACGTGTGACTGCAAAAGAGGCCTTTTTTATTTATCCTTACCACTCCCATACAGCTTCATCAAAGTGTGCAGTGACATTTAGCTCAGTGGACACAAGCTAACTGGTTGTTATCAAGGCTGAGCCAAAAGCCCCCAGTCTTTGGTCATCCTGTGGTGAACATCTCGACCACTTATCTCACTCCTAATGAAGAAATAAAAATGTCTCTCCACACTCTACACTGCAAGGTGTGTACCAAAAGTTGGCTACTAAAGCAAGTTTCATCTTCTCACATGCACACTCAGAGCTTTTGAATAAATGGTGCTGACCATCACAGTAATTGTATCAAAAGACCCAGAATTAGAGTCCATTCATGATTTCAGAAGTTTAGGAAGTGATACAACTAATAAAAGCAATTCATTCAACAAGGCCAGTGTGTGAATGTATGTCAAATTAGCACTTTAAGCATGTGACAGCATCAGCTTCATAGAGGATCTTTTGACTTTGCACTTGAAATTTCTCTCTTTTTTCCATTTCAGTCATGGACTAACAATAAAAGAATTTAAGTCAGGAAAAAACAGTTGTTGTAATTTGTCTGCATGGACCAAATATGACCAGCACAGTTATGTCACTGATCCTCATCTGTGAAAAAGTTGAGCTAAGTCATAGATGTTACTGACAGCTGTGGAGGTGTATCTAGGAAAGAGGGCTGCCAAATAAAGGGAGATGCCTCCTTTGCTAAAGTGAGCTCCTATCCAATTCTTGGGTAAACTCCTTGGACAATTATGCTGCCTTTGTCACAAAAGGAGCTTTCTGTCACACCAGGATGGTGTTTCCTCATGAGTACTTGTACAACAAATACAGTGTAAGCTGTTTCTAGCTTTACTTGTAAGTTATGTATCTGATGGGGGAAAATGCTAATATTTAATGAATTTGGAAATTCTCTTCTTACTCCTAAAACTATGGCACAGTTTTACATCACAGCTATGTCACTATTTTTCCCCCTCAGGAATAACAATGCATTGCACTTGTCAGTCTGAATTTTTTTGGAGTTCTCTAAAATACAAGCTTTCAAAGATAGAAAATAACCTTTGATTTTTCTCCCTTTGCTAATACTTTCATTTTTGTTGTCATGAGAACATAAACACTAAATCCCCTAGAGTGAACCTTCCTTCTAACTTTATTGATACATGGACTGGACATTTCTTATTCTATCATTTAATTTCTAAAACAATTTGTTAAATTTTCCTCCAAAGGAATGTTTTTATTGATTGCTTATATGGCTGTGAAACATACTTTCTGTATTATAGAAATGTTTGCATTTTGTCTTTGTAAGTTCAGAGGTAGAAGTCTAGTAACAGAATTTTATTTTTTCTTCTATCTAATGCCTTACTAAGGCTCTCCTAACCTTTAAGGTAAGCAGTTTCAAATCAATTAAGTTGTTTTTCAAGAGGGACACTATGGAAGAATTGAGACTCCAAGTTAAATTCTATTTACTCTTAAACAAACATCGACCCATTTACAAGTGATCAGCTAGGAAAGGTTTGGACAGAGAGAACTGAAAATTGTATTTGAGAGTCTGAATCAGAAAAAAAATAAATTAGATGCACTGTATAAGAATAATGATAAGTTCTAATGATGATTTAGCTGTTGTAGTAGTGCTGTAATGTATATGAGAAATAATACATAAATATCTAATAGAGTACAAAAGAAGTGATAGAAATAGAACACCAACAGTATTATCTGTTGCATACTAATGGAATGAGAGAACTGGAAAGTAAAATATTGAGTATTTTTCTGTATTGTTTATGTTGGATAGGAAGTTAGGAAAGGTCTCAAGAAGAATTTTTCCCATATAAAGAAGTTTCAAGGATTTCAGAGTTTTGTGCTGGCCTGTGACTTTCTAATCACTAGAGATTAACAGTACTGATATTCATTAAGGAAAATTCAAATAAGTTTCATGGGAGTAAGGAATGAAGAACTGGACTCATGATGGATCTTTTTAAAGAAGCACTGACAAAAAGGCAGTTCATGTTGATAAGCTGTGATCTTTGCATCCTCTGTAATTATGCCCAGCAGACCTTACCTTGTTTGAGATTTGCACAGGCATAAACGTCATCAGAACTTGGCTTAATACTTTCACTAAATCCTCTCCGAAGATAAGACAAATGAAAAGTGAAAAAGCAACACTTTTGCAAAGTTTCTTTGTCAGTATACAGTAATTTAGAGTAAATCAGTTCTTTTCAGAGTGAGAGACAAAGCTAAGGACTTGGTGGGTGAGATCCAAAATGAAAATGGTCACACCTCCACAACTGGGGAATAAGTCAGGCAGTCCAGAGCAATGCCAAATATTCCTCAGCTTCTCCCCAAGATGTAAACCAGGACAACTATCTGTTGGTTAGGCAGACCAGGACCATCTGTTGAAGACTACAAAGGCATTGCCAGGGTGTACAGAGATGCAGCTAGACAAGCAGAAGCTCAGCTTGAATTGAAATTGTCCAGAGATGTCAAAAACCACAAGAAAGGGTTCTCCAGGTACATAAACACCAGAAACAGAAGGAAAATACACTGTTGAACAGGAGAGATGAATTAATTTCACCAACCATGCTGAAAAGGCAGGAGTTCTTAAAGCTTTCTTCACCTCTCTCTTTGCAGCACTGTTGAGCCTCAGCCCTTGGGAACATAAATTCAGGTTGATGCAAACGTAGAGCCACAATCAGTGAAGGAAGGCTTGGTGTGTAAACTATTACAGGGGCTTGACCTCCAGAAATTGATGGTCCCTGATGACATTTCACCTGAGGCTGTTACAGGGCTGGCTGGTGCTGTCCTGAGGCCCTTCTCAGTCAGTGGTAGCCACTTGAGAAGTGTTATGAGAGCAATATGCATAATTCTATATATTCTGCTTGTGAATGGAAGGGAAGATTAATCCAGACCTGGATGTTAGACAACAGCTTCAGGTAATCTTAGATGAGCATGGTCCTATGTACAGAAGTCTGTGATATTCCCATGGGACAGAGAGATTTTCAGAATTGTTTACTTCAGGCTTAGGCTTTGAGAGCACAATACTCTATAAAAGTAAAAAACCATAGCATGTACATATGACACACATAAAGTCAGGAAAACACCCCAAAACCCAAGAAGAAATCATAAATAGAGCGAGGATTTCAAAAATATTTTTTCTACCAAGCAAACTCAGAAAAATCAATGGAGACATGAAGTGCATTTGAGCCCCCTCCAAGTACAAGTTGCCTTTAAAATAATTAAAAAAAAAAAAATAAAACCTTGTTTTGTGGTAGGAATGAGGGCTCCCCAGTGAGAGTTTTAAAGACATGAAGACATTAGAAACATTTGCAGCCACTTCATTGATTTTTAAAAGAAACCTAAACAATGCAATTCTGTCAGCTAATTAAAATGGTTCTCTCTAGTTGCACTGAATTTCTTTTGGAGGATCATTACTTTCCTTGCAGCAAATTTTGCGCTTTTTTTAAGGCTTCAGCTTAATGGAAGAAAAGTTGAGGGGAGACAATAAAGCCATACAGGTACACCAGGTACACAGGAGCACAGACCTTTTGGTTCAGCATGTTAGACCAAATACCATCAATTGATTGAGCCAGGACTTGGATACTTTTGGATTTAAAAGTCTTATAGACTAGTATTTCCAGAAAGAATAATATCATAAACTATACAAATAAAGGAAGTGATATTTATCTTTCTTCTTATGTCACATATTAAAAAGAAATAGTTATGGAGGACAAAGTTTACTGTTCCTCTTACCCACTTGACAGGGGACAGCTTCTGACCCTGTCATCATGTAGTACTTGTTAGTGTTATTTGTTACTGGTATTCCCTAGGCACAAATGCGATTAAAAAGACTTCTCAAAGGTCACTGGGCAGAACATCTATTATCTATCCTAAGACATGAATTACAGAAAAGTAGAGCAGCAAAAAAGATGACTGACCCAGTGACTAAGCAGAAGTACAGGGCTTTGCAGACCTGACCTCCAGACCCTTCTCTGCTCTGGCAAGACAGGCAGATGGACATAAATGTCTTCAGTACATCTTCAACATGCCTAAGCATTTCAGCTTTTTTTCTAATCCCGTTTGATATTCCTCTGCTTTCTCAAGTGTCTAGACATCTCTGAAAACCTGTTACCTACTCTCCTGAAGGGATAGTGTTACTACCTTATTTAGGTGCTCAGACTCCTGAACAATCTTTTCAGAGACTAGGGTACAAGCCAGCCAGGCTAAGTTAACAGCCTGACCTTTTTAATAGCCCATACTGGAATCAAAGGCAACAAAGTGAGGACTAACTTAGACAATTAATGCTGGATGGTATGAATTACATTCAGTTTTCAAAATGTAGCTAATGTACTCACTTATTCAGAGAGGCCTGGGGCAGATTCACACATTAAAGGATATGAAACTCGTATATTATGGTAATGGGAACCATGAAAATAGATGAAGATAAATAACCACATCTGAAGAGTGCACACCATGAATCTCCTGAACATAAAGGCAATTATCATATTGCAATATTTCCAAAAATATATTAAAAAGTTAACTTTATAAATAGCATCAAAAATTCTGGTAATTTTAGGTTATTGAGATGAGAACCATAGATTGGAACTGAATTAATTAATACAATAACAATCAGAAGAATCAAATTTCTCTTATTCCTAAGCACTGGGGCTGAACAAATAAACTCATTCATAGTTACATCATTCCCCAGTGCTCCCTCATTTCATGCAGTGTTATTCATAAGTCTCTACCTTACAGTCCTGGGTCACTCTCTGCTAAGGTGTGTGTTGAGGCAAGAAGTCTGTGTCCACACCTCTGCCAATGCTCATCCACCAGCCAGGTAATCTTCCTACTGGTAATGGACAGTTGACTATAATTGCTCAGTTTTTTATAAGTATATAAACCAGAGACAGCTAAAATGAGACAAAGGGAATGTCTCAGATGAAATCAGATGTGACCTTTTCAAAATGGAGAGCATTTCAGTGATTTTAATTAGAAGCCTAGGAACAAGAGTTAAGTAAACTTGAAGATGTCTGCTCTTTCAACAGAGCCTGGTGGGCTGGTAGGAAACTTTGTCTGCCTGCTTTACAGCGCATAGGTTTTATAGCCTCTCACTCCATTAAAAAAAATAAATAAATTAGAAGCCCCAAGGCAGCCACATATTTAGAAGCAATGAAAACCCAACCTGTCTACCTCTAAAGCATTTAAAGGGAAATGTATTTGGGCTTACAACCCAGGAATGAAAGTAAAGCAGAATGAATTAAAACATTGTGACTTCTCTGTAATCTCCATTTCTGCTCATGGCACAAGTCTGAAGATGCCAAATTCATTCTGTGTTTCTTAATATTTCATAGAAATAAAGAATCTCAGTGCTAACGAAATTAACATTGTGAACAAACGTATCTCATTACAATGTCAAACCATATAAAACCACAATGGACCATTCCAGGGGAGTCAAAACCAATTAGTTGTATCAGAAAATCTACCAGACTACAAAACAGAGAGGCCTGTGAACTTCTGCAACTGCTTCAGAGATTAAAGAAACTGCAACACAGCATGGGGACAAGAGATAAAGTGAGTGGGTTCAGAAAGACTCCAAGGGAACTGAGAAGTTCATGCCCAGTTTCAAAACATACCAAAGTCTAGAAATTACTTTCTAAGCAATTTTAGATTGTTTCTCTTTTCAGAATGAAAATCAGGCTCTCAGCCCAAAATGTATAGCTCATTTCCCTAAATTGATCACCAATACTGGACTCTGCCAAGAGAGTGATCTCTTCTTTCACCCCTTTGTGTGCCTGTTCATACCTTTATTCCTCTTGTGAATCCTGAAACAGAAAGATGATGATCTAGTCTGAAGGCACAGCCATTTCTGGCCTTAACTGTAGCTTGAATCACTCATAAAAAAAACCAAACCAACAAACAAAAAACAAAAAAAACCCAAAAAAGCAAAACAAACAACAAAAAAAAAGCCTGACACACCCAAAATCCAAAACACCCAAAATCCAAAAAAAAGATTAAAAAAAAAAAAAAAGATAAAAACCCCCAAATCCTCCCCCCAAAAGAACCAAAAAAAACCCCCTCCAAGCCAAAACACAAATACCTAAAAAAAAAAATTTCTCTACCTCTTTGTTTCCATGACCATCAACAGATGAGCAGATAGGTCTCAAGCTGCAAGGTACTGTTCCTTAGTATGCTCATAATATAAAGCACAAGACATTGGCTATAGACATTTTCAATAAACACTGACTAATTGGGGAAATGTGTCAACCCAGGACAGTATGCAGTCTTGAGCTCAAGCAGTGCGAACTTGACTCACTTTCATCATAGAAACACTGGGTGAATGAAAGTTTGAGCTAAAACAAGGTAGATCACTAATAAACTCAAAATACAGATGCTTTATGTACCTGTCTCCCCAAGTGCATTTTTAAAGTGGATTTATGTATGTATTAGTTGCTGTCTTTCACTCCTGGCAAGCATCCAGCATTGGCTGGCTGTAGGAAATGTTCAGCAACCCCCACCCCTGAATAACTACTTGGCATAGAAGGATTGCTTGTAACTTGTGCAACATGCTTCATATTAAGGACTCCTCAGCTTCAAAGATACTCTTGAAACAGGGAATTAAGCACTTACATTGCATGCTTTGCAAGTTTAGCTCTGTGCCTCTTGATCATCATCAAAGTTGCCCTACAGAAATATTCCTCCCTCAATTCGATACCAGTATTTGAATTAAAAAAGATTCTGTACAGTATTTTAAACACATTAAAGGGAGCACTTCCTAGCATAAAATCTGGCTTGCTATCATACTGGTTTTGTGGTCTGCAATTCTAATAATAATCATGAGCCTGTTTATTGAGGATGAGGAAAAGAAAACACTGTGGGGCAATGTACCTTACCATGCCCATTATGGGGCAATGTACCTTACCATGCCTGTTATGGGCACTCCTTTGGGTTGTCTTTGTGAACTTTTTTGAGATAAGCATCTCATCGAATCAATATATGAAATCTGCTCTGAGCTTCACAAATGAAATACAGTTTCTTGTGTCTCGTGCTTGTCATTTTCACCCTTGTCCAATTTGTTCTCAAATGAAACTTCCACATCAAAGAACAAACTTTGTGGAGGTTCCCTTCTGAATTTATCCCTCCCTCTCCTTTCTACTGTCTCTATACGAAAAGGAGAGGGGGGGGAATGTGAGGAGGTGTCTAAAATACATTAGAAATACTGAGCAATTAAAAGACTTTTTAATGCAAATTAAAATAGGAAGGAACTCAGTTTTCCAAGATAGCCATTTTCCACAAAACTTGTGTCCTAAATGATGCATTTTCTACAGCTTAGTGGAGAAATTAGTGTTTCTATTAAATTTAAGAGAAAAAAAATCACTGCTTTTTGGGGTCTTGACACAAGGAAGTATTTACTTGGATCATGTATGCCAAACATAATAGGGAGACAGCTATTGGTCTGTAAAAAAAAAAAAAAAAAGATTTGCAAAATGGCTAATTAACAGAAAATAAAGACATGCATTTTGTGGTATACACCAGAAGAGATTGTGTCCATTATCCAGTGGAGTCAGAGTTCAACATCAAGGCTGGCTTTATTAATCTCATCTTAAATACTCCTTGCTAGGTTTTATCAAAACATGCATTGCCCGACATTTTTGGAAGAAAATCCTTGGGGTTCATTTTCCAAATTTAGGGTGAATTTTGCCTCAGTAGTTTGCAGGATTATGAATATCCACTAAATGGTTATTTGTCTCTATTTTCAGCAATGGAATTCAATAAAATCTATATTCTGCATTAGCTGAAAATTTATGCAAAAAGACATAGAAGAAAGCCAGCAATGTCATATTAAAACTCTTTTAAGCTAATATCTAATCTGTGCAACTTTCAAAAAAAAATGCATCTGAAAAAAAATGTCAGTGTTATTTAGCTTAAGATAGGAAATGGAACAGAAATTTAAATGACAGGGGTCTTTTTACAAAGAGATAGTGCCATTTTTTAGCAGAGACATTTCTCTTCACAGGTTTTTCAAATTATATGTTCTTGTGAAGGATGTTAAATGTCTGGGTTGTAAATTTCAAATTGTCACTGCATGATGAACTCAAGATGAGAAAGAAAGGAAAAAATTACTTGTTTTTAATTCAAGCTGAACATAAGCTATTGAAAATTCATATTTCATTTGTGGATTTTGCTCAACATTCACAGGAGCTGGAAGTGCTACTTCAAGGGTAGCTAGCAGAAATGAATCAGAAAAAAAGTCTGAGTTGTGCTGCTGTTATTTCACCATCTTGAGGTAAAAATTAGACCTAGATGAAATCAGAATTTTCACTTTTTAAGAAATTTTTAATAAATATTTTGCATTTTATAATAATTAAAATTATTCTTTACTGATAAACTCCAGCTATTTAGTTCAGTTTGACTTTTGCATGATGCATAGTATCCAAACAAATAAAAGTGTTCTAATCCAAGAAGTTATACACATTCTGCTGTGATTCCATCAAAAACTTTTAAAATCAAACTTCATCACAAATGGCTGGTTTCCCATGCAATGTTTCATTCTGAGAAAACATTCATTTCCAAGAGAAATACTCTTGGCCAGCTCTGGAAAGGATGCTATGAAGCTATGCTGACAAAACACAGAAAGGTTCTACCTAAAATTTTATGTCCATAAGGAACATAAAGAGCACGTAACATTAGTATCCCAAGGATTTTCTTCAAAATTTGGAGTCTTGCTTGGTTTTGCAGTAGTTTAAGTTGCAGATATTTGAGAGGGAAATGAAAAGGACAGACTTTTCTCTAGGGATTATGAAGATATAGTTGGTTAAAATGGATGTTGGGAGCTTGCACCAACAGGATCAGCCTTGAAATTGTTCAGAGAACTGTGATCCTCTGCACCACTAAGTCAACTGACACAGCTTTGGGCAGACAAAATCTTTTTGTACCTCAAGCTACCCACAAGCTGTTCCTTCTAGGGCAGCTGCAAGGCTCGTTTAGCTCTTCTAAAGGATTCTGAATCTCCTGAAAAAAAACCCCCATGTAAGCTATTGCATGCTGTCCAAATCAGTCTTGGCTCAAGAGCTGTTTGTCTTGGAAACAGTGAAGTGTCCAGGCATGTTACTGCAAAAGCCCCATTTTTCGCAAGAGATTCAAAACAAAGTGCTGCAGTAATACAGAGAAAGCAGCTCGTTTAGTCCCTCAATTGTCATGATAAGAGGATTTGCAATTATTGTGCCAATAACAGGAGTGATAGGATAGAGAAAAAAAAATTATTTGCCATCTACAAGAGAAATAAATCCCAATTTACCACCATAGGAGAGAGTAATGGAAAGACTACTGGTGGATTAACCAATGCCTCTTTCCTCTCACTCTTCTTGGACAAAACATACACTAATGTGGGTTTATATAGTTTTAAACAGGACTGTTATGGATCTTTTTTGTTGTGGAACTGTTGTGTGCTCTAATTCAAAAGGGATTTAGGAAAACCAAGTAAAACTGAACAACTGGGGTGAGGAGGGAGGAAAAATAAACTTGAACAAGTATTTCCATGTACATCAGATTCCAAAGAGCATAGCAAGCAGTTTTCTGCAGATATGAAATACAATTTTTATTTATAGATGTGTTCCCCATGTGTTCACCTGTGGAATTCATTCCAGTGTACCAGGAAAAAAATATTGTAGTGGCTTCATAGTCACCATTTGCTGCACACTCCTGGCAGTTTCCAAAATGTCTCGAAAGAGAATGCATTCCAGCTGTCTCCTGCACTCATCCTCTGCCTGAGATGCAAGCGTAACAATGCAAAGAGAACAAAGCTACTCCCCTAACAAAGGCAGCATTAAATACTGGCGAAGAAATAAGAAAGAAAATATTCTTTTCAAACACAGAGAAAGCACACAAGTTCACATTTTTTCTTCTCCTTGTTTCCTTAGTAAGGGTTTGTGTATCTCAGAGATTAAAAATGTAACACATACTTGCTTCAGTTGCTATGGTAATTCTGTGGGGTTTGGGGTTTTTTTATTATTATTATTATTTAACTGAATAGCACTGTAAATAGCTATATAAATGTCCAGAACACAAACCACAGCTTTGCCCCCGGCATCTTCTATTTACACACCCCTCTTTTTCAGCAAAACTTCATTATTGCTGCTTTTAATGAATATGCACACTCTATGCATTGAAGCAAATCTGAAGCAGAGAAGTACAGGAAATTGAATCCCCACTAATGAACAGCATGGTATTTGAGACTGTTTCAGAACCCAAATGTCACAGGTGTTCAGGTGGAAATTATTTGTCATCTTATGAATTCAGAAATGGAAGGTTATGAACAGGACCTTCGGAGTGATCATCTTTTCAATATCACCAACTCACCACTAGTGGAAAGGAACCTCTGTGGTGGATGTTCTGGAGAAAGTTAGGACAGACTGAAAGGTTTGAAATCAGCATTTGCTGCTATGCCTCTCTGAGGGGAAGAAAGGGATATTCCCATGCATCAGAAAACTTTGCAAATTAAAAGTATCCAAAATCTTGAGCATGCTAGCAGTTTTATGACCCAAATCATCTAACTTAATAGGGCACTGACAGTACCTGTCAAGCATCATTAATAGCAGAAGATGTGCTTTTCTGAAGGATTGGAGAAATGCAGTTGGGAAAAAAAAAAAAAAGGGTCACACATGTCTGATGAGGAAGGATCATCCCTCCAAAACTGGTTTTGATAGCAAGACATGTTCAAACACAATCATAGAAATGCAAAAAGATCACTGCAGGTCCAGTCAGATCCACGCTCGATGCTGTACCTGAGTGCGGAAGAGGCAGTGCTGCGTGCAGGCAGCACTTTTCAGAGAGCAGGGAGAGGTAACATACAAACACCAATCCATCAAAGTGTGGGTGGAGCAATGCTCTGGAGAGCAATTTTAGCGTGCAGAAAGATGCAGAATACTAAAGCCGCAGGTTATGGAAGAAGAGCTGATTAAAATGAATTGTTGGGGCTATGCAAGGAGAAAAGTAAAATATGAGATGGAAAACAGCAGAAAAAAAAGGAAAAGGAAAGTGAAGAGGCAATAAAGACAAATAGCATCTTTCAAACTGGACATGTGCATTGGTTAGAGGGATATTGTACCTTTCTATCCTTTTCTGGTAAGTGTTATCCTAGGCCTTGTATATCTGCCTTTTCTTAAGAAGCTTCAAATAAATTTGATCTTCTCAGAACAGTCCCTAGACCACAGTATTTTGACTATGTTCTGTGTATCTTATACAGACTGGTTCCCTCTGTGCCATCCTCCACAACTCTGCATCAAGTGGGATAAATAACAATCTCCTTAGCAAAAAAAAAATTATATTTAACAGAAGGAATGGTCCCCTTAAGGAAAATGTGGGGGGGTTTAAATATCAGTCTATCTGTAGATATATTTATGGGCCTTATCTAAAGGCAAACCACTTCCTGAAAAAATTGGTAGGTCAATTTTATCCATCCACCTCATGGATTCTTCAAAAGTAATTCACCTCTCTCCTCAAAAAAATCAAACTGCCAGTTTATCTTTATGCCTTCTTGAATAGCCATAAAGATGCCTGGTTTTGTCCCACCTGTTTTTGTTTCTGAAGCCGAGTGGAACAAAAGGTAAAAATGACCAGCCTGAATAACCAGAACTGTCCCTGAAGGCCAAGGGCTTAGGAAGTGGCTAAGATGTGGCTCAGCCTTTTCATTCCTCTCTCTTTTCTCTTTTGCTCTACTATGCTAACACATAAATCGTATTACAAATAAACTATAGCTACTATTCTATTTAACATAAAGACATCAATTCAGATTAGCAATATAGTGTGCTCTTTGAATAAAAGCAATAGGGTAGATATTTTCAGAGCAGTTAAAAGATATAAACAAAAAGCAGTTTACATTCTCCCTTCTCATGAAGTTAATGCAGAGTTTCTCCATCTCTCAAGCTCTATCAAACTATAAAAGAATTAAAACACACTTCTTTATTGCTTCCTCTTCAAGTGTTAGTTATTCAGTTGCCAGGGTAACATGAAAAGCAACTGCATAGCTCCAAAGTACCAAGGTTCATACTGCCTGATAGGAGTGACATAGGAAACCGACATGCTCAACATGAACTTGAAATACATTCCAAGGCAAATGAAAAGAAAAAAAAAGGAACTATTCTATATGTGAGAAGCCCAAGACATGAATTAAAAGTTATAACAGACCCTCTTGAGCAGTGCTGCTGTCTCTATTAATCATTAATAGTCTGTATCCTTCCCTTGGTATTGCTTCTTCCTCTCTACTTAGGAAGACCTGTGCTGGTAAGATGCAAGAAATTGACCCAGCTGTGGTCAGAACCTGCACACTCTGATCCCAACTTCCCACGATTACAGTTTTATTGATGCTGTACTACACCCTCAGCTATTAGTCCTGATCTGATCTTTGAGATCCCTCTCAGCCTGCCTTCTTTCATACCAGTAACCACAGTTGGAGCTCCATTTTACCCCTCACCAGCCCTATGGAAAGTGAAACAGACTGGATGAACTTAGAATTTCTAGCCAAATTCTAAATATGAACAACTGTGTGGTTTTGAAAATTAAATTTACTGAACTTCAAATATCAGGCCTTCAGGCCAGGAATACTGCTGTTTAAAAGGAAGCAGTGTGAGCAAGGATGAGTTTTTCAAGGCAGAATGAAAGAAAAATCTGGAGGACTTGCATCTGTGCATTCCAAACTTGATTTTAGTACAATTTCTATTTGTTATTTGGCAATGTGCTCAGCTAAGTGGAAGACACAAAAAGACTGAGGTTAAAAATGTCTCAAACAAATAGGGTCCAGGAGGCCCACACTTGCTCATGCCACTACAAAAAATGATCCAGACTTTTGAGTATATGCACATATGCTCATAGGAGGGATGCTGATGGCTTATAATTGATGTTTATTGCTTTGGATCTCTTAGAAGCATCTAGATTTCAGAAGAGATTTGAAACCGTGTTCCAGCAAGTATCCTATGAGCTAGTAATGCCAATGGCAAGGGCAGGCTAGCTCAAAATAACTATTATCTTCAATATATTTATTGGTGGTTGAGATTAAATGAAAGGAACTTAATATACAACTGTATATGTCTGTCCTTTCTTAATTGAGAGCTGGGCAAACAAACATGTAAGGACACCTGTATAAATCTTATTAGTCTTTCGTTGAATTTATGGTATTTTAGGTTTTTTCTTCTTTTTTTTTTTATTTTATTTTATTTATCTGGTGTTGAGAAAACCTTCTTGATAATTATGGATATTATTTTCAATGTACAAGCATTCAAAACTTGTTTTAAAAATTGAAGATACATTGAAGTTAGAGCTCATTTGGCTCAATCAGCATCTCTTACTCCAGGATTTTCAGGTGTTTTAAGAAGGATTCCTATTGCTAAATATAAACACATTGAGGCATTACTTTAAAAATTAAACATAAAATTTCTTATTATATGCTTAGCAAGAATTTTGCTTTGATTTATTCTCCATGAGAAAGATTCATGTCCTCTCAAATCAGAAAAAAACAAGATAAATATTCATGCCTCTACATTAAGTACATTAATAGTTTAATAGTCAATTAATCCATCCATGATATTTAGATGAAGTAAAACATATTAACTGATTTTAGGAAATATACAATTAATAAAAATACTGTTATGAAATATTTTTTGTCATTCTGTTCTACAATATTTATGCTCTCATGACATTAATTTCTAAATTTTTTGCTGTTAATTACAAAAGAGTAAATTTATATATGTGTGATTAGGAAAATTTTATATTGATCATATTCATAAAAAGTCATATTTTCCAATTAGTAGCATTTTTTAAAAAAGGTTATGTAGACCCACAGTCTTCCTAGTTGGTTGGTTTGGGGTGTTTTTGTTGAGGTTTCTTGTGCTTTACACTGGGGTTTTTTTTGGCTTTGAAATCATTACTGAGATAAAGTTTCCAGTACAATAACCCTAGTTAATATCTGATGCTTTCACTTTTCTTTTACATCTCTGTTGTTCAAATGTCAGTGGTTTTAGCACTGAATTTAACCTTTACACATTTTTCTCTTGCTCCTGAAACCTTTTTAGTTCTTTCCTCTGCTGGATTTGGCTGACAGTAGACCAGAATGCATCACGCACATACACACATTGCTGTTCAAATTCCTCCAGGCATTTCATGGCAAGTCTATTGAATGACATTGTTCTCTAAGAGCAGGCACACAGAACTTCAGATCTGAAAGTCTGTTAGATCCCTCAGAGGAATGTTCCAAACAAGGCAAGAGCCCACTTTTGTGGACAGTGATGACTTGGAAGGTCCTCAAAATTTTGCTGTTTCTTCATGAGTTTCTAAGAGTGAAGAACACGTAACCCCTGTGGTGCAAAAAGCTGCATTGGCTGCCAAACTCACACTAAAACCTGGAAGCACAGTTAGGAGCTATCTCTTGTGAATCATTCCTCCACTGGATAATCTCAAGCAAATTCTAAGATAAGATACAAACCTACATTTCCTGTACTAAAAAAGAAAGTTGTTGTTACTTATTAAAAGACTATCCTACAGTCTAGTATCTCATTGATAATGTCCATCTTACCCTGGGTAAAGCTGAACCCTTTTTTAGGGACTCAAAGTAGGAACCAGATGTAGATTGAAGTATTTAAACAATTTCATGTTCTCAGTAAATGTTAAGTAGAGATAACAAGAAGACATTTGTGATTCATTTCAAATTAACATGGAGTAACTGTTCTTTTTCAACACCTTTTTTTATCCTCATAGCCTAACGAATCTCACATGAATGTTTTGTGATAGGGAAAATGAGGGAAAGAGAAGGAAATTAAGTGGCTTCCAAAAATTAGAGATGTACTGTAGTAATACAGTGCAACAGTTCTTATTAGTTGTTTTACCCATTGAGTCATGTTGTTTCCTCAAGGAATTGGAATATTCATTATTGACCATGCATAGCAGGTGAGTGCACTGTTCCTGATCTCTGCCTACATGGTTGAATTTGCTTTTCTTGAATACTATTACATATCACTGTCTCTCTGTAATAGGGAACATACAGCTGGTTTCTGAGTTTCTCTGTTCTCTCTGCTAGAGAATTCTGGTTAAAACCTCAATAAAAATAACAGTTTAGCAGCTGATGCATTCCACAGGGCTAGCAAACACCATAATGCTTGGTGGCAAATGGTTAACATGGACGTTTATTTAAAATTGGCCAAGCCTCTCTGGTTCTTGAAGGTGTAAAACTCCTCGGGCAAGGCTTATGAAAGAATTGTGTGCTAAGAGGATGAGCATAAACTCCAGACAATAGAAAGGAACTTTGCTTAATGTAAAATACACACACAAGTTACAAGCCTGGGTCCAGTCTAAAATGAAATAGTTTGAAAGGGGGATTTTCTTACAGTGCTGCCATCTATGAGTTTGGCTATGTCCCAGAAAAGCCAAAAAGAGTCTTTTTCACGTTTTGATTATTTCTGCTGCTAGTTTTCTTCCACTACCAGAAAACAAGATCACAAAATCCCACTTTTATCACTTACAGGATACAGTATAAGCCCCTAAAATGAAAAAGAAAAATGCAGGTGATTAAGAGTATCCATTTTTTTCTCTGACATCTTACTCTCTCATTATAGCCACAAATTTAAATGCTTTGGTACCTCATCCAGCCAGGTGCTATCAGCAAGTCTATGAGAATTTCTTGGAATGTGCATCACTGGGGAGCTCCTACTTTGGAGCTAAACTCTAAAAAAGACATGATGTTGGTAAAGTTTTAGTTCTCTCACACTTTCTCAAACAGTAGATTTTCAGTGATATTGCTTAACTGACAGAACTGTATTAACATTATCTATTTATATATACACATATATATATATCTACACATATGTATGCATGGAACACATTTAGAATTCATCTAAACCTCCACTGAAAGAGATCAAATCTCTTCTGAATTTAATGGGAGGGGGCTCAGGACTTTCATATACTTATTCTGCAACTGGCATTTATATGCCCTCATCCTGTTCCTGATCCAAGCCGAGTGAAATCAATAGAAAATGACATCACTTGACTTCAGCGTAAGAACAGTTGGTCATTTAGTCAAAACTGGGAGCTTGAGATCACTTCAACAAATCATCAAAAACCAGGGTGGGAGAAGTGAGAAGCCATCTAGTCTATTCTCTGCTTCAGCAGAGTATCAAATATAACTACCATATTCCTGACAGATGTTTACCCAATCTGCTCCTGAAATCCCCCAGTGACAGTAACTCCATTATACTGTAAGGAAATTTCTTCTCAAACTAAAATATTCTGATAAGAATCCCTAATATCTAGCCTGAATCTTTCTTTCTGCAGTTTGTGGCAAATATTTTCTCTACCTACAGAAGGAAAAGAGTTTCTCCAGTTGGTTCACATCTTTCTCAAAGTGTTATGCTCATAAATAGACTCATTTCTCCAGCTGAGGCGTCTGTCCTGAGTAGATGAGGAAGATGGACCAGACTCTAGTCATCTCTCCATCCAAGTAAAAGAGCTGACCTTTGCCAGCAGTGTGCCATTGCTGATCTGTGCTACCCACTGATAAATGTTCATCTTGCAATGTGCTGTGCCTCCCAGACCTCCAAGACCATTTCTGAGTCCTTTGTCCCTGATCTTATCTTTGCGCAATTGTTCATGCCTAACCCTGTACTTCTCTTCCTGAAACTCCATGCATTTTTGCAGATTGTTTCTTAAGATGTTTGAATTGGATTTGTTCCTTTCCAGGACTTTTGGGTTGTTTCCCAGCTAGGCACTGCAAATTTAGTACATATGCTCCTTCTCCTGCTATCCGCTCTGTTACTGACAACATGCAATTCACCACACCCAGGAGAGATTCTTGCAGAGCCCTACTCTGTATCTGCTCCTGGCTCAACACATAACCTGCCAGAGTTCAAGAAGCATTTGGACAATGCTCTCAGGCACATGGTGTGACTCAGGGTGTCCACTGCAGGGTTGAGTTGGATTTGATTATCCTTGTGAGTCCCTTCCAACTCAATATATTCTCTGATGCTACTACATGTACTGCTTTCCAACCAGTATTTTATTCTGTTTATAGTGATTTGATCCAGGCTGTGCCACAAGACAATGACAAAAACCTGGGTACAAGCTAGATGTATGACATTTATTTACTTCATATTTATGCTGTTTATTACCTTATTAAGCAAAGAAATTAAACTAGTTTGACACATTCAGTTTATAAATCCATGTTAGCTCTTATTCTTTTCCTTGTTACACAGCTGTTAACAAATCTTCATTATCTGTTCCAGTGCTTTTCCAGTGACTGTTGCTAGGCTGGGGGGTGTGTAAGTCCCAGCATTGCTGTTGCTGTGTTTCACAAGTAGACTGTGCCTTTTTCTGCCTCCTGTCACCACAGCCATGAATGAACTGCTTGCTCAGGGCTGTGACACTGCTGACACCTATTCTTGACGTTCTCTGCAAACTTCATCAGGCCCAACCCAATTAAAATGGACATACATTCCTTTCAAATTCATTCATTTATTATTGTTATGTCTACCCAGTGTTTGTATAGAACTGGTTTTGCTCATTTTTTTGAATTCTAAACTAATCTTCAAAACATTTTATCTTGTCTTACCAGGATACCAAATACAATATGAGATGCCTAATGCATGCTCTGATTATTCCCTGCAGCACTGTGAACATTACACTGACTGACACATCAGCAGTAAAATGCTGCACAGTAAAATAAGTCCCTAAAAATCTAACATGTTAATTACAGAGGCACTTCTTTGCAATAACCCTGAATAGAAGACAGATTGTGAAAGAAGCCACTAAAACAAATGTAAAATTTAGAGTACATACTCTTTGCCTTTCTTATTTTTCTTTAATTGAAAAAGTGCTTTTTTCAGTAATTATCTGTAAATAATTAAATATTCTAAGTCTACTTATTTCTGTATTTTTATGTTTTGCTAATAATCATCCAAATCTCAAAGACATAATTATAAAAACATGAGTGGTAAAGAAACTCAAAAATATTTTTGTGCCATGATATTAATTCTTTTAGTGGTTACTTGATTAAAAAAAAATACATATATAATTGTCTTTAGTTCCAGAGACTGCTCTTTACTATAGATTTTAGTTCCTTTAATTATTCATGAGATATGCCCTGATGATATAAAATACATTCCAAAACCTACTTTTTTTTAATACCATGGACTGCAAATAAATTGGTAGCCCATAGTAACAACATATGTTTATAATTATGATTACCATCAGGGAATTCAACCTTACTGAAGGATAGAAAAGAGGCCCAAGCAGGGAAACCTCAAAAAAATCTATGGGAAAAAAAAAAAAAGAAAGAAAAAAAAAAGGGAAGGAGAAAGTTGAAATGGGAAAACCACTCTTGAATAATGGAAAAGAAAGACTCAGTTGTAAAAACAAGCACAACGTTCAACTGACTCTGCTGCAGAAACTCCAATATTTTAGTAAGCAAAAATATTTAAAAACTAATTATTTTCACTATTCAAGTGGTCTGTGCAATTTTCTCCTTCTAAGCCCTAAACATAAATTCTCTGTAATTGTCACCAAAAAACATGCTAATGATCGGCTGGCTACCTGAGAGCAAGAGCAAAATGCTGCAAATGCTGCTTTGTGTTATTAATATAGTATGCATACATTTAAAAGTGCCATAGCTAATGCTGAATTGTTTCCATTACAGAACTCATTTTATGAGTGTTCAATAACTCAGCTGTTTGAAATCACTGAGCTGAAGTTGGCAAACTTCACTTGTGTGTGCACAGAAGATATGACTTTTACAGCACATGAGTGAAAATCCCTGAGTTGTGGATGAATCCTGGAAGATTCACATTTAGACTTTAGCCTGACTAAGAGAGCCCTCAAACCTCTTGGATCTAATGAAATAAATGGAAAATATTCCAGAATGGTCACTGTTCATTCTATTAAATTCAACAGGTTCAAAAAACAAAAGTTCCTCAGGGTTATGGGTACAGATTTATCAAGATATTATTTTAATAAAAAAAATCTAATTCAGTAAATGGATACGATATATTAATTTTATTAAGAGGTGAAAAATAATGAAAAATTAATTAAAGGTCTTTCAAATGAATTCCATTTGGGGATTTTTTGATTTTTGAGATTTTTTTGATTTAAGAGATTTTTATTTCCTTTTTCCTTAGATGAATGGTTTGCTAACAAAATTTCAGGCTGGGTAAGTTTTGCAATTTTTAAAATAGATAAAATTTAAATAACAGATCTCTTATGATCAAACCTTTTGAGGTAACTTCAAAACGTTGCTAGACAATTCACAGTGACTTGTTTTACGCACCTTGTTTTATGTAATTGAAAATCTCTTTTCATGTTGAAAAATGACTGAAGCTGTAGTATTTCTGCAGCTCTTCACACTGTTAGGGTGAATTAGAACATGAATTTCATGTAACACTGTGGGAAGCACCTCCCTTATCTGGCTCTAGCCCCATTCAAAATGCGATTCAGCTCTGAAGAGGCCACAGTGGCCTGAAAAAAGCTCATCAAAACTAAGGGAAGGAGAACGATTTGCCATTTGTATTGCAAAACCAAAATAACCTGAAATTCATTATAACTGCAGGGCAGTGCCAACTCACAGGACTTTAAAGGTGTGTATCTTCTAGCCCCAGCTTCAGGATGCACATGGTTATGATTGAATCTCAACTTTCTTTATTTTATTTTTCTCTTTCAAAATTTTAGAGAACTGCATTTCCACACATCAGGGTTGTAGGAAAAAATGTCTGATGAGGAATATTCCAAAGCTAGTGAACAGTAAGAATTCAGTTTAGAAACAAGAAAAAGCTGAAAAGAGGCACATCTTCAATAACATAGTGCACAAGTCCTCTGGAGTGTTAGGTAATAGAAGCTTTAAATTAAGTTGGTTTCTAGTTGAACTAATGATGACTTCTGATGCTTAATTGGAATGCAAAAAGATTAAATAATAATAAATAACAAACCTCATCAGAAGTAGTGTCATGCACTATTGGTCAAACATGTTCATTAATTCTCATACCCCAGGGTTTATGCTGAAGAGGAAAAGCTATGGACTGAAATTTTAGGGTTTTTATTTAGTGGTCACATCGCCTCTGAAGTGTTTCTGAAACAGAGTAACCTATCTACAAATTTATAACTTTATCTAGAAATACTATTGCTACATTCAGCCAAAATAGTCATTGCCCTTTGAGTCATCCAAAGCTCTGGAAGGCCTTTGACACTGGTTCTCTAGCAGGCAGTGAGTTAACAGAAAGACCCCGACAGGAAGAAGTCACAGTGATCCAAAAACTGACTGCACTTAGAGGGAGGTGTAAGACACAACTTTGTGACAGAGCCAGGAACAGCACCTGTAAATAATTTTCTGTTAAAAGAAACTTTTGACCACATGAATTTCCTGAAAAAGAGGAAACTGGTACAGAAAAAAAAAAATCCTCCCTTTGAATTCTTATTTCTTGATTTTGCCTGGGACCTGAGTCCTCAAACTTATCATTGTGGTAATTACTGGCTACTTCTGGCAAGTGTGAGCCTTTCTTTAGACTTTATAACCCAGCTTTCAACTTTTTCCTTTAGTCTCACAACAAAGGTAATGTTCCATTACTACATAATAAATAGTAAAGCCTGTCTTAGGCCCTAAAAATCTATTCCCAGTAGAAATAACTGACTGGAGGGCCCCATGTTCCTTTGAAATGTCTTTACATAATAGTTACACGGGAAAATCTTATGAAGATCTTTCATTCTTGCCTATATAATGCTGACTTTATCCCTGCACCTTGGATCTGAACTAGCATTACACGATCACTAAAAAGATGAAAGCAAATAGCCCTTCAGGCTTTGAGAAGTGGGAACTGATCACAGTTCCAGTTGACTTCAATGGTTCTTTGTATGCCTCACAGCCCTGTGAACCACATCCTGAAATACTGAGCAGGTATGTCTTACCGAGGATTAATAATCTTAGCAACACATTTTTTATTTCTGAAATCAACTCTCAGAAGATAAAATGCACAAAGTTGTTCTTATATGGGAAAAGTTATGTACATATCTGAGGAATGTATGGCTTACAGCCATTATATCTAAGAACTGACTGGCTTTTTTCCAAAATATGTGATGGACTGATTGATTGATTTGAAAGTAAATCTGAAAAATCTTTTTACAAAGTATTTAATAATCTGTAAGTATTTTATACCCATGCCAATTATTATTGGCATGAGTACAAAATTATTATATTGTTATACACATTAAAAAATCTTTACAGTTTCAGCTTCACAAACTTTTGAGAATTTAGTGATTGGAAATTGTGACCAAATTCATAAGCACTGTTTAAGCATTTAAATAAATAGCATTTGTAAGTCATTTTAGCCAGACCTTATTTTGCTGCTGAGTGATAAAACAATCAGACTTGACAACTGTAATAATCACATAGTAAGGAAACAGTTTAGAATCTGAATATTGCAGGGAATAATATTTTATCTGGGGGTAGAAATTATTATGCAAATGATAGGACCATAGAGCAAAGGTCCCCATGACTTTAAAGTCCTTTAGATCCTAACATTATTTCAGTTTTGAAGGGGTGAATCCACTCTCTGCTTGTTGTTTGATGGTTGTGATTTATAAGCAACTGAAACTTTTTGCATCCTTTAGGCTGGTTCAAGCTTTTTATGACTTGCTGTGTCATAGAGTTGGGACAAGATTTTATTTGAGTTCATTCGCCCATGGACCACTGATGACAGAGGATTTGGGTCTGCTTCCTGACATAAGGAGACACCTTTCCCTTGACATAGAGAGTAAGTATTTGGCATTTCTGTTTCTTCTGACATATATACAATAAATTTATGTTGAAAGTATGCATTACAGGTGTCAATGAAGAAAAAAAAAGAGAAGTATTTAGATGAGTTTTTGCTCAGGAATTCAAGTAGTTTATTTACAAATACTTTCTTCAAAATTATATTGCTTCCACTTCATCTTGAAAAGATGGTGGGCAGTCACTGAAATCTGGGATGGTCTGAATGACTGCACTATTGAAGTATGATTATACACCAGGTGCATGGGTAGCAGTGGAGAGGCACTTATCCCTCTGCAACTAAAATCACACGGTGACACTCTCTGCTGAAGACAATATTCGCTTTAGAGCTCAAAGGCAAAGGATCTTGAATGGAAGCAGACTAATGTGTTATGTGACAAAGCCCACAGCAAGGATTTGATTTAAAAAAACCAAACATACACCCCCAAAATATAAAACAATAAACTAAACCAAAACCAGGATAAAGCACTCCTTAGCTTTCAAAAGTGTGGAGGAGAAATATATCATGGGGTACTTCCATTTGGAAGGCAGATGTGGAAACTCTCACCTCACAAATAACAAACTTCTTTCTTGCAGTTCAGCCAATAGTAGCAGTAAAATAACTTAAAAGAAGTTGAACTCAATATGAAATATCTATTTTAGATTGTTCTTAATATTATCTAAGGTCAAAATATAAACTGTAGATAGGATGTATAAGCATGATCTGTTGATTTCATATAGACAAAATTTGAAACTACTAAGAACAGATGCATTTAAGATTTTCCCAAAGATGCAGAAAGCTCTAAGCAAGACTGAGCAGGAAAGTTAAAGACAGCAAATAAATAGAAATAAGAGCTTTTTTAAAGCTTACTGTCTAGAAAAAAAAAAAAAAAAAAAAAAAAAAAAAGCACAATTCCTCAATCAAAATCCAAGGAAGGAACTGAGAAGAAAGTTAGAGACATTGGGGAATATCCAGGGCTGACAGGGCTCCTGGGGTTTGGTTTGGTTTGGTTTTTTTTTGGGGGGCGGGGGGTGTTTGGTTTTTTTAATCTTTATTTTGTTTAGGTCTTGGGGGGTTTTTTGCTAAGCATATTATTGTAGCAAAAGGGATTTTTAGCGATGCCTTGACTGTTTCAAGAGGACAAATTGCTAAGAAACACCTGACACGTTCTTTAGATATGACAAAAGGTTACATACACTGGGATGATATTTTTTTAATGTGTTAGTGACAGAGTTGGGCATTTTAAAAAAGTGACTTGGTATAAATATTCAGAAGTCAGTGGATCTCAGTAATCTTCACCCAGGTATATTAAAGGAATGGCCAAGAAAATGTTTGTCATACTCATGTTAATCCATAATAAATCTTGTTGCATTAAGGAAATTCAAGATGATGTGCAGAGTGCCACTGTGCAAATACTCAAAAAGTACCAAGTGATAAAATCAGATAACTATTGCCCTAGGTTTAATCCAGTGATTAAACCAATGGATATCACATACAGTACTAACCTGAATAAAAATTAACATTAAGAAATCTCAATAATGCCAGTTAATCAGTTTTACTGATAATAAATTTAATCAAATCTGACCTATTTTTAATAGATTACAAGTCTGTAAAAAGTTGAAAAAATTGATAAATATAGTTTAATTGAATGCAATTTACTTAATCTTTTTATAAGGCAGTATTTTGTAATGTTTAACCGTTCAGTTGAAACACGAGCTCTCTATAATATCAAAAAAGCTCATATTACTAGGAATTAGTACTATCAGGAATGGAGTCCTGAACAACTGACCAGTTGCTAGCACAAGGAGTTTGAAAGGAATCCCTAAAGGGGGATATTGACATATCCCACACTAGTCTGTTTGGCTGTGAGCTACTCAACTTTTTTTTTTTTTTTCATTAATGATAATTTAGAAATAGCAATAAGATCACTACTTGTCATATTTCAATTTAAAACTAAAACTGAAGGTGTACGAAAGATCTAGAATAAAGCAGAATGATGACCATTCTGAGTGCCAATGCTAATATCTTTTGGAGAGCAGATATCTCACATTTAATTATCTGTGACTAGTTAGTGTCTGCACTCCAGTATCCATGTATTCCAGTGTTCAATCCCTTTTTTTGCATTCTTTTTCAGAAGAGAGCTGAAGAGGTCTGTGTGCCATGTCCACTCAGGGCAGGGAAGATCAGAGGTGAATGAACATGCTGGGATGAAAACAGCCGATGTTACTTGTGACCCATAAGCAAGGCAGGACTAACACATGAGTGCAAAGGCTGGAATGCACAATGCTCTACCACATGGCACTGGGATTTAACTGATCATCCAACTCATTTAGGGAATTCCCTGCAGTGCTCCCCTGGGCATAAGAGGCACACCTCATAGAATCTCAGAGCTTAGGCCACAAGCCTCTCGTAGTGATTTAACCCAAGCATATGCTGAAAAACATGGAATGTCATCGTTTTTCTGCTACAGAATGCAAACAACAATCCTTATTAATACAGAGACAGAAAATGAGACAAAGGATTTGCAGAACTGCAATGAAAGTCATAAAAATCGTCTTGTAGTAACCATTACTTTTGCCCAAAATAAGCTACTTTGTGCACTGAACTATGTAACTTAAAAGCAGCTCACCTTCTTTTGTTCCATAATTCACCACTCTTTCCAATATATGAACGTCTTTTCTCAATTCTTCTTTTCTCACATGTCTCCCCCACCTTTTTTCAAATGAAGGACTTGATATCAGTAATTCTAATATTTTAGGGTTTATTTTTGCAAGAAATTTTAAAATGGAAAAATAGTGAACAGAAGATAATTCAACCTGTAAAATGATGGTAAATTGAAAGAGACAATAGTTTACCAATGAATACGTAAGAATCATTCAGCAATGTCTGTAGTTGTGACACTGATTGGTTAGTGGATTTGGATACTGGTAATTTCTCCAGGAAGGAAAAGTGAGTGACAGCAGAGACCAAATTACTAAATTATTCTATTACACTTTTATTTAGAAATGTAAAATTCATGCAGACAGACTTTGAATAGACTGGATTTTAACAGCAAAGTAGTGCAATTCAAGCTCAGGCACCAGCTAGCAGCAAAGATATTTTTCACCATCTGCTTTTGGAAAATTCAGATTCTCGTTCCCAGTACAGCTCCCACACATTTTCTCTGAGTGTTCATCTTCCATCCTAAAAGATTTTTAACCTGGTAATACTTCTGAATTCAAAACCCTATGTAAATTCATGTCCCTTCCTGAAATCAATGGCAAAGCTCACTTAGACTTCAATAAGCCAAATAAATTGCCCTTTAAATTTTAGAAGTCTGAAGTTGGCCATCTGGCTCCAGATGGTCTGAAACTACTCTTTTAGGACTGATTCTCCAGAGCTATCTCAGAGAGCAGATTCCATTCCTGCTGGGATTGGAGCCATCAAGTCTAGGGTCACTTCGCCAGCACAAATGGAAAGCCACTTCTACCAGTGAACAGCCCACCTGCTTTTCAGTCAGTACTAAGGAGTACCCTGCCTTTCACCAAACTGCTGACATTTCTTTTGCCAACAATTACACATACCCTCTCCCATCAAAACAGAAGTGCCCTAAGTTAGATGCAAATAGCATTACTGGTCATTCTAGTTTTGTGTATCTCTGTATTATTATCAGTGTATGTTCTGAATTATATTGGTATATATTCTGTATATTTTATATACATATCTATGTATCAGGCAAGGAAGACAGGAGACTGGAGTGGCTGAGTAGGAACCTGCTCAAAGCCAAAGAGAAAGACAGCTGAAGCAAGGACAAGGAAGTCACCCAGGAAGAGTATGGAAACAAAGGTCAGTTGTGTAGGGAGACCAAGATGAGGCTGGAACTTAACCTGACAAAGGAAGCAAAGAATAACAGGAAGAGCTTCTAAAAGTACAATAACCAGAAAAGGAAGGTCAGAGGAGGTGTACCCCCCTAATAAACAGTACTGGAAAACCAGTAGCAATGATGAGGACAAGGCTGAGGTACTCAACAACTTCAGCTCAGGCTACAATGGCAACCTCTCCTTCCACAATACTTGAATGGCTGTACAGCAGGATGGGGACTGGGGGAGCAAAGTCTTTCCCACTGTAAGAGAAGATCAGTTTTGTGACCACCTGAGGAAACTGAATGTACATCAGTCTATGGGACCCAATAAAATTCATCCCAGAGTCCTGAGGGAATTGGTTGATGTAGTTGCTACTTTCCATGATATTTGAAAAGTCATGGTAAACAGGTGAAGTCCCAGGTGACTGCAAAAAGGGAAATATTGCACCTGTCTTTAAAAGGAGAGTAGAAAGGAGGATCCTGGGAACTACCAGCCTCTATCTATCAGCCTCACCTCTGTGACTGGGAAGATCATGGAACAAATCCTCCTAAACGCTGTTCTGCATGGAGGAACTGTCCATGGAGGACAGGGAGGTGATCCAAGATGGCTAGCAGAGCTCCACCAAGGGCAAGTCCACCTGACCAAGCCAGTGGCTTTCTGTGATGGAGTGACTGCATCAGTGGACAAGGGAAGAACTACAGATGTCTTTTATCTGGACTTCTATCCTGACTTTTAAAAAGTTCCCCACAACATGCTTCTCTCTACATGGGAGAGTAGTGGATTTGATGAGCAGATTGCTAGATGGATAACAAAGTGGTTGGACACATCCAGAGAGTAGTGGTCAATAGGCCAGAGTCCTGATGGTCATCAGTGATAAATGGTGCCCCTCCCAGATCTGTAGTGGGATCAATGTTACTTCATTAATGACATAGATGAAGGAATTGAGTGCATCATCAGGAAAAGGAAAAGAAAAGGAAACTCCTTCTTACAAGACTCCTATGGGAAACTGGATGTCTGGTCATACCTGTAGCTCCTTTTTATCTAGGTGGAAATGGTTTGGCTCCTCCTTTCTGGGCGGTAATGGGAGGGTCAGCAGAGATAATAAACCATGCCCCACCTGGTTTTTACAGCTGGCTTGTTATCTGAAAGGCAGCCACCCCTCCCTCTTGGAGTTACAACAGGTAAGGAAAAAACACGTCCCCAACTGGGTTTCAACAGATGGAATAGAATAAACTTCTTTTTTGGTAACATAACCCAAGACAAGGATAAAGTCCATACAGATTATGAATGTCCCTATTCTGAAACTATTGTTTCCTGCCATTAGGAAGAAAAATCTTTCTATAGAAAATATTATATAGTACATTTCACTGTATAAAAAGAGTTTCATGCCTCTGCCTGAAACATTGAGGTAGATATTTATTCATTTATTCATTAATTCATAATACTTCAAGAGCACAATCAGGGGAACTATTGTACTAGACACTCAGCTCTGGTCAACCAGTTTTCATTGATTTTTTATGGGGTTAAGAGAAGTAAAATAGCCATTTGTTGCTTTTAAAGAACTAACATTTCTGTATGGAGTGACCAGTCACAATTCTATTCATGTAGAATACCAAACAAAGCTATTTGGTTCATTGTCAGCTTCGATGAACTAAAGTGAGTCCACAGGAGGCCACCAAGATGATGAGAAGGATGGAACACCTCTCCTGTGAGGAAAGGCTGAGAGAATTGTGATTGTTCAGAAAAGAGAAAGCTTCAGGGTGACCTAATTGTGGACTTCAAATACCTGAAGGGAGCCGACAGAAAAGATGGAGAAGGGCTTTTTACAAGGGCACATAGTGACAGGACAAGGGGGAGTGACTTCAGACTGAAAGAAAACAGGTTTATATTAGACATTAGGAAACAATTCTTTACTATGAGAGTGGTGACACCCTGGCAGAGGTTACCCAGAGAGCCTGTGGGTGCTCCATCCCTGGAAGTGTTCAAGGCTGGATGGAGTTCTGAACAACCTGGTCTGGTGAAAGCTGTTCCTGCCCATGGCAGAGGAGTTGGAACTGGATGATCTTTAGGGTCTCTTCCAACCTAGGCCATTCTGTGGTTCTATGGAATATTCATAAATACATATTTATATTCAGTATATATTTATCAGCATATATTCCAAATTATTTCCTGTTAATACACTGGCTACCATAATAGCAAATATTAACATATTGTATGTTTTTCAAAACAGTTTACAATCCAGAGGGCCTGCTGTACTTCTACAGAGGGGCTGTTGTACTCCAGTTCAGTCTCAGTTTGGATAAAGGGGGTTTTTATGTGAGCATGAGTAAATACAAACTAACCAAGCTTTCATTCTTGTATAATGTATCAGTCCTTTTTGTTCCCTATAATTCTTTTCACTAGGAAATTATTTTTGCAAGCGTTTTCTTTACTATTTTTAAGAGATTTCATTCTTCTATGTAACATGATTCAGTGGTCATTTTTTGACAAAATTTCTTTTAAAAATTCATGTGTACTTACAGCAATGTATTTTTAATGCAAAACTGAACAAAGGCAGAAGTCTGCTTTTCTCCAGAAAAAAATGCTATTACTCAGCCTCTAATTTTCACCACATAACCTCATCAATCCTGCCAAGACCTCTCGAAATGCATTCTATGGAATTAAAAAGAAATTACCACCATGTATAGCAATGATGGTGTCTTAATGGAAATAATAGAATTGTAGAGCTACTGGACTGAAGAAAAGCAAATGAAGGAACAAAATATTCATGAAAAATAAAGAAGAGTCATAAAATTTACTCTTGCATAAGTTTGACTTCTATTCCCAAGAAATGAATCAGAGTTAAAAAATTGCAACACTATTTAAGGATAATAGTAGAGCTGACTGAATAACAAGAAAATTATTTCATAGAAAAATAATTTCAACATTGTTTCTATTCCATGGTGTACTAGAAGTCAGACCCATTTTCTGTTAAAAATAAGAATGAATTTTCACGTCTTAAAATCAATATGAGAATTAACACTGAAACCTCAGCTGTAGCTAAGCAAATTCAAGCTAAGGAAAAGATTTCTGCAGTGAAAACAATTAACCCCAGAGCAATTTACCAAGGTTTTTAGTGGATTTTCTATTATTAGAAATGCTTAAACCAAGACTGGAATGACGTTTTGGTTTTTTCTGTCCTTTTTTTTTTTTTTTTTCATTCTGAAAAGATAATCTAACATTCAAGCAGAACCACTGGACTCAATGTGAGTTCTAGCAGGTTCAGATTGTACAATGACCACATCAAGGCACATCAGCCTTTAAAATTCATTAGCTAAACTCTACAGAGGAATAGTTAATGGCATTAGGAAGAAATAGCTTAGGATTTCATTGTTGTCAAGAGTTGCACAAATGTGATCATGAGGTACAGCTTTGAAAACTTCTCTGAAACTGATTTACAAATACCAACATTTGGAGATGTGCCAAAAATCTAGTTAAAACAACTGATTCACAGTGATCAATAAGATGAGTTTCTCTTTAATCAGTTTGAATATCACTAATATTTTGTATATTCTGTTATCTATAATACTTTCAAGTTATTTAGAAAGGTGCAAAAACTTTTTTTTCCACTTTTTATAGTTGGATGAATTGAAGCCCTGATAAATAAGATAACTTCCCTTAGCTCATACAGCTTGTCAGAAATAAAATTATAGTCTTCATACCAAATTTGCTTCTGCAGCCATATAACAATGTGAGCACTGCAGTCCTCTTGCTGTATAGGTAGCACAGTAATGAAGGAAAACTGGGTTTGGAATTATGTGCCTAGGCCTCACTTGTACTCTCATACGTAGACATTGTGTGTTTCCCAAGCCAGATGTTTCTTTTACAGCATTCACCAGCCTAGATAAAAGTGGTCATTCATCATCTTTCATGTGAATTATGAGGGAGGACAAATGAAGAAAAAATAATGGCATTACTGCCAGTCAGAACATCTGAATCACCCAGTACATTTACTCCTTTAAATATCTGCTGTCTTGTAATTTCCTTGGAGCCACACTGAGTTTTATTCTGTTCTTTGTATTGCAGTAATGCACTTTTGGTACTTAATAAATGAATAACGTTTTTCAACAGTATTCAGGGAAAAAAAATGACATTTCAAGGCACTATTTGACAAGTGTGACATTGGCTGTGACACTTATCAGATGGTATTTGGAGTCACCATCACAAGAGATTAGAAAAGTTTCCTAAATGCAAAGGTTTAGTGAGCATTTACTCTCAGAACCATTATAACTCAGTATGTAAACAACAACACTCTTTCCCCTGAAAAGTCTCATTGTGAAAGATGTTTTATAGACTTAAATACATTAATTCGGTGGAGTAATGCTCAGGTTTATACACAGCCATCTCCCCTCCTGCACACATGAACCTCTTCTTGTAAATGTGAAGGTCAGGCTACAGTCAGAGAAACCATTCTCTTTGAGAGGCTAAACATCCATTTGGCAGCCCTCTCAAAACCTTTTCAAAATCCCTCATTTTTACTCCAAAAAATCCAGATTGTACCTCCTGCATGTCTGCAGGAAAGCATCAAGTTCACCACAGCCCTGGTAACCAGGCAGATCACACATCCCAGTGCCTTTATTAAGGACAGCTCTTGCCACAGGAGCAGCAATTGGACACACTAGAGTCCTGTCTTGCAAAGTAGCCACTCACACCAAGTCCATGTCTACATCCCAAGACAATTCCACAGAAAAGGAAGAGCCCAACCGAAAAAATCAAGAAAGTAGCATTAGTATTAACAGTGGTGAAGGCTAGATTAGGTATCATGTATAATAATTTACATAGTACAAGTGGGTTAAAAAATTATTTCAGTGCAAGACAGAGATCTACTAGTAAAATCTATTTTCATGGACTTTCAAAAGTATTCTGAACAGATACATAGGAAGTAAATATCTGTACCTGTTCATAAATACTTTGGATTGTCAAGAAACTGCAATACTTTGCACTCAACACTAAGTAATTTATGCATTCAGGGAAGACAATCCTATATTACACGGATTTATGAAGAAAGAGGGAACATACCAAGTGCACATTTCCAGATCAGATTGTTTTCCTAGACATGTGCCCTGAGAGCATTTGGGAAAATTATAGAATAATGCAGAGGTTTGGGTTGGAAGGAAACTTAAAGATCATCGCTTCCCAGCCCCTCTGCCACAAGCAAGGAACACCTTCCACTAAAAGGTGAAGTGAAAACAGAGATTTACCAGTTCACTTACCACAAATATTCAGTGTCAAGGGGAAACAGCACAGCAACCTTGAGTTCTAATCCTGCCTTCATAAAAAGTCAATGTTGCTGTCACATACAAGAATGTTGACCTAAAGAAATTCTCTCTTTTATACTAGCAAGTCACTGGAGAGCTACACTTGTATAATGATTATTTATATTATATTTGTAATATATTTTAAAAACTGGTTCCTATTTTATAGTAAATCCTTGCCACAACCTCTACTAGTCACCTCCAAAGTAAAAAAAAAAAAAAAATACTTTTAAATAATTTAGATATCCATCCAACAGAAAAAGATTCAAGGTCTGTGCAGGGAAGTTATTCTGTCATTTCCACAAGTGGCTTAAAGGCTTATCTGAAATAGAGCTGAAAAACTATTATTTTTTTTCTGCTGCCTAATAAATCTAGATTAGGATGAAAAAGAAATAAATTGCACTTAAAAAAAGGTAAAGCTCCATCACAGTGCAAAAAAGATTTCAGAATTGAAAACATACCTCTTGGCAGCTCCTGAGACTTCAATTCCATCTTCATTCTCTTTGACTTTTAAGTATTCACTACTCCAGCACGCTCCTTTATTACTTAGCTTTAAAACTTTTTTTTCATGTTCTTGCTTTTGTCCCTTGTTTCTTGAGTGTGTCAGTGGAAATGTGGTATGATCTACCCTTGAATTAAATATAATAAACAGCTCATTGGAAATTAGTTTCTGGTCATCTGACTGAGTCTAGCCTCTAGATTAGCTGCTACTGTAGAGTTTGCCACTCTGAACCATGGCAAACAGCAGTCCCGGTTATGTGTTTTTGTAAGTAACTTCTGCTTCAGAGCTGAGAAAAACCACCATAGTTTGGTCTAATAAAAAGCTGAGAAGCAAGCAAAACTATCAGGGTCTGTATCACCTGCAAAATACATTGAAGGGGTGGTCTGGGGCATATGAAATCCAACAGCAGTGAATTGCTCAATTGCTTTTTTCTTCCAACACCCTGAAATACTGTATTGCCTTCAATAATATCTCCATTCTCCTTAGGTAGATTGATATTTCCACAATTATGTAAGGAAAAAATATTTCTGCTGACTTCTCTGTCTTCATTCATTTACAATTATACAAGCTGTTAAGACTCACACACAAACAGGAAAATTTACCTAACTTTTGGTAGGTTGAATATCTCACCTAATACATGCCTGCGTTTTGATAAATATATCAACTACAATAAACATAATTTGCAGTTGTATCTGTTGTCCCTTAGATGATCACAAGTTACAAGACTAAGCCAATTACTGGTACATTGCTATGGCTTATGATTTTATTGAAAAATTCTAAGGTCTTACAGTTTGCTGTATATTGTGCCAAACTTCACAGGCCCTATGGCTGACTGGCTGATGACTTCCACTTCAGTAAACAAAACACCTTGTAGAACTTCACAACAAACTACTGCCTAAATCTCTTACCTTATTGAGTCCCCATCCCCCTTTTCATTCAGATAACAATATGAATATCAAATTCCTGCTGCTGCCCTGCAAGCACTGATGATTTCCCTCAGACTGCTTTGGCATGCAAAGAGAACACCTCCACCAAAATTTAAAATGCCATTACTTTATCATCTAAACCTGTTCTTAGACTTTACTCCTGCAATGGTATTTACAAATCTCTTCCATCTGGTATTGATTAGGAATGACAAGCTCTCCTTTAAAATTCCACTGTGTTCATTTTGCTCTTTCCCCACTATAACCTCATTTCCCTATTTACATCCTGGCTCACACACTGCAGGCATCATGGGACCCAGAGATGTGGGTTGTGCCTATACTTGTAATTTAAATGAGCCTGAGACTACACTATGGCATTGAGGTAAGCAAGAAGATAATGGTGTGCAACCATATTATAAACCATCTTGAGCATCCAAAACAGGTAGGACATCTGCCTACAGCCTGTAGGGAGTAGTCCCTCACCTGCACTGAGTCCTGGCCTATGTGTGGGAATCAGCTGAGGAAGTGCTACTGGGCACAGAAAAAAGCCCTGTCAGGAGCAGTTCTCCGAAAGTATCATCAGAATGGTAGTGCTTGGGAACATCCTGGATGCTGTTTGATTTACAAATACAGCTTCAGAAAACTATCTTGCTTCCTAGTTTTCCATATGGGGCTTAAGAGAAACCAGTACAGGTGTTTAATTAGGTCCCAGGCACTTCTGTAATATGTAACAAATATAACGGTGTAGAACCTACTTTCCTATAGGAAACAGTTGTTTTATATAACTTCCCAAACTGAAAACAATACACCTACAGAGTGAAAGGTCTTGTTCTTGTGGCTATATGAAAAGATCTGTTTCATCAGGAGCCGATAAGAGAGCAGACACTGATCTCTTCAAGTACACAGAAACTGAAGGCATATGAAGGCTAGATGGGCTGTGCCTCAGCTGGGACAATGAAGTACAAATCATGAGAGGTATTGTTTGATTCAATTTGAGTGAGTGTTGCCAACGCAGGTCAAGGGAGGTGAACCTTCTCCTCTGTTCTGCACTAGTGAGGCCACACCTGGAATACTGTGCCCAGTTCTGGGCTCTCCAGTAGAAGAGAGGCACGGATATACCAGAGAAAGTCCAAAAAAGGGCCATGAATGATGAAGGGATGGGAGAGCCTCACCTGTGAGAGACCTGTGATGGTTCAGCCTGGAGAGGACAAGGCTCAGGGGATCTCTTCTGTTTCTATCAATCAATGCCTGCAGGAAGGGTTCATAGAGGACAAAGTCAGGCTCTTTTCAGTGATGCCCAGTGGCAGACAGGAGTCAACGGGCACAATCTGAAACATAGGAGGTTCCTTCTGGACACTAGAAAATGTTTTTTTATTCTGGAGGTGACTGACATAGGTTATTCAAAAAGGTTTTGAAATCTCCAGTTCTTTCAGATATCTGTCTCATGGAGAAGGTTCTAAACAACCTGCTTTAGGCAGCTTCACTTCAGCAGTTTTGGACAAAGTGACCTTCAGAGGTCCCTTCCAACTTCAGCCATTTTGTGCTTCTGTGACTGTCAAATTTCCCACCCAAACAAATTTGAAACTTCAGGTGAAGTTCAGCAGAATGCCATTTCTCTCATATTAATTTAGATGCAAACAGAAATCTGGGTGCTGAGGAGCTCCACAGGCAAAATTATTCACCAAGAACTGCTGACACAAGTGATCAATTTCTTGTCTCTATATTGTACAGAGTTACAGGCTTGCTTTTTGCCTTTTTTTTTTTTTTAGGGGGGGAGGGGGAGAAATGGGGGATAAATACCATTGCAATGGTAATAAAAGCAGTTTCCAGATCTTTGTTCTGAGATGCCAGTTACACATACAAAATTTCTTCAGACATTTACAAAGGGAATGCATAACATAGCATACTATTAAACATAGCAAAATGCTTTAAGTTCTAAGGTTCAAAATCTTGGTCACAATTTAAATAACCTGGATAATAGAGAACATAAAAAAAAATCAGTGGCAAGGTATGAATACATATTCTAGCTTTTGACATGTCACAATTACAAACAGAAATAAATAGAAAGAAAAGAAGAAAAAGTCATGGAATGGAGACTGGGGTGCACTTGAACTTTTTCTATCTGTACTTTGGTCAAGTAGTCCATTTTTTATCCGCTAAATTCATCATATTTTTATCTTACATGCTTTATTGACGGCATCAATACAGACAATATTGTTCTTTAAATATTTTCACTTCACCTTAATGACACTGACCACTACAATTCCTAATGGATTCTTTTGTTCTTTATCTGTTCATATATATTCAGGTATACATCTTAGCACTCTCAAGAAACCTATTACATAAAAACTGCTGTGGGTTGTTTTTCTTAGTAAGATTAGTATTCACAAAAAGTCTATGACAGCAGATATTTAACTGTATCTCTCATTGAAAACAAAAGAATGCAGTTCTCAAAGATTCTTCACAAGTATGTCTCAACCCTACATGCTAGAGCTGCATAGAAATCTCTGGGAATTTTCACTGGGAAGGATGTAAAAGAACATCATCAGAGATTATATAAAATGGGTGCACCTTTCATGAACCTGGATAAGACTGATGGACTGTTTCAAACTGGACAAGACCATCCTGCATCAGACTTCACCCAGTACTCTGCATCTCATTACATAGCCCTGAATGCTTGTTTCAGGGGTTTTCAAGAGTTGAAGTCAGTAGCTCTCATGCTGGCAAATATAAATACATTGTATCTGGAAGATAGTGTTATGTATTTGTCAACATTTTCCTTCCAGTTTGGCAGTGTAAATTCTGAGGATGAATGAGTGAGCGGATGGGAAAAGAGCCCAAGTCACACAAGGGAATTGACATGTCAGTGCCCATTGTTGACTAGAAGCTCCTTAGCATGCTGCTATGAATCAACAGACATTTCTACTTTCACACTTACAGAGATCTGTTATAAAAGACATCCCAGAGCTCCGTTTCATCTTGCTTGCCTTACAATGTTTATATGCTGCCACTGGGACAGAGAACAGATGTGATGGATTAACTAGCAATAAATCATACGGCAGTGAACACACAGCATTATCATTCTGAAGAGGTAGCATTAAGTATTGCTCTAGAAAAAATGATAACATTTCCCTGCAAATAAATGTTTCTTTGTCTCACACATGACCATCTCAGCCTGTGTCCCACTCTCCAAACAATAGTGCTTTACTTCACTTTTTAAAACTGTATTAAGTACTCAGGTTCAATGAAAATGAAGATTAATAACCATCTTCAAAGCTGTGATACTGAGCATCATGTCCCACCATTTTCTCTATCACTAAAGCTAATGAAGAAAAAGTTTCTTACAACTGGTAGAACTCCCACCAACAAAGCAGCAACAAAAATGAAGCCCTGCAAGTCCAGTCACATCCTCCCCAGGGAGCACTCCTACTCCCCCAGCATCTATTTTCTGATGGCAAGATGCCGACTCCTACAACCTCCACAAGGAACCCAAGAGTCATAACATCCCTCATTAGTATTTGCACACCATCTGGTGACTATTACTGAATTAACTTCTCACAGAAAATAAGTTTTTAGAATATAAGCATAAAATTAAGACTTTGATATGAAATATTACTCTTCTCCTCCCTCTCCCCACCCCCCAAAAAAATTGCAGAATTTTTAAAAGAGAAGAAAGACGAGTGTAAAAAAATACAGTTCAAAAAGCAAAGAGTCTTTCAAGTGCCCCCATTGTCCTTCTTCCCAATTTATGATGGCATAATTTAGTGCACACATGGGCTGTTTGGGTACAGCTCTTATTCTATTTGCTTTAGTTAAAAAGCATGCACACTTGTTGGGTGTTGGAAAAAATGAGTGATAATTTTATAGTTATTTTACACCGATATACCATTTTTTTCTTTGAAGATACTCGTAAGACCCTTATGTGTTTCATTTGTCTCAGCAAGTCCCCAGGTGCTGCAAGGACCTTTGGATTTTGAAGTTCATTTCCCCTGTAGTACTGCCCTGGGAGAAGAGAATAAGGTAAATCTTCAGGTTTGAAGTACCAGTTAAGGGAATTTTTTCCTATGGGAAGGGAAGGGGAAAAACAAGAATGTTTTTGTAGTTTGATTTCATTGCATTTCTTTTAGTGTTATTTTTTTTAAAGGGAAGAATATCCTGGCAACACATATTAACCAACCATTTGATTTCACTGATTGCAATTAAAAATTAATCACCAACTACAATTTAGAATGAAGCTTCAACAACGTACTATAACTGACATGGTATTTATTAGTTAAAATAGAAACAAGTTCTCCCCAAACAAACCAGTGATACAACTGTCTATTCAGATAAACCAATAGGTTTCAAAGAGGCAAAAGTTTTGATGCTATGGCAATTTTAGGAAAAGCAGCTGTTCAGGTTACATGCAGCAGTTATCTTTTAAATTAAATACATTGGTAATATTAAAGGAATTTTAATGCAACTGCAAAAAATTAAAAATAAAATACCAAGGACCATATGGTACTGCCATAAAACATTTATGTCCAAATATTTGCTCTCATTCTCATCCAATGAAAACAAAGTCCCAGCTAGGAAGCAGAACTCATTTCTCTCTAACAACCAGTAAAATATCCCCCTGCAAAATTACAAACTGCAGCAAGCAAATTCCTCCTTGCCAATCACAGCTGAATTCAAACTTTGTCAGAGAAGGCAGGATGTGTCTCAAAAGTTGGATGAAAACATTTTACGATTCACCAAAATACCCCACTATCTCCCACTACTTTTAAAAATCTGCAGTGAGGATGATTTTTCTCTCCAAAACACTTAAAGTCTTTCCATGTTAACACTGAAATATATGGGTTAGTGATGTCCAGAACGTGCACAGCTGTTTGCAAGATCAGAATCTAAGCACAACTGATGATTTGTTTCTTAATCAATACTTCAGCCAGGAGAGATTGAAAGTTATTTGAATTGCTGGTCCTGGAAATGTTAGATGTCTGATTTGAAGTTTAAGGGACCCAGACTCCACAGGTTAAACCTTTTTAGTTATAATGCTAAACATTCTGGCCCAAATCCAATAAAACACTTAAACACATGCTCGACCTAAAACACAGAGACAGCTGCAGAGAACTTAAAAGTTAAGAATTTACAGGACCAGGGAAAGAATGCTTAATACCATTCAGGATCAAGCCTAAATACCATCAATCTCTTTAAAAGACTTTGATTTCTGAAAGTCCTTCCTTCTATAATTTAACATAGAGCTATATGACAATCTGACTGGTCTGTTCAAACCTAAACTAGCATCAGGTTCATCTATATTAATCTTTTGTAAAGAAAAGAAATCAAACCCTGATGAGTTTTCTGCAATTTTAAAAGGGGGGAAATGTAAGCACTATCTTAGTCTAAATTAGGAGCATTGAATACAAAACATGACAACAAACCATGCTGATCTTTGACCTCAGTGCAACCTAATCCTTCATTTAAGCTATGCCATAACAGACCAAGATGGCAAAGTAATTAAAAGAAATCCATCCAAAACCTTCATCAGTTACAATCATACTCATGTGCTACAGTATTTTCAGCTAGTTCAGCCTTCTGGTTAATACAACGTGGCTTTTGACCTGCATTTTTTTGTGTTGTTTTGGCTTCTAAAAACAAAGTTTTTAAATCATAGAATAGCTTGGTTGAAAACTCATCTAGTTCCAACCCCTCTGCTGTGGGCAAGAGCACCTTTCACTAGACCAGGTTGCTCAAAGTTCCATCCAGCCTGGCCTTGAACACTTCCAGGGATGAGGAAGCCACAATTTCTCTGGGCAACACGTGCTAGGGCCTCACCACCCTCACAGTAAAGACTTTCTAATATCCAATCCAAACCTACTCAGTTTCAAGCCAATATGTCCATTCTCCCATAATTCTCAGTATTTTTCCCCATGCATATAAAGGGAATTATAATTTTCAGAGCCACTTTAGCGAAAAGGTAGCACAGACTTTAAAAGAGGAGGGTATCTCTTGCTTTTATGAAGGCATTATTCATTTCTGCAAATAGAAAACTAGTTTGATTTTTTTTTTTCTCTTGAAAGAGGGAACTAAGCTGCTTCCTACAGATTCTTATCAGAAAATATAAGGCTAGAGAGACATTGCTGTCATGAAAACTGACCCTTATGTGTAACTCAGAGATTTTTTTTTTCTTTAATTTCTTTTGAACAGGAGCATAGACTTTTAACAGAAAAACCTATTCATATGTTTTCTGCAGTAAGAAATCATAGGGTTAAAAATCCTACGTAAATTGTTCTATTGATTTTGAAACACGTATTACAATGATTCATTTAAGAAAGTGCCCTCAATTTCCAGCTTCACAGTGTTGCCTTGCTTTTGTCTGTAACCTTCTAGAATCTTCTTCACTATTTTAGTTCTTGTATACCAGGACTAAGTAACCTCCACTGATAAGAAAACAGATGGAAATCTCAGAATCTTTCATTGCAAAGCATTTTTTTTTAAATTGTAACCATTCTTTTTTTTTCCTTCCAACAATTTCTAAAGCATTATCTTTCTTTAAAAGTGTGTGCCAAAACTGAACTCACAAAAATGAACCCCATTAGATTTTCATCAAACCCCTAAAACAATATCATTTTCCTATCTTTTACCGGAGATTTCTCCATCTGATATATTGAAACATCACATTAGCTTCCCTACTGTGTTAGCTGGCAGCTCACCTTTAGCTGATTATTTGCCAGAGCTCAAAAGCCTTTTAAAGCCACACCATCCCAGAACAAGGATCTCCATTTTCCAAGTACTGGCTTTGTCCCAAATTTGTCCCCATTTGGCCATACTACAGCACACATTGCACACCTCCACTTATCTAAACAATCTTAGATCACTGTTTATCAATGATCTGCCATGTTCATCTTCAGCCACTTTCCCATATCTGTAATACTTATGAGTAATATAAATTTTCTATTTTCCAAAACAGAGCCATTGAAAAAAAGTTAATTTTATATAAAAGTCTGTCCTTTAACTATGAAAGAGATCCAGTAAAGCTCTTGGCACATGCTTAAACCTTAAGCACTTTACTCACACTGATGTTAAGTACCTCGTTGTCTGCACACCCAAGACTCAGCTACAGAAGAGAAATAAAATACACTACCACAATCGATCTGTACAGCCAGGATTCCAGGTTTGGCATGTCATTCCGAGATTTCAGGGTAGCTAGCAATAATGTTTAATACAAAGAGAAAAAGCTGAGCTCAGACTGAGAAACTATTCACTAAAACAGTGAATCCTTCGTATAGAAAGTGTTAAGATTATTTATCTCATTCTTGTACTTTGTATAACTCCTGTACATGAAAAGCTGGGGTTTAGACAATAAAATACCTCTTGCTTTGGACTTTTTTTTTTTTAATTCATTCTACTTACACAGGAAAGGTCACAGCCACTCCATTTCCACTGTGCTTGGGAGGATTAATCCCCCCTACTTGGGTTTGTATTTGATTATACAGTTTTGGCTTAGAAGAGATCATTGTTTGGAAATTTTGTATTTCTATGCACCCACATCTCCCCCACCCCTTGCCCAATTTTTATTATTATTGTTGATTGGGTTTTAAAAGAATAATAATTGTTATGAGTTCATAATACTCCCTCTGAAAGAAAATGGGAAAAAAATGGAAAATCTGTCCAAATTTAGCATACTTATCCTGTTTCAACACTTAACATGCTGTATGCTACCTTAAAGGATACTGCTTAGTTTTGCCTTCAAACTTGTCTTTTTATAAACAGATGGACAAATTTATTTAAAACCTGCCATAATTAAACCATCAAATACCTTGTATAGATAAAATAGAATTTTCTCTCGTCTTTATCAGAGGCTATAACATTGGCCAAGCTATGTATGGCTGGAATGCTGTAGAGATACCAGTTAGCTCTCACTTGTTCTCTGAATTAAAAACTGCAGATCACAGATAGAGATTCAACAGTTCATCCAGACTAAATCCAAGATTTTTTTATATTTGTCATCACATCCTCTAGATATTTTTAGTCTTATTCAAGTTCCTCTGAAAGGAGGTACAATGTAAGTGCTGCTTTCTATGGGCCACCTTTAAAGCAAGGGCATACAGCATTACTTCATCTTTCCTTATGTATATCACACATTTCTAAATGTGATATCAATGTAGTGTAAGCTGCTAAATACATCCTCATTTGCATATATGTAGAGTGAAATTTGCTGCTACTTCCACAGCTAGCTAATGCTGCATCTTAGTGGTATTACACAGAAAATGTAAATTGGGGAATCCCTGATTTATCTTTTACAGCAGAAGAAAACCCTGATTTCCAGTTATTGAGGTTTTGAAATCTGTAATACGGGAATAATGGCAGGCAAAAAATGGGCTGGATGCATTTTTTCAAATTACTCATGCGAGATAAAATAAATTCCCGTGTTATTTTATGTTTTTGGAGTACTAATTTTACTTGGGCCACAGGAAAACAGCTACACTTTCGTTAATGAAATGCTCTTAGGCTAATTTCCATTTGTATGCAGGCAACATCATCAGGTTTGGTACATACACACAGTCATACATACTTATTCTGATATCTGCATGAGAAGAAAGCGAACAAGCTGTTGATTTATTACACACAAATTGAATGAATAAGATAACGTTTTATTAGCAAGATACCATTATAAAAATGACTATAAATGGATACAATACAATACAAGTAGTATATTGCCTTATCATTAAATCTACTGTATGTTAGGACCTGGTACATGTTGTAATAAAAAGATAATTAAAAGTATTGAATCACAGAACCATACCAAGAAATAGCCCAGTAACAAGATCCATTAGTGAAACAGTATGTACTGCCAACCAGGTTCAAAAAACATTAAAAAGTGGAGTCAATTTTTAAGGAAGCAGAAAATAAATCTGAAGTCCAGGCAGTAAAAGAATAAAGAAGGGGAGTATTTTTCCAGCTTTATCTAAAACAGACAAGAAAATGACTTGGCACAAGGATTTCTTATTTGAGGACTTTATCTCATACCTTTAGTGAGTGTATTTTGGGGAAGGTGGTATTCAAACGCTTAAACTGTAACAATATACTTGTAGAAATATTTCAGAAGGCTTTTTTTTTTTTTTTTTTTTTTTTTTTTTGTAGTTTGGGGGTATTTTTTTGTTAAGTTTGGGGTTGGTTTGGGGGATTTTGGGGCTTGATTTTTTTTGTTGTTGTTGTTGTTGTTTATTTGGTTTTGCGAACAGCGCTGTGTATCTTTGGAAATAAACACCATCTTCGGGTTCTCAGCCCTCCTCCTTTCCCCTTAGGTCAACTGCTTCCCCTCCCTCCTTCTGGTCAGTTTAATATGGAGATGCTGCCTGAGCCTTGTTGTACAGAATAAGCACACAACATTCTCTCCTGGGAGTTGGTTCATGCAAAACACTGCCCTGCTGAGAGAGTGGAAATTTACCCATAAGACATTCTTCCAGCAGCAAGACTCCAGAGGAAACCTGATCAGAATTTTTAAAGACATGCAGTGATTTTCTGTATAATTCATACAAAGTTTAGGGGAGAAAAAATATAAACCAAATGTTTTAGGTTTGTTATGCTTGCTCTTGACCAGAAACAGATTGAGATATAGTCTCATTTGGGGATAGAAACTGAGAAGAAGACAGCAGTGGATAATTTTCCACAGATTTTCTGCTGCTATGTGTTCTCCCGTGATTTCTTTTGGGGTTTTTTTCCTCCTTCTGACTATCAGTTTATAGTCTGTGCAGCACTTCAGCTGATCAATACACCAGCTCTCCCCCTTCCACACACAGGCAGAATCTTACTTGTTTTAAGACTTGCTGATGGTATTTGCAAAGTAAAAACATTTCTTTTTACTACTTAACTTTGTATCACTGATTCAGTAGAAATTATACCTTCAAGTAACATAACACATAAGAAAGGTGATAATTTTAAGTTGTTATTTCTTAAATACCTCTGAAAAATTGTGTAGGAGAATAGTGAATATAAAATCTCTTTTAAGACAGAAACCTTTAATTTTGGGCCTGATCCAAAGTCCAATGAATGCTCCTCCTTACTTGTGAGTTCAACTCGAACAGCTTTTTATTGTTTAATCTTACTCTGATCGATTTCAGCAACACAGCTCCCACAACCTTTTATTATCACAATAAATTTAACTTTTATATTTTCATAGTATCTAAAAGTTGCAACTGGGGTAGGATCCAATATGCCAAGTACTATTTAGAAACTCATTTTTAAATGACAGCCCTTTCCTTCCTTCAGAGGTTTCAGTTGTTCTGTCAGTTTGCAGACACAGCCCACAGCCACGCATCAGGCAATGGTGGCAAAACCAGACCTGACGAATCAGTGAAGTTGGCCACGTGAGTAAGGACTTTGCAGAACTTAACTTTTATATGCCAACATCTTTAGGAGAGGAAACACTTCTCACTTTTAAGCACTAAGCAAACTAGCAACCCTTAATAAGATATAATACCAGAAACTTTTTTTCCTCCCCTCACTTCCTGCAGTGGTAGGGAGATCGTTTTACCTTTCTCTGCACCAGTAATTGAGACAGTACATACATTCTGGTGAATAGGTTTGGAAAAGTATATTAAAAGTGGATCTAGGAGTTACAAAAATTTTGTGAGAGAACGAGAACTTAACGAGAGCTCAAATTAGGTGTGTGTGGATTAGCAAAAGACTGGGATGTGATTGCAACAGTTAAGATCCTTAAGAGAAGAAATCACCAAGCTGTAAATGGCTTCTAAACTCTGCAGAAACAGATGGAACAGGGAAGCATGACTGGAATTTATATACAGATAAAATAAATATGAAAAGGAAAGTACAATTGTATCAATGGCAGCAAAAGATTCTTGGAAGTACTGAGAGAAGTGGTGAATTCCCTATGTCCAGATAAACTTGAATCAAAATCAGCACTAGCCAAACAAAAATAAATAGTATAATTGAGGAGATAATCAGTGTAATTCTGTGACGTAGACAAAAGACATCTAACTACAGCACTGATGCATGTAAACATCAGAAAAACTACTTGTTCAGATGAAAATAAGGATTTTTATTTCACTTTGGTACTAAGAAACTTAACATTTCTGCTAAAAAGTTTCTTCTTGGGAGAAACATGCTCCTGGGGCACATGTATGTCTTAGCTCCTGTAGAGTACTTGGTAGTTCACTCCAAACTCCATTCTTTGAACTCATCATTATTAGTCATCTTCTAAAAATTCAGGTAGCATGGACGTTTCACATAGAAAATAGACCATGTCACACAGAAACCAAGAACCTACAACAATTCATGCCACCAGTGGAAGTTCCCCTTTTGCTGTAAAGTGTCTGATGCTAGGCACAAAAGCCACACATGCGATGCAAGTTTTAGATCAATAACATAAAGTAAACAAGTCACTCCTCAAACAAATGTCAATATTGAATGGTATGACTCTTCTGCAGCATTCACTTGGAGGAGAAATAGGTGTCTCTCAGTGAGCCAGAAAGTTTGCATGCCAAATGAGCAGCTAACACAGCTTAAACAGCAAGGAATGCTTGGCAAAGGCATGTGTTGCAATTCATGCACTTCTTGGGAGTTGAGGCACTGTGTTCAACCAAACATTTTCCATGCCTCTACTTTTTCCCTAGACCTCAAAATTTCCTCTTGTGCATTGAAGAGTCTGCCTCTTCTTCCTTTTTTTTTTTTTTTTGAAGAGTGATTTTGAAGTTATGTCTGTAAGTGGGAACCAGGACAGGGATTTGGAAGGGGAATACACAGCATCTCGCTGGAAACTAGTGTACAGCATTTTATTCTACTGTGCATATCCGTGGATCTTCTTTTCCACAACACCACAGTGGGTAAGAATATGTAACCTCGTGAAGACCAAATGACCACAGGCTTTTTTCTAGGGCTAAAATAGCTTGCACATGGACAAGAAATATTACTTTGCCTAAAGCCAGATGTCATATCTGTTATAGCTTCAGGAAAAGGTCCCAAAATAAGGAATGCAGTAGCCTCAAATTCATTAAACATTTCTATGTTTGAAGATACATAGAAATCTTGGACCAGAAGATGCTGATTTCCAAACACTGTCCTAGTGAGCAAGGAAATTTCCTCTTCATTAATTATAATGCACACATATTATGGATCACAAAGGTGTAGTGATTTGAAAGTGTAAACCTGAGTATAGAGCCTAAACTCCTCTTGTGATTGTATACATTGGACAGCAGCCATGCCTTGGCAGTGAGCAGTGTGTATTGCATGTAAGAGAGAAAAGCACAGGGATCAAGTAACCATAATCATATGGAAAACATTTGTTTTATTTGCATTACAAAAGCAAGATTTGCCATGAATCTACTGGCTTAGAGCTCTTTAGAAGATAGTGGAAGGCAAAGGAAATAAGAAGATTGGTTAGCAATTCCTTCAAGATACCTCTATTTCCATATACGTTAATTTTAATAGGGAAAAATATGTATCAATCATGTATATCTATGCCTCTCTATAATGTAAGATATAAAAAATTATTTGATTATTACTATCAGATCATTTCCTTTGAAAATTTCCTTACAAATTCCTGCTTACATTAAAACTTTACACCAAGCCATACAGCCCAGTATAAAATGCACCAATTAGCTATGGCGTTGGTACACCACACTAATAGTCAGAATATGAAAATACCTGTAAAGCATGAATTAGACAGATAACAGAGATATAAATTTAGACAGAAACTTGCCAGACTTTGCAAGTTAAAAGAAACATAATTTCTATTAATGAGAATGAGAAAATATGCTATTGGAAAAAGACCTTTCTAAGAGCAAAGAGCAATTATGCTTCATGCTCAAAAGACCACAGATTCCACATAAAACTCACAATGCGCTGCCAATTATTTGGAGTTCAAATTCTCTTATTGTAGCAATTGAAACAATCTCAAAGAGTGCAAAAATTACCGAGTTGAAAAATCTATTCTTTAAAGTTTATGTGCATTCATTTTGCACATAAACGATCTTAAAATATTTCAGAAGGTGCTGTACTTTTTAGTTTTAAAAGTAAAAATAACATCTATCACTTTAGTAACACTGTTAGACATCTTTTAAATAGATATTTAACAGAATTACAGACATGTTGGAGAAGATAGCTTACATTCACTGAAAAGGCTACTGTAGTGCATTAGTCTTTAGATAAAGTAATAGGATCTTTTCCATGTATTAACGATCCTCCATACAAAAGATTTCTTAAAACTTTTTAAACAGCTTTATCAAGTCAAGGTTACAAAGCACAAGTGGGTAGCTAAATGATACATGGTTAGTAAGAAAGGTATTGCCTGAATCCATTTTGATTGCCTTAGGAAAAAAGAGGAATTTGCAAGGTTTGCTTCTTTAAAACTAAAGTATATTTTAAAATTTACAATAGCATAACAAAGTGATAGTCCTGTAGTGCAGATTTTTTTACTATCTCACTTGCTTCTAAAGAATCTTTAGCAGAAGGATACAATTTAAGCTGCAATGCATTGATTTGTCCCTTCTGACATGATCACAGAGACCAGCACCACACTAAAACCTCCAAAATTTGTTGCTGACTTTCCATTTGCAGCTCTGGTAATTGCAAAGTCTAGCAAAGGCAATGCTAATTTTATGCTATAAATAACTGTTTTAAAAGCAGTTTTTACTTAAAATGTAGAGATATGTTCTATTCCAGTCAAATTCCTGTTGATACAAATAACAGCTCTCTATTTAAGAAAGTGGCTAAATATATATATATTCTAGCATTTGCACATCCATGTGCACATTTATCTACCCATCATCCATCATCCCACCAATGATTCAAGTACTAATAAATGTGTATTTGCTTCTGGTTCCCACTTCTTTGTCTTAATCAAGAGTGTCCAAAAAGGCTTGTGCACCTACACCTACAATTTGTCCATTTTACTGGTTCAAATTTCAAATCGCTCAGGATGAGGAAATATAAACCCAGGCATTTGGCAAAGCACCTAAAAGTAATAGGAAAAAATACGTTGTGTGGAACAAACGATGAATCAGTCTTTTATTCATTTTTCTGCAAGGTTTGTAGCAAATAAATGAGCCTTTCTTTTTGGTGCTACCACAGCATAAAAAGAGAATCACTGGAACATGCTGGAATAGCCATAAAAAGTGAATAAAAAATAGCAAGAATGACTCTCAAATGCCTACATAAAGCTAAGTCAGGGCTATAAAAACTGCTGCATCTAATTCCATAATTTCTTTCTGCATTTTCATGCAGTCAGCCATTCTGAATTGTCCTGGAGTTTGCTGTCCAAGGATATTGAAAAAAACCTTACCTAATCCATAATAAAAATTATTTCTTTATTATCATTATTTCCTATTGATGTCATCACTGCTAAAACAGGATGTTAACTTCAAACCTAATAATTACCAGAAGAGAGTGTTCACCCTTTTACTTCCCCTCCCCCAAGATTTTTTATAGACATATATTTAAGTTGATTTTCTGTATCCCCCTTAACAGTTTGTGAATTTTCATTTCTCTCTAAGATATGAATATATTATACTAAGGGATATTATATAAATGAGACCATTATTCAAAATGAGAATCTTCTCTACTAACAGCATCACTATTTGCAGAGTATGGGACCAAATAAATGTCTCCCATGAGTGTCTAAATGCAAAATAAAAAGTAACCACTCAACTTTAATAGTTTAAAAATGCTATTAAACATAATGGCTCTTCAACATTCAAGCAGCACTATGTTTTAAGTGATCTTCATTTTTAAAGAACTATTTTATTTACATTTGAAATATTGATGGTGCATAAAGTTCTGTTCATGTAGGAATGATAGTCAAATGTATTTAAAATAATGGACACAAGACCAAAGCCGTAAGTTTGTTCTGTCCCTAGGATGAGACTCCAGTGTTAAAAATGTAAATATCTGAAAAAAATAATAAGAAACACCTACTCCACTCTGCACAATTCTTAAGAAAGCATCTGTGACTTTCTTAGTAACTAAAGGGAGAAATATCAAAGCAAAACCCACCAGGTTATTAAGCAATAACGTAGTAACTCAGTCTGTTTTTTTGCTAGTCAAGGAGGATTCTGGCTCTGGATATATGTCCCCAGAAATTAACTCTTTAGGTAGCAATCTTATCATTGAAACTGATGGATGTAAAGGACTTGTTTAAAAATACCACAAGGATCATGCTTATATTTAAATGGGTAAAAAAGATAAAAATATTATCTTTAATTTGCAATGCCATCTTTTAAACTAAATTCACGTTACTATTTCTTATGCTGCTCAGGACTAAAAGGCAAAATCTTCAGGAGCCAGTACAAGTGATTTCCTGTATAAATTTGCTGGATATCAAGCCTGGTGGCCATGCCAGCACAGTGTCCATATATTATACGTGCCCTGAGCAACAGCAAAATTTGTGGGAAACCAAACAAATACACTTGCCCCTTTACAGGAAAACAAAAAAGACTACAGGCCAGATTTATGATTCCACAGCTGCTGGTGTGCCAGCAGCATACAGAGCTGTATGGGCCTTGAGTAGCCTAGCAAATGACATGAGGTGGCCAGATCCACAGGATCTGTCTCTCCACTGAAATGTGGAACTGGAAAGAAAGCAGGACACACTCAGAGGCCACAGCTGTGTGCTTTGCAAGGATAAACTGTAAATTACTTAGCCTTAATCTCTCTTTTACTCAGTTGAATTCATTTAAAATTTCTGTAGAGTTCCATGTCTTCCTGAAGAGCACTCCAGGTTGTTGCTTTTCATGTAGACAATTTAAAAAAGAGAATGGCTACATCTGCCTACCAGAAATGTAACCAGCTATAAGCACTGCAGGCTTTGTAACATGCCAAGAGAATATATAACCTCAGAAAAATTCTCAAAGTTATACTAGCCTGGGTTGGAAGGAAGGAGACCAAATTAACAGCCTCTCGAAAATTAGCCAAGAATCAGATCAAGAAGAAGAGAAATGTCATTCATTGGCTTTCATTAATTAAGTAGCTTCACTTTGCATTTTGTGATCAGGAAAATCAAATTCTTAGATCATCCAGAATAAATGTATATTTATATACATGTGTATATATATAACTGAATCTTTATTATAAAACAAACAGAAAATTTTTCTTTTTCAAACAATAATGTTTTACTGTTAACTACAACAACTCTAGAATGGTTTTGCATTCATGAATCAAACAAAGACTTGGAGTCAATTATTTTAGAAGCAGGCAACCACAACACCATTAGCACTCACTGGAATGCTCTATAGAGTACCAAAAGTATTTTGGGGAACTGGTAATCCAGACATTCAGGTTGAAGGAAAAGTTCCCTATGTAATGAGTTCAAGCAGTAAAGAGGCAGTAACTCATTGTGACTTTGGGATATTCTGCACTGCTCCTCAGACTTTTTACATCTACTTGTTTTTCATTTGTAATTTTTTTAAGGTAGCATTTAAAAGACCAGACTGAAAGTGAGACCAGTTGTGGTAAACTCTCCACATACAGACGGTTAAAAAAGACCCAAGAATACTTTTCATGGACTTTTTGTGAATTATATAAAGTCACAGAATAGGATAAGGAACAGATTTAAATTACTTGCCCAATATCACACAGCAAGTCAGGGACATACCTTAGAGATAATCCAGACATATATCCGTGTAGAAAACTATTTACTGCTTTGCTTCCTATTCCTTACACCCCTTCCTGGGTAGGTACAGCCATTTACATGCTTCAGCTGACAACATTTTGCTGAGAGCTCATGTGTGTATCTACACACTTGCACCTGATTTCTGTCCAACCAAAAACCACATCTGGTATTTCCAGCTGGAATAACTCAAAATTAAAACATGGACACCCCTAATTTCCATTCCTAACTGTCTTTTTCTTCCTACACTGTCTGTCACAGTCAATATCACAGTATTCTTTTCAGACACGATAGATACTTCTCCCTGCACTGAAACCCTGTCACCTGGCATTCTTCTTCCTCCAAATCATTTCTACAGCTGTATTTTTCTTTCTTTTAGAGGCAACACCCTCCTCTCATTTCATAAAAGTCTCCATAAACCATTCACAGGCACAGCATGTTGGAAAATGCAACTGTGCTTTTTCTGATCAAACTCCTATACACCAGCAACCAGCTCCACATTTTTTTCCCAGAATCTGGCCTTTTCTTCAAGGCCCTGCACTGCTCTGACTGCCTGCCTCATTCACATCTCCTCTATTTTGGTTGTCATGGCTACAACACCAGCTTCACATCCAGGCTTCTTTTTCCCCACTGGAAATTTAGCATCACAGACACATAGAATTGTTAAGGTTGGAAAAGACCTCCAAAATCATCAAGTCTCACCTTTGACTGAGCACCACCTTGTCACCTAGACCAATGCACAAAGTGCCATATCCAGTCATTTCTCAAAAACATTTGGGAATGAGGACTCCACCACCTCCTGGTGCAACCCATTCCAATGTCTGACCACTCTTTCGGTGAAGAAATTCTTCCTGAGGTCAAACCTAAACCTCCCCTGATGCAGCTTGTGGCTATGTTCTCTTGTCCTGTCACAGTTGCCTGGGAGAAGAGACCCCACACACAGCTGCAACCTCCTTTCAGGCAGTTGTAGAGAGCAATAAAGACCCCTGCTGAGCTCCCTCTTCTCCAGGCTAAGCAAAGGCAGCTCCCTCAGTGGTTCCTCATAGGACTTGGGCTCCAGACCCTTCCCCAGCTCTGTTGCCCTTCTCTGGACTTGTTTCAGCTTCTCAATGCCATTTCTGAAGTAAAGGGCAGAACTGGGCACAGTTCTCGAGGTAGCCTTCCTATTCTCCAGCAGATCAAAACTCCTTCCCAGCTTAGTGCTGTTGGTGAATTTACTGACGATGCACATGATCCCCTTGCCCAGGCTCTCATGGACTGCCAGCATATTTCTTACAGTAGCCTTGGAATGATATTTGGAAAATGGATGGAGGGCGTGTGTATCTTACTTTCACAGGAATATTTTCAGATCAGTGTGACACAACAGGCAGGCTTCAGGCTACATTCAAACCACAAAACACATCCATTCAGGGTATAGCATAGTATCTAGTGCAGAACAACTACTTGGACAGAAACTACCTGCTTCAGGGCTTCAGGGCTCCTGAAAATATCTATGAAATTCTCTGGGAAAATAGAAGCAGCACCCCTTTCCTTTGTACAGCCTGCAGACTCTTACAGCTGCTGCCATTTTTGAAGCAGGAAGGAAGGCAGGCACACTCCAATATGAGATCTACTGCCTTTTGTTGGAGAAAAATGAATGGAAGAAGTATCTCCAGAAAGCCACAGTTGGTCTTGAATTGTGCATACTGGAAGAGATGGCATGGCCAAGATGTCCAGGAACATGTGGGAAGGTGAGGAAGGGATGACACTCCATTAGCAAGTGTGAGACATAGCCTGTTTCTGCTACAGCAGCACAATTCCACAGAAGCATCACAGAGCGGAGGCTGCAGAATTTGGTTCAGCTGTAGTCACAAAGTGACTTAAGATTAAGTATCTTCCATGCCTACTTTTTACCTCCAGCTCTCTCATGTAATGTCACTGGAGCAGATACCACATTTCTCTTTGTGTCTGCAGAAAAAGTAAACTATATATGTACAAAACAGCTGCTAAGCTGCAGTCAGTACCTCTAGGCATCAGGCTATTTTATGGCATGAAAGTTTTAGATTACTGAGAAAGTTATGAATCTATACTGGTGACTGGAAGTTTCATCACAGGTGTGATGTTCTTTATGTTGCTTCTGCAAGATTTTTAGCAATGTCTCTAATTCGACTTAAATCCCCAATATCACAAAATATTAATTATTTCAAAAGAGATATGATGAAGGCAAACAAGTTTAGGGGTGGTACATTTTATGTATAGATATATGCTCAATTTGCTTTATTCATTGATTTGTTAGAGAAAACATGAAACAATAATTCATGCTGAATGTACTTGTTAAAGTATACTTGTCAATCCATTGTTTCTGTTAATGTGACATCAGCTCTTGCCCTTCACCTTTTAATTGTGTTCACTGGAGGGAGCAAGAAGTAAGGGGCACACAACCATTGGCATCACTGGCATTTTTCAGCATCATGACAGGTTCTCACTCACATGGTGGCAGCTGCACTGAAAATAGGTTGGTTTACACCTGGGTTTTTTCTTGAGGGAGAATAACCCAGTGACACTGGACAGAGTACAAGTCACTGCAGGAGTAGCAGCCTGTCCCTCACATAGGCGTGGCTGATGAACCAGAAGAACTGCCTAAGGCAGTGACCCTTAAAAGATGCAGTAGCCAATTAAGTCTAAGGCTTTTTATAGATTTTATTTTCTTCAACATTTTTTCAAGGCAAGGCTTTGATGCTTAGGGGAATGGCAAACCAAGTCTTTCCTTATCTATCATATAAAGACATGGAACAATGGCTTTCTAGCCACTAACTGGTTCAGCACATGGGCATGTAGGCACAGAACTAAAATACCTCCCAGTCTTTGGGGAGGTTCAGATCTGGGGCTCTCTTGCTGGGGGTCATATCTACCTTATTGTGAAAGTAATGTGAAATGACAACACTTTCCAAAGAAATAGAGACCCCTTTTCTTTTTTAACCTCAGTGTAGCAGACTAAAGGATGAACAAGAATCCTTATACATCATGGTTACCTTTCTCTCTGTTTTAGTGAAAACCAAGGAACCCTCCATGTTCTGTCAACACAGGCAGTGAAATACATATGCCACAGGTCCACTGTTGTTTGCAGAGTCAGATGCATGTGCTGTGTGAGTCCCACCATATTGCACTCATGGAATTTGGTTTTCTCTACAGGGTTCATCAGTGTCTTTCTTTGTCTCTCCAAGGAATTTTTCCTATACATTTTGTAGTTTAAACAAAACACTATTCCTTTGGTTTATGTTTTTCGTGTCAGGGATATCAAAAATATAAATGTTTAATTCATATCTCTTCTAAATTGTGTAAACCTGCTTTGGTTCTGATATGTCCATTCAAGCTTATCTCTGCCCATCTCACCCTCCAATACTTGAGAATCTACTTTCCATTTCCTTTGACCATGCTTGATCAGGAATAGCTGGCATATCCCATCAGATAACTCATTTTTTAAAGTAACAGCCCCATCAGTTATTTTCTGTTTACATTTACAGGGTTGTCGTTATGTCACTGTTAGTCTTTGAAATCTGGCCCACTGTAAAGATGACTAAATGAAAGTAAATAAACATGTAATCAAAAAGAAACTGCTTGTTTCTGGACAGCTCCTGTTCTGGAAACAGTAGCATCAAGGAAAGTCCAAAAGCTGTTGGCAAATGTCACTGCATGCCATGTAGCTTGCTATCCTAGGCACCTAGGGATGGTAATTAGATTTTAGATAATGCATTCCTATCTCATATAATGTAATTTTTTGTGTGAGAATGAGACACTGATGTCTCATTCCTGGCTTCTTCCCTGGTGGCTCTGCTCTCAGGGATCAGATGCTGTTCTGTTCTCTCTCATGGAACTGAAGACATTTATAAGTACTGCTAAGTTCATTCCTACTTTTACAGACCTTGGTGGTCTTTAAAAAGAGGTGTCATGGTTTTAAGGACATTTATGGACACATTTGGAAACAAACAACAAAAAGAGAAAATGCTACCCAGATAAGCAGCCAGGATTCCATAGGCATCAGGGCTCTCTTATGTGCTCTGAACTTCAAAATTCCACAGCTCCTGTTGCTTCTCTTGTTCCCACCAAATTGATCCTCTGAGTGAGCAGTTGAAGTTTGATCAACATAAATTCTGTTATTTTTCTAATTGTGATTCATTACATCTACTCTAAATTGATAACTCTAAGAATAAAGACTAACCTTTTGAAACCTCTCATCTGAAAATATTACAAAAATGAGCAACGCCTAAGCTTCACAGAGAATGCCTGCAGTATTAACTATACTATTGAACAGACAGATCATTTATAAATCAAAAAGGTTGCTTCCAGATAAGACATCTTTAAGGAAATGCTTAGCCCTCTTTAAATTAACAATTCAGACCTATTTCTTATTTCAAGGTATTACCAGAAGACCAGAAATGTTGTAGATGACACCATTTGCTTTAGAAATTATACACTGCGATTTACCATGGCAAATAGATGCCTATTTTTAATCCAATTCACATAATATTTTTGCAGGAATATTAAAAATTAAGTTTCCTAAAATGAAAGATACTTCATTGTTATGTGAAGAGTGAATGAAAAATAGATACAATTCAGTCCTATGTGAGGAGTGTTTGTGAAAAAGCTCACACCAAAGCCTATTTAATATGGTGCAATTTACGTGAATGATCTCATAGCCACAAAATGAGTTCATGTTCAAGTATTTCTGTGTTAGATATCCAACAAATATGCAAAATGGCATTTGCGCAATGCACATGGATGTTGATGTTACAGAACAGCAGACACTCTGCTTTGAGGTATTTTGGAAAAGAGAATTCAAAAACATTTATTTAAGGAGGTCAATAGTGCATTCTCTCTGTAGCCCAAGCTATTTTTGGTGCTATTAGGCAGGCTTATTTGTCTACATCTATGCTTATTAAAGATTTTTTAAAAGCAAACTTTTGAATTTTACCTCACCATGGAGCTTTTTTTTTTTTTAACTTTTAGAATGAAGCCTTCTAGTCAGCTATCCCATAATGTCTGTACACTGTCATCTTACAGCACTCATGTTCCGGCACTCTAAAGCACTTAGTACTGTTAACTCCAGTGCAACAATTTGCAAACTTAAAGTACATCTTTTTTGGGACCTGGGCCTAATACTTCCTTTCATTGTTTGTATGTACTGCAAATGCTTTCTGCTTCCTTCTGGATACAGGATAGCTAATTATGTTTCAGTCCCTGGGCATCCAGCAAGCATAAAGCAAAACCACAAGCTTATGTGTGTTTCATACTGCAGTTTTGTCCCAGTGCAGGCTGGCTCAAAGTGCAGCTACAGCCTCCCACTGCAGAGCAGCTTTTCCCCAATATCCAGGGAAAGTAATCTCCTGGCTATGCTAACAGCCATCCAAAAACCTACCATATAATCTAATTGAACTATTGATTCTCAAGCTAGGGCTCCTATTTAGCATTCCAGAGAGAAAGAAATGAGAGAGAAAAAGGTTTTACAGACACAGTAACACAGCACTGCACAAGCCTTCCTTAGCTTTGTTTGCTTTATGTTTCTTTTTCATAAAGATTATGTAAATAATGTAGTTACAATGCTAATGACAGAATCCTACTCCTTCTCTGAAATGTGTTCTCCTTTTTATTTCAAGCCACAAATTCTTAAGCAGGGAAGAGACGTTTTTTCTTAATAAGAAAGAGTCTAACAGCAAGGAGGAATAGGAGAATGGAAAGTGCACCATCACAGCATCACCTCACGTTACTTATGTGCCTAGACAGCTGGTACTACTGTCAGTATGACAGAATCTTTCTCAGATGGGAGCTTTTTTTTTTTTTTTTTTCTTTTGCGTGTTTAGTTTGTGAGCATTTTGTTCTGTTTTAATTTAAGATGAGAAAAAAAGGAAAATTCCAACAGAAATATACTTTGACTTTCATTCAGATTGAAAGATCAGCAAACTCCCTTGACAATTATTTCCTATGAATATGAATTAAGTTACTACTGCAGTGTGGTTACTGATCTTTTAGAAGTAACACAAGCATTATTGGGATGAGATATTAGTGTCATGAAAGTACAAAAATATTTTTAACATTTGACCAACAATAGAAATGCTATTCTAATAATTCTGCACAGGAACTTTACAGAAAGCTGTGCATGCTGATAGCAATGTGTGATATTCTTCCATCTTTTTGATAAAGCAGGTCAGGATTATTTATACCAATATCAAAGTTACGTACTTACAAAAGTATTCTGTACTGGTAGCTGATACCAGAATATTTAATCAAAATAACTGAAATATATAAGAAATTGTCTTCATTTATCTAAATGGCATTACAGGATTTGTTCTTCCTAGTCAAAACATTTCCTTCTATCATAACTTTTTTTAATGAGGGGTTAAAAACACTTCTCAATTGTTTCTTGGGTAGATTTATATGTTTGAAGATATTTTAAGACATTAATTTAGCAACTTTAGGAAGGTGACTTTTTCAAATAATTATTTCTAGAACAGCGAGTTCTTCAAAGATAATAACAAAAAAAAAAAAAAAAAAAAAAAAAAAAAAAAAAAAAAAAAAAAAGCAGGTCCAAAAGAGTAATCCAATTTTTAAAATCTAACTTAGATGTAAGATCTTGCTTTTGTCAGAAAATAAGCCTGGGGATTCTTCATACCTATTCATAGAACGTATTTCTATTTTGCTGGTTGTAACAAGCAACTTCCTAACTGCCAGCTCCTGAAACTTCCCTAAATAGTTCTACATGTTGGTAGTCAAGGATAGGTAAGAGCTACAGTTTACTCTAGTCTTGTGCTTTCAGTTTCAGGCAATGAAGACAAAAAATACAACAACGGGCAACAGCCTAAACTAGTATTGTCTCTGCTGGTTTTCCATTGGTATTACAAGAGTGGAAATTTTAATCTTATCTAGGATAGAAAATCTTCAAGGGAAAATTTTCTTTCTACTGGTGATGTCCATATACACGTAAGGAGAGTGGGGTGACACAAAAGCCCTGGCAGAAATTTCCCCAGAGAAGGAATTACTTCCTTGGGGTCCCTTTGCAAGTCGTGATGAAAGAGCAGTTGTGTGAAGACAGCCAAAGGGATATGTCAGGACAAGTTTTGCAGTAATTGCAGACAACACTGCCCTTCCAAGGCAGTGCAGGAAAGTTACTGTAAATCCTAACTTTTGCAGGAATCACTTCCAGAGCAGTCAAGAAAAGGAACTCAAATACCATAATTCCATTTCTTCCTAAGAGCCTTAAAAAATCTTAGCTGCATTTTCAGTGAGGACTGTGTGACAAAGACTTTGCACAGCTCAGAAGCACTGCTCGCTTCAGCAGAAGGACCCTTGGGGCAGGAGGAGCCTGAGGGAGAGAACAGCCCCAACACAGTTGCCCCAACACCAGCCTACATCATGCAGAGGTCTGTGATCCATCCAGGGAGAGGACAGCTGAAGAAGCAGTGTGGGAGCACAGACATATGGCATCAAGGAATCAGTCAAAAGACAGGAGTATACATATTGCTGGCAACTTCACTAACTCTGCTGCTCTTTGAATATTTACCTCAAACCAAGATTAAACAGGTACTCACATCTCTTCAGAAAGGAGGGTAGAAACATTATTAGTATTGTTAATGCAAAAAGGGTCTTTTGCTGATGAATTTTCTTCAATGTTTTCTCATGAATAATAATCAGCCCTTGACATTTTGTTTAAGTTCCAAAACTGGTGTAGTAATATGTAGATAACTGTTGAGGTATGTCTCTTGTTCAGAAATCACATTTTGTAGTTATTTACTCTAAATAAAACTCCATTCAAATCACTCCTATTCTGTTGGCAAGAGTTTTGTCAAATGTGATGAATACCTCTTCTCTGTGAGAATTGTCCGTAATGTACACAATGAAGAGGACCACGTGCGCTCTCTTTAGTATTTGTTCACTGTTAGAAATGGTCACCCTGTGCTGATGTCCAGGAATAATTTCCTAATTTCTCCTGATTTACCCTTGACAAAAGCCTATGGATATTAGAGGAGAATTCAGATGTAAATCCCAAGACACCTCAGCAGAAGGGTACTTTATCTTTCATTCTCTGCAATAGCTAACAAAAATCACAAGGTAATCATCTAACTGCTCTTCCATTAATTGTGCATTTTCATTCTTCTTTATTATAATTATTTTCACCTTCTCATATAGAATCATTGAGAGAAACTCCTTATCACTTCTGTCATAACCCTTCTAAAATACATTAACCCTACATCATCCCCTCTATACCTCAAGTTTTGAGGACTTCACCATAACTGCTAGCACTATTCCTATCGATATTTAAATCATAGAAACATTGAATGTTTTCAGTTGGAAGGGACCTTAAAAATTATCCAGTCTCAACTCCCCCACCAAGGGCAGACATACCATCAATGAAACCAGGTTGCTCAAAAAATTAATAAAATATGTAAATCCTGAACAGCTCAATAGAGCTGTATTGTCCTATTCAACAGAAAGACCTGGAACTTTCACCCAGGAATTCTGCTGAAGTGAAACTATATCCTGTTCAGTGGAGTACAGAACAGTTGTCTGTAATGTTACTCTCATGTTTCAGCAATACAGAAATTTCTTGGCCTAGCCATGTTCATTTACTATGTTGTTCTACTGAAGTTTATTGAAATGGGTTCTGGCATTTTTGCCCAGATAGGCCATTTACTAACAAGTGCAGCTTCATCTCATGATACTGATTAGGTTTGAGTTTTGCCAGACATGTTGAAAAGCATCTTTTAAAACACTTTGGAAGAGACTTAGGCTGCAAGCTCAGACAAGGAAAACAGATTTTTTTAGCCATCACGATCTTGTGGTTCACTCCTTCCTCCTTTAGAGGGCATTATACTTCACGGACACACCCAAAATTAAAGATTAAAAAAACAGTAATTTTGAAGTGCAGGTTTTCCTCAGCACAATTGCAACAGTTCTGTTCACTTTGCAATGGCCCAGCACCACTGTGGTCCACTTATTGAGGACGTTCATGGTGGTCACTGTGCAGAGGTTCCAGGCTCCTTTCTGGAATTTGGCTACATAAACCAGCTCCTCCTTCTGAGGCACCCTCACTCTGACTTCTGTGCTTGCCCCAGAAGGTGAAAACAAAGATTTTCAGAGCTAATAAAATCTTGGAGATTGGCAGTGACAGAAAAGATTAGTTCCAGTGGTGGTAGCACAGTTCAGTGAACTGTTTCCCGTTAAATAGCACATAATTATGTTTCCATTTTATCTTTTTCTCCACAATTGCATAAATTCAGAAAGCCATTGCAAGTGTAGATTGTTTTGAAAGGAACTGTGCATTTAAGGGGTTAAAATGACAATATTCTATTAAATCTTTTCACAAATTGAAAAGTGTCATAGACTACATGGTAACAATGCTTCTAATCAAACTGGTGGATTCTTTCTAAGCAATCATCTGAATGAGAAGTAGAGAAATTCCAGCTTTTAAAAAGCCTTGTATTGTCATACTTATTTATTCTGAAGTTTGTTGTTTTGTGGGTTTTCTTGAAAAGGTGGAAAGTTGAGCTGCCTAACACAATCACATCAATCAACAAACACAGGATTTTGACTGTATCTCCCGCTACAATCCTAGAACTCAGTCTTTTCTTGCTTATTTTTCTTTTCTTCCTCCAGAATGCTTTGTGACACCTTTAGTATGAAAGCAGCCAACTAAAGTTAGCCTATTCTTTCCAGTCTTCTGAAACTAACAGAATTATAGGGAAAGAGGATGGTAAAACTTCCAGAGGTTCATTGCATTATACTCATTGTCTATAAGTGCTGTTTTACTTGCTTCTATTAATTTGGCTTTACAGTGTGCAGAGGCAGCCTGGCAACTATAATTTGCCCCTGCAAAATCATTGTTTCAGCACTGAAGTAATCCTTTCCAACACTCATTCAGCAAGCACATGAATCATTAAATTCTTTGCCATCTCAAAAAGGCAGGTATCTTTTTTGACTAAGTGCAGAGGAAGCTCATAATAGCAAGAAGTTTCTATAGTTTTCTATATTTGAATTTAAAAAGAAACAAATTTTGTTTGCAAGCAGCTCCAGAAGAATAAGCTATATTTTGCCTTACATGGAGGATTCTTGAGCAGTGAATGTTATGTCCTTTTCTAACAGAAAAGGAAGTGTCATACTTCCATTTATACATGCACACATAAAGAATGTTCACCAACAGTGTGCACATACTCAAAAATCTACAATATTTTTTTTAAATCTGACTTTTCTGAGAGTTCATCTCAGAGGGTAGCAAAGCAGAGTTTGAGCTGTAAATAGAGAAGGGCCCATGACAGCCAGAGAGCCACGAGGCCCTTCCATCCATCAGTCAAGTTGTCACTGCTCCTTCAACACAGGTGAAGAACTGTCAAACAGTATTTGCAGCAAGTTAAGCATTCCCACAAGTGTTAGGGGGAGTGTATTGGCTTCAGACACCTGTTTAAACTTTTTTTTTTTTCAGGAAGAAAAATCTCGGAGGGCACAAGGCTTTCGTGGCTTTTTTTCCTTTAGATGACTAGTTTCCATCTACTAGGAACTTAGGACCTGAGGTAGAGTATGAGGTATTAGAGAACACTTGCAAGACCACAGGTGTCTAACACAAATAAGCAGCCAGTGCAGGGTTGTCAGTGAAGATAGCAACCTGGCATGAGAAATAACAGTAGTAAATAATTGAAGCAAAGAAAAGGTGCATCAGATGAGACAGCTGAATTGGCAGGTGAGTTTCCCACAAGATACAAAGAGACATTGGTTTGGAGAATCAGACTCTTCTGCCATCATTTACAGAGTCTCTTTCTCCTCCTCTTAAATGTAAAAGAATCAGACAGGCAATACCATGTCTAGTATCACTTGTATTTAATCTTGGTGATCTGCAGATACCCACGCCCACTATCTTTAGGGCAGGTGCTGGCTGAGTGAAGGGGGTTTTTAACTCTAGTGCTAAGCTTAAACTAAAAGCTTAAACTCTAACTAAGCTTTAACTCTAGTGCTAAGCTTAAACTAAAATTCTGACGGCAAGTTATTGATTGTTTCTCATATTTCTTCTCCTTTGCTAACACATAAAAATTGTACTATTACCTTGTTTACAGTAGAAATTTAACATAATACAGAAATACATTTTATATATGTGTATTTATATATCTGTTCCTTTGCACAAATAACCCTGGAGAGGGTTATTTAGCAAGAAAAGTTAGAAGAGACCCTTTTTTTCTCAGCATCGTTGTTGCTAGTCCTTCACAGTACCTCTGTGAAGCTGATCTGCTATCAGCACCAGCTCTGGGACAGTCTCCCTTGAGAGGCTGCCATTCCTAAATCATTTCCTTCACAGCAAATTGCCATTATGCTGTACATGGAGAGTTAAATTTCTACACTGCCTCCTCAAAGCCAGTTCTTGGTCTAAAAAATACCAAAATTACATAGGTTTCATGGCAGACAGCACACTTCATAACATGAAAAGAATATAGAAAATTTTGACCACAAGGGAAAAAAACTGCAAGGGAGGGAACCCAGGAGATTATTTGGGGTATGCAGGTATAAGGTACTTTTAAGAGAAAAAAAAAAAAAAAAAAAAAGAAAGGAAAAAAGGAATAGCTAGTATATAAACATGACTGAGGGAAAATAAATATTCAGACAGGTTTGGCTGCTTCATTATTTCCCCCGATGCTTTTCAGACATCTTCACTCTCAAGCACTTAAAACACATACCAAAAATATTTGTTACTCCCTTAAGCCATTTTTAGCCTACCTGTCTAGTGCTCAAATAGAATTCCTTGCAACTGCAAGCTGTATTATTGTGTTAATAATTTTCCCCCAATTCCACTGAGGTACCAAGAGAAACTTGAAAGGAAAATCAAAAATTAAAAAGGCAAAGGGATCTTTTAATATATACTGTCAAACAGCTGTGAGGCCTTAATCTTAGAGGCCTTTTTTTATCCTTCCGTAACACCTACTCAAGATTTTTCTCTTCAGCAACAAAAAGATGCTAAACCCAAAGAATGGATTTTCGAAATGTGATTTTTTTAAAACATGGTTATTTAAGTAAAAGTTCTCTTATTGACTTCTTGACAATGCCCAGAAATTGTACACAAATTTGATGAGGAAGTGACTTCAGCCTGTTACCACTTAACCCTATCCCCCACCACCGTTTCCTTGCTGCAGGGCATTTTTGCCCAACATGCAAATTCAGAGTTGTTGCCGACAGATGGTTGAAGACAAATTTTCACTTAAACATCACAGACCCAAGCTGGAAGGATTCTTGAGTAAGAACCACATCACTGATGTTTGTAAAATATATATATGTTCTTCTAGAAATACAAGCTGAAAGGCAAGGACTCAGTTTTTTAGCATGTTAAATACCCCATGTACCCTAAAGCAGACAGGGACCGAAAACGCTCCATTTGCTGAACACAGTTTATGTTCAGAGGATGGAGACACTGTGCCCATTTTAAAGCTGCTCTTCTCTGTACAAGCATATGCCCCTCAGCAGCCTGACGTAAAGCAGTGCAATCCAGGTAAAATGACAGAAAACAAAATATGTCCATGGTCTGATTTTGGTTCATTTTTCCCTTTTGTAGTTAAGAGGTGAGTGGAAATGAGTCTCACGTGACATTTCTATCAGCTCTTTTCATTAATTTATCATTAACTCCAGTAAATACCAGTCCTGTTCTTGTATATATAGAGATAGTTTAAAAAGATAAACAAAATGAGCATCTAATAGGAGTAATTAAGCTATGTTTAAGCAGTTTATGTAAAAAAAAACATAATTAAAAAATGTTTTCATTTAAAAAATAAACTGACTTCAAATTTCAAATTAGGACAATCTTTGTGAAATGTTGAAGACTAGTGTGAAGGTGTCTCATTAAAAAACTTAATATCACAGCTTTTTTTTTTCAAGCTAAATTTACTGCAGTAGCCTCTGAAGACCAGAGAGAGGGGATATTCTCTCCACTACTACTTATCCAGCTAGAAAACTCAGTGATTAGATAATGAAAAACAGAGCAACCACCTGAAAAAAATCCCAACTTATTTTCCCTCTCCATGACTAGGGCTAGAACTAGGCATTAGTAAATGAGATCTACAATTTCTGAATCCTGGCTGACTGAGTCCCTCAGAAGGTTCCTTCATCAGTTCCTTCATTGGAGAAAACATTTATTTTGTTAAATAATTTTTTTTTTGGTGTGTGAAATGTATATTCATAAACTTTTTTACTTATACATTCAGTATATTTAAATTACCTGAATTTTTAAATTTGCAGGAACTTTTTATATCTATTAACTAAATTTCAATTGCTTCCAAAAGGTGTTCATGATATAGATCCCTAGAATAGTGGAACATTAAATCTTTGAATCTACTTCAGAGAGTAATCCGAATATATGCTTATTTCTTTATGAATATCTTAAATAGAGTGTATGAGGAACTATTAGGTGTTTCTTTTATTGTAAAGGCAAAATTTTGTTGCAAATCAACACTCACTGGCAGCTTCAACTTTCAAAATACAAATGCGTTGGCTATCAACTGGCACAAACTAACTCTTCTTTCAGAAAGTGGTGGGAGGAAAAGCCTTTTAAAAGTCTATTACTTGAGACAATTTTTTCCAGCTTCAGGCTTTAAATCAGTAATAAAAATGACTATTTAAATTACTTTCATGTCAATCCATCCACCATGATCTGCAGAGAGCTATTTAAGAAGACAGAGACAGACTAAGGAATATCTTCACTTGTGTTACTGTCAAACCTGGTAAGGCTCATATTGATCGGGTCATATTAGTATTTCTTAAAACTCACATTCTTGCTGCATTCAGTATTTCAATGGAGGAAGATTATAAACACAGACAATTGGCTAGAATAAAGGAAAAACTTATTTATTTGAAAAATCATATTAAGGAGATGACACACGACGAAGAGCCTCCATTGTAGTAAAAAGATAGCTGCACCAATTGTCACCAAGCAGAAGCACAGTGAATATATGATTACCCCTTATTTCTGTTATTCAGACAGCAAGACAGAAAATAACATGAAAGAAAATATATATTCTGTAAATCAGTTAAAAACCCTAAAACCACCAGTACCATGTATCTTGTACTGTATAAAGTAAAACTTAATTTTAAAACTGTAAAAAGGAACTACTAAAGTGTCTTTTTAGACAATGAGATCAGGAGTTTGAAATCCTTTCAGAAAGTACTTCAGGGCCCAGAAAGAGATGTGCACTGCTACTTCCTTCAGTCTTCCCCCTCCATCCTTCCTCCATTTTTTAAAATCCCCTCACAGTAAAGGAACATTAGAGAATTTTATAGAATATCCATCAGACAGTCCCACTAATGTCTTACTTAATTTGAAACTGTGTAGCAAGTACAACACACCCTAGCTAGCAAAAAAACTGCTAGCAACAATGAACTATGTTTGCCTATATTGGATGCTTACACTTGACCAAATTAACAAGAGAACACAAACCTTCTGCTTTCCTGTGGAGTACATTGGACATAAAGAGTCTTCCCAGAAAGGAGAAACCACTCTGGTATTGGTTGTTATTGTGAAAGTGCCTGACAAATAAGTTCATCAACGTTAGTTAATGTGGAGATAAGGTTGCTCCAGTCACTTTCTGGCAACATGAAGGCAATAAAAAACCAAGTAAAATCACTATTCAATTATCACAAAAAAACACTCATGTCACCCAGGCTGGCTCTGTATCAGAAACTTCCATTCAAAATACATTTGCCAGCAGCACAGAATTCAGTCGGATCACAAAGTTGTAGTTCTGTTCTCTTCCCTCCCAAAAGAATAATATGGAACTTCATTAATGACAGGCCAGGCTGTCAGCAATATGTGGAGAGCACCTATTACAGTGCACTATTGAAAAAAATTAGAAATACAAAAAATAGCCATGTAGCAACACCTACAGTAATCAGGAATTAATCTTAAGCTTGTGCATCCAATAAACCAAACATTTTCAGGCAGACAGAAACCAGTTCATTAAAATAAAAAGGTAATGTATTCTGGTTTTATGAGAGCTGCTGCCTCTCTCTACAACAGAAAGGTGACAACAGAGTGAGAGCTCTTTGGTCTGAAGTCTTAGATGAGAGTTTTCTCTATTTTAGCAGCAGTAACAATAGCAAGTGGATGAAGAACAGCATGTTTATATTATACCACAGAAAAAACTTGCCACATCTTTCAGTGAATTCCCTAGTCTTTCTTCCATCTGGTGATGCCTTGCCATTTGAATTAACTCACTTGTATAAAGCTAATTCCACCTTAAATGCTTTATTTTCAAATAAAAATACGTATTCCTAGGCACTGAAATATAGATAGTAGGGCAAAAGTAGAATTTATGACATCAGAGTACCTAAATAGGTAGTTGGGATTTAAGTTTGTAAATCTGACCAAATACATCAAATATTTTGACATATCCATTGCTTTATGACAAATTAAAGAAATAGTTCATACCTTACATGGCTTACAACGCCAAGTTTCAATATCTACACCTCTCCAAGAATCTCAGAATCACAGACACACATACAAAGAAACAGCTCCGAGAAAGCTATAGCACATTTGGAAAAGGTACACACATCTGAAAAGCAGCAGACATGAAGAAAAAAAGGAAAAACAAAAACAAAACAAAACAAAACAAAACAAAAAAAACAAAACAAAAAAAAAAAAACAGAGAAAAATAAAGGAATCCTGAAGGTACTATTAAAACAAAATAGCAATGACTAATCTAGCCTGGAAATTGAATTCCAGGACAATGGATGAAAATTAGGGGGTGGGTGGAAGAACCCTTTCAGACCAGGGCAACAACTACCCTGAGTCTTTGGCCACTGCAAACTGAGAGGGAGAAAAGCACAGTGCTGCAGTCAGATTACCCTGCCCAAAAATCTTTGCACAGCTACTCATCACCTCCAAACCACACTAGGACATGTGCTTGAAGGGGTTGGCAAGAAGAATGTGTGCTGTACCCTCTGCTTTTTCACTTGAAATAAAGTCAAGTTCCATTTCAGAGAATTCTCAACTGATGTATAAAATCTGCTGCTAAGATAGGGGACTCTGTCGATAATCAAATTAGACATGAATAGGGGGAGGGACATTTCCTTCTGCTATACCCAGATTTGCCAAATTTAGGTATATTTGTGACATTTGAGACAGTTAAAGCCATCCATCAGCATCTCTGTCACTAGCTTTAGGTTTGCAAAAATGGAAACAAGATGTTGCCTTGGAATGCAGCTTTGTAAAATTCTGCAAATTAAAAAACACCTCACTAAAAGTTTCCATATACAACTAGAAGCTACCTGAAAAGCAAGATAGGTGCTATCATATAAATGGTCATTTAATAAAATGTTACTAGTAGAATCCTGAACTTACTCAGATTAACTTTCCTGTTATTTACACAGAACACCATTAGGCTATCAAAACAGACCACACTCTAACCCAGAAAAACAAGCAGTGTGCTGGCGGGTGGAAGGAATCAGTATTCTGGTGCGGTAATAAAGGTTTCTTTCTCCAATGATAATCAACTCTGCATAATTAAAATAGCTCAGACTGTTGAACTAATTTTCAGGCTGGAGGTTTCTTCTTGTAGCAACACTTACACACAAAGTTTCTACTGCGACTGAATTTAATCGTGAGCCTAATTACAATTTTAATGAATATCTTCAACACTGCATGTAAACTTGCACTTCACAGTCTTGCTATCAGAGCAGTCTTAGAAGCTTTCTGCAGTTAATATAAAGGATTATTCTGAGATGCTCATGGTATGGCAGTATTTTTTAAAAGACAGCTTAAACTCTATTTGGCCAAATTGAAATAATGTTTAAATTAAGGTTGTAATAACTATCAGTTTTAATATGCATATTTCAGAATATTTTTACTATATATTTAATTAAAGACGAGAAATTTTTGTCTTTCTAATCAAGTTCTAACTTCAGAATGATCCAAACAGTATCTGTCAAGTTTCCTGTTTTGTAAATACTTGAGGTTTACTTGCAGATTTTCTCACCAGAGGGCAAAAAACAATACAGGAAATCCTCTGTTCACAGGAGAGAAGACAGATTTAATGGCCAATGCCTAAAAATTGCACCAACAAAATACCAGTTTTGTCTAATTTGTTTAATTTTTCTATGTAATTCTAGAGCAGTGAATTAAAATTCTGTAGCAGCCCCACATAAATAAGATGGTTTTTAATTAAACATGAAGATTTACAATTCACCATTGTTGAAGAGTTTCTTCTTCTATATACAGTTTATTTTATTTTACACTCCTGTTCCATTTGCAATGGCCAGACTGATGGACATTTTGCATTACTGCGTCACAGGTTGCTGGTAAAATTAAAGCAACCTGGTCATCCAGCAGTTTGCAGATGACTTTCCTAGGTTCCAACAGGATTTGATAGATTCAAGATTACAGGATAGGAGCATTTCGTAGCAGTTACTGATGTACCCATCAGTACAGAAGTCATCAATACAGAAAAAGCATTTTGGTGTTCCAGGGTTAAATTTCTGTTAAGGTTTCTGTGACAAAGCCTATTCACACGTGCTAAAGGTTTCCATAGTGAAACCATTCCCACATTTCCACCTATATATTTCAATGGAGGAAATGTCTTTCTTATTTGCTTTAGACTTTAAATCTAGCAGAAACGTCCTCAATCACAAGTGCTAGTCCCTGTTTTTATACAATAACAGTATAAAATCACTTCGGTACATTTATAAAACTTGATGTTGAAAGCAGTCAGCTTTCTTGTCACACTAGCCCTTGTAGGAGGCTGTCCTAGAATCCCACTGATTTATTGGTAAGGAACCACCCTTCAACGTTGTCTGTTCAGTGTCTGTGCAGGAGGATTCCTCCTCCAGAGCCCATCTTGCTGTCCCCTGCTGTGATGCTGGAAACTTCTGCACTCCCAGTTCAGCAGGGTTCTCTCTCCAGCCCCACGAACCCCCTGTGCCAGAAACCACCACTTAGGCTTCCAACCAGCTGTCTCACATGTGGCCCTAGACATAGGCTGTGGTGTTACGAAACAGATGGGGTGCTCTGTTCAGAGGAGTCTCATGAAAAATGCTGCTATTCCCAGCTGCAGCTCTGCCTGTGGATCTCAGCTCTTCCCACCATGTTCTGGATATCAACAAAGTTGAGAGATCTCCTATTTAAGGTTAAGGAGGAAACCAGTTCAGTACAAAAACACTTATCGTTTGTTTTGCTTTTCTTGCTTCAGTTCCAATCCCGGTCTATAAACACCAGGTTTGTTTTCCTTTTCTTTTCCCATGACGTGCATTTAGTTTCATGAAGAAAATTAAAATAGGAAAAAAAAGAGTTGTTTTTTAAAATTTAAAATGGTATTGATTGGTGGAATTTTTTAATCTGTGCATTTCATGTATAAATTAAGCCATGTTTAAGTAGAAATGTGACTGTTAGAATAAAATAAGCTGTAATTTAATTTACTTTTCTTTACTCTGGAAAACATCACCTCAGTACTGGATCATTTCTGCTGTGCTGAAAGAACCAGGAACAGCAAAGGGGAAGATTTTGGTTTTCTGTGAGTCTTTTACTTCTAAACATTCTCTAGCAGATAGATATCTCTAAGCTAAGAGATAGGAAGGTAAATATAATTTGCTGCACTCTCAGTGTGGAGGCCATTTTTCTACTTGAATAAATACTGGTACAATAATACTGTCCAGAAACTGGGGGGAGAAAAAAAGAGCTAAAACCCAAGAAAACTAAAGCTTCTCGGGGATTTGCCAATCTTTAACCATTCTTAAGCTTGTAACATAGTCCAGAGGTGCTCAGTGAAGAGGTGATGAGGAATGAGAGGCACAGACTGGCAAAGGGCAGTGTGCTGTACCTACAACCACACACATGTGACACAGAAGCAGCTAAAAGCAAAACTGGATGATGAAGGTCTGCAGGTGTGATTTCAGGGCTTGTCTAAACTGATCTAGCTGCAAAACAATGCAGAAAGGTGTAGCTGTAGCCCTCTTGTTCCTCCCCAGGGATATGTAGCCACCTCTTCCTTCTGCCTGTTCACACAGACAACGTCACCTTTCAGTCCAGCCGGCCAGCAGGTCTGGCTGACTGTGCAGCTGTACCCTGCAGTACAGCAGGGTGGCTGCAGCACTGCACAGCCCAGCAGCAGGGATAAGAACAAAGGCTTCTCTGAAAGTGTCTGCTCACAACGCTGGGATAACCTGCACTATGCACAGAAACTTGACTCTGGTTTCAGGTTAGCAACCGATGCAGTAATGATATTTTGTTCTTTAAATTATGCACACTGTGGAAGAATGAGGGAACTAAAAGCACAAAGAAAGCTGGAAGCACCAACAAGAAAGGAAAAAAATATAAGGAGGTTTACACAACACTTTAGATGTACTTGCAAAGAATAGGAGCCAAAAAATGAGAAGATACATGAGAGGTGGTCTGATTTTTCACATAGCACTGGCTGACTCAGAGCAAAATGTTTAATAGTTTTCAGCTATCTTAGAGAAGTGTAAGTATGAAGCAGTACCAGAAATTCAAGGAGCACTACATTCCTTGTAAAAATGAAACACATGAAGTATGTGCTTTTAATCAGGGCACAGAAGAATGTGAAATTAAAGAGGGGGTTATGATCAATCTAAGCCAATTTTACAAGTCTAACTAGGACCAGATATGAGATAAGACTGTAACTGAGATCGGATCATTTTGGAAGAAAAACTGAGTGTTCACTGAAAAATGCAGAATTAACCCTTAACTATGCACAACACAACCACAGTTGTCCAATACACAATAAAAACATGGGGATTATGAAAGGTAAGCAGTTCTCTGACACTGAAGTCACAATTAAGGATACACAACAGAAGAACAGTAGCATAAGGTTATGGGTGAGTTTCAAAGTTTGCAGCCATTATGGCAATGTAAGCTGCAACAACAGAAAGAAGGAAGGAAGTAAATTAAAGAGATGAAATTGATTTTATCCCTTCACAGTATTTTGCAAGCTCCAGCAACATGGGCTGCTGACAAGGAACACCACCTCTGTCAGCTCACTGCTCCAATACAGGTGAGAAGTCTATATTGACTAGACCAAGCAGGACAATGCGTTCTTGTACATCAACCCAGCCCATGCAACAGGGAGTTGTTAGGAACAGGTAATAGAACATAAATGGGTGAAAAATGCAACTTACAGGAATGACTGCTCCCTCTGGGGAGGGAGCTAAGCACATAGGTGAGAAAGAAAGCGCAGTATCAGTAGTGGAAAGGAATAATTGTTACTTTGTCAAAAATTCATCCTACATTCAGTTTCATCAAGCTATTAGACCAAAATTATTAAAGAACAGTTCGAATCAGTCTTCTGTGGACAAACTTCACCCCAGAAAACAAAATATAGCTAATTCCATCACATGTAAAAATGTTATTCTTGCCTTATGCCAAAAGAGGAGCCTAGAAGACACATTGTTCTGGTTGTAAAGAGAGAAACAGATAACAGAGTATACACAGTGTGCCTCATTTTTAACAGAGAAGAAACAAAAGAGATAAAGAAATCAAGACCATACTTTATTTACAGCTAAGTTACACAGCAAGGAGCAGGTGTGTAAAATGCTGGCATTTTTGCACCTGATAAAAAACGTACTGGTAGAAGTGAAGGAATATAATGTAATTAAAATATTTTTCGAATATCATGTAATTAAAATATTTTTCATGTATGATGTGAGAAGTTGTTACAGTAAACAAGGTTTGGTAAAAAAAATCATATAAAAAATCATATCCATGTCTAAAAAAAAAAAAAAAAAAAAAAACCAACCGTTTTTCCATAGTCATGTGAGAATTCCAGTCAATACCCAGTTATATCTGACAACACAGTGGATCATATAAAATGCACCTAGGCTTTTCTTTAGACAATCTTTTAACTGGAGACAAACAATAGAAAAGGTTTTTTTGGAAACTCCAGGAAAATTCTGGCAGAGCTACCGATTAAGACAAAACAAAATGACAGAAATACAAATCTCACTTCCAAATTACAGAAATATAATTCCCATATAACAAAAAAAAACAAAAAACAAACCAAAACAAACAAAAAACAATCAAACAAAAACCAAACAAACAAAACCCAAGCAAACGAAAACAAACAAACGGGAAAATTTTTAACTTGGCAAGGCAATTAAGCTAATTAGGGTAAGGTGAATAATCCATAGGGAAAACTGTTTCATGTATTACTCTTAAATGTTGGGATAAAAATTCTGACACTTCCTTTTATTTCTTCCAAATCTCCTCGCTAGTTTTTTCTGGAAGGCATTAAGGAGTACATCTGATTCTGGCTCAGGTTTTTGGGATAGATCACTGGAGGTTTTCTAAATTGGTCGGCAGTAGATTTTGCCAGCATTCATCTCAAACTTCCCTAGCTTTCTCCAGGGTGCAGAGTAAGCTGGATCAGGTTTCATGTTTAAATTAATTTAGAATTGCTTGTTCCAAAAGTGAACTAGAGTTTGCAAGTTTTTTCTGCTTTCTTTTGCTGGAGATGAAATGCTACTTTCTGCCATTATATTTTCAGAGTCAGATTCTCCAGCCTTTCAGCCTACCTACATGACCAGATCTTCCTTGCCTTCTACCACAATTCATTTGTGTTCCATTCGAAATTTTTCTTAACCAAGTACAGTTCTATTCCTGTCAGATTTACCCAGCTCTGTGATCCCATCTGCTTGGCTATATATTCTTTAACAGGTTCTGTTTGCTATATGCTGACCTAGTTCAAAGTTACATTTGTTCATTGACTGTTCTGTACTCTACCTTCTCCCATGTTTATTTCACAGAAAACTGTATGGGTTTGCAGTTAGGTTTTTCACCTAGGGCATTTTTATAGATTAGAATCAGCACAAATTCAAGTAATGATCCCCAGGGACCCCATTTAATACTTTACCTAAATTGAAATAGCTTCACTTACAATCACTTTTTATTCTATATGGGTAACCACTGTGCTATTCATCTAATTTCATATTACTGGATCTCTTAAGTCCTTGAAGCTCTGTGCTGTGAGCAGTCTTGTGACAATGCTTGCTGCCTAAATACGCCCCATTATACCCCTGTGGTGTACATCTGAAGTATACTGTGTGTACAAGTCTAACATTACACATTGGGCCACCTAATGATTTTCTTTTTGCTTATGTTCGCTTTGTTTATTAGAAAAGGAAATAATTTCTGCTCTTACAGTCATAACGTTGCTGGTTTTACACGCAGGAAAAATGCAGTGATGAGGCTGACTGCCATTTTTGGCTCTTCTCTCTAACAAGTGGGCTTGGTTGTTCAAATTTGTATACCCAAAAGCATTATCATTTCAAAATACTTCATAGACAGATCTTAAACTCCTCCTGAGCTTCATCTCCTTTTTGAAAGCTTTACCATTCCCCAGAAAGCTGAGATGTTTTACTGGGCATGAATACAGAGCCCACTTTGAGGAAACAGATGTCATACCATATAAAGGTTCTATAATACAATGATTCTGGTGTGAGCTCAAGTAGAGACAAACTGATCTAGCAGCAAGAAGAAAATCCCTAAACCAAGCAAAAATTTTCATGCTGACTGGCTGGGTGGAAGGGAATTTATGACAAGTCCAGCAGAGAAGCAGGTCTGACGTACCAGGTTACTGTAGCCCCATCTCCAAACCAAGCTTCCAGAGCCTACTGCTTTTCTCTTTGAGGGAAAAACTACAAAGAAACGGCTCAGCTGTTTTAATGTTCTTTTCCTGCCTTCATCCAGTTCTTAGAATAAAAGAAGCATAGAATCATTAATGGTGGAAAAAGACATCTAAGATCGAGTACAACTGATAACCTAGCTCCACCTTGTTCACTACTAAACTGCCCCCAAATGCCATATCCACACAGCTTTCAAGCACTTCCAGGGATGGTGATTCTACCACTGTCCTGGGCAGCCTGTTTTGATGCCTGACCACCCTTTTAGTGAAAAAATGTTTCCTAATGTTCAATCTGAATGTCCTGTGGAAGAACTTGAGGCCATTTCCTCTTATCCTACCACTTGCTACCTCGGAGAATAGACCAAGCTCCACCTTGCAACAACCTCCTTTCAGGTATTGCATCAATTTAATTTTTTCCTATCTTTACCTGATGCATACCACCCATCACCACTTAAAAATCCTTCTGTTCATAGCTGAGAGGCCAACTGAACCTAATCAAATAGATCAGCCTATCCTGCCCCTTTCAATTCTTATCAAATAAAACCTGTATATTTTTCCATGTTACTGCCCATGCTTGGAGCAGTGCCCTTAAGCATATGCAAAATTGCCTCATTATCCCACTTTGAGCTTTCTTAGCATCAAATCTTGTGCTGAGGTGGGGTGGAGAGGACAACAAGAGCTAAAAGCAGGTTCAATGCAGGTTACCTCTGCAGAGCTACAGCAAAGGGCTGAGGTAACAAGTAAAGAATAATTTTGCTGCTCTTCAGAAAACAGAAGGATTTTTTTAGCAGAATCCATGAAATAATTGTACATTCAGTTTAGCTATCAAGTTGTGACCCTGGAAAAAAGGACTTGGCTCTAAAGCAAATGTTTTTCATATGCAGTTTCACTTTCTTGGTATAAAATATTTAAGAAAACATAATTCTACTTAAAATAATTCTATAAAAAAGTAATCATATTCTTGTCTTTTGTATATATCACAGTCAGACATTTCAAAATTATTTCATCCAGCACAAGGCTTCCACGTCCCTTATGTTGTAAGTGATCAGTACTTGTGAAAGCCTACAGAATTTACACTGAAAGGCAAGACAATGAAAAAAATAAACCTTCTTACTGCATGAAGTAATCTTCCTCTTATCTGAGTGTTTGTACTGTCACCAGCTATTGGAGGAATGCGAATGTTTCTACATAGAAATGGTTAGTGCTAATGAAATCTCTAGTAAACCATGTGGAATTTCTGGCCCTTCTGTCTGTTGAGGCTCTGAAAATATTCTGCTCTCAGTGATATTTTAGAGAATTGTAATTATTAAAACAATGTGACTGCTTGGTGTTGCAAGTGACATTGTAGTTTTGATGGAAGGACTTTATCCAACACAGAGGTTTAAAAACCTTTCTTAAAGAAGGTCAATTTCAATTCACCTAATGTCCTCTCAAAGTTCATTCTACACCCCAGACCTTTTGTCCCTAGACTTTACATGTGCTTGTGCATCAGGTTAGTGATGAAGAGAAAAAAAAGACATTATTTTTTGAATCTATATAAAGTAAAAAATGGTTTCGCTAAGAACTAAATATTGCAAGTGTTATAGTTCCAGAAACTGGTTTTGTTATCCAGTAGAATTTATGGAACTATTTAGTTTGAATTTTTAAAAAAAGGTTTTATATAATCCAAGTTTTATATAACCTGTGTTTTGGCCTAAATAGGTTTCATAATAATTGCATCCAGAATAGTTAGGCATATTGGATCCTTCCTTTGAATCTGATATTTTTGAAATGTGTAAGACATATATAGGAAGCAACCAAATTATGTCCACCTTAATGCTTATCTTTAATGCTGCTGTCCTGAATACACAGAGATGAAAGATGCCCCAATTGAGGAAGCTTTTCCTTTAGGCCTTTCTCAAAACCGATACTTAAAAATTCTGCCATAGGGCTGCCCAGCTGGACAAGGTCTGTGAAACCTGATGTGTGGCATAGGGTGGTGTTTGGATTGTGTTTGCTTGTCTGGGTTTTGTTTTTTTTGTTTGGTTGGTTGGTTTTGTTTGTTTGTTTGTTTTTTCTGCACTCCCAAGGAGAATGATTGATTTTCCACAGAATGGCTGCAACAGAGCCAGTTTTCTTCTGCTCAGTCTGTTATATGGAGGTCACTGAAAGCACCTGATGTTTGGTATAAACAGGTAAGGAGAAAAACACTTGAAGAGGATCCTAGGCCAAATACCACCTTCTTTACAGTGTGAACAGGAACCAGAGGAATCCTGAATCACTCATCTCCTGATGTCACCAGTATCTCCTTTCTATGATGTGAATTAAGAAGTCAGTATATTTAGCAACTAAACTTAATAGAACAAAAGTTTCCTTTTGTTTCCAGGAAGAGAGGAGAAGTCAGCAATCCCTCAAAAAATGGCCACAAACAAACTCTCTCATTCCCAGAGATGTTCCTGAAAAATCAGTACCCTAATATGATAGGCAAAGACAAGGAAGCAGATACTGTGAGGAAGTGCATCACTTCCTCACAGAGTGCTCTGCTGGTGGTGTTCTTTTCCCTTCCTTCCTCCCTTCCTTCCTTCTCAGAACACACCAGTTCTGCCAGGTAAAACTGTCCCAAACAGCCTCCAGCTACAGCCCTCTGATTCTTCAGGGCCAGAACACCCACATCCATTCAGAGAGATTGGCCTCATGGCAGTCTTCTTTATGAAGGTTCTAATTTTTAGAACTGTTGAGAAAACAGCAAAACAATGAAAAAAAAAAAAAAACCTAATTCATTCTTTGAAAGTAATTAACCTTCTGCAGAATAATCATGCTGCATTTCAGAAGGTCAGCAGTTAAAGGATGAGCAGTTTGGCTTCAGCTCACCAAGCAACATATACTCCCTTTGAGGCCACAGGGTATCAAGTCAAGTCTTGGGTCAGATTTAATGATTTTCCAGAGCACAGTTCACTTTGGTGAAAAGTGCAGTTTTGTTGGGTTTTTAAATCCAGTACATTATAGGGTCAAGCACAAAGACATTTTTGTGTATGCCAAGGCATTTGGTAATGTTAACCTTTCCTAAGACTGTCTTTTAGAATTTCTCATTTGGTCTGCCAAGGCATGTAAGTGGATGCTCAAGTTATAGTTGGGAATATGCAGCTTATATGCATGAAGCAGAATCTTTGAGTTTCAAATAAAAACTAAAGATTTGTCTCTGTGCTGGAATTTTTTGAAGGGTTACAATTTATACATGTATTTCTGTTTAGAGAGCTTTTATCTCTTACAAGACAAATATACCCAGCATTACTAAATATTACAGACATACTAACTTCTATTACTTCTGCCTTTTTATTTTGGTTTCTCTTTAGCTTTTCTTCTCTCTCTATTTTTTATTTTTTTTTTAGGGAGAAAAAAAACTTACGAGCTCTTATTTTGGACTTCTTATACAGTGTCTTTTCTAGTTCTATTTTAAATATATTGGCAATCACAACAACAATCATTCACTGAATCTGTTCCTGGCATTTTACCACTAACAGCTGAGCTGTTGACAGAGTACGGAGAGGGTTTTTTTTCCACTGGGGCCATTGGGAATTCCTTTAAAAAATGAAGCTTTATACATCCAGTTCCATTACTTGGGGATTTTTTTCTCAACCACGTCAAATGTTAGAATACCATTTCCAGGCAGAGCTACTCTACTTATGTCCCAAAAGGAGGTTATTTCCTGGTGTTAACCACCATAATGTCCATCCCTACAATTATTCATTTGAATCTTAGTTAAACTGAGGTTTATCTCTTCTTGTTCTTGATCAGATTATTAACCCCACCCTCACCTCGACTCAATCCCATTTATTTCAGTGTCTTTATCTTCACAAAAAGGGAAAACTTATGAAATACAAGCAATCTTAAAGCTGGTGATTTAGCAGTAAGGTTATTAGCATACCTAGCACTGACATTTCTGTTTTCTGCATTATTTTGGATTTTTATTATTTTCTTTCTTTCATTCCATTTTAGCTCTTTAATCAGTCTTCAGCTGTGAAACATTTTCTTCTCTTAAGATTTTCTTGATAGAGTAGCTTTGGAAGAAAAATTTTTATTAGCATTTCACAGCAATTTTGTTTTATCTTTAGTTTATGGTTCAGTCTAAATTAATCCTTGGTTAAGGCACTGCATGGCTCCATGGGGTGTTTGACATGCCTAACATATTAATAGTTCAAAATCACTCATCATTTCCTTTCTCTCTCCTTTGGTTAATCTCTCTGTGTCACATTTTAAGTAAAAAAGGCTCTTTTGGGATGAAGTCTATGCCTGTGCTAAGAACGGAGTCCCAGGTATCAGAAGTATTTACAGATGTTACACTACATTCCAGGAAGTTCTGTGTGGGAACCTTTTGAAATTAACAGGTTACATTTCATTGCTGTTTGATGAATATTCCTGTGTTTTTCCAGCAAGCTATTTAGCATAACAATTTTATATACAACATTTTTTATTCAGCAGGACTTATCACCAAAAATATGGTTCAAATATTTTAATTTTCAAACTTCATAGTAGGCATTTAAGAGGAAAATCATTCAGCAGTGACTAGTTTCTGATTTACTTCCTCAACTATATATAATATTACTATTACTATTACTTCCTTAACTATATACAATAAATTCTGTCTCCAAAGTATTGTGCAGACTTATCTCCATGATGAAGATTATTTTAGAGGTGGAAAATACAAATTACTTAGATTCAGATTTTCACAACACCTGTTTTCTTTCCATTTTAAAAGAAGAGGGTGAAGAAATGGAGTTACATTTTCTTCCCTATTCCAAACAAGCTAATATCTTGAAACTCCAACATGTTGTAAAATTCTCCATTTCACCATTCATAAGGAGAGAATGTGTTCACTGAAACCATACTGGTCTTGGCCTAAATTCCATCCACTAGGTGAGGGAGTTATATTTCTCATTCTAGAGTAATGATGCCAGCACTTACAGCACAGGTCCATCTAGTCCTGCCAGAACTCTGTCTGTAGCCAACAGCATGAAAACTCAGTGTTACTTTCCAGGAACCCTCAAGCCTCCGTGTATTTGCTACTGAGAGACAGGGCCACCTGAATTGATGGTGGATTTGTGTGGGTTATGCCATTAATTTCTCCATCACTTTTACTTCAATTTTAATGTGCTTCATAAAATGAAGAATCAAAGCCTGAAGGTTTACTTAGTATTACTCTGATTTCCTTAAAAGCCAGATATCAAATTGTTTTTTTCATAATCATATTCAAAAATACAAATTTATCAAATTGTTAGTTCCATTTAGAAAAATATTACTTGAAGAGTTGTGTTTTTTTTAATATTCAAATAGCATGATGACCTCCAGACATACTGAGAGACTACACAGCACAACCAGACAGTCGTTATTTTGTAATATCACTCTAAAACATTTTTCAGCTAATAAAAGTTACCTGATGTTGAACACAGAAGTACTTCTGCTCTACATAGCATTGTGCTACTGATAGACAAGACCTTCACATCTGAAGCAATATGAATGGTGCCTGTGAATACTTTCATCTTATATTATATTTACTCTTGTGGAAAGTTCTAGCAACAAACATACAATAAAAATGTATCAGTAAAATCTGAAAAATGAATGCACAGGGTACTTCACCAATAAGTAGGTTCCATCCCCAAGGGTGAAAGCCATGTCTGAGGGCAACTTCACTATAAATGAGAGGGCAGGAGAAGAGAAAAACATTGAAGCTGATCTTGCCTTGAAGGTACACTATGCACTGGATCAATAGCTATCATTAGTAGAGGTCCCTTAGACAAAGATGCCTGCCACGATGCTGACATTTAACCTGTGTCATGTGGCACCATGTGCACACGTGGAGCAACTTCAAGTTTAGAACCAAAAGACAGAAAATGAAAGGAGATTCCTAAGGTGAATACTAACATTTTCCTGGAATTTGAGTCATTGTTGCATTTCAAGCAAAAATAACGTTGTTACAAGAGATCGGTGAAGCTACAGCTAGTTTTAATACTAGGCTTTACACATTTCAGCTAGTTGCGTGTACTTGGAGTCACTGGAACAGAGAAAGCAGTGCACATCTGCATAAACCTCATTATCAGTTGAAGGCATGCCATATTCATTTGATTAATCTCAATTTGCCATTGAATCTCATTTCATTCCAAACTTGTTGTCATTTCAACTAATTTAACTAAAATGCCCCCCAAATAATGATCTTGCCAAGCTTAGTAAACACACTGTTTGTGTTGTTTATATTGCCTGCCTCAACTGACAGCTCTCTCTACAACAGTCTGTATTTTTAATATTGTAGCATGATCACAAAACACTGAACATAGAGATAGCATACATATGTTCACAGAATTAATAAAAAGATCTAAAAAAATTTACAGAACTTTTATCTGCATATAGATACAAAATGTTTTTGTCTCCAAAGAAACTGAAGCTGTAAAACCAGACTGTTCCTGAATGCAGGATGACTTCACATATGGCAGCACTGTCTAGAAAAACCTCTAAAGGAATAGATTTCTCATAGTTGCATTGTTGTCTTTTATTTTAATGATTGCAAATTCCCCTAACTCCAAGAAAGTTATAGTCCGAATAAACAAAAGGGGGAAGCAGAATAAGGTACAAAAGTGACATATCCAGAAATCAGATAGGACAGGATCTGTCAAATGTTATTCTAATACCACAATTACCAATACTCAGACAACATTACTACACATATAAGCAATGTACTAACACATATTGTTGCTGATCCTTGTTTAAGGATCATCTTCTCCCATCCAAGCGACTACGTTTAAGAATGTCATGCTTGAAAGTGCACAAATACTAAAGACAATAATTCTCCCTGTAACTTCATCCCATTTGTTCTAACAGAATGCCAAACACAAAAAACGTCGACTTCCAAATTTCCTAGCAGAATTTTTTAGACAGTAGTCCTTTGCCATATGAGGCATAACAGAAAGTGTTTGCTGTGACTAAAACAATTATAAAAGAAAACTCTCACTGGAGTCTACAGAGGAAGCAGAAGACAGAATAATTTCAAGCAAATTACAGATCTGTGGTATCTTCCAATAAGAATGAACTAAAAAGAGCTTTAGATGCATTTTGCAATTTATTTCTATTGAAAAAAAGTAGCCAAGATGTCTTTGTCTTGAGGAAATGAATATAAATTTCCTCATAAATACCATGAAAGTTCATAATCTTGTAAAATTATCTTTGTACCTTGCTGTGCCTGATGAAAATAGGGTAATAAAGAATCCTAAATCTATCTTCAGAGAGGAGATCCTCCATAGTTAGGATCCTTTTCACCTTCTCCTTGGATTATATTCTTCACCTGCACCCACCTTGCCATCACTGAAAACCTCACCTTCAGCTTTCAAATCCTTTCTCCTCAGAGCCTTAGGGCCTCACAGGAAACAGGCCCAGAAACTCTTAGTAATCCTGGTGAATCAGTTAGCAAGCTACAAACCCATTTTTTAATTCAGACATGAGAATGGGTTTGCTTTGCTATATTCTGTTGCACACTAAGATTTTTCCAAGAGCAACAACTACAGAGCTCGTAGCAATGTCGTCTTGCTTGCACAGCTGATGAAATATTCCTTTTTAGCAGCAAATCATATGATGATTCTCTATTGAGTTTTTTAATTCTCTCATCCCCATAAGAATTTGTTCATGGTCTAACTTTGTACTTCTGGTGACTGCTAAACAATTTAGAAAAAAGAAACAATTGAGAAATAACTGCTGCATCTAGTGAGAGAGAATTTTAACCTTGTCCCTCCCCTCCCCATTTCCCTTTTGCTCCACCCATCCCACCAAGATTTAATGCCACAGAAGTTAAATACTTGGAAACAAACACGGAGTTCCCTTTTGTACTCAGACTTAGCAGCACATTTAATTGAAAAGATCTAACCACACTTGGAGGGGCTCTTAGGTGAAACTGCACAGACAAATCTTGCTTTCACAAAATCTTTCCTCTTTCTCAGGCTGCATTCTCCATCTACCCAACTCCCACAAATCTCAGGTGGAAAGAGCCTGAGGAGCCTAAATAGAAGCAGCCTAGAAGCAAAACCAGGAAAAACTGGATTAGTGAACAGTTTGTCATACCTAAGGAAACAATGCCACTCTGGGAAGAATGCATGCAATACAGAAAAATATTTATATTTCTCTAGAACAGAAGTCTTTTCCTAAGTGGCTCTAAAGCTTTGTTCCTGAAATCTTTCAGTATGTTTGAACCAACATTTCTGAAGCAATAATGAGAAAGCAGCAACAATAAATCCCATAAATCAAGGAATTTAAGATAAAATTCATATAATGACATTAATTTGAAATCTGCTGGAGCTGAAAAAAAACAGAAACTTGGAGGGAAGTCCACTTATGAGTAGCCATAAGTTATGTGAATTCAAATTTTGAGAATGTGAGAAATAAACACTTTTGATTTCTTTTTTAAAATAAACCTGAAAAATATAACGAAGACTAATTTCTTATTTTATCATTTTTAGCTGTAAATAATAGTAAACTGCAGATTGTAGGATACAAGCTAAGAATATCTTTATCAAGCCATTTGGAGGTAAGAATCAGTACCATCTTTCTTTTGTACTCTTCCCCCATCCCTTCTTTTTCTTTTAGCTCCTTCCTTTGGGGCACACAGAATGAATGTTCATTGTGTGATGAAAAAAAGGAAACCTTAAAATATAAAAATTCATTTTACTAGAAAGATAATGAATGCACCATAACCCAGATTTTCTATGGCTATTGCATTAGGGAGAAGGAGTTATGAAACTTCATGCTTTTATAAATTTTGTTGAGCTTGCAATCCTGGCTGAAGGAGAGAGCAAATTCTCAGGTGCTAAACATCAAATTGCTTATTGGAACAGCTGCTGCACTGAGCTGAGTAAGCAGGACATGCAGGGAGTGGCTTTTTCTAGGCTAATCTTTGACCAGCATCAGTGCTAAGACTTAAAAATTAAAAGGGATATCTTACAATTAGAATACTGTTATTGTTATTTCCTTTCCACTAAATGTACAGACACAAGTGTTCTTTTTGCACCTCTTACTTTTGGTTCTACTGGTTTCGTCTCCCACTGTCTAGGCTCTGAAATAGGAATTTTATGTTTCCTATTCTCCAAGCAGTAAAGTCTGGGGTGGTTTTGTTGTTGTTGTTGTTGTTGTTGTTGGATTCATTTTATGTTAGTTTCTGTTTTAGAAGGGTAGGCTGATGTTCTTGAACAAATATTGCTTAAACTGGGGGACTGGAAAACCAGATTTTTTTTCCTTTTTGAGGAACGGGCAAATGCAGTGGAATAAAGATTACATTAGGAAACTGCATACTGGCTTTCTTCTTCCAAAGAAAAAAAATTTATAGTGTCACTAGCCCTTTAAAGTACAGATTATTTTTCTTTACATTATAAAGAAAATGTTCCCTGATTTTATGGCAGATGGGCAGAAAATGTTAAATATCAGGGAATGATACAGATTAGAATGTAGGTTATTCAATATTCAGAGTCTTTAACTTCCAGATATGAGTTTAGGTGCAGTTAGGGTTAAACAAGGAGTATTTTCTCTGTGGTGGAAACAAAATTAATAATATAGATTAAGATTGACAATATTAAAATTAATATTATTCTAATTAATACTACTAACAACCTATTCTGGCTGTAAGGTAGGAAGCAAGGCAATGCTGGCACACCTTTCACTGCAGAGCTTCTACATTGACAAGCTCTGCAAGCAGGTAGGAGTGTCTGAAGTAAAAGGCATGATCCAGAAAAGCAGTCTCCATCAGACTTGCATTAATACCTCTATCCAACCCCCTTCTTACTTTCAGACTTTATTTCCTTAACCTTTCATTTCACTCTTAGTGTTTCTGCATCTTTTTTTTTCTTTTTTTTTTTTTTTTTCTTTTCGCCAGTGAAGTAGGGGTTCCACTCCTGCTGAGGAATAAAAGGTGCCACTCCTGAGATCTCCTGCTCACTTTGAACAACGAATTACCAAGAAAGTCAGCTTCTGTTTCCAGCAGGTTCCAATTCATGTTAGGAGCCTGCAGGAAATGGGCACATTGCAGTATCTGATTAAAGTCTTTCATAGCTTAGATTAATGCAGGGTCAGATGGTGAAAATTCTTTCTGTAATAGAAAGCAAGCTGAAACAAAGCTAAAAAGCCTATTCACTTGAAACTCAAGCACAAGGGGGAAAAAAAGTAATCCTAATAATTACGTGGATGCTTTTGAAAACTCTCCTAACATGTACTTTTTCTCCCAACTGCTAAAGAGTGTCCACAAACCTTCACATTTCAATAATTAAGGGGAGATAATTATCTGGAGAACAAAAAGCAACTTCCATACATTTTCATCACAATTAACAATAAACAAGCATAAAAACACTAGAAATTTGATTTATGAAAGTCTAGCAATGTATTCTAGGGCACATTCAGGATTGTAGTCAAACCTTCCCTCTTCACAAGCAGAGACAGAGCTTTCACATTTTGTGAATCACTACTTCCCATTAATTTTCATCACAATCCTCTAGTCAAGCAAGAATCCTGCCAATCACTAGCCTGATCCATAATTCTGATACTTCATATGGTCTCAGTGTATCAGCAGTCACCTTCTGCCTTCTCAGGGTCTGAGATTTCTTGCCCTTTTAACAACCCACTCCGAGATTTAATCTCCCAGGTGCTTCCTGTTTGCAGATTGTGCAGCAATAAACAACATCAAGTAAGTATGCAGGTTTGCTGTGTATTGCTAGTTGTGAATCTGGGAGTAGAGAAGACATCTGAGAGAAGCAAGATGATATTTTTGCACATTGTTTTGAAAACTCAGTAAAAAATACAATTAGATTTTATTTCAGTAGAAAATACCTTTACAGACACTTCATTTACAGAGATTTGTAAATACTCCCAAGCTAATGTTTTCTCAAAAAACATTCAGTTATTCTGTTGACCACGGCAAAAGTTGCTCTTGGGCCATTTAACTTCCAAACGAACTACAGAAAAAGTATAGGAGAGTCTGATTAAATGTTTCCTGAGCAGCCAGTTTTTTAAATGCCCAACATACAAGTGCCTGTAAAATAAGTTTTTTTTCAAAGTGTATGCTTACTTTCCTACATAATTAATTTATTAAAAAAATATTTCTAGTTGAGATGCGTGGTAAATTTTGCAGCCAAAAGGTACTTGGTGTCTTATAGTTTCAGAAATGCTAACTGAAGTGGTGGGAAAATGTTAGTTTTGAGGAGTTCACATCAGTGACATTTTTTCTCATAGTCTTTGTAACGTTTAACCTAAGCGTCTCTCAATTACTGTATTTTCTTCTCTTTGAATTCTGTGGTCTTTGCTATGTTTTTTAACAAATAATCTTGCAAGTCTTGGACGCTCTGAGTGCCCTCAAAACATACTACTGTGTTTCATTTTACTGGCATGGCAATTATAGGCAATTTCCCAATCTTGGTGTGGACAAACAGGCGGCAACCTCAAACAGACTCTTAAATAAGCCATTTATTCTTAGTTGTCATTTTCCTGATTACTTACTCTCCAAAGTCAGTTCATCTTTGCCTGCAATGTTTTTCTATATGTAGGTAAAATGTAAGGACCTAATGTTAAAATTTGCATGTAGTAAAATGGAGTCATGTTGTAATTTCTTACATAATCTATTTCCTCTTTTTTGAAGAACATCATCCAACAGTGACTGTTCCTACAGAGACCTAAAGCATACCCTTTTCCTAGATGTCTTTGTATGAAAAAGAAAAGAATTTTTTTCTGGTTCTTGTTGTTCCGAAGATATTGGAAAGAAATAAATGCAGAAATGAGAAAAGAAAGAAGGGCTGTCTTTCTGAATCTTTCTGCAAGATGTTGTGGCAATGATGTGCTGCTATTACTCAGCATATTCCTCATGAAAAAGGGGACTGACTTTCAAATTTTATTAAAGTCTCTGCTATGAAAAGGCCATAGACTGCAGCTGAGAATCCAGCCAGGATTTCCAAAATTGTCCCTGCAGCAGTGTAATGCATAAACAGGAGAAGCAGGCACTCCAGTTATTGACAATAAAAAATTACTCAAAAATATAAAGATTGACATAGCAATCAGAGGGGTTGTGTGGCAGGCACCTCCAGCAGTTGTTGGTATAGCAGGAGAAAAATGTCACTTCTCTTTTGCTCCTTGAAAGTGTGCATGTGAGGTGGGTTGGGGGAGTGAGGTGATGAAGCAGACTATCATCACCAATAATTTGAGACAAGGTATTGTTTTTATTAGCATGATTTCACATTGTAATAAAGAGATAAATTGCTATAGTTCAAACATACATAAGTCAGGACAGAGGCTAAAACTGAAGATGACTTAGCTAAGCTCCATGGTTGCTGATATGTGCTTGCCTATACAGGAAATCCACCGCTAAGTGAGCTAGAACAAAAATTTATAGAATGTTACACCTTTCAAACAACTTTCCTGTGACGATGAAAAGATTTCTCCAACCAGAGCAGACTTTATGCCCCACCAAAATCTGGGAAGACTACGTTGCACTCGTTCTTAATAATTGTCTGATTTGGTAGTGGAAACCAGCAAATGTATTGTGAAGCGACACCCTAGCTAACCTCATAGATGTACTCTGTATAAGACATCCTCTGCTTAAACAGAAGATAGAGAAATTAGCTGAAACTCTAGAGTATCCAACTACATCATACAAAAAGGATAAAGTTTAGATTTGTTCAAGCATTATCAATTCATTTAAGCTACTTCTTTGTTACATGACATTTCATTTTTCATTATCAAAGCCCAGGGTGTTTAAAAGGTCTTTAAGAACTCTTCTCTCAATTTGTTTGCTGCTGCAGTTCAGCAATATTTAGCACCAATGTGTGCTGGCCCTTTGGCACTTTTCTTCATCTTTAACATAATTTATCAAAGGAGGTAGCAAAATACAAGTTGATCAGTCTCTCTGGTTTAATTTAACAAGGCAGGTCATAAAGGCTTTGTTCCTTGACCAGCCATGCCAAAGTGCTGCTTTCACATATTAATGTGACATGACTTGTATAGTCATAATTACTATGACAAGATAAAGAGAATTAGTTAAAATTTAATTAAAACCAGATGCCTTACAACTGTGACCCTGTACATATTTTGTAACTTTACTTCTTTGTTTCTTGTTTATCAAAAGGGGGAGAGGTCCACATGAATTTCCCCAGTATTACAAGTGCATCAATTAAGAGAGAAAATTAAACACTGATCATAAATAACCAGATAAGAAACAAACCTGAAACAAGACAAGTACTCTGATTCATGGTTAGTAACGAATTTCTTGCTCATACCTATGTACTAAAGCAGCAATAAAGGACAAACTGCAATGTCTCTTCTACTGGTATGAGAAAAACTGATCAGTGCAGAGGTAGGGCACAGAAATGGAAATCTGCAGTGACTCTGTGTTGCATTATTGGTAGCCTTTTCAAAACAGGCATTACTGAACAGCACCGTGAAGAATAAAAATAAGGCTTTTTTCCTTCCACATTACAAATAAGGGTGATGAAAAGGAAATAACAGCCTCCTCTGGTTTATCGTCACACTGCACAGTTCTGTAGAAAGCATAGAGGGAAAGCAGATAAACTGTATGGACTAGGCTAAAAGTTTAACCCTGTGCCATGTATTAGAAGGGAGCATAATCAGTCTAGTAATATATGCTTTGCTTTAGCAGCTACACTGTTTTCCCACAAAAAATTCATAGGATGCCCTATGGTCATTTGTAGTCAGTCACCTCTTTTCTGTTAGGCACTTCCCAAGGGCAAGACCATATTATTGTGGTACAACCCACTGGCAGCATCAGAGCAAAACATAGTCCTTTCCAGGTTTTAGCAGCAGAATAATCTACCCCTTCTACTATTGTAGAAGTCATACTCTGATTTTAGTGCAGACATTCTCAATATGATCTGAGCTCCATGATGACAAGTTTCCATCACTTGGATTTGACTGTTTCAATCAGCTTTATGGGCTTCTCATTTTCAACAGCTCAAAAATCTCTGTATGTGTCAAGGTGTTTCCTAACCCTTGTTCACCAGAAGAAAATAATGGGAATAACTACAGGGAAACAAAAGAACACAGGAGTGGAAAAGCTTATTGCCCCAATGGAACAACTGGCTCCTTCTTGGCTGAGGTAGAGAGGTGGCTCATCTCCCACGCTGGCACTACTGGTACCAAATGAGCTCTGGCTCATGGGTTTTGCAACTGTTTCCAATCCTGCTCCAACACACTTCTGATGAGCAGTGAAATAGTTAAAAGCAGATGAATTTACAGTATAACTAAGTATCAGAATTAATAGTGATGAAATGACTGAGCCTGTCACATCTGTCAGAGCAATTGTTCCAGGCAGGCAGTGCCGGCTCCAAGAATCTCAGCTAGGGGCTGACTTGTGTGAGAAAGCATTCCAGCACAGGGGCAGGGTGTCTGCACAAAGCAGCATCTTGGTGCTCTTGCACCTGCACAATAAGACCTTCACTACCATACCATGAAGACAGAGGGATATGTATCCAGGAACAGAGAAAACAGTCTAAAAGATCTAGGAATTTAAGGACACTAATGTCTGCAAACACCTTTTTGGTTTTCTTTGTAAGGGAATCCTGCAAAAGCAGACAGTTCATCAGACTCTTGGGCCTCCATCTGGAGATCCCAATTTGACCCAAGGTCTGACTACATCATAGCTCCTATATGCTAGATCAAAACCAGCTAATCTAGCTGGCACTGGTAACCGAGCAGCAGCAACACAGGATGGGACACCATCTACCTGCTGATTTAGCCAGCATCTCAAGGGTGAGCCTTGGTGTGAGCTGTCATGGTCATGCCTTTCTGCAGAAGGCTAAAGCAGGCCTGTAAGCCTTTGAGATGGATACATAACATCACAACAGCAGTCCAGTTATTCTAGTCACATTACATTAAGTAGAAAAGCCTCACAAGAATCAGAAAAGTATGCAACAATATTTACTTCTAACCAGTATTTTGACATATTCTCTCAGACTTTTTGGTGTTTAATGAACACCTTTTAAAGGAGAATCCATTTTTTTCTCTGGCTGTGGGATGAAGGGAAGTTACGTAAAATACAGTTACGAGGTTTTGAAGTAGAATTAGCAGCTTGAAACTCCTAAAAGTAAGAATAATGAAAGTGAGAAATAATCCAATGAATAAAGTATAATCCCTGTTCTCCTATCCTGGGTGAGCCACACTGCAGCTAACTCAATCAGAGAATATCCACACATCAATTAGACCATAGCTATATTAGTATCACATCACTGTAATATAAACAGATTATATGAGCCTGCATACTATAAAGTATAACACATTCTATATCACTGTAAAGCTTCTAAAGCAGATGTTGCTGTATTTTCAGACTGAATCTAGCACAGTCTCATTCTCACAAGAGCTAAAAAAGTAGCACTAATAAAAATCAAAATTTTTTAGGTATAACAGACTGAATAACAGGCAAAGGAAACTGCTGCAATGACTTAAGACATTATTGCCTGCAGTTTTTAACCTCGCCTGCCTGGCAGAGGGAACATCCCCCACAGCAGAGACAACAAAAGCAAACTAAAGTTCACAGATTAGCACAAGCCTGTCTTTGTTAGAAATTTAAGCAAATACAGAAGAATACAAACTGGAGCACCCATAACAAAGATCTCTGTTCCTTTATGCTCCCTCTGCTCACTTATAGCAATGAGGTAATATGAAAAATTAAAGCCAGTAGGGTCTTTCTCATTTCAGAGAAATCCAGACTTGTGAGTTGGAGAAGGATCAGCCAGCAGAGCACAATCTACCTGGCTAACAGAGCTATGCCAGTGAAAATCCACCATACAAACATGCACTCAACCAGTTTTGAGCATTTCTTAATTACAACTCAATTAACAGTGAAACTGATAAGCTGCAAGTTGCACAAAAACAAAGTGAAAAAACTGAGGCATGATCTGTCTAACTTTCAAGGTACATGTCCCTTAGTGACTAACACAATCAATATCTTGAATCAAATGCAAATGTTAATAAGCTGAAACGCACACTTTTATGCAACCCTGTGACAACCATTTGGATCTGCACATTTATAAAATAGTGAAAATCTTTTGGCAGCAAATCATCTGCATATGTGGAAGATGTGAAAATATCTTTTTTTGCTGCAACAGTAACACATGAGGTGTAACACTAAAGAGAATGTTCCAGACAGCAATATTATTTAAGAGGCAAAAATATCAAGAACAGAGAGGAACACTTACAGCTGTAGCAAGGCATGGCTACTCTGAAGACTGGTATAAAAAAAAATTCCAAATTAAATTTTATATTTTTTTATTTACAAAACACTAATTTTGAGCCACCTTGTATGGTGTCATTTACTTAGTAAAAGCCACAGTAGCAAAGTAGATATTCACAACAAAATCCAGACCTGAAAATATTCAGGGGAAAAAGTTCATCTATGCAACTCAAACCACAAAAGATACTAAATACTTTCTGAAAAGAAACATGACAGCATCAGTGGATACACAAGAGATGGAAATATATATGTAACCCGTATACACAAGGGAAATCTTTTGGCTTTGAACTTTAAAACCTACCAAGTTTAAAGCACTCACTGGAGCTACATACCTGCTGTTTTACAACTAAAATCACTCTGATCATTGCACTGCTGAAGGCATTCCTTCTTGCTACGCCTACCCAAATACAGTCACTCTTTAACCTGTGAAGCACTGCACTCCCTGTGCGTTCAGCTGGAGAGCAAGGACAAGACTGCCAGATGCATTCTGTAGGTTGTAGCCAGAGCAAAATCTCAGAGTTGTCAGGAGAAACCTCCCTTATACCCAAGTCTAACACAAAAGCACAGGAGGTGTCTTGTGGGTCAGATCTGATAGTCATCCACTGTCTTCAGCCACATCAGAGACTGTTCCCAGCACAGGAGGGCACATTAGGCTGGCCACTGCCCACACTTCATTCCCCTTGCTCTCCCAGCAGATGCTGTCTTGGGATTCAGGATTTCAGAGGTCCATCCCTGTCTCTGTCTTGACCATTTGCCTTGGCCTTGTTGGAATTTTCTCCAAGTCTGTTTTCCACCTGATGATTCCGTCTCCTCTCCACAACCTCTCATGGCAGCGGTGTAATGAGTTCACCATCCATGATGTAAAAAATTCCTTTTTCCCCAGCTTTTATCTATTGCTGCTTTCAGTGAACATGCCTAGATCAGCTGTTGCTGCATTTGTGGAATAACAAATGCATTCCTTGCAAACATCAGGTGTAATATTTTCAGTTTTTACCTCTCCTAGTTGGAAAGCCCTAGTCTTTTTAGTCTGTCCTTGCAATACAACAGCTGTCAGCCCCTCAATAATTTCAGTTGCCCTCTTCCATAATTGTTCTGTGTCCTCCAGAGAGCTCAGAATGACCTACTGCACTTCAGTTGAGGGCTCTTTAAGGCTTCACATAGGAATAAAATGATACCCTGTCTTGATTTCAAAAGTCTGATCATGTCTGACTATTTTTGCTTTTCTGGCTGACATTTTGCATTGAACCAATTGCCTCAGAGGATTGAAATCGGTGATAACTCTCATGTTCTCTTTTCTGTGTTGCAGCTACAGATCAGGAGTATGTATATTTAAATTCAGTTTTCTGAAGTTGCATTACTGTACATTTATCTATAATGAAGTTCATTTGAAACGTTTTTGGCCCTCACTCAATTTTGCAAGGTATTTTAAGAGTTCTTCTTCACCAGTGTACCATTTGAAATCCTTAAAGTCCATGAACTTGGAGATTTCTTTGCAAACTCCCTTCTCCAGATCATTAATGAAGTATTGAATAGGAATTATACTAGCACTGACCTCTGGGAGGCCCCACTAGTGACTCTTTTCCTCTCTGAAGTGACCTTAAAACTCACCCTTCTGGCTCCTAACATTTAATCAGATTGGAGTCCTCAAAAGGATCTTTCCTCTTGTTTCTTCAATAATCGCAACTCTTTTCCTTCAGGGCTCTACCTTGTACCAACAAAAAGTAATGTAGAAATAATCTCAACCAAACAAAAATATGTGTGGTTTCTTCACCCAGATTGTTTGTATACTGGAAGATGCTTTTCTTAAAGGTTTCTTGCTACAATGCTAAAATTTTTCTGGCCCCTCCTTTCACCTCTTACTTTTTGTCTTCGAAACAGTTCCATAGCTACTTATACCAATTCCCATCTTTCCAACTCAAATAGTCATTTTCCTTATTTCACCACATCATTCACATTACCAACTTAAGTGGATTAGAGGGAGTGCATTTCTTGTGTTTAAGAGGTATACTATTTTCTCAAAAAAAATAGCTTCCTCAAATCTTCTTTTATATGTTTTCCTTTAAAAAAAGTTTTTATCAACATTCTAAAGAGTATTTAGCATAAGAGAGAGCTGAGTAATGATTTCATAAGCAACACAAATGTCTAAGAAATTATCTGCCTATTTGTGACTCGGTTACATTTTTCTTTACATAAATTATTTACAGATGAAGTACTAAACAGAACCCATTAAAGGGTTTTTTCATCTAGCTAGCAACTTGCTGCTAGCTAATCTAGTACAGCAGGAACCATGTCAGAGGGGAATGATCAAAGTGTTGAACTACAAAATAAAGTAAAAAGGATTGGGTGACAACATTTTGATGTCTTATTGAGGAGAGAGTAAGGCTTGAAAACAACTTTTAACATTTGCTTGTGCATTCAAAACTCAGTTCCTGTGTAGCATACACCAATTAAGGAGGGAGGGGTTATTTGTTAATACTATTTAAACGATTGGTATTTTTCTGGTACTTGTTAGCACCTGCTTGTCCCCAGAATATTTTAGATAGATAAAGTCTTTGTTAAATTTTCAATACTTCACTTTTAGCTACCTGCTTCACAATAAACAGGGGCCAGCCAGGCCCCTTCCCTTAAGACAGGGAAGGGTCTCCCCTGACCCAGCCCACTGAGCTGTGAACAGGTACCTCATAATTTGGGTTAGGAATTAGGAGTTGCTGTCTGGTGGCTGATGATATTGGTAAGTCTCAATGATGTTGAAAAGTTCTCCTGTGCTGCTAGCTACAGAAGGTCACATAGCTTGACCCCTGTGGGTATTTCAAGACTCACAATCTATCAGGCCTTACTATAGATATTTCTATGAAACTGAGAAGGTCAAACACTTCTAACAGAAGAAAAACAAACAAACAACATTTTTCTCTCTTAAATGATCAAAGGGTGGAGCCAAAGACCTATTCTAAGTTAGAAATGAGAAACAGAGAAAGAAAAGAGGTAAACAGAAGAAGCATGAGAGATGTCGGGACCTCCTTCACAGACCTAAACCTTTGCTATCTGGAAATAAAAAATAAAAGATTGGCACAGAGTTATCTGACAACTATGTCTCGCTAATAAGACATTCTGTGTAGACTTTCAACTCCTTTCTAGTGCCTTTGTTTTCTCAGTAATTTCATCATCTAGACTGCTATACAGAGGCAGGTTCACACCTTTGCTTTTCTTAAAACAAAATCAAATATTGATAGCTAGGCAGATTTTACTTCATTGTAGTTATCATATGATTAGGCTAACACAAAGAGCTAACAATAAGCATCAACCACTTCCCTTGTGCTTCACTCAGCTAGATTTTGTCAGATTTTGTCTTCTGACTTCCATATCAACATGACAAAAATCAAATCAGGTCTAACTAATAATGATGAAATAAAGCAAGATAGTTATAAGATGAAAAATTAATGTTGAGACTGATTTTTCCCCCCTGCTCTGCTTTTCCTGAGTTGCAAGGAGGGAAAATCCAATTCCTGAGAGACTTTTTGTTTTCAGCAGCAACACTGGGGCGGGGGGAAAAAAAAAAAAAAAAGAGTAAGATTTTGGATCTTGATTTATGCTTTTGGAAAGTATCAGCTGGGGGTTTGTTACACAGATTGAACTGGGGGTTGAGGCAAAGATGGGAGTTAGAGAACAAGAAGGAACTAAAATTCCAGAGTGGTTTTTTTACTTAGAACATTCATTTCAGGTTAAATGAAATATAGAGGGGTTTTTACCTATTCAAGGGGCATTTTTAGTACGTGGTGAGAACAAGGAACTAAGGAGACCTGCTTATGCCCTGAAGTCCAGAGCTGAGACAAATCATTTTAGGTTGATTTTCCTGGAAGAAATAGACCTGAGTACTGCCTATCTTTCTACAGTCGAAGACTAAGCAGAGAAGATTCTGATCTTCAATGTCTTAGTCCCCAGCAATAGGAAGTATTAAGAATCACTAACCTTCTCACAAAGATAAAATGCAAAAGAAAATCCAAGAACTGAAATTGTTAAGTATTAACTCACACTTATATATTAACTACTTCTTATTCCGCTGCCCTTTACTTGTAAATACATTTTTAAAGGGAAACAGTCCTGGTAATCTTTCAGGTGATATGAAATATGGTAAGAACTGTCTTTTTAGCAACAGTTGAGATGGATGGGAATTGCTGTTAAGGTTCAGTGTTGCTTCCTTGAAAACAAAACCAGACAAACACATCTAAATGTGAGTAAAAAGAACAAGAACTAGAAAATGCAGGGGTTTTGACAACCTCCCTTGTGACAAAGGCAGACACTGCACAAGGGACTACTACTGCTACTGTGAGACTGAAGTGACCTACACCAACATCAGCCTGCAGAAGACATTGCTTTCAGTTCCTTTCCAAGTTAAGAGTACATGGCAGTGTCACAAAAGAGACTTTTTTAGCCACAAAGGTCAAAACAGAAGGCAGAAAAGAAAGGCCAGGGATACAAGGCTAAAACCAGACAGTGATAATAGGAGAACTAAATACCACAGCTAAGGTGCTTCCTCTGGTTCAGACATTTTATATAACCTCGATAAATGCTCTTTGGAGAAAGGCATCTTAGTAGTAAGTATTCTTAGTAGCCAGGTGCAGTTATGATGGCTGAGCCCCCTAACTTCAATTTGGCCATTGTAGTAAACTCAGTTCTAGTTGGGATGTTGCATTGAGTTTTTCATCTGCATACCCTGCATCCAGTTCTGTGAACAGGACAGGCAAAAAGGTACCGAGATGACTTTTCTTTTTAGCAGGAATGCACATAAGACAACTTGTAGGTCTGTCAGTAAGACCTTTGTTCTGGAAACAAATCATACTGTAGTTACATGAGACAATATATGTAACTTAAGGATTCCTAAGTAAACATATTTAAAAACTGCATTTACAGACCCTATGTAAGAGCTTATACTCATTCTGGTGGTTCATATTCAAAAATATTTGCATTAGCAGGTTTTACTGTGGATCAAATATTGCCTGTCTTTCTACAATCATCATAAAATCAGTGTAAAAGTAAGAAAGCTGGCACAAATCTAATACCCATGTACTGATTAAGTAGACAAAAATGCAATTGTACACTTATGACTGATCCAGATCTAATTTGTCTTGCTGGATGTTTCTCCAGAACATAGACATGGTATCAATGATCATTCAACCATAGCCACAGTTTCTTTCTCTTGCTTTGGCTTTTGCAAACAATTTTATATAAAAACCAGATTAGATTTTTGTTACCTCTGACAAGAAGTCTAGGTCTCTGCTAAGCAATGACACAGATTCAAATTTTCTGTCTGATTTAACATGAGGATTCCTATCAAAATCTCCAAGCAGACTGCACTACAACATTCTCACTTTCCTCAAACTGCATCGTCTCTGCAAAGCCCCATTTTGTGCTACGTTTGCAAAAGGCAACTCACATTTCTGTGTCATGACCTACTTCATTAGTTTTCCTTCTCTTAAAGACTGTGCTTTCTTTTAGTCCTGGGAAAAGTTTCTCTACTTGGCAACTAAGTTAAAGACACTCTCATCTCGTTCCTGTTGTCTGCCCTAGGCATTGAAAAACCAGGCATGGCATTCTTAGGCCCAAGATTCAAGACACAATGGGAACGTCTGCCAAGTAACCTCCCTGGAAAAGGTAAAAATCCCCTGATCTTTCACCATTCTATAGGCTACCAAGACAACTAAAGCTCTGCCTCCAAGGATGGAGGCATTTTATTAAAGGCAGGTGTCTTGATGAAAGAATTACAGCTCCTTCCAGCAGAGCCACAGGACCAGGGTAGGTGATGTCAGTGCTGCACTCTCTCAGGTTGTCTGGCAGGATAAGCAGGCTGATGAGAACCCAGGTGTTCCAGCAGAGCACTGTCAGCAGGAGATACACTGATATGCCAGGAGCCAACTACCTGGACAGTAACTTTGCAGAAAAAGACCTGGGGGATCCTGGTGAACACCACGCTGAACAAGAGGCAGCACTGTGCCCTTGCAGCAAAGAACTGTTACATTTCCTTCACTGCATTAGGAGGAATGTTGCCAGAAGGTGGAACGTGATCCTTCCACTCCGTTCAGCACTGGAGAGGTCACACCCGAGTGCTGTGTCTGTTTCTGTGCTCCTCAGTACAAGAAAGACATGGAGCTACTGGAGAGAATCGAGTAAAGTAACACAAAAATGATGAAGGCACTGGAGCATTTCTCATATGAGCAAAGGCTAAGACAGCTGGAACTGTTTATTCTATGGAAGAGAAGGCTCAGAAGGATTTCATCAATTTCTACAAATATTTTAGATGAGACTCTAAAGAAGAAAGAGCCATTGTTGAACAGTGGCAGGACAAAAAGAAATGGAAAAAATCACAGAAGGCTCCCTCTGAGTATCAGGAAACACTTTTTTAATATGAGGGTGACTGAGCACTAGAACAGGTAGCCCCAGTAGGTTGTACAGTCTCCATTTTTGGAGATATTCAAAAGTCATCTGGCAGCCTGTTCTATCTAACTATGCTTTTGCAGGCAGTTGTACAAGACGTTTCTTGGATTGTGAATACCTGCAAGTCATGCCTTCACACCTTTAAAACTGTCCACTCCTTGGTTTGCAGTGACCTTTTGGAATAGCCCATGGTGCAAAGGATATTGCAGCAGTTTTGTAATGCTGTAACCTTTCCTCCCAGCAGACTTCCTAGTGCCATGCATTTTGTCAGGATTTATGCCAAAAGAAGCTGGCAGAACCCCAAGCAGAACCTCTCATGGTGTTTTAAGGAGCCTCAGAGGTAGCATGTGAAAAACAAACTCTCTCAACTACTACTTGTTATGGTAGCACAGCATTTCTAACTCTAGACAGGCCCAAATTTTAACTTCATGAGGGTAAGCTTCTGAAAAAAACTTATATTGGTGTAGTTGATGAAACCAAAATATACTAATTTTCTCCTTTTTCCTGGCTTCTTCTTTGAATTGCTGCTCTTATTTTGCATTCTGGCCCACCATTTCTAAACCCTTCACCATGCCTGCCTATTTCACCCCATGTGAACAGGAACATTCCTATTCCCATTCTGAGAAATACACATTTGACATCTATTGTTCCTTCTGAGGACAAAAAAAAGCAAAGTCCAAATAATACTGAAAATGCTTGAAATTTTGTACCAATTAAGATACTCTATTATCTGCTTATTTGGGGGGTTTTGTTCCAGTTCCTTAACAGTTGTTACTTTGAGAAAATCTGGACTTCCATTAAATATAAAAAGGATTTTCTTTTTTGGCAGAGAAAATTTTGAAATTACCCGGTTATATTCTCAAGATCTAAAAGATTACTATAAATATGTCATTATTGTTCATTTAATCTAACTCAACAGGTCAGGTTGTGGACAAGGGATGGGAAAGGCCAATACTTTTCTAGCCAGAGAAGACAGTAATACTGTTGTTTCAGGCTTCTCAACACATAACTGCTGTTCTGAGCTGAACTTGAGATGTCTGGCTTCCTTTTCACACAGAAACACTGGGCTTGGAGAGAGTTATACAAAAGTTTATTTCCTGCAAGTTCTGCCCACACAGTTCACATTCTACCCCAAGAAAGACGAGAGGATCCAACTGGAATAAGGAAATCTTCAATTACTAACACTTCCATGACACTTTGATGTGGTAAATTTAGATTGTATTTACTACAGGACAAAGAATTTTGATGTATCTCTGAGCATGAAATATGATCACTTGGTGAACCATCACTGAAAATGTAGTTTGTGTTCAAGTATTTTTTGGTGAGATTTCACCCAAATCAAAGGATCTGACGTTTCCCCAAGCAGAATCCCACTATCAGAGGGTAAAATTTTCCTAACCTCTGAAGTGGCAGAGGACAGCAGGCTAGCAATGGCGCTTACTACAGAATTAATTACTTCCCTAGTCTGTGGAGACAGAGTTGATAGAAGCCTTTTAAACACTGAAAGATGCCTAGGAAAATACAGGGAACAAAGTTTTGGAGTAGTTTGGCAGAAGAATCCAGTAGAGAACAACAATGAACTGGGGTGTTCGTCTTGTACAATGAATTTTTTCTTATATCCTTTTGTTGGGGACAGAGATGTGAAAGGCTCTATAGCTCATTACTATAGAGTCCTGTGATATAAACACTAACTTTAAGCTGAAAAAGACCTTACTCTCTTCAAAGAGAAACCATTTAAATATTAAGTGTTCAACATTTTTGGCCTTTGCAGAACTCAGAGGCAAGAGTGCCCATCCTTTCCTTGAACTGACAAAGCTTCACCTTCTATACTGCTCTGCTTTTTGAACCTATGAAGCCTGCAGTACCCAGATTGTGTACTTTTAAAACTATAAACATTAAACAAAATACAAATAGTTTTGAAAAAAATGCATTGCAAACCAAATATTACTGCAAGGGCTAAATTCTTTTTTAAGTAGGACACTCAACAATAGAAAGACATTAAAAAAATAATTCCAGTGATCTTTTCAATGAATCTTCTGTAGCATGCTGTTACTGTTTTTCATGCTTCATCCCCTGGGGCCATAATAAAAACAAGGCATTTAGCTCAAAAACTTATTAATCACAACTACCACCTCTTTCATTCCAAGAAAAAAAAAAAAAAACACACATAGAAAAAGTAGTTCTCATCTATGTGGACCAGCTTCTATAGAGGAGATCAATCCCTATATCTTCAGGTCCCCTTTGCTGGTGGATTGTACAGTAGAGCAGCAGTGCTAGACACTGCAGCTGTTCAGTTTTTATTCCTATTCTTCTTAGGAAGAAATTGCAGTATAGTGTTTACAGACATTAGAAGAAAAATAAAACAATATTTGTGTTTGGATCACAAAAGACAGAACCCCAGGTCCCTAGACAGTAAAACCATTTCACACTTGTAGGTGTAAACCCCTACACCTATGGCTGACAATGAGAAAGTTCTCCCCACCTTCCCAGCAGCAGAATCAGAAATCTCCATGCAGTTTCAGACATTGCCAAGAGACAGGAACATAAAATGGCAATGCAGACAAGCATTGTTTTGGACAGCTGAGTCCTGCCTTTTATTGGGCCAACCTTTCCCAGATTCTCACTAAGACATGCCACATGTGTCCACGTATAATGCCTAGAGGCACATAGGAATGGTGAGGTTTTCAGATTTTTTAACATAACTTCATGGAAAACCTACTGCTAGGAATGTTAGTGTCTAATGTGTTCCACTTCATAACACACCAGAAGGTAAAGATGCAGGGGTAGAACTAATTCCTCTCAAGCCATGCTAAGGCTGCTGGCTCTCACATCATCCAAGACTGCCCACAAAAGGGAAATAACAAAGTTTGTGAGAGAAGAAGCATTCTTGAAGATATGACCAATGGATACACCAGTTTTGTAATGCTAGACCATCCCAGGGAATGTGAGAGAAAACTGAGGTACAGTCACACACATCCACAGTTTGTCTTTTACTGTATTATACCTCTCTCCATACAAATAGCAATGACTTAGCCTATTGGAATAAATGGAAGTTATCTTGATGCCAGAATAGTAGGAGTGCTGTGTGGAGTGAAACATCTAAGCAACAAAACAATACACAGACATTTGAACAACAACCCCTTAAAAGGAGCCTTGAAATTCTTTGGTAGCACTGCCTTTGCCCTCTCAAAAACATGCTTAATTATTTTCTTAATTGCTGGCTTTTTTTTTTTTTTTTTTTTAAATATTTGAAATCATTACTTTCAAAATGCTGCAATGAGAATTTCAATTACTATTATCCACTTCCTCCTCTGTCATGCTCAGGGACTGATGACAATCAGAGAGCCCAGATGCCAGTCTGTATATTATAGTCTCAGCCAGGGTATTTGGCTCCTTGGTGAGATCCACAGGCAGTTATTCTGGCAGCTCTCAAGTTGTCCCTGCTTAGAAAATGATTAAGGCTGTCGACTGACTGCTCAGACTACCCTGTTCTGGACATCTGGGCTCTTATCCCCTTCCCTAACTTGCAACAGAACAGCTGCTCTGTTCATGTACTGCACTTGTACAAGTTGCCGCCATTCATTTATTAGCAAGGAATTGAGAAAAACATGCTTATATAGGTCCCTTTTAAGTCACAAAACATATGGTTATCCCCTAGTCTACCATGATTTGCCATAAATTGGAGAGAAAGTTTCCAAACAAATAGACAGAGAAGTAACTACGGCAAGCTGTATCCGAAAAAGGTCTCTACCCATATGTAGGTGTGTCGCAGGTGATGCATATTGCCTGTTGGTTTCCCCTGGAATCTGAAGAGCACTTGTTTTAACATGTGCCTAAGAAAGCTACCAGATACTCTGTAAACACCAGCTCTGACCTTAGCCAGCTCTTTGACTTCCTGCATATAAGTTCCTCTGCGTCAAATGGGCCAGAAACACTCCATATGTGGCTGATCACTCAACAGCATTCTCCTAGTTTATTATTTCTTGAATGCCATCAAGGTTTCTGAGGTTGTGTGACACAAAGGGAAAAACATTGTCCCTGTCTTGTAAGACTTAATCTAAATAAGACAGAACTCTTAGTGCAGACATTCAAAGTAATACCACACGGCAGAAACAGATGAAAGGCCAGGCTCAAAATTTCACCACTCAGCTCTGCTATTATCTAACAATGTTGCAGAACATGTGTGCTTTCAGTAAGGCCAGGTGTGCATGTAAAGATCTTCTTAGATTACCCACATCAAGACAAAAAAGTGACAAAAATCAGACCTGTTTCACATAATCATTCTGTCCAAAATCTTAGCATAGATAACACAAAATCACCAGGTGCTATACTGGAGTGATGGCTAAATGTTTTGAAGAAAGCTTGGACTAAATGCACATGGAAGTTACTGTAAGGGTACACATAGATAGATATCTAGCACTCAGTAACTAATTCTGTGCCCAGTGCCACACACTTAAAAGGGTAAGAATTTGGAGGAAAATTGCTTGTGTTTACAGCCAGGAGGAGAATGCAGTCAGGCAATTATTGGGGTGCAGATGACACTTTGTAGGTTTCCAGTCTAGCCTGCTTCACTGCAATGTGTGCATATGCCCACATGCTCTGAGAAGTAATTTTACCCCAGCAAATGGGCATGATCCACAATGCTGTGGAAAGAAGTGAGCGGAATTCCAGGCACAGCTGGAATCAGTTATGATTGCAAGAAAGCTGGAAATGAAACTGATATGGAAAAGTCGTTAAAAGGATTCAAAAGCAAAAACATGGTCCAAAGAGTCATTTTCCAGAGAAAATGGATTGGATTGGTAGCACAGAATTAATTGAAAAATCTGATATTGAGATGTGTGATGTATCTGAGCTCTATTTCTGTCAGATGTGCTGTCCTAGACTTGCCTACCAAGAGGATGTTCTCTCTGCAACAGGACAAGGATACCTAGTTCAGATGTAAACCTAAGGATAACCTACACAGGCATTTTGCTTTTTTATGCTTCATGGTACTTCAAATCCTGATCTAAATTCCCATAAATGAAGAACAAACATGACTACTGACTGCCTACACATGCCCATCTGCTCAGATGGCACAGCTCCCACTAACAATTTAGTTGGGCAGTTTCACTAAAGTCTAGGTGCCAAACCAGCATACGTTTCACAAAGATAAGTCTGTATGACACTACAAGCACCATTTCCTCTGCAAGATTCTCTTGTCTGGGACAGGTTTGAAGATTAGCCATCTAATGCTTTTCTGTTAGTTTAGTTCCATGGGAAACAAGATAATACAATCACAGTCTGACTCCTGATCTCTCAGTCTGCCCTCTTCTTTCATACAGAAGTTTGGCAAATCTCAAACAAATTTGACAGAATGGCAATGGTTTCAAAGTTATTTTTTTCTACACATTTTGTTAAAATTAATTTCTGGTTAGAGGAGACCAGGGTTCAACAGTGTAAACCCTTACTAGACAAGAGAAAACCTCCACAAGTGATTCTTGTTTTACTTGTGGGAAAAGCTACTGTCAGAACTTCACTAGTACTAGACAGAAGAGAATCCAATCATTAGACACAATCCATGGTAAAGAGGACAGCTGCTCACACAGCAACTAAGTTTTGATCACAGTTCCCATCAAAGTATGCCACGAAACCAAATACCTGAAGGCAAATACTGAATAATCCCAAAGAGTTTACAAGCATTTCTGGCCACCACTCAAACACTCCATGTGTGTAGTAGAATAAATTGGCAGCACTCTCAGCTTGCACAGGGCAAGCACAGTGCCATCCACCTACACGTAGCAAGAGTGCATCAGAATATCTGTTGGATTCTTCAGATTTTGCAAGTTCCTCAGTAATTTCCTAATGAATGCTACAGAACTTGGAAAACTCAGCAAGCTCTCTCACACTTTTCTGAATGTTCAGTGTCATCCATCAAACACTTGGCCACAGGAGAAAACCTGTTCAATGAAGAAGACATGGATTTCTACAGTATAAAAGAAAGGCCTATTTGACAGCTTTCCCTGGCTGATACAGTCCAGTCCAAATAACTTGAGCCATTTCACTGATAAGGCAACTTGAAAAGTTCCACAGAAGCTCTCAGTCAAAGATGCAGTGAACTCTAAAGACCAGTGACAGCAAACTGAGCTGGTTTTCAGTCTCAACAAATGGCAGCGCAGAGTGGAATGAGGAAATACAGACTAGTTTCCAACCAGAGTGATAACAAAAAGTGACCCATGCATACTGGCCAGGAGAGAGGGCAGTCATTTATTCTTTCAGAGTCAAAAGAAACCCAAATCCACAAAACTCTCAGCACAGACAGGTGAGCTCTACAAAGCAGCTGTTGTGGTAAAGGATAGGGAGAACTACCACATTTGGGCTTGTAGTGTTGATGCAACCACAAGAAAAACCCAGTCCCAGCTGTCCTGGCTAAGAACAGGGAGGAAAAGGACATGAAGAGAACTGGATTAACAGTACTGAGGGAGATGGCCAGGACCCACAACATGCAATTAATATAATCCTGGCAAGAAGAAGGAACATCATCCCATTTCCTTTCAAATGCACTGTGGCCTCAAATGATTCACCTATATCATGAAGTGTGTTGCAAGAAGCAAAATCTAATCTGGATGTCTGAACTGTATTGGTATTCCCACCATGAGACCTGCCCTAAAGTGCACTTCTCCCATATTAGTATGTTTCTGTCAGAAAAGGCAGGCCATCTTTAAGATACAGAATTCATTGAGAGAAATAATTTTTACTGATTTGAAATTGACATTTTGTACAATAGTATTTTGATTTCATTGTGGGTTTTTTTGGCGAGAAAGGGGATTTAAGCAATAACAAATATTTTCTTTGGCAAAATTAACTTTAAGATTAGCATTACTGTCACTGGTATTCTACCCTGGGAAGAGCATTCCCAATATAAGTAGTGAATTTTCCAGGTTTATTAGCTCTTTTGACCTTGTTGGATTAAATACAGTACTGTTTCTATTTACAGGTAGTTGATATTCTACAGAATAGCTTCAGTGGAGTTCTGTGTGTGAACAGTGTCACTGGCAGTGAGAAACAGACAAATACAAAACAGATCAACAGGTTATCATTTTGATTTTTCTAACACATTACTTGTGTTTTCTGAGAACCTTTTACTCTGTTAGATAAAATTGGAGACGATTTTTGAAGGATTCAATTTTGCTGGCTGTTACTCCTCAAACTAAATCAATAACTAGCAATTTTTAATAGCAAAGCTCTTTCAGTCTGAATGGCTGTAGTGCATGTGCATAAACTGCAGTAATGTTTATGGTATACCAAAATGGAAAAGCTAGACTTTAGATTGTGTAACTTTCCATAACACAGTTTTCCTGAGGGCTCTTCAGCTCAACAAGCAGCCAAGGAAAGGGAGGGTGAATGCAGCTGATCTGTTTCTTTCCAGCTTGAGATGCAGATGAGGCCCCACCCAGCAAAACCAAACCTTGGCATTCATCCACATGATCGTCTAGGCTAAGGAAAGAGGAGCCATGAAACAGTATAGCAGCACAAGCCCTCTTCAGCCTTTCATTCTGGTGCTTGCTTTCTCTCAGAAATAATCTGCCCTACATGGCAAACAAGGCTGTCAGGCTTATGGTTTTCCATAAGTGTAAAGTAGCCATACAAACCTGGATTCTAACCTGCTAGCTTTTGCCCTGTTTCAATATGGCAGAAGCTACAGATTTTTTCTTATCCGTTCCTCACTCTCTCCATTGTTCTGGGCACAAACAGGGTAGACTCTTCAAGACAGACAGAAACATATTCTCTTTCTGAACCTAATTATCAGTCGAGCAACAGGAAGACTCTCTCATCTGAAATTTAAGAAGTAATCAGAATTCCCTCAAATGGCAAGTTTTTTATTGCATCAATGTGCAAATAATTTGGTAGAACATCACCATCTGGTGGATACACCCACTGACAATTTGGTTTAAATTTTTTCTTTACCTCCCTGGTAGTTCTTCAGCACAGTGAAGAATATTACATCATAAGGTTACAGAAAAAAATACATTCAATCAATCCATTGGCAATACCTAACTTCTTCTTAGGACAAGACAGAAATCCACAAAAAGGAGAGGGTTGTGGAGAATTCCTATCTTCATATACCACTGTAGGTGACAGACCTGTAAATAGAGTCCAGACAGGTGAGGCTACTCAACAACTCTTCCAGGCTGCTGTGGCAAGATCCTATCCTTTATGAAAAATAGCATACACCTCCTCCAAAGTCAGAGAGAAAATAGTACTCCCTTGCCAGTTGGTTAAACGGCACATTCCACACCAAAGCTGAGATTTCTTTCTCCTTTTTACTCTCAGAACTGAGCAATTAGTCTCACTGTTGATAGAAATCGTCTGCTTTGCAGTCCCTACTCCCCAGCATGTCAGCAAAGTGCAAGATGCCACCCTTTTCACAAGCTCTAACTGGATAGTGGAGAAAAAGGGGAGGAAGGGAAGCAAAAAAGTCCATACTGTCTATGAAGGAGTTCTGTCAGTTGAAAATTGCATTCCCTAAAAACACCATCTGCCCTTAGACCTTGCATCTCATATCACAGAATCACAGAATGGGTAAGGTTGGAAGGGACCACAGCAGATCATCTGGTCCAACCTCCCTGCTCAAGCAGGGCCATCCCAGAGCACATGGCACAGGATTGCATTCAGATGGTTCTTGAATATCTTCAGTGTGGGAGATTCCACAACCTTCCTGGGTGATCTATTCCAGTCCAAGGTCACCCACATAGTAAAGAAATTCTTAATCATATTCGGTAGAATTTCTGGAATTTCCTGGGCATCACTGTCTGCCCATTGCCTCTTTTCCTATTGCTTGTCACCACTGAGCAAAGCCTGGTTCCATCCTCCTGCCACCCTCCCTTCAGATACTGACAGACATTGATAAGGTCCCTTCTCAGTCATCTGTTCTTGAGACTGAACAGGCACAGTTCCCTCAGTCTGTCCTCCTAACAGAGATATTCCAGTCCTGAACCCCGAGGTCCTCCTCTGCAGAGCTGCCAGGTCAGCCCCTTACCTGTGCTGGTGCCCAGGGTTATTCCTCTCCAGCTACAGGATTCTGCATTTGCTTTTGATTAATTTCAAACAGTTCTTCTCTGCCCATCTCTCCAACATGTCTGAAATATGGTAATTTCTGTCTACCTTATTTTCTTGTTGCTGTTACTTTGTTTTAACCAAAAGCTCTACCAAAGAAAATGTATACATGGCAGTCTAAATAACTTTCTCATTGCATAATAAAACCCCAGGGGTTTTTTCGTCTCTTTCCCATCTGTAGGAACTCTCATCCTACAGTTTCATGTAAGACCTGTAGAAATGAGCCTTGTGTGATTGTTCTCTGTGTTTAGGTGTTTGTCTGAATGTCCACCTGCAGCTTTAAACCAAAACCTGAGAAAAGGTAGTGGTGTCTACATCCATTATGTTGTGGCAAATTCCGTGTAACTATGATGCCATTTGGGGTTTGCCTTTTTTAATATGTTCTCTGTATTCTTCACACATATATTTGTAACTCTATCACCTATTATATTAGCAGCGAGTTTTCCCAGCACTTTTTCCATGGCCTTTCCTTAAGCAGAAAGACAAAACAAATTTCAGAGCTCCAAGCGCTGGGAGGTACAAGGCCCCAGTGCTATCTTGGGTCTTCCTGGGAACCAAGGCCAAGAACAACTCTTGGAGATACATTCTCATGGACAAAGTACAGATAGCGATGAAGGGGGAGCTCCAGAGAAGGAACTTGGCCTGGGGGAGAATTGCATCACCACTTGTCCTCCTAATTGATGCTTTTTATCAATTACGCTAATTTCCTAAAACCTATAAAATGTAGTCATCTCTGGAGGGGTTGGGCTTTTGTGGACATCTTTCCATAACTGCCTTTGAAGCCCTTAAAATAAAGATCCCCTTTTGTATTACCTCCTTACTAAAATTATGTCGAGTTTCATTTCCAGGTTGGAAAAAAGGCAACACTATAAGGCTGATATGTAAATAATGGGATGAAACTTTGACCATCAGGGGGACTTGTACAGCACAGAGACTGCAGAGAGTGTGGAGCTCAGACTCCCAGAGACAGAAGTGCTCCAGTCACTGACGAAAAACTTAGACGAGATCTTGTAAGACAATTAAGGCTTCCATGCTTCCAAACTAAGTACTAAACCCCATGGCCTCCCGTTGCAAATTACCCCAATGCCTTTACACTCTTTGTAATACACCCTTGTTTCACAAATCCCTTAGCCTGGCCTGTCTAAACACTACATTATACTGAAAGCAGTAGATGCTTAGCAAAGAAGCATAAAAATTACACTGTTTTCATCAGAAAAGTACATTGAGTAATCTATATCATAATGTTGCACAATATTAAAGCAGAGGTAAGAGTAATGCAAGAAAATGTTTTTGGGTGAGATTCTACATAATGAACTAAAACCACACGCAACCACACAACTGCTTCATACTCTGGTTGTCAGAAGATTGTACCATAAAGTTTCCATGAAAGCCTGTGATGAGCAGAGACAGGGTGAAGTAAGGCCCTACAACCGCTCAAATAAAACTTGAAACACTGACAAATAACAGATTTTAAAATAAGAATTTTCAGGCACTACCAGAAAATAAAAACCAAACCACTTATTTTTTTTAACAAAATAAAACAGTACTGATAATACCAAAAACTAGCCCTAGCACAGAAAATCAAGAGTTAACAGTAAAACACTAATTCTTACTTGTGAGTGTGTGGGAGGTCCCAGGGCAGGATATGACCTGAGAGACAACCCTGTATGCTAAAAGATTTTAGTCTCAAGGAGAATCTAAACACCTGAGCAGTGTTTGAAATACCTAAAGTTTTATAATATATTTAAAACAAAAGATCTAAAGACAGCCAAAATGCATACACAGAAGATGACAGGAAAAAAGGATCAATAGCAGATCAGAGATAAACACATCCTTAAAAGACACTGTCATTAAAAAAATGTACAATTTTTATTCATTGTAGCAAGAGTCACTTTGAAAAAAAAATGCTTAAAAGCAATTAAGCAATTTTACAGAAATAGTCTGGGATTTTGTGCAAAGCGAGAGAGACTCTACGCTTGCCTCATCTCCTAGAAGCATCCCATATTCTTAGATGTGACGTTGCCATGACAACCACAACTTGGTGACCTCGTTATTTCAACCTAATCCTGCTTTGAAATTATAGTTGCTCCACCCTTTTGCCTGGCTAGCCTGATAACATAATCATTGTAAATGAGGATGGAAAAACACAGCAGGATACCATTCCCCTAGTGACATGGGACTAGTCTCACCTTATCAGGGAAACAGAGCAACAATTAAACTGCCCAAATCTAAAAGCCCCAAAGTAGATTTTTATTTTTGTTGTTGTCGTTGTTTTGTTTGCTATTCTATTTTGAAAAAAAAAAAATCTAATAGCTTGTCAGTGCAGGGATTCAGTTTTGAATGGGGGCTTTTGGGGAAATTCCTTTTAATTTAATTTAATGTCTTTATCAAGAAATTAAGCAGTAATAAGGGGTAGTTCTTAATTACACATTTGTTTTGACTAACAGCTGGAAGAAGATTTAGGATATAAATGAAAAGTCAGGACAAAACTTGTTTAGCAACTCACATTCGGGTTTTTAAGTTCAAGCTTGCCTTGTTCTATTTAAACTGGTCAAAGCAGTGAATACTACAAAAATCCCAGCTCCAGACATTTTGGAAATACTTACTATGTTTGCTCCTATGTCACAGGTGCATTACTCTGTGCTTACTACACCAGTGGAAAACAACCCTACTGGCGCTGTTGCAGATTTAAAGAAAATACTTTCTTGGCTCCTTACGGTGCTAATTCAGAGTTTTCTATGTACATAGGACACATGAAAGCTAGATGAGGAAGACGGGGAGCAAATAACTTTAAAAGAACATAAATTTGGATCTGCTGGCATATGATCCAGCTGAAGTGTCATAGATTTTAGTTCACAAAATCATTTTGGGACTGTTCTTACATACTTGTGTCTCCCTCCAGTTTCCATCAGAGAAGCTTGATTTCTCCCTTTCTTGTTGCTTGCATGTTTTAATCTGGTTAGGGACATATTTTACCTTTGAGGTTGTGGTGATACTGCATGAGACTTCTTGAAGGAACACCCTGCACAGTGAGGCAACTGAATTTGTAAATAATGGTCATTATTAGAGGAAGATGACAAAAAAGGAAGAAAGACAAGCTATTTTTACAGAGGTACAAAGAACTATTACCTTGTTTGTTACAAATACAAGACTTCTGATATTATGGTTATTTTCAGAAGAGTAAGAAAGATTTCCTCAATCATAACCTTATGCGCCTCTGCTGGCAAGGAGGCTGAGTCAGCCTCTGAGGATATGAACTCATGATTCTAGAAAGAAACTCTACATTTTAACATTTGGAGAGTTGTACTGCTAAATTGTTCTTTCCAGCTTTCATGTCACAAAAGAGACGATGGCTGATGCCCTCTAAAATCAATCACCAAGGACTCCATGCACAAGCAAAAGTACCTATCAGGCACCCACAGATTCAGTGACCAGCCAAGAAAACCTTTATCCAGAAACTGTTTTATTAACAGTATAATCACAAGTCTATTAGAAGTCTGAGATAGTTGATGAAGTAGTAAGGTGAATAGCGATAATTTCTGGTAAGGCACAAAAAAAGTTTTGAATCCTGCTGCAGCAGTGCTTGGGGATAATTTTCCTCAATAACTAATACAAAAATCCCAAAGCACTATGGCCAAGCATTGCAGGAACAACATGATGAGCTGAAGACTGAGCTCTTTTCTCTGTGCCTCGAAAACACCTTTGTATTCAAAAGCATCTGCAACAGGCAGGGCTAAACCACCACTTGCCTCTGTTTGAAAACTTGCCACTCCCAGCAGAGAAAATGAAACCACTGACAGCTTACACAGTCACCTTCACATAGGATCAGCACAATGTGTCTCAGGCACAGAGAACTCAGCTTTTCTCCACAAAACAAACAAAAAACCAACCAAACAAAAATACCCAAAAAAAGGAACAGAAGGAAAAAACTCACCCAAACAAAATCAAAACAAAGGGGGAAAAAAGGAGACAGAGATCACCAAAATACACAGTCCATTTCCTCTGTGAAGGGACCCCTTAACATACTCTTGGGCTTCCTTCCCCTTCAAGTGGGGTACTTTGCTGCCAATATGTAATCATTTAATGATTAGAAGAGAAATGTGAATGTAATCATTTGACTTTTTTTTTTCTTGAGTGTTCAGCAGGGGTTAGAAATCAGTCTCCATTAAAATATTTTTCTTTAGCTCTGTTGAATCCCAAGAGCAGAGAATAGACATGAGTAGGAGATGTTTTTACAGCACTGCAGCAAAGGAAGCAGGTTTTCCTTCACTAGAAGGCCAAAGTTCATTTTCTTAGAATAGCAGCATACATTCCAAAATGGTGCCTCACATTTACTAAGAGCTATCAGGGAACAAGTGAACAAGATTTAAGTCCGGATTCAAATTTAGTTCTCCTACATACAATAGTAAAAGGCCAGACCATTCAATACTTAATCAGGTTTGGCGTCTGATTTCTCCAGCCTTGCTTGAGATCACCATATATCTTGTGCAGGCTGATTAATCCCTCTAACTACTGATTCTAACACATGAACAGGAATCTAGAAGCCCCAAATGAAATTCCAAGCAGAAAGCATACTTTGATAATTGATTTTTGCATCTACAGTCTGACTTCATAATCTATTACCTAGTTTGCTGTATGCTTTTCAGGAAAAGGAATATATTCTCTCTGTTACATTTATGGTCCTGGATTTGAACAGCAGCTGAAATCATTCTGTATTCAAAACAGATAAAATACTGGGGGGAAAAGAGTTACCAACTCTTCCTTATGCAGTTAAAAGGGGATTGCATAGCAGACCTCTTGCTGAATTTGGGGGACACGACTTCTTAATGAACCTGCTATGGAATCCGTACGTATGCGGTTTTATAGACATTACAAAAGTTATTATGTAGAAATGATTTTCTGCTTCGTACAAATTTAAAACTGAAATAAGAACAAAGCTCTGCTTCTCTCCTAGATCAGTAGTGACACCTAGTGACCAAAGACTAAAGGAACCACGCTCCGGAGGAACCGATTTGTGCTGGGCTGGATTGCACTACAAAAAAATGTGGGGTGTGGCAGGACATAAACCAAGTAAAAGACGACATTAGCTATGGGGTGATTTAAATTTACACAGAAACGCTACATCTCCTTTAAAGAACAATGTTCTGTAAATCAAAAAGAAAGGAAGGGATGTTTTCATAAACAGGAAAGAAATCTTTTGGACAAGTAGAATGTAATTACTCGCTGAAACCCAGGAAGGCTCTGGGGCAGAGCATTCCTACACACGAATGACGTCCACAGTACAGGGAACAACCCCTAGTTCTAAAACTTTAATTTTAATACCTCATTCAGAAAGGATAACTACCAGAACAGAGTACAACTGCTCCTTGTTAGGTCCAAGTTCCTGTTGATAGAGAAAAGTCTCACCAACATAGCTGTAGTGCAATATGTTATTCCCCTAAACCTACACGGATCTCTCTCTATCTGGCCAAACTGGGATAATAAAAATTACTTGGTTACTGATCATTACGTGGATCAATGACTTGTGGTCATAGGGCAATGCTGAGAAGACTGCAGTCTCCTCAAAAGGCTTGTCTTGTATTGTTACACATTTTATATTACATGGCTTGTGAAGTGCCATGGATATGTTCCCTATTTGGGTGGCAGGCCCCAGCCTCTAAGTCCCCTTTACTTTGTGCCATGCTATCCACACAGTAACCTCTTCCCATGTGATGGTAACACAGAAACTGCAGTAATTCTTATCACTCTTATGGAAACAGGCTTTGCTCCTGGTGGAAAGGATGCCACTTTCTACCTGAAAATTACTCTTTTTCTCCTAATTTTTCACCAAGTTTAAGATTTGTAAAATTCTCTGCGCTGCACTTGAAACAGAAAAAGCTTAAAAGACACCCAGGAATAATGTTAGGAGACATTTCAGAGGAAGAGATTAGTCAAAAAAAGGAGAGAAAAAAAGAGAGTTTAAGGGAGAAAAACCTGGGGAAACTCCAAAGCAGAGGAGATTAGCAGAAAATATAAACTCTAGGTAAAAGACAAATGTACAGTGCAAAAGTCGAGCCAATTCCTTATGTAGTATATCTCACATTATACTTAGAGTGGAAGAAATACTTTTTATTCTCATAGGAACAAGTGGAAATTGAAGCCTTCATCAGTCTCCTTTATCTTCACTTTGTGCTCATTTCTCAGAGAAAGTGACTCCAAGTTGCAACACAATAGAGTTGCAGGTTTATAATGTCCAAACTGGAGAGACCATGCTGGTTTGTGCAAGGATGTTGCACAAAACAGTTAAAATCACAGATGACTAAAGTAGCTCAAAAAGAATTTGGGTGAAAGGACACATCCATGACCAGCAGCAAAGAGATCATGAACCATACAGCCAGAAAACCTTTACAGATTTGGGGAGTTTTCAAGAGAGATGCACTAGAAAAAGCATTCAGAAATACAAAGGAATGCTACATGATCTTTGAATTTCTGAGATAAGGAATAGTAGGGACAGATGACAGAGAAGGTTTAAGAATTTTGTGTTACCGAAAGAGGACAGCTGCAGCCTTGACCGATTAAAAAACACCAACCCACACAATGACTGGCAGTGTCAGAAATACACCCAAAAATAATCTGCTCACTACAAGCAATTTGCCCCACATCCCATTAGAATTCACTTTTGTTGCTATCTCTACCACAATCTAGTATGAGACCCTCTCAAGAAGGAAGAAAAAATTCCAGCAGAGACCAATTGATTATCCCAAACTAAGAGCCCTGGAAAATTCCTCAAAACAAGCACAAAGATCAGGAAAAGGGAAAGGGCCCATGTTACACTCATTATGTCTTTTTTCCACTGCCTGCAAGATAACTAGAGATTTGCCAGTTACCTTGGCCTGTTTTGTACAGAATATAGGTAAGTTTGAAGGGGAATGAAAGTTTTTGTTGATTCAATCTGCTAGCAAGACAGTGGTTACTTTTAAATGGAGAAGCAGCAGCATCTGAATTCAGGAAAACCACTCTCTGTGTGACTGGTCTTTGATAAGCAGCTTTCACCCTGGCCCTGAGTCTCTGTAGTATAGCTAAAGGATCCATGGGAAGTGAAATATAGCCATTATTTGACCTTTATGAAATTTCTAAGAGTTAGAATCACTACTGGAAAACCTTTAGGGGTCCACAAAAACGAAAAACAATGACAGCCATTGCCTTAAATTGGCACATCTTTAGTTTTATTCTTGTCTTCAGTGTGGGTTGGCTATGACCTTACAGAAAGGTCACTAGGACATGTTTGAGGTTAAAATAATCAGCTGTATATTGTAACATGTCCTATTTATACCTTAGGTTGAAGTGAACTTAGCTGTATCTTGCATTAAGATTTGCAGCCTTCTTCATGTGGTATCTTTCTTTATAATAGTGAAAGAATGGTCAATATCTATTCACAGCATAATTTATGATTTGCTAATTACTGTAGATTACATCTGAATTGAGGTGATCACACACTTGTTAGCTCCAATTACAGAAAAATCATTAGTCATAGCTTGATAGTACAGAATAGGTATTGTAGGTATTAAACAGATGCATAGCTTATTGCTGTACAACTCCTATTATATCAGTATGAGTATCTTAAATATCCAGAGGTTATAGCCTCTGCTATAATTCAGTTTCGTGATCTGAAATGCTGAATTGCAAAAAAAACCCAGGTGCACATGCACTAGGGTGATGATGGAGAGAGATTATCTTGATGTTTCATCAAATTATATGTACATAGTTCAATAAGAAAGCCCTTTACCTTCTGTGTAGAAATTCAACTTTTCTCCAAATGAAACCGAGCATTAAGATTCAAGAACATAACCTTGTAATCAGATCTATTATTTCCTTGCATCAACCCTTAGATTCTTTTCTCTGTGTTTTTTTGCCTAATGATCTTATCATTAAGTTCAACAAAATTGAGTGTAATGTACTGAAAATACACTCTGCTGATATTGAACTTGTTGATGAGAAGTGTAGGCCTGTTAAAACTGACAAAACTGACAAGTTCTCTATTCCCCCTTACTTTACTGCTCTTTGGTTCAACGTGTAGCTTTGCAAGCAAAAAACCCTTTATTGCTTGCCAGTTGAAAAGAAAGGTCATACTCAGGAATACGTTTCATTAGTCATGACTCAGACTCTTTTATCTGTTTTCTTCTTTGATGTAAATTCCAATTTGTTAATGGTACGTAGGTACAAAGGCAAAAATAGAAATATTTCACGGAGTTCTAGAGACTATCACTGACAAACTAAGGTCATAATTCTATTTTTATATTAGAGAGGTGATATTTTCTTTCAAATATTTTTCTTGAAGATACTGGAGCAGCAGAGACATAAGCAAACATGCTCATGCTTTGGTTTTAGTGGTACAATCACTGCTAGACTGAGTGCTAAGTGCACAGGTTGCTGCCCAGATTGTTTTTGCTGGAAAAACCCCTGGAAGATCTAGTTCATCACATGATCCCAAAACAGCTGCACTAATGGAGCAGAAGGTAGACATGCAAAATTGTGCACAAAAAAGCCAAGAAGAAGAATGCTACATTGCCTAAGCCTAAAATTTCAAGACCATATTTTTAAGCATCAAAAATTGTACCAACAAAGTCTGCTAACTTTAATTCTTGTGACCACCTCAACACTTTATGGAACTGGACTGAGAACCACATCTATCCACAAGGATTTTTGGTGATCTGTTTAACAAATACCCCTGTAAGTTGCCATAAAAGCACAAGCAAAGGAAGTAAATTAGTGCAGAAATTACTATATAGATCAACGGAAGGAAGTGTTCAAAACAATTTAACAGCTAACAGAACTGCCAAAATTATTCTGCCCTTCCTGATGCTGTCTCTTTCCAGGGCCAAATCAAGTTATAGCCAACGCATTCTGTGCCAACCCTCAGAAAAAATGTGACAGCACTTCACTTCTTAAAAAAAAATGATAAATATTATTAATCCAATAAATTAGAAAAATACAATATAATTAATGCATAAATATCTACACATTAATTTAGGCTCCTAGTTCAAAAGGCTTTGCCATTACACATTATAGAAAAGAATATTTTACCAATCACAAAACAAAGAATGTCAAAATGAACAAAGCTGCTTTGTATATTGTGATCATCATGGCAATATTAAATCCTGTTCATGTACCCTTTTTAATATCTGATTCCCCTCAGCCCTTTTCCAGTCCAACCAGAATCAGGACTATATACTTTATCTCCCAAGTAGAATCCTTGCACTTGCTCTAAAAGGAGTCACAGATTGATTCTTCACTCAAAGTCATCAGCATAATGGATGTTAAAATCTTCAAGAGAGAAGCACTTTAGCAGCCCAAAGTTTTATTTAGCAGTATCTTTCCAGCCCCACTCCAACAAGATCTCTAGACCTGATGGATTGATTCTGCCCAGCTTCAAATGGGGACTTTAAAGACTGACACTAATATCTTCTATCTGGCAAAGTCTGAATACTTAATATACCTTACAGAAAAGCAGGATCTCTCAGGTAAATAGGGATTTGCTCACAGATCTTCCCTTAGCATTGACACAGTCTTTAATTTTGTGTGGGGAAAAGAAGAATTGTCAGAAATTTTCAGACCTTTAGAATAACTTACCTCATGCCTCAAGGAATCCTGACTGGATCCTGTGAATTGCATTGACACTAATACTTTTGAGTAAACTACACCTGTAAATCCACCTGAAAGCTCTCAAAATGAACTACTACCAGCTTATCAGTTCCTCTGCTTTCCACAGAATTAAACCAAAGCACCTGGGCCTAGTTAACCACTGACAAACAAACCTTGAAAAAGGTCTAAGTTTCTGCTTCCCATTAACATAATTTGTAAGTAATATTTTTGCCTGCAGGAAGCATTACAAAGTTGCCTCCAATTTCAAATTAGGAACTGCTTCTGCATTTAGTTGAAATAGTTTCACATGACTGTAATCAGGTGAGGTGCAGTAATAAGGTGAGGTGCAGTCATGCTGTCTACAGATACCTGAAGAAGAGGGAACTTTTTCCTTCTCTGCTTGCTTTGCAAGGTAAAGGCATCTCCTCCCAGCTGTAGTTCAGACTGATGTGACCCATTCCTTCCTTGCTTCTAAAACAGATTACAACAAGCTACTCTGGTCCACTCAAAACCTCAGCTTGTACAGTTCCTCTCCTCAATAACTCTCACGTGCGACAAAAGGTACTTGTGCTTCTTGCATCTGCTGTGGTCTTGTTTGTGGATTTGTTTGGATTAATAAAAATCCTAATTCTATGGATAACAGCTAATTCTATCACTGTGATCTGTTCAAGTAGCCAAGAAAAGAGGGAGTTCTCTGGCTTGCAACCCTCAGATTTAAATTCTTCTAGACAGAGCAAAAATGTGGCTCCTGAACACTTTTTTCAGGAACACTTTGTTCTGGTTCTGGGAGAGGTAGAACACCTGATGAGCTCTAAAATGTAGACTTTTGTAGGTCTGCTTCTAGTACTGTTTTGTCCTAGATCATTCCCCAAGAATTTTAGACAAATTCTAGTTCTTGTAATTTTTTATAAATCATGTCCATCCAAATTACAATCAAGCACATTGAGAGAAATATGTGATTAAAAAATAATAGAGAAGACTGAATGAAAAAGTATTATTAAAGAACAAAGGCAGATGAAAAACTGAAATTAACACCTTTTTCATAATAACACAGTATTTTCCATTAAAACTATTATTTTCTGTTCTTCTACATTTTTCAATTCCCCTTTCAAGTAAAAGCATGATGAATAAAGATTTGTTGCAGAGAAGTACATGCACAATAACACTACATTTAATTTTATCCTGCTTGCTTTGCTAAAACTTTTTATATTCTTTAGTCTTTTCTCATTTTTGACAGCTGGGGGAAGGGGAGACACTGACAGTCACACACAAAAAGAGAAGTCCTCCTTGTGCTGTTTGTACACTATGGAACATAAGCTCATTCCAACACTGCAGCTGTGTGGCAGACAAGCAATATAATTGTTTAATGCAATTTAGTCAAGAACAACTAAAGAAGGAAAAACCTGACTTAGGAAAAATCAGAGACAGATTCCAACTTTGCTCATTAAGGTTTAAAGAAAAGTGCTTTATATGCCTGAATGACTGCCTTGGCATGGTATACTCCTTTCCAAGTCCTGAATTTCATGCCTTTTTTTCTTCCTAAAGCTGATTTCAGTTTTGGACAGCATCCACGTAGAATTACTTGCATATTTTTAATTTCTCCTTTGACTACAGGACTTAAACAGGTTTGGCTGGGTGGATTTAATCAGAAACAGATAAAAAGTTTTGGAAATACCAAAGTCAACTTTCATTCATCTACTCTTCCTTTGTTTCTGTTATTGGACAGTTTAGCACTCAGGTTACTTTAAGACCTGAAGTAAAAAGAAATGAGCACCAAGGATATTGAACATACATATCAATTTTTTCCAGAAATCTTATATTAAAAGAGAGTCAAATGGAGTTTGTTTTCTGTTGCTAATGGACTATATAAAGTTGCAAATGAGTCCAAGGTAAATTGGAGATAAGCAAACTATCAAAGATTTCAGGAACAGGAGCTTGACTGCTCTGGTATTATCTGAGGATCTTCTAATGCCCGAAATTGTTCTTTGTTCTTTACTACCACAAGACAAGACTGATTTATTACGACAGTGTTAACACCACTTTAGAATTTCAATTTATTGTAATAGAACAAGGTAAGTTGTTTGAAAAACATTGAACTCTCTCTGCAGACAAAAACCTTGAACCTTTTGGATTTGATACTGGGGTCTCCTAGTTTCTAAATTCCTGTGTTCTTGGTCTTACCATTGAAATAAAACTTCTTGACAAGACTCAACTGATACAAAAAGTAAGATTAGGTCTGTAATGAAAATTGCTTATGAATTCAGTAAGACCATCTCAGTAAAAAAACTTAGTCATGTAAAAATTAAGGACATGTTATACTTCTACTTAAATTCAACTCAGAATATGTGCACAAAACAAGCATATACAACTTTCCATTTTAGAGGTCCTCATTTAAATATATCTGTGCCTAAAATTGGTCATTAAGTGTATTAGAAATTGAAGCCTCGTTGAATTTCCAGCTTTTTTCATTGTGAATTAGCAGTCTACTGTTGACTTTTGTAGAATCAGGATTTCATCCAAGACACTACAATTTAAAACAAGTTCTGAGAAGTTTCAGCTGCCATATTTATCACAAGAGGGTTTTATCTTGAAATCCTAAAAAGTGAGATTATACAATTTACATTATTTTTCACTGCTTAAGTTATAAGCAGTGAAAAATAATGTAAATAATGTTTATTATTGTGTATATCTATAACCGTTGAATCAAACATCAATTATAGAAGAAGGGACTCCAGGCTTGCAAATTGTCATATATTTGTATAAGAGTCAGAGTTCACATTACATTCACTAGAAAAATAGTCAGAAAGAAAATAAAAAGTTACAAAATCCTCTATTTCTTCCAGTGTGCTTAGAACAAGGGAAAAACTTCCTCCTCATCATCCAAGTACTGACCACCAAATAAGAGTAAATAGCCTCCAACATTTTTCCAAGAGCCAAAAGCATCAATTATTCCACAACCAGATGTCTAATACTTTTTCTCAACTTGTAACAATTTCTACAATACAGTTATGTGTTAGTCAAACAAAACAGACACAACTATATAAACCTCAGGCACAGCATAGAAAAATTGAAAGGCGAATGTGGAATAACTAGTGAATACAATACAGCAGAGCCTTTGTATCCAACAACCTGCCTATATTTCACCCACATCCCTGCAGAGGTATCAGTATGTATAACAGAATATATAATCTTCCCTTATAAACCTTTCCTATGCTATTCAGTGTTGAACAGAAATTGTTCCTTTTTAAAATTTGATGATAGAAGGACTACAGAAGATCTACTAACTGAAATATCTGCATGTTACATGAACTGTCCCCTAAACCAGAAAGGAGGAAAACAAGGTACAGCTGGAGAGTCCAGTTTCAGTAAAGAAGTCATAGCTCAAATACTGAGCTTAACAGAAATTCTCAGGCATGATCACAAAAATATCAGTTGATGCAACTATTGGGATATTCCAAATTGCTGTATTGTAATTTTCACACATCAAAAAAAAGTAGAGATGATCAGCAGGTAACAGACTGTCCTTGACTTCCTGTTTGTCTGACCTTACGAGAATTCTTACAGTAAAATGATCATAAAAGAAATACCATGATCCTGAATAGATATGCCTACAAATTTTTGTGTAGTATGAAACACAGCACATTGCTCATTACTGACTATAGAAATAGCCAGTGATTTCTTCTTCTTTCGTCAGTTCTCAGCATATTTCTACTGATTTCTGTGGTAAATCAAAATTTTTCCAATCTTCCCTCAGAAATAGTTTGTGGATAAGTATTGATGTCCATGTTTCCCTTTACACTGTAACACACTTGCATGTGAACATGTAACAGTTCACATACAGATGTTTATTTTACTCAGCCATCTGTTCCATCGGAAACAAAAGAGAGCACAGAAAATGAACTCCCACTGTAACTCTCTTTCTGAATACATAAACAACTGGGTTCTCAACAATAAATCAGTTGGTTTTCACAGTGTGTTGGAAAAGATTGTGCTTTATGGACGACTAATAAAGTCAGATCCCCAGTCTGAAAAGTGTGGAATATTGGTAAGATAATAATGAAAAAACGATGAGTGATCATACGATAAGGGAGCCTACAGATCACTCTAAAATTTTTACTTGCAGGATGGTGTTCTGTGTGGGTTGTTTCTTTATAGGTATGGGTGTTTGGATTTTTTCTCTTCAGACAAATCCGAAACTGAGAATCGGATTGGATATCCACAGAAGCAGTGAAGGGCAATAAACTGAAAGAAATGGATTTAATGAGAGACTAGAAGAGGGAGTGTGCTGGGCAGTGCCAGTACATGTCTGTTTTCAACGGCAGGGATGAGTCGGCTCATGAAGGCTGAGCCACAAAAAAGAGGTCAGGTAAGAGGCATATGCAGAGGGGGCATGAAATGGGAATAATAAAGTCTGCAAGAGGTATATGCAATAGTATGCACATCAATAAGTAAGAATTCTAATTTGGGAAGGACATTAAGAAGCATTTGAATTTGAATCAATGAGAGAAAAGAGAGAGAACCATAAGAGAGTGAAGTTTGTAGTGAAATATGTTAACTAAGAATAAAGTTCAGTTACTTAGAGTGACTGGAAGACAGTACAGGAAAGGGAAAAAAGATACAGGTGCTATAGTACTATTGGAGAACTGGTTCTCATGAATTTGGAGAAATATTGTCCACCTGGAAATAGTTTTTATCTGTTGCAGCAGCCCTCTTTTTAGAGAGAAGAAATGAGCTGAGACACAGACTTCTTAAATGTCACAGTATGAAAAGGGTCCTGGTTTATTCCTCTTTACAGCTTCGCACTACAGGTTTCACTTGGCTCTTACCACATTAGCTCAGGTACTCCTGCATTGGAATGGATATAGCTATACCATAATACCCGACTTCAGGATGAAAATTTTCTATTTTATACTCTGAAACTGAACAACCAGATGAAGCATGAAGTTTCACACAATTGAGGTAATCAAAATCACGTCCTGATACCTGCAGTCAGGCTGTAAACCAGAACTGTACTTGGGGACTAAAATCCAGGCCTAGAAGAAAACAAAATCCCAGCAATGACAATACTTAAACCTGGAGTTTCTGTGGAGGTATTCCTGCCTTAAGTTTCTCAGCATGGATATCTACCCGACACAACAGCCTACCTGATCTCCTTGTGTATTAAGCGGCAAGTAGTCACTAAACAAGGTAATTTTGTTGGTTCTTTTTTTTTATTTGTCAAGGGGCGCTCTCTGGTATTACAGCAGTAATTATTTTTTAATGAAAAATTATGATTTTGAAAAATAAATCCATAAAATACTTGCACTATAAAACAAACACTAGAAACACTTTATCTGTAATATTACATTTGAGAAATATTTTGGCATATTTGATGCACACACAAGTTTGGAAAATAAGAGTAATAGTTGACACTAATAAGGTAATAATTTATAAATCTGTTAAAACTTCCCACATATATAGCCATCTAGAATTACATTCATAGATACCCAAAGAAGCACTAGCCAAACATGATCAGACCCAGGAAGCAGTTCAGTGATGCTATTTGGGTATAAATCTACAAAAGCTGACTCATCTCGTGTTGACACAGCAGCTGTACCACAGGAAGAAAGCTGAGTTAGTCCAAGAGGGTTAAGCTACATCAGACTGCAGTAAGAGTTATGGTACAGCAGCTCATTTATGTCTGGCTCATAAGCCCATGCAATGCACTGCCCGGCCCAGTCCAACACAGAAAAACAGAAATAGCCAAGACAAAGAGCCAGGTTTTGAATACCTTAAGATTTATATTCAGTCCTATTGGTTGTGGGTGAGTTTTCTATCTGACCTCCTGCACTATAAAAAGTGTTCATCTTTAACATGTGAGGCTTTCAGTTTTCAGAATGGCTGTGTTTTACCACAGTGAACAAGGTTTTATAGAGCAACACCAGTGAAGTAGGACACCCAAGCCAAAGCAACTTAGATTCTTTCAAGTTCATGTTAAAGGGAAACTGCAACACCTCTCCTCTAGTCCTTTTATTAAGTCACATTATTGTTGATGTGCTTTTTCTACAGATGTCTTAGGCACAAAATAATAATATTACACCACATATCCAAAGCAAAAAGCATAGACACTCTTTAACAGGAGAAAAGATAAATCCACACCTGTTCTTACTGGGTGCTGGTCTTGATACAGTCTATAACAGTTGATCTCATGGCATAAAAAGACTCAAATAAATTGAGCTTCAAATCATCCTTGCTCATTCTCTTACTTATGTACTTCAACATACATATACACACCTTCAACATTAATCACTAAGAGTTTACACACAGACTAGTCAGAAATACCCTTATTTTAGAAACACTGGTTCAATCCCTGCCATCTTGCTTTCAGTTTGCCTCATTCAAAATAAAGCCACTCTCACTGCTAGCTTTGATTTGATATATAACCCTTTCAGACTCACTTCTGTTGTTCTTGATGTTTTCTGTACTATTCTCTACCTGGATATAACCACACAAATTAATGCTGATGCTGTACTCAGTACAGTGACAGCATTAATAGAGCACTATTTTGTTGTCCACAATAAGCTCCCTCTTGTGCCTCTAGTGTTCTGTAATTAGGCCCCTTCAGACACACAGTTTGGTTATTGTGGTTCATCAGCTTGCAATGCATTACTCTCAATAGCTGTATTTTCATTCTTTTTCTCCCTTTTCCTTTTTTTGTTGTTAAATTTTAAAAAGCCACCAGATAATGCAAGTAAAAAGAATTACTCACCCTCCATCTCGATCTAACATAATGTTTATGGGCAGCAAGAAGAGCAGGAAGATGTTCTTGTGAAGAGAGGAACTTGAACAGCTTTATAGGACAACAACCTAGGAAGAAATGACAAGCCAATACCCACATTTACTGTTTGTAAATCTGAGCATTGATTCTGCTTTCACAAGTGGCTTTCATCAAATGCAAATCAGAAGCCTGGCATCTGCTTGAGTAACCAGGCAGCCCTGTCCCCTTTTCAAGGGAACAAAAGCCATACAATCAAAGGATTTTAAGAGGATGGCAAACTTATTGTAAGCTAGAAAAGGTTAAAAGTCTGCCAGGGCTTAAATATACCTCTCAGAACTCCCAAGTATGGAAGCACTTCTGACCTTTATGATTTTTTTTTCTGTGAAATGTTTCTGTATTTTTGAAACATGATAAAAAGTGACCAAACAGAAGAGAGACAAACTAGGTACATTTCTTACTTCCCAACTGATTTTGAAAGCTTCAGAAAGCAAACTCATACAGTTTTGTTTGTTCTCAGATTCCAAAAATCCAGCTCTGACCAATAACACTCTGGCTGTCCTATGGGACCTACCTGTGCTCCCCTGCATTAGTGACAGATGCTCTTCTGTAAAGATGGGTAACAACAGAAATTCAGAAACTCCAGACACGCTTATTCCTCTCTCAGAAATCTTCTCTAAGAGTGGCACATCCTGGAAAATGGCTGAATAACATCTGGGTAGAGAAAAAAATATTGTTATAATATTTTGATTTTTTTATATTAACTAATATTTTAATAATACATAACCCTTTCAGATACCCTGCTGTAGTTCTTCTTTGAATTAACTGAAAACTCTCTACTTCTACTGGCTTCAGTTAAAAGCACACTTTCCCAGCAACTAAAAAGAAAACCTCATTACTATTTCTACTGAATCTCTGAAAAATGTATAATACTAATTTCACATTTAAATTTATTGTGAAAATAAAGCCTTTTGCTGTATGATAGCAGCATAGGATAGAAATTTTAAAAAAATAAATTAAGACAATGACTTCATCAGTGTGTCTTTCTAATTATTTCTCATTCATTTGGGAATAATCACAAAGTTTATCCCAACGATTATATGGTTAGAAACCAACGTTCAAAGAGTTGTAAATAAGCCTAAATTGTCAGTTTGGTAATTTTTTAGCTTTTTTATTTAGTGATTGGTTCTAGATTCCAAAACAGAATACCATTTCACAAGTTGTAGCTTTATAAGAACAGGATTTGTCATCACTATTAATAACTAGAAGGATAATAATTCATTCTGAGTAATGTCTGAAGGACTCTGCCACTGTGAGGATTCTTTGTAATTATAAGCAATTTTTAATTTAATATAGGTCTTGGTTTTAATGTTATGAATGACCAAACAAAGTAACCTTTGCTTTCTTCTGAAGGAGCCATAACTCTCTCCAGTGTTTAGAGACAACTATAAAGCAAGATTGGCAATTCTCTAAGGCAAAACCTGAACAAAAGAACAGCAATAGGAAGGAGGTTTGGATTTTTAATATCTAGTAGGAACTAGATAAATCAGATTATTAAACTCAGTGTCACAAAATGTCATGGAGCCCAAAAATACAAATAGCACTGAAATTAAATTATGTGAGCTAAAGGAAAAATCTATTGATATCTATTGGTCCAGGTGGTACAAGCAAGCATCTGACCTTCAGGTCAGACTGATGTCCTAAAACACACCAGGCTTACCCTACACTTTGTCTCTTTTTAATTCTTTTTTTTTTCAGCACCTCATGTTGGTAGATATCTTGGTTGCATTACCCAAGGAATAAGCTTGAAACAAACAGCCTTCTCTCTGAAGCACAGAATCTGGAGTTCAAGTAATGCAGAAAAATGTCATAAAAATAAAAAACATCCAAAATAACCACCAAACACAAACCAAAAGAGGAACATTAATGACTTAAGAAGAGAATCCCAAGTAGGAAACAGATTCTGGTATCATTGTAAATATACCAGGTAAAAGGCTAATTCAAGAAAGAAATATCACATAGAAACAAAGCACGAGTGGTAATTCTGGACTAAGCACCCTGCATCCTGCCCATCACATCTCAAAGAATATCTCCTCTTTGCTGTCAATGATGTTTTGTCCCAAATTCAAACTCCTTGTGGAGAGCAAACTACAGAAAACAAAGTGGAAAAACCAAATGAGCCCAAAATACAACAAATGAACTAAAAGAAGAGGTCAGAGCATCAAAAGTGCAATAGTAAGGGAACTGGTGAGGGATGTAAAACATAACATTCCTGACAGCAACTCAAGTAGCTGATGGGTGCTGCCAAGTGATGATCTGTCCAGGAACAGAGACATCACTGTCAGAAGGAAAGTACTGAGCTGAACTCAACATCTGATACTGAGCTGTCACTTCCACCCAACCCACTAAGAAAGTTCTTCAGGCAACACAATCAGGAAGAGAAAACCAAAAGTTATATTATGCTGTTTTTCAATACAGTATCTTGTGTTCTGAGAAGATCTGCACCCATAGCAAGGTTTTCTCCAAAAGGACCTTTTTGTTGAGTAATATCACAACACCTTTCCCCTCCTAAAAGCAACATCTGGATTTATAGTATCTATTCAAATCAGACGCAGCAAAGAAATTCTGTGCTGAGTCATGCTCAGAATAACTCCTACCTTCTCTGTGATTCCTTTCAGCTGCAGATACTAGACAATGTTTCCCAAGAAAAAATGAAAATAAAATACGCCATCATTAGTCCTGCAAATAAGTCACTTCCACATCAGCTTTGCATAACTTGTTTGCATCTAATACAGTCAACTGTATAATTGGTCTTCCCAGACCCTTTGATAGGACCACAAAGTGTAAGAAAAAGTGTTGGAATAGCATTCTATACTTGCTTTAGATAACTATTCTAGAATGTCTGCAGTAAGGCACAATGCACAATAAAGGTGATCAATTTTATCAATGCTATCCAAAATGCTGATGGCTTAATGTTAAGTACAGTACCCTTTTTTATTATGCTTACACAAGATAGACCCATGTAATACAAGCATGATACAGTGATAAAAATTAAAGTACTATATCATTGTTTTCCACATAACCCTATGGTTTTAGCCAGATCCCACTGTGTTATTATCAGATAATATACACTGATTATTTCTTGAAGTATGAGTCACAATTTTTTGAAATGTTAGTTTCTACATCTCATTAAATCAATGGGACAGTGGTGTCTAAACAGTGTTAGCTCCCTCTCATAGGCCAGTACATAGGATAACACAGATTAAAGGTTAAAATCTTCCTAGTCTCTGATACTTTTGATGTTGTGTCTTGCTTTAAAATCAGAGCAGTGACAGTCTTAACTGTAAGATTTTCAAAGGCACTTCAAACAAAAACGTCAAACATTGAAACTTCTCACCTTCTCTTCCGTCATTGCGTTCACCTTTTTCTCCTCCCATACACACAAACACATGCAAACACATTCTCACACACATCAAAAAAGCACTGAAAATTAGTAAGAGTCAACATTTTTAATGTGAATATATAGAAATACCCTCTCAAAAATGTGAAGTTACCATGGCTTGAAGTCTAAACATTCAACACATAATTTGTAACTTTAATCAACACATCTCATTTTGCTAATGTGTACTGACTGGCTGCCTGAGTGCTAATGAGCGTCCCCGAATGCTAATGGCTCTGTGAAACTAGATGGCCTCTGAGCATCACATGGATTATCTGAAACTTATTTGCATCTCAGATTCCCAGCACCATTCAGCTTCACCTCTCTTTGACCTTGACATTTTATAAACTAGGGAGAACAGTTGTGTTATGAAAGCAAAGCCAAAACTGAACCAAAAAATGAAGGCAGGCATATATCCATCTAGAACACCTTAGAAACAATTTAATGAGTTGAATATTCTCACACTAGAATACGGTCACTGTAAGTCATTATACATCTTATCTCCCTTTTCTTTGAACTCTAATGCTTATGAGATATGCCTAGGAATACAGTGTGTGTAACCAGGAAATAGTAAGAGAAGGATTGTAAGAATTAATACCTTTTAGAACCAATTGATTTGCCAGCAATTAAACATATTAAACATTACTGCATGTATTACTATGAGGAAATAATATATATATATCATAAATTCAGCACAGTCGGAAAAAAAGACAAAGCTTCAAGTACACAAGACCTCCTTCAAATCCTATCCCATGTATTAAAATTGTGTATTCCCTTTTGTCCAACATATAACACATATTTGGTGATGGTCAGTTGTGTCCTGTAACTTCACAAAAGCCACACTATCCTGTTCCAGTGGGTAGACATTGCATCAATGCCCTGCTTTAAAGGGAAATCTATACTCAATTATTATTTCTATACTATTTCACTGTTCTGCATGTCATAGCACTCTATAAAAAATCAGAAATATTTTCCCTGAAAGCTTTTTTTCTTTGTAAATTATGTTTCATGGTTTGTTTTTTCTTTTCTGTTAAGAAATCCATAGATACAAATATATACACATGCACGCACGCAATTACATATTTTCAGGAAAATAAACTTTCTTGTCTGTAAAGAGATATGAAAATTATAATTTAAGAATATGATGCAAATATTATTTTAAAATAAACTGTCTTTTTACTTTTTACTACCTTCTGAGTAAACAGACACATAATATTCACATGATAATCAGATCTGTTTCCCAGCTTGAAATACTTGATTCCCAGCAGAAGCACTTGATATATTGTTAAAGTTAAAACCCAGGAGAGGCCATTAGATCATCTGGTTTGATCTTTGCCATCTTCAGCCCATTTGACCGCCAAATTTAATATGGAATCCTTAAGATGTGGTTGACTCAAACATACCTCCCAGAAAGGTGTGTGACTTTGATCTGAGAACTTCAAATCATGGAATATCCATATGTTCTCTGTGTGTTTGGTTTGCAGTGGCTTAATCACTTCTCCTTTTAAATTTATTATGATAGAAGCTTTTGATACATGGAGAAAAATAAAACTAAAGACCTGTAGGCTTCTATATCTGCTTTTGCATCCAGCTGAACACACTACCACTGGCTACCTTATCTAACAAGTTCTTTTTCTTTTAATATTTACATTTTCTCCCATCCACTGTTCAGAATTTTGTCTAGTATTTCAAGATTTATTAAAAATTACCACATGCCAGATGCCTTTTTAGTTTTTTTACAGACTGTTTGGTACAAATTATCTTCAACTCCAAATGTGTTTACCCTTTAATGTCTATCTATGCCCTGAAAAGCACTTTCTTATCCTCATGGAATGCAAACACATGGCTTTCCAAGTACAGAACAGAAAGTCTGACTGAATATTTCTACATCTCCTTTACAATTATTAGTTTATCTCCAGTTGGTAATGGATCTAGAGCACCTCTAGGATTTCTCTGACTCCTCATTATGAGGAGTTTTGGTTTTCCCCTCATTATGAGGCTTTTAGTTTCTCCCCTATTATCCTTGGATTCCTTACAAGTTTTCTGGATTTTTTTTATCTTCCAAATTATGCACACTGCCATTTATTTAGTAAAACTACTTTTCTTTAACTATATAAGATGGCATTCCTACAAGAAGACAGCTGACACCATGAAACCATCTCCAGAGACAGCTACATAAAAATCAGGTTTGTGTAAGACTGAAGACAAGTTTTTAAAAGATAAAGCTCAGGGCATCATGGATTCTTCAGGGAGAACACACATTAGTGTCTAAAACAAATTATGTCATTGCACAATCAGGAAGCCTAAGACCCCTGCATTAAAAAGATTATGATTTAATCTTTATAAAACACCAGTCAGTAATAGAAATTTGGTGAAACAATAAGATTTGACATTGTAAGGAGTTTTAGCCCATCCTAACAAGGATGAGTGTGATGTTTGTTACAGTCATACATGGTAGGTACCAGCCACTATCACATCAAAATATATAAAGAAAAAACTATAATGTAAGAAAAAAGGTAAGATTTTAGCAGACTAAAGCCTTCTCCAACTTTATTGAAGAAGTTAATTGTTCTGGGTGCATACCTAACACTTTGCATAACTAATTCTCAAAACTATACAAGTTGCCCAAACAATGAATAAAAATAAAAGCATCATAATTGACAAAAACATGTTGTATCAGTAATAGCCAAAAAAATATCTTGGACTGATAAGATTTATTCAGAAGTTTCTCATACTACTGGGACTTTATTACAGTAAATCTTCTTAGCAGTAATGGTTGAATAACATTCCATAATAAACTACATTAGGTGATGATAATTAATTTTGGAGTCTAAAATAGTTGCATTTCTATTCTTTGCCTTCATATGCTAACAAAAACAATATTAAGGATCTGAAAAAACTTAATCTAAAAATGTAAACAACTTTGATTAATTTTATGACTTTCAAATAATTTGTTACTAAGTTAATATGACATATACAAAAATAGTCCTATCTGATATTTAAAGAATTTTGTGAAGTTTTAATTAGCCTGACAATTTTCAGCGGCTTGTCATCTAATATCATAGTGTAGCCCTCACTATTTCCCACTTCCCTGTAAGCTGCCTGAGTTTCTCTCACATCAGACAAGAGCCCACACTGTAGGTTGGCTTTTGCAACCAGTTATGAGTTGTAGTGGGTTATGTAAGGTGAACAAAGGACCTTGCCAGATACTTAACTCCCCACTGTTTCTGACAACATTCTCAAGGCAGGCAAAAGTCAATTTTTCATGCCGTGTTACTCCAGAACAGGGACACCTGGAAGGATCCCAGTAGGACAGTGAAGCTATTCCAGGCCGAGCCTACGGAGACATGGGGCAATTCATTCTTCTCAGACCTACTATTGCAGGGTTTTTTCAGACCTCTATTTAACTTCAGCTCAATTCAGATTCCAGTTTGGAGTTTTTCCCTTCATAGGTACAGCAGCTAACAAACTTAAATGTTAAAAGAGGAAAAGAATTAGGGAAGTCAGAGGTATATATCACCAGCCACTGTGGGAATGTGGAAGAAGAGAGGCAATGATTGCCTATTGGCGTTTTATCTGTACTTTGATCAATCTTTGCATTTGCCACTAACATTTCTGTCACCTCCAGGCTCAAGCAGCCAATGTCAAACACTACTTACTGGAGGTATTTGAAGCAATGTGAACAGGACTACTCTGAATCTGAACTACAACGAAATTCTCAATTTCAGTAAGAGACTCTATTGATTATGATGGAAAGCATTTATTGGTATAAATATTGTGTTATTCACAAAATAGAGCAGCAGCAATGACTTAAAACACTCTTGTCCTGCGTGCTGGTGTATGGACCATCTCAGTTTGACCGGCACCACCTTTTGTGGGCCACATTTGGAGCTAGATCAGGAAACTGATGGAGGCTGAATGAAATTGAAAAAATAAACAAATTAAATACTAAAGCTAGATCAGGCCAAAAATTTCTCTTTTTGCCATATTTATAGCAAGGGTACATGTTGCATTAGAGCTAACTTTCAAAATTCCTAAAAAACAAGCCCCTTTCCTCAGTTTTCCATTTTCTTTAAATAACTTCTATATTCTGTGTACTTTATATTTAAGAAAGGTATTTTGAAAGTTTTCTGTTCTTTAAATACCTTCTCCTTTATTTTCTAAGAACATTTTTCCTGTATAGGCAACCCCCTGGGATGAGTAAACTCAGACAGTTTCTGAGCTAACTTCTGCCCAGGTTAGATCTCTCTGGAGCTTTGGGGTTGTATATGTACTGCTCATTAAATGCAGTAGCCATGTAAATGCTGGTTCATAATCTCTTGAAACATTTGTCTAATTCTCATGAAAACACATTGAAGACCAGCTACGCTTCGTGTGACTGACAAAATGAAGCTTATCCTTTTATGATTAATCTTATTATCTCTATTAATGGCTTTAAAAGCTGCTGCTAAAGTAAATAATGCAATGATAAAATAATTCCATACAGCGCATCTTAGTCCTAGTTTAACACACCCTTCTAGAAGTAAAAGAAATCCTATTAATTTGTGATAACTTTGTGATATACAGAAAAAGATGTTGTTCTTATTCAAATCCTTCTCTTAAAAACTTAAGACCTTCACTTAAGACCTAAAGAGGAATAGAGAACATGGGCAAATCTGGAATGCAGTAATCTACTGGCACACCCAGAACTTCTGTGAAATTTTACTCCAAAACATAAACTTTACATTTACTGTGTGAAATTGTCACAGACTTTTCGAGCACTGATGCCATGACTGCAGCCCCAGTGTCACTGTGTTACAGGTTTACCACAGCTAAAACTACTTCTTCAGCTGTTTAGTCTGTGAAGCATGAAAGCTTTATTGCTACCAACTGCATAATTTTGTGCACATTTATTCTGCAGAATAGTAAGCTTATGGTTTAAATGACTCTTTGGGAGACTTTGATCTGGTTTTGATTTTGACCTAACATTTTAATTTCCAGTCAGGTCTTATTAAAACAGCAGGAAAATTATTGGCAAATTTCTATATTTTTCAGTTTCTTTATTTTTCAGTTTTATCATTAACAAAAATTATTATAGTTTCCCATAAATTCATAAAAATTAAAAGTATTGTGATGCAATCTCTTTGAAAAAATTTGAGAGTTTTAAGATCACCTTTCCATTTCTCAAAATCTTTTCATTGCATTCCTAATTTGTAACCTAAAGTACCTAAAAATGACAACAGTTACTTCTTGAAAGTAATGAAAGGGGACAAGTTAATCTCTTTTACATACAAGCAAATTAATTTCCTTTATATACAAACAAACGAAAATCCAGAACCAAATAAAACTCTCTCAGCTTTGTCGCTACAGTTCTTAGAGACAAGTAATTTTGTCAGTTTTCCCCTGCCTCCCTCCAAGGAAACAGAGATCATTAATGCTACAGTCAGCAGCTGAAACCAGTTAGTCTGACTTCAGACCCTACTGATTACATGCCTTGTGCTCAGTAAACCCCAGACTACAAAAGATAGATCACTTTTCTTTTCTTACTAGAAATCAGCAGTCAGGCCAGAACATTATTCCTAATATCAACATGCATTTTTAGTCCGATCATGCACCTCTGTGAGTATTTTGATCCAAAATGCATGGCCTTATAAGGAAGGGAAGACAACATAGAGTCAGTAATGAAAGCTACATATTATTTTTACCAATATGACTTTCAAATTACAGTGGCATGGATTTAACAGTCACATCTCACAGCATTGCAGAATTACAAAACAGGAACAATCCTTGTTGTAATTTAATTTAAAAGAAGCATGAAAAAAAAAAACCCTGCAGAAAATAGTGGTTCTCCTGACCAAAATCAAGACTACAGCTTGGAAAAAGCAGTCTTGCTTCCCTGAAACAGTTAAAGAGTAAACAACTGCTAATGTAGAGACTTTACAGCACACTAATTCACCAGCTCTCAGAGTCAGATTAAGAATGATTTTAAGGACAGCCGCTCAAACTGTAGGATCTGGATCATTCTGGGCTAACAGTGTAGAGAGGACAACAAGAAAGAGAGGGAAAGAAAGTAAGAACATCCCTAATAAATAATATTCAGAAGGGATTAACCATGCAATATGTTGTCATGATGAATCAAACCCATCTATCATATGGTCACTCTACAGCTTTCTATAAAGATTTTCATAAAGAATGCATATTTTGATGTGCAGTTTATTTGAGACAGTGCATTTCTGTGGATTCAATCTTGATATTGATTTCTCAGCAACCTGTGTGATATGGAAAGCCACTTCAGCTAGAATACTGAAAAATGGTATTTTGTCACATGGTTTTACTAAATTCTCATGGAAGAATGTGTGAGAGCTCTTTAAAATGCAAGATTCACCACAGGGGAAACAGCGGTTAGCTCTGCAAAGGAAAGAATGTCACATGGCTGAACACATTCTCTCATTATTCCCAGAAGCTAAAAGAGTAGCTAGAGGCAGAAAACTGACAATAATTATATTGCCTAGAAACTGACAGCATACATAAATCTACTGTATTAAGCCTTTACTCATTGATTTACTTTCCAAAGCTCATTTCAGCATTAGCCCAGAAGTAACACTGTGCAAGGCAAGAGCAGTAACACTGCTCTTCAGTTTAAGGGAAATTTGGGTAAATTTTTCTTCCACATACTGTGATAATTAACGTTTTGTATGGTTGCTCTCTCTATCCTGTGGCAACCTGAATTGCCATGATTTTTGACTGCAATTTTCCTCCTTAGCAGATTGTCAGTAATACACGAAACAGAAAGCAGACATGCTTAAAGGAAGAGTAATTCAGCCCTTGTCGAAATTGTTATATTTACAGCAAAAGCCTGAAGTGATGGCAAGACAGCTATTCAGTCCTGAATGTCTGTTTATGTCAAATCACAAGAGCACAGTGCAATCAACCTAGACCCGGGAGGACCTTTTACTGAACTAATTTTGACATAACACTGTAAAATCAAAAATCAAAGGTGTAACTAAGAGGGAAAAATAAAGGTTGGTGATGCCACAGAAAAAAGTGTTAACATGGTACTGTCAGAATGGCACACACGTGCTCCTGAATTACCTCAAAGGCTAGTAAATTTAAAGAAAATAACTTCCCTTTAGCACCCTGCACTACTACTATTTCTTCAGACATTTACTGTAGAACATCACTCACTGGGAGGTTTGGACAGGGCAGGGAAGCAGACAAGCCCAAGTGGCAGCCAAGGAAAAAAGAAACCAACATGTTTTAAACTTCCCATGTTTATAAAATCAGCATTGCTGTTTTGCTGCCATTGCTTGGGTAAACAGCATACCTTTGGTATAAACATATGACAAATGCAGTCAGAAGTCTGGAAAGATGTTCTACCAAATCAACTTATTACTTATAATGATTCTATTATTCTCAGATTTTTGTACGTATTTTCATCCATTTACTTCATTTTGGATGTCTAATTATTAATATGGCACGATATCACAATGTTATTTCGAAGTCAGAAAGAATATCAAGAACATTGAGGCTTCTATAGCAACATCTACTGCATATAGTACGTTACCAAGTAAAATGTGAATTTTTTGGAGTGATGAGGTTTTTTTCTTCTATAAGTTTTGGGCTATACTATCTCCTTAAAATAATGTTAACAGGTTTGCATACTTCTCACTGCACAGGTATTTAGTGTTATTTGACCTCATAATCAAGAGGAAGAAAAAAAATTGAAGTAATTTCACTATCAGATATTTTCGTGTTTTTTTCATGAGTAGAGAGTGATAATAGCATTGTCTCTTTAATTATTCTATCCTATTAAATGATTTAAAAAAAAAAAACAAACCTTGCTTTTGCATCAATTAAACTAACTTTTATAGACTATTCAGTGATAAACTCGACCATTTCTAAGTTTTCTAATATACTGTCAATTAAATATTTGGTTGGGTATTACATGCATGTTGCCTACAGGCTGTGAGGAATAAGAAAATCTCATAAATATTTTGGTTTACTTTTCTTCAAATAAGTTATCCTACTTAAGCATTTCAAGAAATTATTTCCTCTTTATCCTGTATGGAAAACCTTTTAAATTAATTGACTAGGGAACAAGATTATTTTGGGTTGTGCATGTACAGACTCCCAGCAAAGCCAAAGCTCCCACTTTCTAGTCCCATCCATCAAATACAATGTCCAAACATGATCCTTGGCTACATATACCTCTCTCTATAAATA